>NC_134401.1:165952144-166639657 GCF_050003625.1 Haematobia irritans | reverse complement strand
AGGAGAGTAGTGTGGCAGAACTTTATCAAGGTTCCAAAAAACTACAATGGTTACTCATACAAACAATCTTTGTATATTCTCGATTATTCACACACACACACACAAACATATAAATAGGAAATTCTGGATATCCTTTAGTTGTATGGATGTGGGTGCACTTTTACAAATATTTCACTTCCGGTTGCCACTGACAATGCACATAACTCACACAGAGTTATTCTCCTCTACCTCCTCCCATACCACTCACTAATCCTCCCATTGGGATGTGGAGCACAAAATTTCGTAGCTTAGGGAGATTGAAATTGAAAATTCCAAATATCAACAACAACTTTTGAAGATGGATGAATGGATGGATGGCTGTGTACAAAAGGAATGTTTTTGTTTCAAGTTCCCAAACATTGCCAACAATGACAACAACAACAACTATTTCTGCAATAACAACAAAAATGTGCTTTAAGGAATAACAGCCATTGCAAATATCTGACAAAAATTCAATAGGAATTTTTGGTAAAGCTTTTGAAGCACCCACATAAACCCCAACTCCCCCACCAGTGCAAATCCACCAATCGTGTAGTCAGTAGCTGGATTTGAGGCCCCTTGGTGGTTGCCATGTTTCTGGTCTGGTCCTTTTGATAACATCTCATAGTGCGTATTTTGATTGCTTTTGTGTATGTAGTCAAGGTGATCCATGAGCACCATTTCATATCTTGAGTGTCTTTGTTTCCCCATTGAGGGTCGAAAACACACAGAGGCAATGAAATATTTTTAAATTCATAAAAATTCTTCATTGTTTTTGCTTTTCATACCAAATATTTATGTTTCACTAATGCAAATAAAATCTTGTGAATTTCATTTGAAAGCCTTAGTGATTTTTTTTCATGAAAAACAAACTTTGCAGGTTTTGAAAAGCAAATGTTGAATTAGAAGTAACTATAGAACTGTTGTTACTGAAGTATTTAAGGAAATGTTAATGTTCGTAGGGGCGAATTAAAATATATTTTGGTTGTATGCAAATCATGAATTTTTCTTTTGACATATTTTTTATTTAGAAATTATTAAAATTCACTAAAACAAGGAGTCCAAAGAATGGAAATAGTATTCCATTAAAAATCATTTTGACTGTTTCTACCTATACGTAAACCAAGCATAATTTTATGTCTGATACTCGGAAAACCCAAAATTTTTTGTTTAGAAGAGTATCCATCTTTAGTCTGTGAGTGTTTGGTTTGGTTTATTGTCCGGCAAGGTCTGACTTTTGGGAAAATAATGATTCCAAAACAAAATAATAACAAGTATATACGGCCGCAAGTTCGGCCAGGCCGAATCTTATGTACCCACCACCATGGATTGCGTAGAAACTTCTACGAAAGACTGTAATCCACAATCGAATTACTTGGGTTGTGGTATCTTAAAACATCTTATTCCTGCATGGTTGTTGGATACCATATACTAACATCACGTACCAAATTTCAACCGAATGGGGCTCTGGAGGTCAAATCTGGGGATAGGTTTATATGGGGCCTATATATAATTATGGACCGATATCGACCAATTTTTGCATGGGAGTTTGAGGCCATATATTAACACCACGTACCAAATTTCAACTGAATCAGATGAATTTTGGTCTTCCAAGAGGTTCCGGAGGCCAAATAGGGGGATCGGTTTATATGGGGGCTATATATAATTATGGACCGATGTGGACCAATTTTTTCATGGTTGTTAGAGACCATATACTAACATCACGTACCAAATTTCAGCCATATCGGATGAAATTTGCTTCTCTTAGAGGCCTCGCAAGCCAAATCGGGGGATCGGCTTATATGGGGGCTATATATAATTATGGACCGATGTGGACCAATTTTTGCATGGTTGTTAGAGACCATATACTGACAGCATGTACCAAATTTCAGCCGGATCGGATGAAATTTGTTTCTCTTAAGGGCCTCGCAAGCCAAATCGGGGGATCGGTTTATATGGGGGCTATATATAATTATGGACCGATGTGGACCAATTTTTGCATGGTTGTTAGAGACCATATACTAACACCATGTACCAAATTTCAGCCGGATCGGATAAAATTTGCTTCTCTTAGGGGCCTCGCAAGCCAAATCGGGGGATCGGTTTATATGGGGGCTATATATAATTATGGACCGATGTGGACCAATTTTTGCATGGTTGTTAGAGACCATATACTAACACCATGTACCAAATTTCAGCCGGATCGGATGAAATTTGCTTCTCTTAGAGGCCTCTCAAGCCAAATTTTGGGGTCCGTTTATATGGGGGCTATACGTAAAAGTGGACCGATATGGCCCATTTGCAATACCATCCGACCTACATCAATAACAACTACTTGTGCCAAGTTTCAAGTCGATAGCTTGTTTCGTTCGGAAGTTAGCGTGATTTCAACAGACGGACGGACGGACGGACGGACGGACGGACATGCTCAGATCGACTCAGAATTTCACCACGACCCAGAATATATATACTTTATGGGGTCTTAGAGCAATATTTCGATGTGTTACAAACGGAATGACAAAGTTAATATACCCCCCATCCTATGGTGGTGGGTATAAAACAAAACAACAAAATATAATGGTAATAGGAGTAAAATTTTTTCCGGATCGCCACCGAGGCGAGAATACTTTACGACTTCTTCCTTTGTGGCTGCGTGAAAGATAAGATCTAAGCCATAAGTCCGGTTAATTTTAAATCTAAGCATTCGCAAGACTACCAAGGACATAACCTTTTTGGTCAATACTAGAAAAAATTCTACGAATAGAATTTTTGTCTGTTTTTGGCAAGTAAATTTACAAAGGTTTCCGTAATGCATCTCCTGGTTCACAAAAAATATTCAGATTATTGCAATACCACCTTTGGTGAATTTCTCTCTTATTCACTGAAAAAAATATTGTCGTGAGGTCAAAGATTTCATGTCTTAAAAAATCGAATGCAAATTTTGCTCAGCATAGAAGACGCATTTTTCTAATATAAAGTTGTTTTTCCTTGTCCAAAACCCGATAAAATTTTCAATGAAGTCGTACACCCTCAAAAAAAATCACTTCTTTAACATATGTTCCAAACATATTTTGCAGGAAGTACATATATTATTGGATACTTACGAAACATTAATATGTTTGTTTTATGTGAACATATTATATGTTTGGAAGCATTTTGATCCCAAAAATATTATATGCTTGGAAGAATTTTTCCCAAAGACGATTGTGCTCATTCCCTAACATACTCGTAATTTTCACTTCCACGAAATATTTTAGTTCTTGGCACCTTTTTCTGTAATAATGTTGAAGAAATTATTCACTTTTATTATTTTTTTTTTAATTTTACCTTTCGCCTGCACGGAGAATCGAACCGAGGACCATACAGTTTGTAAGCCAACACACTATCCACTGGGCTACGTAGCTGTTATAGTCACCAGCAGATAATTATCGTTATAAGTTACATTTATATGGCATAGTTTGCAGCGCCCACGAGCCCATGCAAACATAACATTATTTAACAGAAACATACATTTGTTTGCCACGTGGAGCAGTGGTTAGCATGTCTGCCTTGCATGCAAAGGGTCGTGGGTTTAATCCCTGCTCCGACCGAACACTTTTATACTATATAAAATTTTTATAATGAAACTTCGAAATGTGGGTTATTATAGTCAGTAACAGTGCTTGATATAAACGAAATTGACTAATTTTTGGATAACATATTATTTTTTTAATTGCAAAAATAACAATTTTGTAACAAAAACTGTGTTTGGTACAAAACTTTAAAATTTGGAAGGAATTCAAAAACTCTAACAAAAGAAGAACGTGGAGTCGAGTATAAAACTTACATAAATAATTTTATAATATAAACATAAATTTATTTAGGCGTGAACAGTTTTTTACTAGCATTTAACATCATCGCTCTAAAATGTCTTTTACTTTTCTTTAATATTTAATTTTAAAGAATATAAACTTTTTAAATTGTTTTAGCTGCAAAACTCGAACTTAATGCCCGCTTTTATATTTGAAGGTGTCCGTCAACTCCTCGTGGACTACTTATTAATAAAGAGGAACTAAACTTTGTTTTTATACATTTTACTGTGTAATTTTTCACTATTTCCTCCTTATTTCATTTTACTGTCCCAACTATAAAAAGAGTATAGTGCCCTTTCGTTATTTTTATGAAGACCCCTGAGTTCTTTTAAAGAACCAAGAAAAAAATTGTGCCCATAATGCCAAAATGATAAACAAAACACATGTCCACACATACATAAAATACATAAAATACTAAGAATAATAAAGCTCCTGGACTGGACAGAATTCCTTTTGAATTTTATAAACATGCTCCTTTTTCATTCTTGCGGGAAGTCCTACACATACTAAATTTAATTTATTTGCGTGGAAATATCCCTTCTTCTTCCAGTAGTTCGATTATTATACCGCTACACAAAAAGGGTGATGTTAACGAAGTGTCGAATTATCGTGGGCTGTCACTTTTGGACACTTTTTATAAAATTTTTACTGGCTTGCTCTTAGACAGGATTAACCTATGGATTATACAGAATGATATCTTGAATGAATTCCAGGCAGGTTTTAGACAAGGTTATTCAACGGTAGACAATATCTTCAATCTAATGAGCATTATCCACTTGAACCGGAAGGACAATAAGAAAACCTATGCTTTCTTCGTGGACTTTTCTGCCGCGTTTGATATGATACCACGCAACTCTCTATTCTTCAAACTAGCCAGAATGGGACTCTCCACCAAAGTGATAAGTACACTTCAAATGATTTATGGCGACACAGTCAGCCAAGTATGGGACGGTACTTCGTTATCAGAACCGTTTGCGGTTACGAAGGGAGTGCGTCAGGGCTGTATATTGAGTCCAGTGCTATTCTGTTTGTATCTGAACGATCTACATGACACTCTACCAGGGGGTATGTACATTGGGGGTGTTGAAATTAAATTGCTGATGTACGCGGATGATATTGTCATTCTATCCGATTCGCCAACGGAGCTTCAAAGGATGATACGGGCGTTATGGGAGTATTGCTCTATTTGGGGACTGAAACTTAACTTGAATAAGTCCAAAATTGTTGTTTTCAGGAAAGGGTCTAGATTTGACAGCAGATTGACTTGGTTTTATGGTTCTCAACCCATAAGTGTTGTCAATGAATACAACTATCTAGGGTTAAACCTCACTTATAACCTCTCATTTAAAAAGCATGTCACAAGTAAACTTCAGACTGCAAAGATGGCAATAAATTCCACTTGGCAACGATATTTACTGAATAGTCGTATTCAGTTATCGAAGAAAATGAAAATTTTTAACACTGCTGCCAAATCCATCTTGTTTTATGGGGCACAAGTCTGGGGATTCTGTCGGCACGAGGAAGTTGAAAAGCTTTTCAGATTCTTTATCAAGAAGATACTTTTCTTACCCGACAACACACCAAATTATATGTTACACATCGAAACAGGTCTCCCTAGTTTATTTACGGAAACTCTAAAATTGCATTTTACCTATATTAGGAAAGTTCTGGCGATGCCTAGTACAAGACTACCTCGTATATTAGCTGAGAGGACAATCGAATTGGGTGTGTTCTGGGCTGGAAGTTGGGTTGATATAAGCGGTGGGTTTAACATTGATTTCGATTTCGACACTAGGAATAGAGAACTAGGCATGTTGCAAGACAGAGTACTGTGTTAAACGACAAGAGAGTGATCTATACAGGAACAGGGCACTGGCTTCTCAATTCCATGAACACTATCCGAATCTAAGATACGATTTCCCTCCTTATTTTGTGGATACTAATTCGCAGACAGTTATAAGTTTGATATTTCGTGCAAGGTGTGCTCTCTTCAACCTGGGTGCGAGAGCTTTCCGAAATGACACAGATGGCACTTGTACAATTTGTAATTTACAGGTCCCTGAAAACACTTTTCATTTTATTGGGGTATGTCCAGTATATGCATACGGAAGGAGAAAATGTTTTGGAAAGAGTCCTGTAACACTAAACGAGTTTTACGACATACTAAACGGCAACCACTTTAAGCCTCTCATAAATTATTTAACATATAGCCTTAGATACAGGAAACTTATCATGAATGAATTTGATGCATAGAAATACGCAGAAGCAAACAATTTTTTGTTATTATTGTTATTATTATTATTATATTTTTTATTTATTATACATTTCAATCAAACTGTTTCACATATATAATACAATAATGCCGATCTGACACACAACAAAATTGTTATGTCATATAAGATTTTTCTTTAATAATTGTTAAACAATTTATCTGATGTAAAAGAATTATCAATAAAATCTTTTCTAATCTAAATCTAAATCATACATAAAATGGTGCTCTCAAGGCGAAAACATATGCTGTTTCTTTTTCAAATGTCTATTCTCTCGGTTCCGAATGTCTATTCTCTTTATTCAAATTAAATAATATTTAGACTTAAGCATATCAAATTTTTGACCTTATCATAAAACAGTTTTCCGAAACAACATACAAGCGGTTTCACAGAAATTGTTCTCTTTTGATTCTTTCGCTGTGTTATGTTGATATCTTTCGTCAACTCTCCCGGTTTCCATCTCTATTTCTTTCTCTATACTCTCTCTGTCGCTTTGAATAAAATATCACAACATATGTATGTTTAGTCGAAATTTGTAAATTTATATATGTTTGCATTCACACATATGAATTTTATGAAACATTCATGCCCCAAACATAATATATTCTAACATATTAACATAGATGTCCCAAACATTTAGTTTTAGTTTAGGAACATTACATGTTTGCACTTAAATATATTGTGTTTTAAAATTTTGCCCGAAACACATTTTGTTTATATCGGAACATATGAAAAACATATTCTTCTAACAGTGTATCGTCCTTATAACAGGTTGGCTGATAAGTCCCCGGTCTGACGCATAGATGGCGTCGCTAGTATTAACTGCATATTATTTTTATATAGTACCAACCTGCAAATTATTAGTGTCAAAATTTGACGTCTGTAAGTCAATTAGTTTGTGAGATAGAGCGTCTTTTGTGAAGCAACTTTTGTTATTGTGAAAAAAATGGGAAACAAGGAATTTCATGTTTTGATAAAATACTGTTTTCTGAAGGGAAAAAATACGGTGGAAGCAAAAACTTGGCTTGGTAATGAGTTTCCGAACTCTGCCCCAGGGAAATCAACAATAATTGATTGGTATGCAAAATTCAAGCGTGGTGAAATGAGCACGGAGGACGGTGAACGCAGTGGACGCCCGAAAGAGGTGGTTACCGACGAAAACATCAAAAAATCCACAAAATGATTTTGAATGATCGTAAAATGAAGTTGATCGGGATAGCAGAGGCCTTAAAGATATCAAAGGAACGTGTTGGTCATATCATTCATCAATATTTGGATATGCGGAAGCTCTGTGCAAAATGGGTGCCGCATGAGCTCACATTTGACCAAAAACAACAACGTGTTGATGATTCTGAGCGATGTTTGCAGCTGTTAACTCGTAATATACCCGAGTTTTACCGTCGATATGTGACAATGGATGAAACATGGCTCCATCACTACACTCCTAAGTCCAATCGACAGTCGGCTGAGTGGACAGCGACCGGTGAACCGTCTCCGAAGCGTGGAAAGACTCAAAAGTCCGCTGGCAAAGTAATGGCGTCTGTTTTTTTGGGATGCGCATGGAATAATTTTTATCGATTATCTTGAGAAGGGAAAAGCCATCAACAGTGACTATTATATGGCGTTATTGGAGCGTTTGAAGGTCGAAATCGCGCAAAACGGCCCCATATGAAGAAGAACAAGTATATACAGCAGTAAGTTCGGCCGGGCCGAATCTTAAATACCCACCACCATGAAACAAATATTAAGGTTTCCTTTGAAATTTCAGAAGGGCTTGAGGACACTTCCGGAAGATAAATTTAAAGATTTCATCTATGAGGACTATATCAGATTCTGGATTTATAAGAACCATTTTTGTTTGAGTTTTAGAGGAATTATTAACATCTCTTGTAAGTGTGCAAGAAAATTATAAAATAACGTCGTGATTTGAAATCTTAAATCTGTAGATTTTCACCCGAGAAGTAAAATTTGGAAATTTTACATTAAGTTCCAAGCAATTTTCATGATCATTTTACACCCTCAAGAAGTGAAGTCGGTCTATATGGAGGCATTACCAAATGGACCGATAAAAACTTAATCCGATACACGTTTTTGTGAGCCTCAAATACCAGAATATTTAGAATTTCAGGCAAATCAGATAAAAACTACGATTTCTATAAGCCCAAGAAGTAAAATCGGGAGATCGGTCTATATGGGGGCTATACCAAAATATGGATCGATACTCACAATTTTTGGCACACGTATTTGTGGTCCTACAATACCTCTAGATTTCCAATTTCAGATAAATTGAATAAAAACTGCGGTTTCTGTAAGCCCAAGAAGTAAAATCGGGAGATCGGTCTATATGGGGGCTATACCAAAACATCTACCGATACTCACCATTTTTGGCACACCTCTTTATGGTCATAAAATACCTCTAGATTTCAAATTTCAGGCAAATTGGATAAAAACTGCGGTTTCTATAAGCCCAAGAAGTAAAATCGGGAGATCGGTCTATATGGGGGCTATACCAAACCATGCACTGACACTCACCATTTTTGGCACACCTCTTCAAGGTCCCAAAATATCTCTAGATTTTCAATTTCGCGCAAATTGGATGAAAACTACGGTTTCTATAAGCGAAAGACCCCAATTCGGGAGGTCGGTTTATATGGGGGCTATACCAAAACATGGACCGACACTCACCATTTTTGGCACACCTCTTCAAGGTCCCAAAATATCTCTAGATTTTCAATTTCGCGCAAATTGGATGAAAACTACGGTTTCTATAAGCGAAAGACCCCAAATCGGGAGGTCGGTTTATATGGGGGCTATACCAAAACATGGACCAACACTCACCATTTTTGGCACACCTCTTCAAGGTCCCAAAATATCTCTAGATTTTCAATTTCGCGCAAATTGGATGAAAACTACGGTTTCTATAAGCGAAAGACCCCAAATCGGGAGGTCGGTTTATATGGGGGCTATACCAAAACATGGACCGACACTCACCATTTTTGGCACACCTCTTCAAGGTCCCAAAATATCTCTAGATTTTCAATTTCGCGCAAATTGGATGAAAACTACGGTTTCTATAAGCGAAAGACCCCAAATCGGGAGGTCGGTTTATATGGGGGCTATACCAAAACATGGCCCGATATAGCCCATCTTCGAACTTGACCTGCGCGCAGACAAAAGACGATTCTGTGCCAAATTTCAGGACGATAGCTCCATTATTGAATGCTGTAGCGTGATTACAACAGACAGCCAGACAGACAGACAGACAGACAGACAGACAGACAGACGGGCATGCTTTTATCGTCTTAGAATTTCTCCCTGATCAAGAATATATATACTTTATATAGTCGGAAATCGATATTTCGATGCGTTACAAACGGAATGACAAACTTATTATACCCCGTCACCATTCTATGGTGGTGGGTATAAAAAAGTGTTGTTCCACCAAGACAACACACCGTGCCACAAGTCATTGAGAACGATGACAAAAATTCATGAATTGGCCTTCGAATTGCTCCCCCACCCACCGTATTTTCCAGATCTGGCCCCCAGCGACTTTTTCTTGTTCTCAGACCTCAAAAGAATGCTCGCATGGAAAAATTTGGCTGCAATGAAGAGGTGATCGCCGAAACTGAGGCCTATTTTGAGGCAAAACCGAAGGAGTACCACCAAAATAGTATCAAACAATTGAAAGGTCATTATAATTGTTGTATCGCTCTTGAAGGGAACTATGTTGAATAATAAAAATGAATTTTGACAAAAAAAATGTGTGTTTTCTTTGTTAGACCGGGGACTTATCAGCCAACCTGTTAGAACTGTTGCTACTGAAGTAAAGGGTGGTTAAATTGTAAAGGCCGATGTTGAATGCGAACCACACCTAAACGCCAAGTTTTTTTCCGAATTTTATTTCACATTTCCCTATTTTAGACTTATTCAATCATCCACCGTTGCCATTTCTTGGAACCATTCTGCCCATTCACGACGTCCATGGTTCAAATGGACGTCGTGAATGGGCAGAATGGTTCCAAGAAATGGCAACGGTGGATGATCAATTTTCGAAGAAAATCATCTTCAGTGATGAGGCACATTTTCACCTTAGTGGATTCGTCAATAAACAGAATTGACGCATTTGGGCGAATGAGAATCCAAGAGTGATTGTCGAAAAACAAATGCACCCACAAAGAGTGACTGTTTGGTGCGGTTTATGGGCTGTCGGCATCATCGGGCCGTATTTTTTCCAAAATGAGGCCGGTCAAGCAGTTACTGTGAATGGTGTTCGTTATCGTGAGATGATAACGAACTTTTTATGGCTCGAATTGGAAGATATGGATGTGGACGATATGTGGTTACAGCAGGATGGTGCCACTTGCCACACAGCTAACGAAACAATGGCTCTTTTGCGCAACAAATTCAATGACCGTGTTATCTCACGTAATGGCGATGTCAATTGGCCGCCAAGATCATGTGATTTGACTTTTTTCTTTGGGGTTATTTGAAAGAAAAGGTGTACGTCGATAAGCCAGCAACAATTCAAGAGCTAAAGGATAAGATAATTCGGCACATTAACGGCATAGAACCTCCATTATGCCTCAGCGTCATCGAAAATTTGGACCATCGGATGAAAGTGTGCCACCGAGGTAGCGGCGCCCATTTGGCCGATATTTTGTTCCATACGTAATTGAGTAATACCAATATATCATAATAAAATAAAATTACAATAATTTCCTAAATAGTTTGTGTTTTATTCAAAATCAACATCGGCCCTTGAAATTTTAACCACCCTTTATTAACATAGTTGGGTTTCCCATCATTCGATTGAGTCGACCGAATTTGTTGGGTGTCACAACTGCCAACTGGTAGTTGCTAAATTCGATTGTAACAACCAATCTGTATTCTCTGTGTACGACTTCTAGAAGCCCAAGAAGTAAAATCGAGAGGTCGGTCTATATGGGGGCTATATCAAAACATGGACCGGTATTCACCATTTTCGGCACACTTCTTTATGGTCTTGGAATACCTTGAGATATCCAATTTCAGGCAAATTGAGTAAAAAGTACGGATTCTAGAAGCCCAAGAAGTTAAATCGAGAGGTCGGTCTACATGGACCAACACTCATCATTTTCGGCACACTTCTTTATGGTCTTAGAATACCTCTAGATATCCATATTCAGGCAAATTGTGTAAAAACTTCGGATTCTAGAAGCCTAACGCAATTTATAAACATGCTTTATGTACGATGAAATGATTAAACTTCACCAAATTTAAATTCATTTTGATATATCCTTGGAAAATTGTGGTTGTAATTAACAAACACGAAGGACGGACGCTGGACATGATCCCCCAGGCTTGAAAACTTCCAAAAAAAGTCATCCAAACATTCTTAGAGTTTGCTAAATTTTGTCCAATTGGTGCAAGATTTTTAGTCGCATTATCATATCTCTTCTCCTGAGTTATATGAAAATTCCCATATATTTGTATCATTATAATATAATGATATCTCCACCTATTTATTTAATACCTAAACTATTATACTATAAATGCCATAGGTGTGGAAGGGATTTCGATCATGTCCTCTCACTCCCCATAGCCAAAAAAACTTTTTGGGGTTATAAATCTATCATTGATTTATGGTTGCCATGAAATAGACACTGGTATTAATGTAACATTAACACACCAATGGCTAGAAACAATTCATCATTTGACCAACAATCTCCACAGAGAGAGAGAGAGAGGAAAAAAAAACATCCATACAAATAAGGGAAGAAAACTGTGATAAATGTCTCCAAGGATGATGTGAGGGGGAAAATCAGCAACACTAACTTTATAAACACTTTCCATAGGAGTAAAATGACCAAGAAGTTTTTATTCACAGAAAAAAAAACAACAACAAAATAGTTTAGTAATAGCTAAGGGAATTCCTAAATCTCTGGACTTTAACTTTGCCAAGATATTAAACCAAACCAACCCAACTTTTTCATTCTTAAGCCACTTGGAAAAACTAATAACAAAAATTCAAGACTATTTTGTTTAGGTAAATATGTTAGTCAGGTAAATTGTGAAAAAAAAAAACAAGTTTAACATCACCAAATGGCCAGTAACAATGGTAACTGTGAGACAAGACCATGACGATGATGACAAACAAAATTAAATACCAACATCTAAATTAATCATGAAAAATTCATAAAGTTGTCGACACATTCCACGAGGCCGTTTTGGCAACCATATGGAGAGCACACGCAAACCATGGTCGGCACGTGACACTGCAATAGTCCATTAAATGACTGAATTTGAATCTGTGTCGCTGAGCAACATGTTGCAATGTCATGAGGAATCTTAATATGGATACAGTGGGCTCAATGTTTACAATAATAAAAAAAAGGAAAAAAACACTGAAGAAATTATTAGAAAACATATTTGATGAAAATATATCCCTGAAAAACATTTAGGTGTTGGACGGAAACAATGATTGAAGCCAATCTGGTAGAAAAAACTTCGTAAGAACTATGAAATGTGTCATTAAAACTGAGTCAACGAAAGAATTTCATAAATACAATGAATCTTTCCGTTATTATAACGATATTGCCATTAAATAAAGAAATTTTTCATAATATTTATGAACATTTTAATTAAAAAAATCAATGTGTCTTTGAAAAAATTTCGTTTGCTCAGTTTTCATGAAATTTAGTTTCTGTGGATGGCTCCTTGTATGCAAGGCGGACAAGCCAACCTTTTCACCATACTGGCTCCACGCAGGAACTATGAGTATTTTCGATATTCGTCTACAGCTATCTCCATTAATAAAGCTAATGATGAAAAATCAGGTAACACTCCTTGATGTACTCAAAGAAAAAGCTTTATCAAATTAATGAAATGCATCATTAAAATAGAGCCAATGAAAACAGAACAATTTCATAAATACAATGAAATTTTTCATTATTGTAATGAATAGTGAATATTTTCATTGTCCGAATAAAATATTTTAATAATGAAATGCATCATTAAAATAGAGCCAATGGAAACAGAACAATTTCATAAATACAATGACATTTTTCATTATTGTAACGAATAGTGAATATTTTCATTGTCCGAATAAAATATTTTAATTATGCCAATGAATCAATTTCATTGGCTCAGCTTTGATGATTTTTTTTTTACTTAAGAGATAACTTCACCACCAATGGTGTCACAATACTCTTGGTAGCATAAATAAGCCTAAAATAACAGACTGCCATTTTACTTAACTTAAGTGATAAGCTAACTCAGATTGTTTTATTTCTGTATACATAACGTATCAAACACACGTTATGCAACAAATTACCTAGGTTATGTTAGGCATACGGGCATATTTCAGGCTCACTAAGACTATGCAGTCCATTGTGATACCACAGTCAAGAACTGTTCTATTTTATCACTAAATGCTGCTCGATTCTATGATTAGCTAACGACATGGGACCTCATTTCTATAGCCGACTCCGAACGGCGTTCTACATTGCCATTGAACCACTTAGAGAAGCTTTAAAGCATTCAGAATGGTCCAAGTATTACTGAGAGGGGTTAGTCCACCCCTAAATATTTTTCTTTTTTGGAGTTTGGTCGAAACTGACCTTTCGTATGCAAGGTGGCATGTGTGGGGGGCCATTGCATGACAAATAATTTTTTCTAAACCAAATAATATCGGAAATAACAACAAAGTTTAGACTCAGTTTGGATTTGTTTGAATTGATTACCCGGGCACAAGTTATGGCCTTAAAACTGCCGACAAGACCATCACACACTACACAAAAGTGACTCTGTGGTATTTTGACCGATTCCTGACCCAACGCTATTTTGATATGAACGACACTATGGTATTTTTTTAGTGCCGACCTTAGGTTATGGTATCACAATGGACTGAATAGTGTAAGTGAGCCTGATACATCGGACTGCCACCTACCCTAACCCTAACCTAGGTTTGGTTAGGTGGCAACCCGATAAATCAGGCTCACTTAGACTATTCAGTCCATTGTGATACCACAGTGGTGAACTTCTCTCTTATCACTGAGTGCTGCCCGATTTCATGTTAAGCTCAATGACAAGGGACCTCCTTTTTATAGCCGAGTCCGAACGACCATCACACACTACACAAAAGTGACTCTGTGGTATTTTGACCCATTCCTGACCCAACACTATCTTGAAATGAACTACACTATGGTATTTTTTTAGTGCCAACCTTACTCTCCAAAATGCCCAGGCACAAAAATCCAACGGATAGAGATGGGAGAATTTGGTGGTCATTGTGCGCTAGAAATGAAGCGAGAAACCTCTTTTTCAACCTATTGTTGATTGACGCGTTCTACGGCCGAAAAATTTCTCTATCCTGCATTCCAATACTGTCTGCGTCATATTTTTCCGAAAATATTCGGCATTTATGTTGAACCCACCGTCGATGATGATCAGCGAAGAGCGACCAACGACCATTAGGCGATCCACCCTATTACCATCGGCAGTAATTGAGTTCTACTGGCCAATGGAAAGTGTACATTTTCCACTGACCTCATTGGTAAGTAGGTTAGGTTAGGTGGCAGCCCGATGTATCAGGCTCACTTAGATTATTCAGTCCATTGTGATACCACATTGGTGAACTTGTCTCTTATCACTAAGTGCTGCCCGATTCCATTTTAAGCTCAATGACAAGGGACCTCCTTTTTATAGCCGCGTCCGAATGACGTTCCACAATGCAGTGAAACCACTTAGAGAAGCTTTGAAACCCTCAGAAATGTCATCAGTATTACTGAGGTGGGATAATCCACCGCTGAAAAACTTTTTGGTATTCGGTCGAAGCAGGAATCGAACCCACGACCTTGTGTATGCAAGGCGGGCATGCTAACCATTGCACCACGGTAGCTCCCTCATTGGTAAGTAAATTCGATCGTTTTAGTTATTCACAAACTGCTCAGTTTGGAATGGCTTCTCGTAGAAAACCAAATTCCGTAACTGACCATTTTCTTACAAGCGAAGTAACTCCTTCGCATTTTCCCTACTAACTGGTTTTTGTGCATCGATGAATTCTTGCACTTTTTGCAACTCCATGCTCATTTGTCAATGTGTGTTTGCTCCGTTTTTGCAATATGTTCAGCCTACGAGCAAGTTTTCTACCATTGCGTCGTGGTTTTCGATCAAACCTGGCCTTCATTTTTCGAATCATTTTTTTGGTGTTGTTACCTTTTTTCACGGTTTCGTCCGTAGGCGTTCACGATTTTATGAACGGCTTACATTTTTCTTTGGCCACCAAGAAAAGTCTTAAAATATTCGTTAGACGTTGTTATGGCAATGCGCTAAGACGACTGTTATCGCGTATGGTGCAGGCAATCCAGGTTCGAGTCGCGTTTTTTTTATAAATTCGTAACCATTACGTTTTCAGATAATGAACGCTAGTTGTTGTTTCGACAACGCATGGTTCTATGGGTGATGTGATTTTCCAATCAAATATAAAGCCATCACGCTATCAAGCTTGAATTCCATACCGAATAACTTTTTTCTGAATGCAGTAGATCAAAATGTTTGTGTAAGCTTATAGACAATAAAATGAACTGTCACTGGAATAAATCCGTCAGCGGTTTAGAAAAGATAGAAAGCTGAACTTGGGTGCAATACACATCAACCACCCTGCACATGTTAAGTTGGGAGTATGGAAACACCAGGAACTAAGCGTCTGATTATTTTTTCTATCATTCGAAAAACATCGTTTTTGGTCATTTCTTCTTAAACTGATTTTTGTTCGGTATGGCAAAAGTTAGCAAGGTTTTTTAAATGTTCGTGAGAGCGATTTCACACGTGAGCGCATATATCAATGTTGGGAGAGTGAATTTTCCATTCGAAAGTATTGGCTATAACTTCATGAGTGTGTGTGTGTGACAGAGAGTGAGTATAATTTAATCACGTACAGATCTTGCATTTGACCCTAGACAACTAACCAGGGTTGCCATTTTGGTCCGATCGGACCAAAATTGGTCCAAAAAATTATTAATTTTTAAATTTATTCCGATGGTCGGACCAACTAGAATTTGGTTGATTTTTGGTCCATTCTTGTCAAATCAGTATTTTTCAAAATTTTCTATATAAATAAAATTTAGACAAAATTTTCTATATAAATAAAATTGTGACAAAAATTTCTATATAAATAAAATTTTGACAAAATTGTTTATAGAAATAAAATTTTGACAAAAATTTCTATAGAAATAACCTTTATTTTCTGTAGATATAAAATTTTGGCAGAAATAAACTGTGCACAAAAATTTTATATTGTTAAAAAATTATGCAAAAATTTTGTATATGTAGAAATTTTTGTAAAAATTTTATATAGAAATAAAATTTTTCGATAACTATGTATAGAAATAAAAGTTTGACAAATTTTCTATAGAAATAAAATATTGACAAAATTTTCTACAAAAAAAAATTGTCAAAATTTTCTATATAAATAACATTTTAACGACATTTTCTATAGAAGTAAAATTGTGACAAAATTTTCTATAGAAATAAATTTTTTTAGAAATAACATTTTGAAAAAAAATTCTACAGAAATAAAATTTTGAGAATATTTTCTATAGAAATAAAATTTTGACAAAATTTTCTATATTAATAAAATTTTAACAAACATTTCTTATTAAATAAAATTTTTGACAAAATTTTCTATAGAAATAATATTTTGTAAACATTCTATACAGAAATAAAATTTTTCGATAACTATCTATAGAGATAAAAGTTTGACAAATTTTCTATAAAAATAAAATGTTGGCTCAATTTTCTACAGAAATAAAATTTTGTCAACATTTTTTTATATAAATAACATTTTAACGACATTTTCTATAGAAGTAAAATGTTGACAAAAATTTCTTAAGAAATAAAATTTAGTCAAAATTTTCTATAGAAATAAATAGAAATAAAAATTTGACAAAATTTTCTATCGAAGTAAAATTTTTAACTTTTAAATGATATTAATTTAATTTAGAAGAATGATCCGCTGGTACGAATTTTGGTCCAATTTTGGAAAAATGTTGGTCCAAAATAAAAATTCATTGTGGCAACACTGCAACTAACCTACGACTGAGAGAGGTGTGTCTTTTTAATTGATCTTCTCCAAAAATTGATACCGAAAATGTGTTTTTTTTCCTTACACAATAAAATAAAGTTTATACAAAGAATAACAAAAAAAAATTCTTCAAATACTGTTACCATGAAGATGAATTATGATACGTCCCACAGATATATGATTATCTTCTCCGTAACTTTCATTAGGGTTAGCTTTCTGGGGTTAACGATAATCGCACTTTTAGAGTCAGCAGGACGTAGTTAGTCAGAAGACATAGTTGCCGATTATGCAGTTTGTGTACCACTTCCAAAGTATTTTATTATTATTTATTTATTATTATTCACCTTCTTATACATTTGATTTTCTGAATGGTTGTGACATTTCATTTTAATTCTTGTTAAACATAAAAATATTTTTTATACCACTGTACACAAGCTTTGCTTTTAAACTCAGAAATTAATAAACAAACCAATAAATATAAAAACCAGAAACAGATTTCAATCCTAAATGATCCATCCAACATTATAGACTAGCGGTGTAACGCCCTGACAAGGCTACAAGGGAAGACTAAAGAACTTTCTCTCATTCCATTAAATCATGATAAGTTAATTTCCACAGTGTGTTTTCCTTTTCTTTGGTCGATGTGCATGTGTCTACAACAAATGAGAATAACAAATAAAACTCAAGGCAGGATGTATTCAAGCCAATTGGTATTAGCCTCAACCCACATATCCCACTGGGCGCGAGAGAGAAGAAAGTCAGAAAGTTCCTTGCATGCATTTAAAGGCACAATCACGTGTCAACACTAACTCCTCTTTTAGCCCATGCACTCTGCATGTGTTTTCAGGATGTAGCTGTAGCCTGGATGGGGAAATGACTGCAGTATTTCAAATGAAATTCATTCTTTCCGATTTTATTGTAGTCTATGGCAATGTTGTGGCTTTCTAAATGGCCTACCCCCGTAGTAAATAAACAGCACACCATGTGAAATTGAACAAATTAAATATTTGTAAGATTTGGTCATTTTAATGTTTGCCACCATCATCTACCTCTCCCTTGTTTTCTGGATATCCTGCTGGGTTCGCATTGTTTATTGTGGGTGTTAAACACTACCTTTTTTATTTGTAGTTTTTGATAAGGAAAGAAAAGCTGGCGTGAAACTCATGCTGCTATCAAATTGGAATACAATCAAAGTCAAATGTCTTTATAAACATATAGACATAAAAATAATATATTATGCAAAATCCATATTCTCTATCAATGACATGAATACTGCTCTAGCTGGCGCTGGGATTTATTAGGTAAGAATATAAAAACAAGTAAAGGGTGATTCTTTTGAGGTTAGGATTTTCATGCATTAGTATTTGACAGATCACGTGGGATTTCAGACATGGTGTCAAAGAGAAAGATGCTCAGTATGCTTTGACATTTCATCATGAATAGACTTACTAACGAGCAACGCTTGCAAATCATTGAATTTTATTACCAAAATCAGTGGCAGACAATCCGCTTTTTTATCGACAAATTTTGTTCAGCGATGAGGCTCATTTCTGGTTGAATGGCTACGTAAATAAGCAAAATTGCCGCATTTGGAGTGAAGAGCAACCAGAAGCCGTTCAAGAACTGCCCATGCATCCCGAAAAATGCACTGTTTGGTGTGGTTTGTACGCTGGTGGAATCATTGGACCGTATTTTTTCAAAGATGCTGTTGGACGCAACGTTACGGTGAATGGCGATCGCTATCGTTCGATGCTAACAAACTTTTTGTTGCCAAAAATGGAAGAACTGAACTTGGTTGACATGTGGTTTCAACAAGATGGCGCTACATGCCACACAGCTCGCGATTCTATGGCCATTTTGAGGGAAAACTTCGGAGAACAATTCATCTCAAGAAATGGACCGGTAAGTTGGCCACCAAGATCATGCGATTTGACGCCTTTAGACTATTTTTTGTGGGGCTACGTCAAGTCTAAAGTCTACAGAAATAAGCCAGCAACTATTCCAGCTTTGGAAGACAACATTTCCGAAGAAATTCGGGCTATTCCGGCCGAAATGCTCGAAAAAGTTGCCCAAAATTGGACTTTCCGAATGGACCACCTAAGACGCAGCCGCGGTCAACATTTAAATGAAATTATCTTCAAAAAGTAAATGTCATGGACCAATCTAACGTTTCAAATAAAGAACCGATGAGATTTTGCAAATTTTATGCGTTTTTTTTTTAAATTTATCAAGCTCTTAACAAATCACCCTTTATATACGGCCGTAAGTTCGGCCAGGCCGAATCTTTTGTACCCTCCACCATGGATTGCGTAGAAACTTCTACGAAAGACTGTCATCCATAATAGAATTAACTGGGCTGTGGTATCTTAAAACTTCTTAACATCGTTTTCTAAATTGTGAGTTAGTCCATACGTGTTATATATTAGACAAAAAAGGTATGTATAGGTAAGTCTGCAAATAATTACGAATCAATATGGACTTTTGCACGGGATCGGTTTATATGGGGGCTATATATGATTATGGACTGATATGGACCACTTTTGGCATGGTTGTTAAATATCATGTACTAACATCACGTAACATGTACCAAATTTCAGCCGGATCGGATGAAATTTGCATCTCTTAGAGGCTCCGCAAGCCAAATCGGGGGATCGGTTTATATGGGGGCTATATATAATTATTGACCGATGTGGACCAATTTTTGCATTGTTGTTAGAGACCATATACCAACACCATGTACCAAATTTCAGCCGGATCGGATGAAATTTGCTTCTCTTATAGGCTCGGCAAGCCAAATCGGGGTATCGGTTTATATGGGGGCTATATATAATTATTGACCGAAGTGGACCAATTTTTGCATGGTTGTTAGAGACCATATACCAACACCATGTACCAAATTTCAGCCGGATCGGATGAAATTTGCTTCTCTTAGAGGCTCCGAAAGCCAAATCGTGGGATCGGTTATATGGGGGCTATATATAATTATGGACCGATGTGGACCAATTTTTGCATGGTTGTTAGAGATCATATACTAACACTTGTACCAAATTTCAGCCGGATCGGATGAAATTTGCTTCTCTTAGAGGGCCTGCAAGCCAAATTTGAGGGTCCGTTTATATGGGGGCTATACGTAAAAGTGGACCGATATGGCCCATTTGCAATACCATCCGACCTACATCAATAACAACTACTTGTGCCAAGTTTCAAGTCGATAGCTTGTTTCGTTCGGAAGTTAGCGTGATTTCAACAGACGGACGGACATGCTCAGATCGACTCAGAATTTCACCACGACCCAGAATATATATACTTTATGGGGTCTTAGAGCAATATTTCGATGTGTTATAAACGGAATGACAAAGTTAATATACCCCCCATCCTAAATATGGTGGAGGGTATAAAAATTGTTTCCCTTAAGAGAAATAAATTTCTATGAAATTTTTAAAACTATGTTTAATGGATTAATTTCTTAATTTTTCATACGGATATGAATTTTTCAATTTTTTTTTTCAATATCTTTTTTTCTTATTTGTCGTGTCAAGTAAACAGCTGATTCCATACAAAAATTTTCGGAGCATTAGAAACTGGCCACAATTGGCATATCCTGTGATATTATTGGACGTGTTGTGCTCTCTATCATATTCTTCTCTTATTCTTGGAAATCCGTACCGTTAACGAAAACATTAATTAGTCTCCAATATGTCTCCTTTAGTAGTTTCCTAAGCTTCATACCTTGCACCACACTGTGGAGCAGGGTATTATAAGTGGCTCGGTATGCTTGCAACACCCAGAAGGAGACGAGATAGACATATGTTGTCTGAGTCGATATAGCCATGTCCGTCTGTCTGTGTGTCCGTCATATTGTGTCAAACGGAGAACAGACGGTATGAATCTAACAATGACAAAATGACACCGTGTATTGTCAAAACAATATCCTGCGTTCCTGATCTGAAAACGTAATGGTTACGAATTTATTAAAAAATGGCTACCGTGATTTGAACCTGAATTGTCTGCTCCATACGCGTTTACAATCGCCTTAGCACATTGCACCACCGACGGAGTTGCAGCGAGAAAGTCTAAAGAATATTTTAAGACTTTTCATGGCCAAGGAAAAACGAAAGTCGTCCATGAAGTCGTGAACACCCTTGGACGAAACTGTTTTCGTGAACGTTTCCGTTTCATTGTGTTACCGTGCGTTCACGATTTTGGAACGTTATTGTGTACATTGTCTTTTGCCGTTCCTATTCAATGCAAATATGCCTTCAAATCTATGAGCCAGGTCTAGTATCACCCGGCAGACAGACTATCTTCCTACTCGCCTTCAGTCAATGTTGCCAGGGAAAATTTACCCTACAAGGATAGAAAAAGTTCTCTACTTTCCCCTACATTCCCAAAAAAAATTCCCTACAATTTCCCCAACAATATTTTTCGTTAAATTTAAATAAAATTTACAAAACAAAAATGGTTCTATATGCTTTTTCATCTTAAAACATATGAAAATTCAACGTATATTACGTAAAAACAAATTTGTATTACCACCACAGCTGCCACAGTTGGTAGAAATCTACCAAAAATAGTGGATTCTTTTCTGTTTGGAAAAACCAAATCTGGTGCGATGCAATGCTATTTGCAATATTTGTCACCATTGCAAATCCCAAAATGCAAAAATAAGACCCCCCCCGATTGGACTTAAATTGCGACCTAGACTTTGATCATAAAAATGTGTTCAGAGACAGACGGACGGATGGACGGACGGACAGACGGACATGGTTATATCGACTCAGGGACCCACCCTGAGCATTATTGCCAAAGACACCATGTGTCTATCTCGTCTCCTTCTGGGTGTTACAAACATATGCACTAACTTATAATACCCTGTTCCACAGTGTGGCGCAGGGTATAAAAACGATGCATAACATAAAAAAAGTAATTTTTTGAAAAATATTTGATAAAAAATTTGCCGCTGGTGAGATTTGAACCTGCGTTTCTTATTTCTTCGTTCATACTAATAAAGAACATCTCGAAAAGCAATTAGAATGTTATTCCTTGGTGTCGTATTACGATCATATCACAAACATTTGAATTGACCTTTCGACGCTTTATGTTCAATGGCGTTGTGGCTGAGTATGCTAAGGTGTTCTGGTATGGTGCCATCAAACCCAGGTTCAACCCCTGGCCGGAGCGAAAAAGTTTTTCAAATTGTAAAAAATTAGATAATAGGAAAATAATAGTATAATAAAAAATATGGTTGAAAAAAAAAAATGAAATTGGTTGAAAAAATTTTTTTTTTCGCTTTTTAATTTCTTCATTCAAATTAACTTCCAGGGCACAACTTCTAAAGCAATGCAAAGGATCCATAAAGGGTGTACTTCCGTCCTATGACAAGTCCATGGAAAATTCACTGGAGATGATCCAAGTTTGCACAACTTCCCAATCACAGATTGGGGATCCAAACTACTTTTTTGGAAGCTCTTTTTTTGCTGGGTATTTAACTCAATGACAAGGAACCCCTTTTTTATTGCATAGTCTGGAAGATATTTCACATTACGGTAAAACCTTTTAGATACGCTTTAATACACTCAGAAATGCCTTCAGCATTACTGAGAGGGAATAAACCACACCTATATTTTTTTGGTGCACGCAGAGAAGGAATATGATTTCCTCAAACATATGCCAAGAGAGAATTTTTGGACGGGGAACATGGAAAATGTTTGTCACAAAAATGTTGTTTTCTCGCCAAACAAAAAGGCGCCTGCCGAAAGCAGATACATATTTCAGAGAACATAACATATTTGCGACAAACATGTTCCCTATCCAAAAATAACATTTTGCTTTTGAAACAGGTTTGAGTTGATCGTATTTCTTCACCGGGTGTGTTTGGTCGAAACTGGGATTGAATTCAGGACCCTTTGTGTATAAGGCAGGCATGCTAACCATATATCTCCATTAATAGTTCTGCTAATACCTGAGCATTTCCAATTACCAATTTTTACCACATTGGATTCATCCTAAAAGCACACTATAACCTTAAAAACTCCAGATATCTTGCACAAAAATTTAATACATTTTTTCTGTGAAGCTACGAGAATGTAGATCGTTGTGCTGATTTTGTCCCTGTTTCGATTTGTTGAATGTTATATCTGTTCTATTCGAATGTTCTATCTGATTTCCACTTTTTACTTCTTGAACGCATAAAAGCTGAAATTTTGACACGATTTTCCTAAATTTGCTAAAATTATTATTCTATTAAATTCTATGGCATTTTTTTATATACCTCATTTTGTAGATTTTAAATATATTTATAGCATAATTTGATATTACTTTAAAATGTAAATCTTAAATTTTCGCATATTTTAAAGCTAAACAATTTCCTTTCTGGCCAATTTTCAAACACACGATGCGCTCATACTCTGACATCTGGAATTTTTAGCCTTGTTTGGCTCAGCGGGGTATTGGGGTCCCTTCTGACCCATCTGTTGATATATGTTGAACAAACATTGAACCTTTATTGAGTTCCGTGAATCCCTACTGACCCATCTCTAACTTAGGAGTCCTTTCTGACTCGCTGGGGTCCTTACTGACCTATAGGGTCCCTTCTGGCCCACTTGGAATATAGAATTGTATCTAATTGAATTGAAATGTTATATTTTGTAATGTCCCGGCTGCTATTAGCCGTATATAAATAAATAAATAAATACACTAAAATAAAAAATAATAAAAATCAATGCATACTTTTAGATTGAGGCCATAAATCCATTGAAAGAATAATACTCTATGTATAATTAAGACAACACATTTTAGTCTTAAGAATTTCCTGTATCATTTATGTAAGAAAACACTCAATAAATACAAATTACAAATTAAAAAAATTTAATTTAAATCTTAAATTTTCGTACTTTTTAAAGCTAAACAATTTCAAAAATCAATGCATACTTTTAGGCTGAGCCCATAGATCCTTTAAGAGAAAATTAGCCACCTGTTTGCTTAGCTCCTTTTCTTCCTTAATACGCACAAAATTACACACGCACACGTACTCACACATTCACAAGACTATAAAGCGCAGGGGAAAAAACTATTTACCCAAAAACTTTGGACATTTATTTAAGCCACAAGGAAAACATTAAAACTTCCACTTTCACACTTTAGTGGAAGAGCAGTTATAGAGACAAACATAAAAATACCAATGAATAGACCAACACAAACAAAACCCCAACAAAGACTTGAAGATATCCTTAAAGCAGACTCTACTGTTACATTACCAAGAGCACAAAGATCATAGCCGTAGTAGTGATAGTCTTTGGTTGTATAGACCACACCAACCAACGCTAAAGAGAGAGGAAAAACGAATTTAATGAAGCAGTAAATTTGATTGTCGCATAAACAAAGGTTACCGTCCTCCCCAAAACCCAAAGCATAAGACCATCATGACTCCCAAAAGCTTAAAATGACTTCCGTTTTACTATGCTTTTCACCCTTGGGAGGGGTGTTGGTGGAGTGAATTATACTCTAGGAATATGGCGAGAAGTCAGGGTGGACCAGAAACCAGAAATTTAGTCTGCTTTAGTTTTTTTTTATTTTTTGTTTGGCTAGGAAATATTGGGATTTTCTACGGCGCTATTCTGCTTGCCAGTCAACTTAAATTTGAGTTTATGTGTTTCACATAAAGTATAATTTTAGGCTTTAACAGTAAAATATAATAAAAGCCTATTTTATGGCTAAAGTGAAAAAAATTTAAAATGAAAATTTTAGGAAACTCCCAATGAAAAGGAGAGAGGCTTTTCGGGGAACCAAAAAAAATGTATGTTGATGGCTATGTTCTGTCTATGTTTTTGGCATATATATGTGTCATATGTTTTTGGTAGTTACAATGACTATATTGGCTTTGTTCAGTGTTCACTCTAAGGCAAATTGTATATTACATACAGAACACAACACACTTGTGGTTTATGTAGAATTTGGCATTTTTTCAACAGAAAATCGACAGCGGTTTGTCTTCGATTGATGCTAAATCAACATAGATATTGACAACAGTGGTTTTAAGATTGAAACAACTGTCAATTCTTTGAGTGTATCGAAAAGGATGTCAAATTGTAAAACATAAATAGGCAGGATTTTATCATACCCTTCCCAAATGGTGAGTACTCTACAAAAATATTCGCCTACTATGAATGCTTATGAACTCAAAAATTTGGATCAATTAACATGATGTTAAGGAAAGTTCCCTTAAAATAATGAATTTTTTATTAAATGAAAGTTTATAATAATTCCCAGCAGAAAAATTGGAAGTTGTTCCAAAACCATTTCCTTTTTAGAGCATCGCGTGATCCTCCATCAATTTTTTTCCACTTCTCACGAAGTTATTTTCGACCAGTCTTAGAAAATTCGCTATTTGGCGGTTTAAAGTCAAAATATATATTTTGGACAATGAAAAGTACCAGAAACGAATACAAAATCAACAAAAAAGCAAAAAAAACAACAACAATAAAAATAAAATTACGAATTTCACCCATTCGCGGAGATTTGAACCTGTTCCAGTTGTCTTTTTCACTTCCATGGAAGTTCTTTTGAGGGGGTTTTGCAAATTATGAACATTTAAAATTTTTATTGAGTTTGGGCATTAAAAAAATACTTGATTAAAAAATTAATTATCATTATATAATTAGCAAATTTCAATTAATTTTTTAATTGATTCAATTAAAAATTTAATAGATGTTGAATGCAAAACTCAATTAATTTTCTCATTAACGCCCAAAGTGAAACTGCCTGACAAAAATTGATTTTAAGTGTTTTTATTAATTCAGTAACGATTACATAAAACGATTTAAATAAAAAACTAAAAAGTTATTGATATAAATAAGAAATAAAAATAAAATTTTTTTAAAAATATTGATAAAAATAAAAAGTGAATTGGTGAAACAAATCTTGTTTTTAGTTTTTTTTTTTTAATTACTTCATTCAAATGCACTTCCCAGGCACAACTTCTAAAGCAATGCAAAGGATCCAAAAACCGAGCACTTCCATCGTGTGACAACCCAACATGGAAGTTGTTTTAAAGGCAGAACTTTAAAAGCACTTCCAAAAATGTCCTCCCAAAGATGTTCTTTATTTTAACTACACAGGAAGTTCTTTTAATTAATTTTTTTAAAATTCACTTTTTCATATTTTTAATGGAGGATTTTAATTTTTTTTTTTTAATAAATACGTTAAACACACAGCATGAATTAATAGTTAATATGGTACAAATTTTTAAATTCCGACGAAAAAAAAATTCAAAATCCATTTTAGAAAAATTTCAAAATTTTGAAAATGAGGCATTTTAAATAGATTCAGGCAGGCGTTGGAATGCATTAAAAATAATAAAGAATTATAAAAATTATTTATTTGCCAAAATATTACATTTTTTTTTAATTTACATCCAAAATACTGAATTCGAATCACACCTTAAGAAGTGATGCAAATTCAGTGCAACGTCTACTGAAATGGTGGACATCGAACCTATGACAAGCCCATGATAAATTCAACGCTTCTGCGCCAATTTTGCACCACTTCCGGATACAGAACAGTAGAATATTTTCACTGCTTTTTTTGTGACGCTTTTTTTACTGGGAAGCTCATGTAAAATTCATTTGAGATGATTCATGTGTGCACTTCTTACGGATCACAAATTGGGGATAGGTTAAAGAGTGGCAGCCCGATTTAGTTTCAGACTCACTTAGACTATGCAGTCCAATGTGATATAAAAGTGGGCATCCTAACTACTTTTTGGGAAGCTCTTTTTTTGTTGGGTTTTCTTCAAAAAAAATTGTTTCGTTAAATCTTTAACACAAATATTTAAAATTTCCGTCTTTCCATTTAAGTTATATGTCATTGAATTAAGGAAAATTTTCCTTAAAGTAAAGTGTACCATTTTTGATGATTGAATTTAATATTTAAATACATTTTCAAAATTCTATCTCAAATGGTGTTATATCAAATATCTTGAAGTTCAGGTGAAAAATCGTCAAACTATCATTTTCATTTTTTTTTTGACTAAAAAATCTACAGTAGGTCTAGTATCTAAGCTTAGCCATAATTTATAAAATTTCTATCCCTAGTCATATCAAAAACTCACTTCTGGTAGCCTATGTTGTGCAACATTAAGGTGGGTATTAAGTTCAAGTTTAGCCTCTAAAATCGTCATTTTTTCACGGTTACTTTTCTTTAATAATCCATTTTAAAGAATAACAATTTTGTGAAAAGTTGCTTTGTGCTATTCACAATCAAGTTATAATAAGATTTGGAACAATGACATATAATTTTATGCCTTTTTTCTGATTTATTTTTGATTTTAGTGGATAAAGTTGAACTTAGTACCCAACTTTAGGGGTAAATTTTCCAGTTTCCAAGCCACTAAAAAATAATTTTTACATTTTTACGCCACCTTTTTACCATGTTGTGCCACTTTATCACTAATATCTTTTGTAGTGCAATAATTTTCATAATAATAATAATTTCAAACCCTAGTGTTAAGTGGACAATTGTTACGCCTGAAAATAAGCCAGGGAATTTTTCTGTAATAGGTAAACTGTGTTCTCCCATAATCTGTCAATTTAAAGGATTGATTTTTTATGAAATTGAGATAAAATGATTATTGTTTTTTTTTTTGGATCTATTAATATTTAGATATAACAAAAAAGAAAAATGGATAGATTTTTTTATGAAATTAAGATAAAACGATTATTTTTTTTTTAGATCTAATAATATATAATAATATTTAGATAGAACAAAAAAAGTAAAACGGCAAAATAAAAAAAAATAAAAAAATTAACTTTAATAATTTTATCGATTTTTTTCCTTACAAAAAGTTTGAAACTTATTGTGCCAATTTTTTCCGATTATTTTTTTTTAGATCTAATAATATATAATAATATTTAGATAGAACAAAAAAAGTAAAACGGCACAATAAAAAAAATCAAAAAATTAACTTTAATAATTTTATCGATTTTTTTCCTTATAAAGGGTGATTCTTTTGAGGTTAGGATTTTCATGCATTAGTATTTGACAGATCACGTGGGATTTCAGACATGGTGTCAAAGAGAAAGATGCTCAGTATGCTTTGACATTTCATCATGAATAGACTTACTAACGAGCAACGCTTGCAAATCATTGAATTTTATTACCAAAATCAGTGGCAGAAAATCCGTTTTTTTATCGACAAATTTTGTTCAGCGATGAGGCTCATTTCTGGTTGAATGGCTACGTAAATAAGCAAAATTGCCGCATTTGGAGTGAAGAGCAACCAGAAGCCGTTCAAGAACTGCCCATGCATTCCGAAAAATGCACTGTTTGGTGTGGTTTGTACGCTGGTGGAATCATTGGACCGTATTTCTTCAAAGATGCTGTTGGACGCAACGTTACGGTGAATGGCGATCGCTATCGTTCGATGCTAACAAACTTTTTGTTGCCAAAAATGGAAGAACTGAACTTGGTTGACATGTGGTTTCAACAAGATGGCGCTACATGCCACACAGCTCGCGATTCTATGGCCATTTTGAGGGAAAACTTCGGAGAACAATTCATCTCAAGAAATGGACCGGTAAGTTGGCCACCAAGATCATGCGATTTGACGCCTTTAGACTATTTTTTGTGGGGCTACGTCAAGTCTAAAGTCTACAGAAATAAGCCAGCAACTATTCCAGCTTTGGAAGACAACATTTCCGAAGAAATTCGGGCTATTCCGGCCGAAATGCTCGAAAAAGTTGCCCAAAATTGGACTTTCCGAATGGACCACCTAAGACGCAGCCGCGGTCAACATTTAAATGAAATTATCTTCAAAAAGTAAATGTCATGGACCAATCTAACGTTTCAAATAAAGAACCGATGAGATTTTGCAAATTTTATGCGTTTTTTTAAAAAAAAAAGTTATCAAGCTCTTAACAAATCACCCTTTAAAAAGTTTGAAACTTATTGTGCCAATTTTTTTCCAACTTTTCAGCAATTCTCAACGGTAACGTTGCTGGCATTTTTTTTTCACCAACGATCTGGGCGTGAATCGAATTTGTGGCATTCCCATGGAGTAGTAAGAAACAGTATCTAAAAATGCTTACCATAAAAATCCTCTATAGAAATTTCCTTATCAATTTAGCAAAAAATCTTAACAATAAACAGAAAAGTAATTGATCCGAAAATCGCATTAAAACCACCATTCATCGTCTAAACAGGCAATTTGATAAATTGTTTTTAATAATTCGAAATCAATGTTAATTTTGTCTATAGTTACAATCACACAATGGTCATTGCAAGGATGGATGGGTTGAGCAACAACCACCCCATTAAAAATATAGCCGGGGCATAGAAATCCTTGCATAGACTTTTCTCCCCTTTTTTGTTGTATTTGGCAGGATAATCTGAGAAAATGACAGGGTGTTAACTACAATGCACAAGGGAAGAGACAAACACAAACAATGGGGTGACTTGAATCTCCTAGGTGTCTATGTGTGTATGTGTCTTTGGGTGTATTCGTGTATAAGAGTTGGTGTCTGTTGATGTTTATTAGCACTATTATAGGCAAAAATATGTTTGATTTTAGGCTTAAAATGTCATTCCAAAGGCTTTACACGTATTATCCTTGTACCAGCAGGATATCATTTCTCTATTTTGTTGTTATTGTTGTTGTTGTTGCTGTATTGTATGATGCTATTGCATTGTTAATAAAATTAGCATATAAATTAACTTGACTACATCATATTATTATGCGGTCATATTAATGCCTTTATCATTGTCGCCCCCTCCCCCTCGAATGATGATCCTGCAAGAATTGTTTAGCCCTATAAAATGCACAACAAATTCTGGACTAGCTTTTATGACAATGGATAACCAAAAAAAAAAAAAATATTATTGACATATTTTGTGAAACACATTAAGGCCATTTCATAACGTTTAGTGACTTCATCTCTTCTACGTTTTTTTGTTGTTTTCCTTTTTTGTTGTGAGTGACATTAAACCCAATGGGCCAGTCTATATCATTAAGTGGTAACATTGGAATAATTTTAGTTACCTTTAGATTTAAATAAAATGTCGCTGGCCAATTTAATCCAATGATAGCCTCTGTTTTTTTTACATTGACTCTATGTTTGATCCTTTCAATAGTCCTTTTCATGGCTCATTAATATGCTCATGCACGTTCATCGGTAAATCAATCTAAACGGATTTGTGGCTAATGACTCTAGGCTTTCCAGACCGGGGATGAACACTGAAAACATGTGTTTTTCCAGTTTGGTATTCTCTGTTACACATATTCAACATAGAAGAGTTTTACCCGAAATCTCTTGCTTGGGGATACATTTGGAATACTAAGTAGTAAAGAATGGTTTTGTTCCCTTGATAATCTAAATTTCAAGGTTTTTAGCTAGGTTTTTATACCCTCCACCATAGGAAGGGGGGTATATTAACTTTGTCTTTCCGTTTGTATCACATCGAAATATTGCTCTAAGACCCCATAAAGTATATATATTCTGGGTCGTGGTGAAATTCTGAGTCGATCTGAGCATGTCCGTCCGTCCGTCTGTTGAAATCACGCTAACTTCCGAACGAAACAAGCTATCGACTTGAAACTTGGCACAAGTAGTTGTTATTGATGTAGGTCGGACGGTATTGCAAATGGGCCATATCGGTCCACTTTTACGTATAGCCCCCATATAAACGGACCCCCAAATTTGGCTTGCGAGGCCTCTAAGAGAAGCAAATTTCATCCGATCCGGCTGAAATTTGGTTCATGGTGTTAGTATATGGTCTCTAACAACCATGCAAAAATTGGTCCACATCGGTCCATAATTATATATAGCCCCCATATAAACCGATTCCCCGGTTTGGCTTGCGAGGCCTCTAAGAGAAGCAAATTTCATCCAATCCGGCTGAAATTTGGTACATGGTGTTAGTATATGGTCTCTAACAACCATGCAAAAATTGGTCCAAATCGGTCCATAATTATATATGGCCCCCATATAAACCGATCACCAGATTTGAGCCTCTTGGAAGTCCAAAATTCATCTGATTCAGTTGAAATTTGGTACGTGGTGTTAATATATGGCCTCAAACTCCCATGCAAAAATTGGTCGGTATCGGTCCATAATTATATATAGGCCCCATATAAACCGATCCCCAGAGTTGACCTCCAGAGCCCCTTGGAAGAGCAAAATTCTTCCCATTCGATTGAAATTTGGTACGTGATGTTAGTATATGGTATCCAACAACCATGCAGGAATTGGTTCCTATCAGTCCATAATTATATATAGCTCCCATATAAATCGATCCCCAGATTTGACCTCCGGTGCCTTTTGGAGAAGCAAAATTCATCCGATCTGCTTGAAATTTAGTACGTGGTGGTAGTATATGATATTTAACAGCCATGCTAAAAGTGGTCCATATCAGTCCACAATCATATATAGACCCCATATTAACCGATCCCGAGATTTGGTTTTGGAGCCTCTTGGAGGAGCAAATTTCATCCGAGTGAGTTGAAATTTGGCACATTGTGCTAGTATATGGTCGTTAACAACCATGCCTAACTAGGTCCATATCGGTCTATAGTTATATATGGCCCTCAGATAAATCGATCCCCAATCACACAAGAATTGGTCCATATCAAGTTCATAATTGTATATACACGCAAAGAAAAAAAACGTTTGGAAAACGTGTACCGAAAACGTTTTTCTTTTGTTAGAGTTTTTTGAATTGCTTCGAAAAGAATACACTTTTATCACCAAAAAAATTCGTTTGTTACAAAATCTTAATTTTTTTAATAAAAAAAGTTATTTTTGAATCAACAACACAGTCCATTTCGTTTATATCAAACACTGTTCTTTTCTGACTTTAGGTCTTTAATAAGACACATTTTACAGTTCAAAATTTAATATACTACAATGTAATGTTGAACATTTTTTCGGAATCTTCCTAACATATCTGGAATATATGTAAAAAAAAAATAAAAAAACTTTGGTCGAAGCAGGGATCGAACCCACGACCCTTGGCATGCAAGTCAGACGTAGCAACCACTGCTCCATGGTGCCCAACTAAATGTATTTTTCTGTGAAATAAACTTTGTTTAATCGGCTCGTGGGCGCCGCAAGCTATGCTATATAAATATAACGTATATGGGTAATTATCTATTGATGACAATAACGGCTACATAGCTCAGTGGATAGTGTGTTGGCTTACAAATTGCATGGTCCGCGGTTCGATTCTCCGTCCAGGCGAAAGGTAAAAAAATTTTAAAAATTTATAAAATTGTATAATTTCTTCTACATTGTTTGTAGTACAGAAAAAGGTGCTAAGAACTAAAAAAAATCGTGGAAGTGAGAAAGATGGGAGGGAAAATGCAATTAGCCAGAAAAAAAATTTTTTGAGTTAGTCTTTATGAAATTGTTGTTACATCCTGGAAAAGAATACACGTTTATCACAAAAAGTATATACTTTTCTTCCAAATACACTTCCTTTCAACGAGAAGCAAATGAGAAACGAACTTTGTTTGTCTAAAATTTCGTTTGGGAGGAAAGAATTATTTTTTTGCGTGTAGCCCCCATATAAGCGACCTCCATATTTCAATTCTGGCTCTCTACGTACCGTGCAAAAAGTCCATATCGATTCGTAATAATTTGTAGACTTAACTATACATAACTTTTTTGCCTAATATATACCACGTATGGACTAACTCACAATTTAGAAAACTATGTTAAGAAGTTTTAAGATACCACAACCCAACTAATTCGATTGTGGATGACAGTCTTTCGTAGAAGTTTCTACGCAATCCATGGTGGAGGGTACATAAGATTCGGCCTGGCCGAACTTACGGTTTGTTTTTAATTGCTCTAATTTAATTTAATTTAATTGTTAGAATCGGGCAACGAAATGCTTGCAAATTCTCAGTATTCTCTTAGTTAAGGCCTGAGGTACTTCTGTTCGTTTCCACATTTAAAAAAATCAGTCACCAGACATAAATATCGGACTGATCATGAAGTTATCACCGCAATGGAGACCCTTTAGGGATCCAATGTAATCAGTTAAAACTAGACTTTGTTGAAAAATAAATCCACCCATTTCCAAAATACTTGTTCTTATCCAATTTTTTTTTTCGACCACCCAATCTTTAGACCTCCTTATTTATTTTTAATGCAACTCAGTGGTAAGAAAGAAGTTCTAATGCAACTCACCTGTACTCTAGATTCTGTTAATCCTATACGCATTGCTATCTCTTCTCTCATGAAAATATCCGGATAATGAGTTTTCGAGAAGCAACGTTCCAGTTCATTTAATTGGGCCGGTGTAAATCGTGTCCGATGACGTTTCTGTTTATTTTTATCCGACATCTAAAATAAAATGAAAAAAATCAAAGAAAATTTATAAATATTTGATATGAAAGAAAAACGTTATTTTCTACTAATCAAACAAATAAAATTAAAATACGTAAATAATAAACATGCAAATATATAATTAAATGTTGGTTCATATTTCAAGTTAAAAGAGCTGATATTTGAAAGCTATTAACATTTTGCATTAGAGTCTTGAAAATTCTCAAGACTCACCCAAGAGGGTGAATGCTATCACTCCAATTCTATATTCGTTCCAATGTAAAAGGGATATCCATTTTATAGCGAAATCTGACGGGATATAGAACTGGCACTAAGTTATATGAACCATTCATAACCAGTTCCGTTATTATGGCCTACTTAAAACACTTAGAAAGATATACCGAATAAAATCGATATCTCTCGTGACATTTGGGATCGTTAATATATTATTAGACTGCTGGCTAAAAATAAAATTTTGGAAAAAAATTGTATTAAAATTCTACTAGTGCAGTTCGAATACGTGGTGGGCAGAGAATGAAGCCAACCCATTTTTGTCGGCGGCGGCGGACACTAAATTTTTGCCTCCGGCGGCGGCGGCTTGACGGCTGAGCCGATATAAATTTGTTCACTCGGCGGCGGACAATTATCCATTACAAAATCAATTTGAAGTTAATCGAATGATAATGAGATTAGTTGTACAACCTGTCTTACAAACAAATGTACTTTTCGTTCAAATTTTCTGAGCTAAATTTTTGCTAAATTATTATAGCAGCTTAAATATGATTGGTTGTGTTCAAAATTTTGGAAAAAATACGTCAAATATATATAAATTTTTCTGATTTAAATCGACATTTTTGATTAATTGGCGGCTAAATTTGAGTCGAGATGAGTCGACATATTCGGCGGCGGCGTCGACTGGCAAAAAATGGTCGGCGGCGACTGAAATCGGCGGCGCGACTCGGCGGCTTCATTCCCTGGTGGTGGGAATTTATATATTTTTTCTAGTTTGTCTGTGAATTTACTTGAACTCTAATATCTCGAAATTGAACGATTTTTTTTTGCTTCGCAAAAACTGTGTTGACAATTTTTTATATTTTATTTTTATAATTTTGATTAACAGAATTTTTATAAAATGTTTCTCCCAACATTTAATGTTTAACCAGTTGTATGATGGTTCCCATAGGCAAATTGTTAACAGCTATTTATTTTATTAACATCAATTCAAATAAATTTACGTGCATTATTTAAAATTTACTACGTGTATGTAAAACATATTTCTACAAATTTCTATTCATAAAAAAACTATACATTTATAAATATAAAAATAAACTAAATCACACTTACTTTTTTTTGGAATTTTTGTTTTCATATTGATTGGTTTGGATAAAATGTAAAACGTACACAAAATGGAATTATGTTTAGTTTTTGTAATATTTGCAATATTTTCACAAGCAATCAAATTGAAATATGCAATCAAATGGATTTTGTATTGATTTGTTCCACATAAATCCATATCACACACATACGCACACCATAAGCAGTTCATCATTATATTTGAATTTATTTGTTTTTTGTTGGATGCATATTTTCAATTTCAATTTAATTTGATTTTTTTTTATAATTTCGATTACATTATATTGAATTTTATTTTAAAGATAGTAGACAAATACACCGAGGAAGAAAAAAAAAACGAAAAAAGGAACATTGATTAATATCATAGATGTGGTTGTTTTTTTTTTTTTAGTTGAACTAGTATATTTTTAATAATCTAAAATGTAAACATTGTTGGGAAAAATTAATAATGAAAATTTATTATTCTGGGTGGAAGTTTTGTAACACTCAATTTGCTTTAACCCATTATGGACCACGAGTAGCTCCTGTTTGTTGCTTCATATATATAAATATTTTTATTGGTTTAACGAGTTCACTTGTTGAATTTTTTCTCCTTCAGATATCCCCAAAACGGCTTCCATGGAGAATAGCCTTCCAAAAGTGCAAGATCTCCCATTTGAAGACCACCAGTTAAAAGTTTCATTTCACAAATTAAATGAGAGTTTTTTTTTTTTTAATCACGAACTTTTGGACATAATAAAGCTGTGATACAAGATACAATTTCAGAAAAGTTTTTGGACGCTTTTTAAATGCAATCCGTGGAAGTTTTTATGATAATCGGTAAACAAACCCACCATTTCACCCACCACAATCAAGTTAATCAAATTGCGAGATAAAATGTTGCTCCTCCAAGAGATTCTTCAGATTTGGCCACGATCAACTTCTTTTGTTTTCAAACTTAATGTAATATTACTAGGTATTTATCGGCCCTGCCCTAACATATTCAAATCACACAACACATCCTTTAAATTAACTAAACCAAAGATTCACTAAATTCGTGTTTCCCATAAAATAGTTCTGAATTTCTAAAAATTTTTAAATAAAAAAAAAAACAAGTATATACGGCCGTAAGTTCGGCCAGGCCGAATCTTATGTACCCTCCACCATGGATTGCGTAGAAACTTTTACAAAAGACTGTCATCCACAAATTTCCACTCACACTGAAAAAACAGTGAACCCACCAGGAAGAAATCTTTTGGTTAATTTTAGAAAATTTTGTATATTTTTAGAAAATTTTAACTAAACAGTATTACAAACGCTGACATCACGCCGATATCACAAAAATAAGTAAATATTTTTCGACAAATTCAAGAAAATTTATTACACATAAGTAATTTTTTTCACTTGATAAAGAAAATTTTGTAGTTTGAAGGAAAAATTTGTAGTTCAAAATTGCAAGAATGTCTTTAGTGACATACGAAGTTCATGATGGACGCTTTTGTAGTAAAATTTACAAATTTGAAGAAATAATGAACTATTTTATGAGAAATACGAATTTAGTAAATCTCTATGCTTAATTTCTGTATATTTTTTCCCCGTCTTTTAGTTCATTTAACTAAGGTTCGTAAAAAATTATTAGAGTAAATGAAACTTTCTCCAAATATAATAATTTCATGAACTAAAATATAGTTAAATTGGCTTTAGTGAAATAGTGAGTTCACTTTGTTTTGAGTGCACTGGGATGAAATTTGCTCCTCCAAGAGGCTCCAAAACTAAATCGCGGGATCGGTTTATATGAGGGCTATAATTGATTATGGACTGATATAGACCACTTTTGGCATGGTTGTTAAATATCATATACTACCACCACGTACCAAATTTCAATCAGATCGGATGAATTTTGCTTCTCCAAAAGGCACCGGAGGTCAAATGTGGCGATCGGTTTATATGGGAGCTATATATAATTATGGACTGATAGGAACCAATTCCTGCATGGTTGTTGGATACCATGTATTAACATCACGTACCAAATTTCAACCGAATGGGAAGAATTTTGCTCTTCCGGAGGTCAAATCTGGGGATCGGTTCATATGAAGCCTATATATAATTATGGACCGATATCGACCAATTTTTGCATGGGTGTTTGAGGCCATATATTAACATCACGTACCAAATTTGAACTGAATAAGATGAATTTTGGTCTTCCAAGAGGCTCCGGAGGTCAAATCTGGTGATCGGTTTATATGGGGGCTATATATAATTATGGACCGATATGGACCAATTTTTGCATAGTCATTAGAGACCATATACTAACATCATGTACCAAATTTCAGCCGGATCGGATGAAATTTGTTTCTCTTAGAGGCTCTGCAAGCCAAATCGGGGGATCGGTTTATATGGGTGCTATATATAATTATGCACCGATGTGAACCAATTTTTGCATGGTTGTTAGAGACCATATACTAACACCATGTACCAAATTTCAGCCGAATCGGATGAAATATCATTCTCTTAGAGGCTCAGCAAGCCAAATCTGAGGGTCCGTTTATATAGGGGCTATACGTAAAAGTGGACCGATATGGCCCATTTGCAATACCATCCGACCTACATCAATAACAACTACTTGTGCTAAGTTTCAAGTCGATTGCTTGTTTCGTTCGGAAGTTAGCGTGATTTCAACAGACGGACGGACGGACGGACGGAGGGACATGCTTAGATCGACTCAGAATTTCACCACGATCCAGAATATATATACTTTATGGGGTCTTAGAGCAATATTTCGATGTGTTACAAACGGTATGACAAAGTTAATATACCCCCCCCCCCCCCCATCCTATGGTGGAGGGTATAAAAAATTAAAGTTTAATTGAATCCCTTACTAGTTTATTATACCCTGCGCCACACTGTGGAACAGGGTAATATAAGTTAGTGCATATGTTTGTAACACCTAGAAGGAGACGAGATAGACACATGGTGTCTTTGGCAATAATGCTCAGGGTGGGTCCCTGAGTCGATATAAGCATGTCCGTCCGTCCGTCCGTCTGTCTGTGAATACATTTTTGTGATCAAAGTCTACACAGTCTCACACAAGTTTACATACGATTAAAGAATTTGTATTTTATTGAAATAATAAAATATTATAAACTATGCATATACATGCTTTAATTTTTGTAAAATAATTTGAAAACATAGTATTTGTTAATTTTTAACAATATTTTTTTAGTGTGGTTTATAAAAAACAACAGGAAAGATGTTTGGTTAGTAGGTTAAAAACTCAGGGGTATGTAAACTTGTGTAAGACTGTGTAGGTCGCAATTTAAGTCCAATCGCCTTCAAATTTGGCACATGTTCCTAATTTGGGTCAGAATAGACCCCTATTGATTTTGGAAGAAATCGGTTCAGATATAGATATAGCTCCCATATATATATCCTTCGTCCATATTAGTTCATATCGGACTAATATGGACCCAGCAGCCAGAGTTTTATAACGATTTGCGTGAAATTTTGTACAAACATAACACTTAGTCGTATAGTCAAGTGTGCAAAATTTGATTGAAATCGGTTCAGATTTAGATATAGCTCCCATATATATCTTTCGCCCGATATGGAGTTATATGGCCCCAGAAGCCAGATTTTTGGCCGAATTTGGTTGAAATTTTGCACTAGGAGTACAATTAGTAGTATAGTCAAGTGTTCAAAATTTTATTGAAATCGGTTCAGATTTAGATATAGCTTCCATATATATCTTTCGCCCGATATGGACTAATATGGTCCTAAAAGCCAGAGTTTTTGCCTAATTTGGTTAAAATTTTGCACAGGGAGTAGATTTAGCATTGTAGCTATGCGTGCCAAATTTGGTTGAAATCGATTCAGATTTAGATATAGCTCCCATATATATCTTTCGCCCGATATGCATTTATATGGACCCAGAAGCCAAAGTTTTATCCCGATTAACTTAAAATTTTGCACAAGTAGTACAATTGGTAGTATAGTCATGTGTGCCAAATTTGATTGAAATCGGTTCAGATTTAAATTTAGCTTCCATATATATTTTTCGCCCGATATGGACTTATATGGCCCCAGAAGCCAGAGTTTTGGCCCAATTTGGTTGAAATTTTGCACTAGGAGTACAATTTGTAATATAGTCATGTGTGCAAAATTTGATTGAAATCGGTTCAGAGTTAGATATAGCTCCCATATATATGTTTTTCTGATTTCGACAAAAATGGTCAAAATACCAACATTTTCCTTGTTAAATCGCCACTGCTTAGTCGAAAAGTTGTAAAAATGACTCTAGTTTTCCTAAATTTCTAATACATATATATAGAGCGATAAATCATAAATAAACTTTTGCGAAGTTTCCTTAAAAGTGCTTCTGATTTAAATGTTTCCCATATTTTTTTTACTAAAATGGTGTTCCACCCTAGTACATTAGCCAACTTAAATTTTGAGTCTATAAGTTTTGTAAAAGTCTATCAAATTCTGTCCAAATCGAGTGAATTTAAATGTATGTATTTGGGACAAACCTCTATATATGTAGCACCCAACACATTTGAGGGATGTGATATGGTATCGAAAATTTAGATCTACAAAGTGGTGCAGGGTATAATATAGTCGGCCCCGCCCGACTTTAGACTTTCCTTACTTGTTTTTTCTTGAATCAATTAAAGTTAAATCACATAGTCAGTAGACAGACATTGTGGTGTCTATTCCAACTCTAGTAGGGCTAATGATTATCGTCCTTCTCTTCACATTGGGATGATCCTTGATTCGCACCTATTAACCTCTTGTTTGTGTAAAGCCTTCGTATGGTGTCATAGTAGGAAAATAAAGTGTATCTGGCTTTCCTTTTATAGTCACAAAATCTAACATTTGTACTATAGATTCAATATTCCAGGACACTAGTATTTGTGGTCTCGCTTTTAAGTTTATTTATCTTCAAATTGCACCTTTTAACGCTCCACAAAGGGTTAATTCTATAGCATATAACAATTTTTCTTAAAATTTCCCATGAATGTTTACACTTTTTTTTAGAATATTAAAATTTACTAGAAGTTATTACTATGTGATACCATAGTCTGTGCAAAAGTGCACTTACCTGATCTTGTTGTTGCATACTGTTGTTGTTATTGTTGCTGTTATTATTATTGTTATTGGCCAATGGATTCTGATTATCGCATAGATTATTGGAGACATGCAAACGTGGACCACCTCCACCACCGCCTCCACCAACGACACCGTTTAGCGAAATATCACTGGGATTTGGTGGACCATTGGTCAATTGGCCAAAGCTATTGACACCGGCATGTAGGGCAGACAATGCCGCCTTGGGTATATCACAATCTTTGGGACCTAGAAAGATATATTAATGGGTTAACCAATTTCGAAATAGCAATTCAAAATAGTATAAAATATAATAGACTGAATGCTTTAAAATTTTTTAAAATTACAGACTAGCAAATTTAAAAAAAAAAAAAATTAAATCTAAGATATTAATAAATTTATTTAGGAAAATTGAAAAATCTACATTAAAGTTAGAATTTTTTTCTATGACCAATTTATTTGTTTAAATTTTGAAGCCAAAAAGCCTATTAAAAAAAAAAATAAAAAATAACTAAATTACAGTTATTAGTCAATTTATAAAATGCTGTCAAAAAGCCAGTAAAAAGGAAGATTTTTCCTTATTTTAACAAAACCATTTCGCTGAAAGACTTAAAAAAAGGTATGTCGGGGAAAAAGCCAAATTGGCAACGCTGGTTATTGTTGCCATTTGATAAACAAAATATTTCACTCTACCAGTTTTAAGGTTTTATATAAGTTCAGTATTTTCAATATTTGTTTGTTTAACAATAAACTTTTACCTTTCTGTATTGTACTTCAACGAATTAAGTTATGATCGAATGCGGGAGAATAGCTTGTGAAGTGTTTAATTTACTATTCGATTGATGTGCTTAATCTTTTTTTTTTTAACTCCTATTGAAACCACAAAATATGATGTTTCTTTCAATAATTTCACTTTTTTTCTATTATTTGTATAAAATATGGATAACAATGCATTTCTCTTTTACTTTGCTTAGTACAATTTCTTCACTCAATAGATTTTTGTGATCACTGAAATCCTTGCAATCACATAACATCCCACTCAAACAAATTCACATTTCTTAATAAATCCCACAATAACATACACTTGCACACAAATAATGTCTATCAAAGCTCCATCACGAACAGATGCGAAAAAATGCCGAATTGAAATTGAAAACAGTTACGACAAATCCGAAACCATTGTATTTGATGATAGAATTTCGTAAACCGTCATTTAGCCACAAACCATTAAAACCAGTCGGCCAAAAAAATAAATATCAAATCAACGAAACGCAATAAAGAACAAGTGTTGAGAAGGAGAAACCGTGATGCCGGCTCGCGTATGTATCTCACTTAACTGAAATGTTAAAGTAAATTGAATTTTTCAACAACCTGTCATTCAAAAGATGCCAAAAACACCAGAAGAGCTGTAGACGGAGCGAAAAAATAATGAAATAAATTCACACAAATACAATGAAATAGGGCTCATATACGCATAGCCTTTCTCACCTCATGACACAAGCTCTCTTACCAACAATAATGAGAAACAAAAAAAAAAACTCATCTACTCTCATCTTCCCCATACACAAGTGAACAAGTGAAACAGGGGAAACAAAATTCATCATCTTCTTGCTATAAAATACAAAATGTACGTAAATTCAAACAGAGCAGCCAAAAGATGATAAAACAAACTACCAACAACAAAAAGTAACACAACATTAGCAACAATTGTTGTTACATAGAAAATAACAAATAGACAGCCAAAGAAACAAACAAACAGTAAAAGAGCTAACCCATTTGCAGTCCTCTACCCAAGAAAGGAGTGAGTGATGCGTTTAGGTGTGCGTGTGTGTTTGTGTTTATTGAGATTTTTAAGAGTTATCCAATATAATGGTGAGAGGTGAGAATTTAACCTGATCTGTAAACTTGCATGGGTTAATACAATGCTCACGTGTAAAAAACATATCAAAGTAGTGACTACGGAGAAAGGGGTTGTAGGTTAGGCAAGGTGGCGGTTGATTGTTGTTACACAAACACACGTTAGACTATCGACACTATTGTGGGGTTATTAGTTTTTCTATCATACAAATACACTCACTCAGGCTTTTTATCATCCTCATACACACTGTAACTACGGCGAAATGACCAGCAATAGCATAGAATATTGCCCATAAGCACCGATTTATTTTCTAAAAAAAATGTCTAGAGTTATTGTCGTTGTTGTTATCTTTCTCAACAACAAATTGTAGTTAAATAATAGAGTCTGCAGCAGCATCGACACAAAAACTCACTGTTAAAAAGGCAAATAAATAAAAAGTTAAAAAACTTGATGTGCGTGGTTGTTGTTTTTTTTTCTTAGTGTTGTGAGCAGTTTTCTTGACCTGTCTTCTTAAAAGCCGATAATACAGTGGCACAAAAACCCTCGCCTGATGCTAAATTTAACTAAAATTTATAGAAAAAATATTTACAATAAATTTAGCTAAAATTAATTTTTTGTTTTTAGAAATTTCCAATGAAATTATCCTTATCCCGTGCCTCAAAAAATTCTCAATAATAAACGGAATTAAATACTGCCTTAATATGTTTATGAATTGGAACCAGCGTATATAGACGTCCATGTCCTGGTGACCTAAACGCAGCTGTATCGAAACAATAAACTGTATGCGATCCGAAAAAGACGATCCAGACGGTTCATTTTATTGTTTAAAAGCTCACCAAAGCATTTTGGTCTTTTACATTCAGAAATAATGTTATTAGTGATGGAATTTATGTAGTGCTGCATCTAAAACGTGGAAAAAAACTCTTATTTTCTCCACGTTTTAGATGCAGCACTACTTAAACAAAACCAGAAATTATCCAAAAAATAATGGCAGATTTGATCGATAGCCATGTGGCAGTGGTAGAAGACTTGCTCGTGAACTGAACATATCGCGAGGATGCAGCACATATTGAAAAATAAACTTGAACTAAATCCATTGAATTTAAAAAAGGTGCAAGAGCTCAAAATCAAAACAAGTTTGACTGGAAAGAATTTAGGGGTTCGCTTGCACCAAAGTGGCAAGTTCCCGAATTTGGTTTTCTCTGATACCACCGTGGTGCAATGGTTAGCATGCCCGCCTTGGGTTCGATTCCTGCTTCGACCGAACACCAAAAAGTTTTTCAGCGGTGGATTATACCACCTCAGTAATGCTGGTGACATTTCTGAGGGTTTCAAAGCTTCTCTAAGTGGTTTCACTGCAATGTGGAACGCCGTTCGAACTGGGCTATAAAAAGGAGGTCCCTTGTCATTGTACTTAACATGGAATTGGACAGCACTCAGTGATAAGAGAGAAGTTCACCAATGTGGTATCACAATGGACTGAATAATCTAAGTGAGCCTGATACATCGAGCTGCCACCTAACCTAACCTCTGATACGAAGCCACTCTAAATTGAGCTGATCGGGTTTACTCGGCCAAAGTGGTCAGCTGAAAATTTACACCTTCGATTGGCAAACCAGAAATCAAGCGCCGTCGATGCCAATAGTATGGTTGTTCCCCGCTCGAAAATGTCCTAAAGGTAGTATTGCAGCCCTGAGTGGACAAACATTTCGACCATAGACCATGGATATTTCAGCAAGACTCACATTCATCGCACTCAGCACGTATCAATCATGAACGGCTTAAAAAGGAGGTTCCTCGTTTTTAATCGCACAGTGGCCACCAAAATCCCCAAATCACAATCGGTTGGACATCTTGTGCCTTTGACAATTTGGATAGAAGGTTGGCTTAAAAAAATCCAAAGTGTCGATCATCTCAAGACGACGCCTAGCCAGGAATGGGTAAAATACAGCAGAGCCACTGCCGTGCAGAATGTCGGCCGTTTGAAGGCCATAACCAATTCGAACGAATCTAAACCGATTCTAAAATTTTATGTTAATTCCGTAATTTTTGCTTTTGTACAATAAAATTGAAAAAAAAAAACAAGTATATACGGCCGTAAGTTCTGCCAGGCCGAAGCTTATGTACCCTCCACCATGCATTGCGTAGAAACTTCTACTGAAGACTGTCATCCACAATCGAATTACTTGGGTTACGGTAACACTTGCCGATGGCAAGGTATCTTAAACCTTCCTAACACCGTAATATATACCACATAGTCCATACGTGGTATATATTAAACTAAAAAAGGGCGATTAAATACGTATATAATTAAGTTTAAAGTTTCTATAGAAATAAAATTTTGGCAAAATAAAATTTTTACAACATTTTCTATAGAAATAAAATTTGGACAAAATATTCCATAGAAATAAAATTTGGAAAATTTTTTCTATAGAAATAAAATTTTGACAAAATTTTCTATAAAAATAAAATTTTGACAAAATTTTCTATAGAAATAAAATTTTGACAAAATTTTCTATAGAAATAAAATTTTGACAAAATTTTCTATAGAAATAAAATTTTGACAAAATTTTCTATAGAAATAAAATTTTGACAAAATTTTCTATAGAAACAAATTTTTCTATAGAAATAACATTTTGACAATGTTTTCTATAAAAATAAAATTTTGGTAGATTATTTTTGGCTCGAGTGGCAATCATTATTATGAACCGATATGGACCAATTTTTGTGTGATTGGGGATCGGCTATATATAACTATAGACCGATATGGACCAATTATGGCATGGTTATAAGCGGCCTTATACTAACACCACGTTGCAAATTTCAACCGGATCGGATGAATTTTGCTCCTCCAAGAGGCTCCGGTGATCAAATCTGGGGAACGGTTTATATGGGGGGCTATATATAATTATGGACCGATATGGACCAATTCTTGCATGGTTGTTAGAGACCATATACTAACACCACTTACCAAATTTCAACCGGATCGGATGCATTTTGCTCCTCTAAGAGGCTCCGGAGGTCAAATCTGGGGATCTGCTTATATGGGGGCTATATATAATTATTGACCGATATGGACCACTTTTTATATGGTTGTTAGAGACAATATACTAACACCACGTACCAAATTTGAATCGGATCGGATGACTTTTGCTCCTCTACACTGTTAGAAAAATATGTTTTTCATATGTTCCGATATAAACAAAATGTGTTTCGGGCACAATTTTTAAACACAATATATTTAAGTGCAAACATGTAATGTTCCTAAACTAACACAAAATGTTTGGGACACATATGTTAATATGTTAGAATATATTATGTTTGGGGCATGAATGTTTAATAAAAATAATATGTGTGAATGTATACATATATAAATTTACAAATTTCGAGTAAACATATATATGTTGTGATACTTTATTCAGAGAGCGACAGAGAGAGAGAGAGAGAGAGTTAGTATAGAGAAAGAAATAGAGATGTAAACCAGGAGGGTTGAATAAGAAGATATCAACATAACACAGCGAGAATGAAATGAGAGCAATTTCTGTGAAACCGCTTGTATGTAGTTTCGGAAAACTGTTTCATGATAAGGCCAAAAATGTAATATGCTTAAGTCTAAATATTATTTAATTTGAATATTAGAATGAGTATTCGGAATAAAGAGAATAGGCATTCGGAACCAAGAGAATAGACATTTGAAAAAAACAGCATATTTGTATTACAGAAAAAGATGCGAAGAACTCAAAAATTTCGTGGAAGTGAAAATTATCTGAGGAAATGAGCACAATCTTCTTTGAGGAATTCTTCCAAGCATATACTATTTTTGGATTCAAAATGCTTCCAAACATATAATATGCTCACATAAAACAAACATATTAATGTTTCGGCAGTATCCAATAATATATGTGCTTCCTGCAAAATATGTTTGGAACATATGTTAGAGAAGCTATTTTTTTTGAGGGTGTAAGAGGCTCCGAAGGTCAAATCTGGGGATCGGTTTATATGGGGGCTATATGTAATTATGGACCGATGTGGACCAATTTTTGCATGGTCATTAGAGAACATATACCAACACCTTGTACCAAATTTCAACCGGATCGGATGAAATTTGGTTCTAATAGAGGCTCCGCAAGTCAAATCGGGGGATCGGTTTGTATGGGGGCTATATGTAATTATGGACCGATATGGACCAATTTTTGCATGGTTGTTAGAGACCACACACTTACATCATGCACCAAATTTCAGCCGGATCGGATGAATTTTGGTTCTCTTAGAGGCTTCGCAAGCCAAATCGGGGGATCGGTTTATATGGGGGCTATATGTAATTATGGACCGATATGGACCAATTCTTGCGTGGTTGTTAGATACCATATACTAACACCATGTACCAAATTTCAGCCGGATCGGATGAAATTTGCTTCGCTTATAGCAATCGCAAGCCAAATTTGGGGGTCCGTTTATTTGGGGGCTATACGTAAAAGTGGACCGACATGGACCAATTTTTGCATGGTTGTTAGAGACCATATACTAACACCGTCTATCAAATTTCAGCCGGATCGGATGACATTGTTGAATCAATTAATTTCTTTTAAATTCAATTAAAATTTTTAATTGCATAAATGTTGGTGATATTTTTTCTGTGTACAAAAAATGTGTTCACAAACACACGGACGGACGGACAGACTGACATAGCTAGATCAACTAAGGGGCCTGCTGTCAAAGCAATATTGCAAAATACACAATGTGACTCTCGTGTCTCCTTCTGGATGTTGCAAACATATGCACTAACTACTATTGCTTTGTTCCACAGTATAGTAGAGGTTATAAAAATTGCATATCCAAATGCATCTAAACTACTGTGCACCCAAGATAGTCATTTGGAGAATATTTTCACACATACATGTGATTGGCATTCTGATATTTACTGATATTTCGTTCGACAAATGCCCAAGTTAACAAACAGGAATGATTCCGTTCGATAGAGAAACTGACAGTAAGCGGATACCTAAACAAATTTCATCTTCAATGTTGAAGAAGTCGACGCAGAGAAACCCAACATTGAGATCGTGTAAGAAGCACACAAAAACAAAACTCTTATTTGCTTTTCAATCCGTTCGTTTCGGGATTCAAATCGAACAACTCGCATAACAATTCGTCGTGAGCAAAATCAAACATTTGCTCATCGCTAGTAGTTGTGAACTCACGCCTATATGACAACGTTTTTGGATTCTCAAGGCATACACACGGTCTCGTAAAGTTGTGTTGCTTTTGAGATTTGAAGAAAATCTCTTATGAGTCAAAGGTTTCACAACCCTTTCTTCAGGTCGCCTGTCTATAGGATCGTTTCGATATTTCCCTTTAATGTTTGCTTTGATTTTTTTGTTTCTAAACCTGAAGAGAAGTTTTGAGTTTTGTTACAAAGAAAATTCATTATTCATGAATTTTTATGCAATGTTGATGTTGTTTACTTGCGAGTGTAGGTGCAAAATGCTTGAACTCCCATTTCTTCTCTTTTGGGGGACATCTTAGTGGGAATCTCAAAGACCTGAGAAATGAAATATGCAGTTCAACAGTAGCTTCCATATGCGCCCATGATAATGAGTCATGTAAATATATCATCACAATATGGAAGGTACTTCATGGAACTTCTTTATGAAATAACCCAATTTTATTGAAAATGAGGAGTTTTTAGGAGAATATGAAGAGGTGAACGGGGATCTGAAAATTTAACACGAAAAAACTTCATGACTTTCGTAAAATGTCAGTATGCTATTGGGAATTTCTAATATTTAGAATGAAATAGCATATATATGTTTATAATGGTGTCAGGCTGATTTTTGGACACGCTCTGCTATAATGAATGCGGCTTTACAAATTATATCCGACTGGGCCAGGTAATGCTGTTTAACTGTTAACCCAAAGAAAACGCAGCTAGTGCTCTTTATTAGTACAAGGACCCACAATTTCCAGGAACGAGATTGAGTCTCTCAAAATCGTCTAAGTACCTGGCAGTTGTTTTAGACTCCAGACTAAACTGGCTAGAAACTACGGCTGTTTGTCTAAATAAGACCTACATGGCACTGTATGCGTGCCAAACGCTAGTAGGGGAATAAAACACGTTTGCCACTCGATCCAAAAATAATCTACCAAAATGTTAAGAAAATTTTACCAAAATATTACCAAATAAAAAATTTTATTTTGCAGGTTTTGATTTCTTGGAAAATTTTAACATTTTATTTCTATAGAAAATTTTGTTAAAATTTTATTTCTATAGAAAATTTTGTTACAATTTTATTTCTATAGGAAATTTTGTCCAAATATTATTTTTATAGATAAATTTTGTCAAAATTTTATTCGTAGAGAAAATTTTATCAATATTTTGTTTCGACAGAATATTTTTTATTTCAATGGAAAATTTTGTCAAAAATTTGTTTCTATAGAAAATTTTTGTCAAAATTTTGTTTCTATAGACAATTTTGTCAAAATGTTTTTCTATAGAAAATTTTGTCAAAATTGTTTTCTATAGAAAATTTTGTCAAAATTGTTTTCTATAGAAAATTTTGTCAAAATTTTTTCCAAGAGAAAATTTTGTCAAAATTTTTTCCAAGAGAAAATTTTGTCAAAATTTTTTCCAAGAGAAAATTTCGATAGAACATTTTATTTCATTGGACAATTTTCTCAAAATTGTACTCCTAAAGAAAATTTTGTTCTATAGAAAGTTTTGTCAAAACTTTGTTTGTTGTAGAAAAATTTGCAAAAAATTTATTTTGATATAAAATTTTGTCGAAATTTTAATCCTATAGATTTTTTTTCAAGAAAATTTTGCCAATATTTTATTCCTAGAAAAAATTTTGTCAAATTTTCTTTTCCAATAGAATATTGTCAAAATTTAGTTTCTATAGAAAATTTTGTCAAAATTTTATTCATAGTGAATAGTTTGTCAAAATTTTAATCATAGAGAAAATTTTGTCAAAAATTTTTTTCCATGAGAAAGTTTTGTCAATTTTTTTGTCTATAGAAAATTTTGTCAAAATTTTATTCGTAGAGAAAATTTTGTCAAAATTTTGTTTCTATAGGAAATTTTGTCAAAATTTTATTTCTATAGGAAATTTTATTCAAATATTATTTTTATAGAAAACTTTGTCAAAATTTTATTTTTATGTAAATTTTGTCGAAATATTATACCTAAATTTTGTGAACATTTTATTTCGATAGAAAACTTTGTCAACATTTTATTTTTGTATAAATTTTGTCAAAATTTTATACCTAAAGAAAATTTTGCCAACATTTTATTCCTACACAGAAAAAAATATCACCAAAATATTTCCAATTAAAAAGTTAATTGAAGTTGACATTTTTTTAAATTAATAAATTAATTGGTACAATTAACTTTTTAATCAAGATAGAAACGTTAAGTTAATTAAGTCAATGATTCAAAATTTTAAAATTTTTAATTAAAAATTTAATTGATACAATAAACTTTTAATCAAATTCGGAAGACTAAGTCAGTTAAAAAAGTGATTAACATTTTTTTTAAATTTTTAATTAAATTTTTTTTTTCAAACAATCAATTGTTAATCCAAATAAAAATTCTAAGCCAATTCAAAAGGTAATTGAAAATAGTTACCTTTTTTTAATTAATAAATTAATTGAGTTTTGCAATCAACATCAATTAAATTTTTAATTGAATCAATTAAAAAATTAATTGAAATTTGGTAATGACATCAATTAATTTTTTAATCAAGATTTTTTTCTATGCCCAATTAAAACTGTGATTGATACTATCATTTTCGTGATTGAAGACATTTCAATTAAAAAATTAATTGGATCAATTAATTTCGTGATTGAATCAGAATTTTTGTGTGTAGAGAAAATGTTGTCAAAATTATATTCGTAGAGAAAATTTTGAAAAAAATTTTTAAGAGAAAATATTCTTTCGTTAGAAAATTTTGTCAACATTTTTTTTTTTTCGATAGAAAATTGTGTCAAAATTTTTTTCCAAGAGAAAATTTTGTCAAAATTTTTTTCCAAGAGAAAATTTTGTCAAAATTTTATTTCGTTAGGAAATTTTTTTAAAAATTTTATTTCGATAGAAAATTTTGTCAAAATTTTATTTCGTTAGAAAAGTTTGTCAAAATTTTATTTCGATAGAAAATGTTGTCAAAATTTTTTTCCAAGAGAAAATGTTGTCAAAATTTTATTTCAGTAGAAAATTTTGTCAAAATTTTATTTTGTTAGGAAATTTTTTTCAAAATTATATTTCATGTTAGCCTGATAACGAAACAGGCAATTGACGTCCAAATGCATTATATCTAATTATACAATTATTTTTCGAGCTTTATGGACAGATATAGATTAAGGAACATGGTTAATAGAGCCATTGAAAAGAAAACGCCAGATACCAATCTATACACGCCTGGACTGTACATGTTTCGGTTCGGGCGAATGAACCTTTCCACAGCCTTTAGTATAGATCTGGCTGGGAGAGATAACTCAATTTTGGGCCCTTTATGCTAACTCCTTATGGAGAAAACATTTGGGAAATTTCCTCTTACAAATTGAATCATCTTTTCTCCCACTGTACATCATCTTTTCATATAACTTACAAGTCCCTTAATCTTATTTTTATTTCGTTTTGTTACATAGTAATGCAACAACACGAAATTTATTTTTAGAAAGCTAATTTGTTAGAATTCACCTAAGTGGTGAACAGTCGAACAATGCTTATTGTTTCTACAGTCAACTACAACATATGACGATTAACAGAAACTGGTTTCCAGGATACAACAACAATTCTAACGCGTACATTAGTCGTGTTTTTTCCTAGTTTTACGACGGGCTCATCGTTGCTTATTATATTTCATGTTAGCCTGATAACGAAACAGGCAATTGACGTCCAAATGCATTATATCTAATTATACAATTATTTTTCGAGCTTTATGGACAGATATAGATTAAGGAACATGGTTAATAGAGCCATTGAAAGGTAAAGGTTCATTCGCCCGAACCGAAACATGTACAGTCCAGGCGTGTATAGATTGGTATCTGGCGTTTTCTTTTCAATGGCTCTATTAACCATGTTCCTTAATCTATATCTGTCCATAAAGCTCGAAAAATAATTGTATAATTAGATATTTTTTCAAAATTTTATTTCGATAGAAAATTTTGTCCAAATTTTTTTCCAAGAGAAAATTTTGTCCAAATTTTATTTCGATTGAAAATTTTGTCAAAATTTTATTTCGTTAGAAAATTTTGTCAAAATTTTATTTCGATAGAAAATTTTGTCAAAATTTTATTTTGATAGAAAATTTTGTCAAAATTTTATTTCGTTAGGAAATATTTTTCAAAATTTTATTTCGATAGAAAATTTTGTCCAAATTTTTTTCCTAGAGAAAATTTTGTCAAAAATTTATTTCGTTAGTAAATTTTGTCAAAATTTTATTTCGTTAGGAAATTTTTTTAAAAATTTTATTTCGATAGAGAATTTTGTCAAAATTTTATTTCGACAGAAAATTTTGTCAAAATTTTATTTCGATAGAAAATTTAGTCAAAATTTTATTTCGTTAGAAAATTTTGTCAACATGTTATTTCGATAGAAAATTTTGTCAAAATTTTTTTCCAAGAGAAAATGTTGTCAAAATTTTATTTCGGTAGAAAATTTTGTCAAAATTTTATTTCGTTAGGAAATTTTTTTCAAAATTTTATTTCGATAGAAAATTTTGTCCAAATTTTTTTCCAAGAGAAAATTTTGTCAAAATTTTATTTCGTTAGAAAATTTTGTCAAAATTTTATTTCGATAGAAAATATTGTCAAAATTTGTTTTTCAAGAGAAAATTTTGTCAAAATTTTATTTCGTTAGGAAATTTTTTTAAAAATTTTATTTCGATAGAAAATTTTGTCCAAATTTTTTCCTAGAGAAAATTTTGTCAAAATTTTATTTCGTTAGGAAATTTTTTTAAAAATTTTATTTCGATAGAGAATTTTGTCAAAATTTTATTTCGATAGAAAATTTTGTCAAAATTTTATTTCGATAGAAAATTTAGTCAAAATTTTATTTCGTTAGAAAATTTTGTCAAAATTTTATTTCCAAGAGAAAATTTTGTCAAAATGTTATTTCGATAGAAAATTTTGTCAAAATTTTATATCGTTACAAAATTTTGTCAAAATTTTTTTCCAAGAGAAAATTTTGTCAACATTTTTTCCAAGAGAAAATTTTGTCAAAATTTTATTTCGATAGAAAATTTTGTCAAATTTTTTTTCCAAGAGAAAATTTTGTCAAAATTTTATTTCGATAGAACATTTTGTCAAAATTTTATTTCGTTAGAAAATTTTGTCAAAATTAAAAAAAAATTTACCACTGATGTAGATAGGAATAATTTGCAAAATCTGCAAAACATCAAGAATTCTGCCAAGCTACCAAACAGTAAAAAAATCAGCCATTTTCGGTAGAAATCTACCAACTGTGGCAACCGTGGAATGAAACCCTCCATCTTCCACTAGGTGTTTATAAGATCAGTAGCGACCTATGAATACCACGTCGACAAAACAAAAAGGACGTGATACTCATGAAACTGAAAAGGACTCGTTTGGAACCGCTGATTGCAGGCACGTTGTTTCAGTTGGGCAAAATATGAGGACAAACGATGTATATGAGGGCAAGTTGAAATCGATCACTCCAAGGATCTGAATATTTGTAGGCTTGGATTGAAAATGGTAAAGGGCACTGACTTTGGGATTTACTGCGAAGAGTTGGGGATTAGCGAGCCTATAAGATAGACAGCGGAGCAAAGTTTCCATCCTTAATGACATAGGATTTTTGTAGATGGAATCGCAGTGTCCGTATTTAGTACTATATTGTATCCAATAAGGGCGTTTGTCATTGTAATGTAGTGAGACCTCTCAAAATTGGACAATCTGAAAAGCGGACACCTCTTGAAAGTGGCCACTATCGTAAGACGTTTGATATATTGTCACATTAATAAGTAGACACCTCGCAAATGTGGAGAAAATTGAAGCAACTGTGTGTATCCAATACTGCGAGGTTTCGCTATAATATGTCTTTCAAAATTAGATTTATAAACATTTTCCCCAGGATTTTCCCACACCAAACATCAAAGGCTTCACCATGAAATCTACCACTTGTAATTTTATGATACACAAATCTCATCAGTCCTGTGAAGGTGCCGATGAAATATTGACTACCGTTTTATTGGAGGCCATCATAAACGAGTCAATTGTCTCATTTATGACAGCCATTTACAGAGTTCTTACCGAATTGCCGAAAGAACAGAGACCAGCCGAAAATTGAACGTGTTTTTGAAAGTGGCGGCTCAAGTCTTTGAACTTCCATTTGATCTTCACAAAAAAAGGTAAAGTGTTAAGAATTCAATGAGATTTATTGTTCCAATGCGATGATCTAAAGCAAAAACAAAATGAATAATAAGACTTATCTTCAACGTCAGCTACCGTAGGGAATGAATTGGTTGGTTGAGTATAAATATTGCCAAGTGAATTCAAATGACCTCATGTAACTGAAAAATTACAGGTACTTGCAACATTCATTGCATTACCGTTGATAGTGTCATCGAAGAGTGTGCTTATTTAGCTGTTAATCCAAATCTAACAAGTCTTTGAGATGATGATGCTGATGCTGATATTTCCATTTCAATTTGTATTTGTATTTGCTTAGATGCTTAGTAATATCCATCGGATATCGTGTCCGCTATTTGTGTACAGATTTTCAATATTTGCTGTAACGTTTGCATTTTAACACCTCAGCCCAAGTTCTAACAGTGAAGGCAACATTTCTATAAATAATTTACTATTCAAACTATAGGCCTACAATAGATTGATAAGTACACAGATGCAATCACACGGTGCAAAAAAAATTTAAGTATATATAAACATTTTCAAATTGAAGCATTTATTTATTAAACTTCTAGTAAATATAAAAATAATAGAGACTAATTTAGCATTAACTACTTAGGATATCAGCTAGGTAAGCAATTAATATTCATAAATCAGTATAAAATATTTTAGACTATAGAAAATACAAACCCCCAATCTACACAAGTCTGAATATACATGCTGCAATGCCGGCTAGAACATTTTTCCACAATCTTCAAAATAGATTTGACCTGGGGATATGCCTTATATTTGGGCTGTTAATGAGAAATCGCATTCGAGAATTCTCTCATCATAAATAGGAGAATATGAAGACACTAAAAATATTTGAGACCGGTATTACCAGCTTTTCGTGGATGGGGAATTAGTGGGGAATTTCCATAAATTTGGGGATTTTAGTGAGATTTTTTTAGAAATCGGTTCTGGATAAAAAATCATATTTACATGAATCATATTTACGTTTAAGTTGTAGAAAGGAAAACTTCGCTTCTTCTTATTTCGCGGCATATAATTGGGTACAAATGGAATATTTCGGCTAGTAGCGGATACAGGTTGGCTGATAAGGTTGATATGTTAAATAATTAAGAGTTTTTTTCTAAGTATAAAGTACACACAACAAATATTTTTTGTCTTCAATCACGGAATTAATTGATACAATTAATTTTTCAATTGTCTTCCATCGCGAAAATGTCACAGAAGTCAATTAAACAATTAAGTGTTCCAATTAAAAAATTAATTGATACAATTATTTTTGGTGATTGATTTTTGTTTCATATAAAAATGTTGTTGAACCAATTAAATTTTTAATTGATTTTTGTTTTTTAAATTCAATTAAAATTTTAATTGAAAAAATTTAGTGATATGTTTTTCTGTGTATATGGGGACAAGAGCTAGAAAAATACTGGCAACACTGGGAGCCACCGTGGTGCAATGGTTAGCATGCCCGCCTTGCATACACAAGGTCGTAGGTGAACACATTTTTGTAATCAAAGTCTAGGTCGCAGTTTTAGTCCAATCAACTACAAATTTGGCACAAGTATGTGTTTTGGCTCAGAATAGATCTCTATTGATTTTGGAAGAAATCGGTTCAGATTTAGATATAGCTCTCATATATATATTTCGCCCGATATGGACTTATATGGCCCCAGAAGCCAGACTTTTACCCTAATTTGCTTAAAATTTTGCACAAGAAGAACAATTAGTACTATAGTCAAGTGTGCCAAATTTTATTGAAATCGGTTCAGATTTAGATATAGCTCCCATATATATCGTTCGCCCGATTTACACTCATATGACCACAGTGGCCAATATTTTACTCCGATTTAGTTGAAATTTTGCACAGGGAGTAGAATTAGCATTGTAGCTATGCGTGCCAAATTTGGTTGAAATCCGTTCAGATTTAGATATAGCTCCCATATATATCGTTCGCCCGATTTACACTCATATGACCACAGTGGCCAATATTTTACTCCGATTTAATTGAAATTTTGCACAGGGAGTAGAATTAGCATTGTTGCTATGCGTGCCAAATTTTGTTGAAATCGGTTAAGATTTAGATATAGTTTCCATATATATGTTTTTCTGATTTCGACAAAAATGGTCAAAATACCAACATTTCCTTGTAAAATCGCCACTGCTTAGTCGAAAAGTTGTAAAAATTACTCTAATTTTCCTAAACTTCTAATACATATATATCGAGCGACAAATCATAAACAAACTTTTGCGAAGTTTCCTTAAAATTTCTTCAGATTTAAATGTTTCCCATATTTTTATACCCTGCGCCAAACTGTGGAACAGGGTATTATAAGTTAGTGCATATGTTTGTAACACCCAGAACGAGACGAGATAGACACATAGTGTCTTCGGCAATAATGCTCAGGGTGGGTCCCTGAGTCGATATAACCATGTCCGTCTGTCCGTCTGTCCGTCCGTCCGTCCGTCTGTCCGTCCGTCCGTCCGTCTGTCTGTGAACACATTTTTGTGATCAAAGTCTAGGTCGCAATTTAAGTCCAATCGCCTTCAAATTTGGCACATGTTCCTAATTTGGGTCAGAATAGAACCCTATTGATTTTGGAAGAAATCGGTTCAGATTTAGATATAGCTCCCATATATATCTTTCGCCCGATATGCACTAATATGGACCCAGCAACCAGAGTTTTATACCGATTTGCTTGAAATTTTGTACAAACATAACACTTAGTCGTATAGTTAAGTGTGCAAAATTTGATTGAAATCGGTTCAGATTTAGATATAGCTCCCATATATATCTTTCGCCCGATATGGACTAATATGGTCCTAGAAGCCAGAGTTTTGGCTCAATTTGGTTGAAATTTTGCACAGGGAGTATATTTAGCATTGTAGCTATGCGTGCCAAATTTGGTTGAAATCGATTCAGATTTAGATATAGCTCCCATATATATCTTTCGCCCGATATGCACTTATATGGACCTAGAAGCCAGGGTTTTATCCCGATTAGCTTGAAATTTTGCACAAGGAGTACAATTGGTAGTATAGTCATGTGTGCCAAATTTGATTGAAATCGGTTCAGATTTAGATATAGCTTCCATATATATTTTTTACCCGATATGGGCTTATATGGCCCCAGAAGCCAGAGTTTTGGCCCAATTTGGTTGGAATTTTGCACTAAGAGTACAATTAGTAATATAGTTATGTGTGCCAAATTTGATTGAAATCGGTTCAGATTTAGATATAGCTCCCATATATATGTTTTTCTGATTTCGACAAAAATGGTCAAAATACCAACATTTTCCTTAATAAATAGCCACTGCTTAGTCGAAAAGTTGTAAAAATGACTCTAATTTTCCTAAACTTCTAATACATATATATCGAGCGATAAATCATAAATAAACTTTTGCGAAGTTTCCTTAAAATTGCTTCAGATTTAAATGCTTCCCATATTTTTTTAATAAAATTATGTTCCACCCTAGTGCATTAGCTAATTTAAATTTTGACTCTATAGATTATGTAAAAGTCTATCAAATTCTGTCCAAATCGAGTGATATTTAAATGTATGTATTTGGGACAAACCTTTATATATAGCACCCAACACATTTGACGGATGTGATATGGTATCGAAAATTTAGATCTGCAAAGTGGTGCAGGGTATAATATAGTCGGCCCCGCCCGACTTTATACTTTCCTTACTTGTTTTTATTAAAATTGTGTTCCACCCTAGTGCATTAGCCGACATAAATTTTGAGTCTATAGATTTTGTAGAAGTCTATCAAATTCTGTCCAGATCGAGTGATATTTAAATGTATGTATTTGGGACAAACCTTTATATATAGTCCCCAACACGTTTGACGAATGTGATATGGTATCGAAAATTTAGATGTACTAAGTGGTGCAGGGTATAATATAGTCGGCCCCGCCCGACTTTAGACTTTCCTCACTTGTTTGTTCTATGAAAAATTTACTCGAATCGATTACTTTTTAATTTAATATTTTCGCAAATTTAATTAAATATTTAATAGAAAAAATATTAAAATTTTTTCTGTAATAACATTTTCAGTGTAACAGTGGATCGATTAAAATTCATAAATCCATTTGGCGTCAATGTCATCATCATCGTGTATGGTCCCATACATCAGATTGTTTTGACGCAATTCCATATTCGTTCATTATGAACGATAACTCTGGAGAAACCGGAGTGCAAAAGAAACGGAGCTATAACAGAAAAAAACGAACGATTTTGTATAAATTGAAGTTGCCAGACATGTGCTAATTTTTACACATACACCAAGCTTAGCTACTGTTAATTAGCGTTTTTACTCAATGGTTATGGTAGAGAAATAAAGAAGAAATGATAAGTAATGTGGATTTTTATGGCATGGCACTTCATTCGTCATTCGCTCATTTCGGATGGATGGATGGGATGGATGAAGCCATGGACACTCTAACACTCACTAACACACAAACAAAACTGTGTTAAATCACCTTTGTGACGCGTCTATTCTAACGCCTGTAAGCCTTGGAAGTGAGGAAAGAATGAATGTCATTTAAACTAAGGCATTGAGTAAATGTTTATATACACAGACAGACACACAGTCACAGATACAAAAAGAGGGAAAATGGTATTTTTTCCTAAAGCATTTCTCTTGCTTTTGTGAAAACTAAGTGAATCTGGACAATTTAAAAGGGAACCGGATACACGGTTCCTTAGATAATCCCAATTGAAATTTAAAGTGATCAAGATGATCTGAATGATAAAGTGCCTATCGGTAATATTAATCTCAGATCTTACATTACATATATCCCATAAGTCGATCTATTAGCTGGTCACAAAGTAGATCCATGCGTTACGAAGACACATATATCTAGAAAATCTGAACTCGATTATTGTTCCCTGGTAAATCCGGTTTTGGAAAATGCCCTCATATGGTACGGCCTAGCGCCTAGTGGTCGCCTAATGATATGGGTTTCTTAGATTCTTAATTTTACTTCCTTGTGCTAAGAGATTGCAATGGTGGCCATAGCTAAGAGCCATGGACCATATTGTAGTAACTTTCGTTCACACTGGATGGAGTTTCCAATTCAACGAACACTTCACCGTGATAAATTCTTCGGCGTTTAATAAAGTAAAGTAAATTCTACCAAACTAAAAAAAAAATAACTGCCGGTTTTATCACACATCTTGAAAGTCGTGATATATTATTCACATACATATACTTATCATTGTATGTATGTCTATGGCATTGTATTATGGTATTTTATTTATTTTGTTACTGATGTTGCTATACGAAATCGTGATTAACAAATTTAAGGTGCGGTGTTAGGTGTGATAAAATTGCTGTTTTTGGCGGGATCTTTCCCACCGCCATTCAGCCAGATTTTTTTTTTTTTGTAAATCAAGCGAATCCAAATGTGAATATTCCAAAATTCGAAAAAAAAAATAATTTTTTCCAATGATTTGAGATGAGTCTTAATATAAAACTTTGATCTACATTAAAAAAATATATATTTGAAATGCGTAATATTTATTTTTGAATAATTGTGAATTTTAGTATAGAACTGTGAAGAATTTATTTCTGTCATGTAAACATATGTTAGACAAAAGCGTGTTATGAAAGTAAATATATATTTACATGAGAATAATTCTAATTCTGGAGGAAATATTTCTTAGAGAAGAGATGTAGATTTTTTTTTTTTTTTTGAAAACAAAGAAAGTAAAAATGGACGAAGTCGAAGCGTAAGCAGAGATACTAAAATCTAAGATAGAGTTTTCTAATACTCGACCTCTTGTCGACAAAATTAAATTTTGACACAATTTCTTATAGAAATAAAGTTTTGACAAAATTTTCTATAGAAATAAAATTTAAAGAAAATTTTATATACACTCAAAAAAAAAGAGAACTCACTATTTCACTAAAGCCAATTTAATTTTCTTTTAGTTCATGAAATTATTATATTTGCAGAAAGTTTCATTTACACTAATAATTTTTTGCGTACGTTAGTTCAATGAACTAAAAGACGGGAAGAAATTGTACACAAATTAAGTATATAGATTTACTAAATTCGTATTTCTCATAAAATAGTTCATTATTTCTTTTTGTTTGTAAGTTTGTAAATTTTACTACAGTTACAATACAATTACTAAATTTTACTAAAGCGTCCATCATGAACTTGGTATGTCATTAATGACATTCTTGCAATTATGAACTCCAATTTTTTCCTTCAAACTACAAAATTTTCTTTAACAAGTGAAGAAAATTATTTATGCCTAACAAATTTTCTTGAATTTGTCGAAAACCGTTTACTTATTTTTATGATTTCGGCGTGACGCCAGCGCTTGTAATACTGGTTAGTTAAAAATTTCTAAAAATATTCAAAATTTTCTAAAATTAATCAAAAGTTTTCTTCCTGGTGGATCCACTGTTTTTTCAGTGTAGAAATACAATTTTGACAAAATTTTCTATAGAAATAAAATTTTGAGTAAAGTTTCTATAGAAAAAAAATATTTTCAATGACTGTCGATCCTTAATCTTCTTTGTCCATAAACCTCGAATAATATTTAAGAGTAAATTCAAATCGGTATCAGACTAACATGAATAAAAATTATTTCTATAGAAATAACATTTGGCAAAATTTTCTATAAAAATAAAATTTCCACAAAAATTTTCTTTAAAAATGAAATTTTGACAAAATGTCATATAAAAATGAAATTTTGACAAAACTTCCTATAGAAAAAATATTTTGACAAAATTTCCTATAGAAGCAAAATATTGACAAAATTTCCTATAGAAGCAAATTTTTGACAAAATTTCCTTTAGAAGCAAAATTAAAAAAAAAAAAAAAATCTGTAGAAACAAAATTTTGACAAAATTTTCTATCGAAATTAAATTTTGACAAAATTTGCTATAGAAATGAAATTTTGACAAAATTTTGACATGTTGCATTTTTATACCCTCCACCATAGGATGGGGAGTATATTAACTTTGTCATTCCGTTTGTAACACATCGAAATATTGCTCTAAGACCCCATAAAGTATATATATTCTGGGTCGTGGTGAAATTCTGAGTCGATCTAAGCATGTCTGTCCATCCGTCCGTCGGTTGAAATCACGCTAAATTCCGAACGAAACAAGTTATCGACTTGAAACTTGGCACAAGTAGTTGTTATTGATGTAGCTCGAATGGTATTGCAAATGGGACATATCGGTCCACTTTTACGTATAGCCCCCATATAAACGGAACCTCAGATTTGGCTTGCGGAGCCTCTAAGAGAAGCATCCCAGCAAAAAATACTTCAGCAGTAAGGGTTTAGTTGCGCTTTTTGGTATACAATAAAGTAGGCAGTGCATCCGCACTGCATGAATCGGTGGCAGTAACGTAAAAGAGTAATCAAACTAGTTTATGATCATTCGTTTACATTATTGCAACCAATTCATGCAGTAAAGATGCATGAAAGGTAGCGCTGTTTTCCTTCACGGCAGCAATGCTAAACTCAAGATTATATATCACTTCTGAGATATATTTTTATTAAAATCAGCATTATGTAGAAGCTGCTCCAAATCGGGACATCACCCACAAAAATCAGCGCTGATTCGGTTGTTTTGTGAGCAGTTGGTCCTCTCTCCCTTACAATCCTGCTGAAATAGTGCTATATTTTTTGCTGAGATGTTTCATCCGATCCGGCTGAAATTTGGGACATGGTGCTAGTATATGGTCTCTAACAACCATGCAAAAATTGGTCCACATCTGTCCATAATTATATATAGCCCCCATATAAACCGATACCCAAATTTGGCTTGCGGAGCCTCTAAGAGAAGCAAATTTCATCCGATCCGGCTGAAATTTGGTACATGGTGTTAGTATATGGTCTCTAACAACAATGCAAAAATTGGTCCACATCGGTCCACAATTATATATAGCCCCCATATAAACCGATCCCCCGATTTGGTTTGCGGAGCCTCTAAGAGAAGCAAACTTCATCCGATCCGGCTGAAATTTGGTACATGATGTAAGTATATGGTTTCTAATGACCATGCAAAAATTGGTTCACATCGGTATATATAGGCCCCATATAAACCGATCCCCAAATTTGACCTCCGGAGCCCCTTGGAAGAGCACAATTCATCCCATTCGCTTGAAATTTGGTACGTGATGTTAGTATATTGTATCCAACAACCATGCAGGAATTGGTTCATATCAGTCCATAATTATATATAGCTCCCATATAAACCGATCCCCAGATTTGACCTGCGGTGCCTTATGGAGAAGCAAAATTCATCCGATCTGGTTGAAATTTGGTACGTGCTGGTAGTATAGTTAAATGTTTGTTTCTGTTAAATAAAGTTTGTTTAATCGGCTCGTGGGCGCCGCAAGCTATGCTATATTAATATAACTTATATGGATAATTATCTATTGATGACAATTACAGATACGTAGCTCAGTGGATAGTGTGCTGGCTTACAAAGTGCATAATCCGCGGTTCGATTCACCGTCCAGGGGAAAGGTACAATTTAAAAAATTTATAAAATCGAATAATTTCTTCTAGATTGTTTGTATTACAGAAAAAGGTGCTAAGAAATGAAAAAAACCTCGTGGAAGTGAGAAAAATGTGAGGAAAAATGGAATTAACCAGAAAAGATTGTTTTTATACCCTCCACCATAGGATGGGGGTATATTAACTTTGTCATTCCGTTTGTAACACATCGAAATATTGCTCTAAGACCCCATAAAGTATATATATTCGGGGTCGTGGTGAAAATCAGAGTCGATCTGAGCATGTCCGTCCGTCCGTCCGTCTGTTGAAATTACGATAACTTCCGAACGAAACAAGCTATCGACTTGAAACTTGGCACAAGTAGTTGTTATTGATGTAGGTCGGATGGTATTGCAAATGGGCCATATCGATCCACTTTTACGTATAGCCCCCATATAAACGGTTCCCCGATTTGGCTTGCGATTGCTCTAAGAGAAGCAAATTTCATCCGATCCGGCTGAAATTTGGTACATGGTGTTATTATATGGTCTCTAACAACCACGCAAAAATTGGTCCATATCGGTCCACTTTTACGTATAGCCCCCATATAAACGGTTCCCCGATTTGGCTTGCGGAGCATCTAAGAGAAGCAAATTTCATCGGATCCGGCTGAAATTTGGTACATGGTATTGGTATATGTTCTCTAATGACCATGCAGAAATTGGTACACATCGGTCCATAATTATATATAGCCCCCATATAAACCGATCCCCCGATTTGGCTTGCGGAGCCTCTAAGAAACGAAAATTTAATCCGATCCGGCTGAAATTTGGTACATGGTGTTAGTATATGGTCTCTAACAACCATGCAGAAATTGGTCCATATCGGTCCATAATTACATATAGCTCCATATAAATCGATTCCCAGATTTGTCCTCCGGAGCCTCTTGGAGGAGTAAAATTCATCCGATCCGGTTGAAATTTGCAACGTGGTGTTAGTATAAGGCCGCTAATATACATGTCAAAATGTTCCATATCGGTCTATAGTTATATATATAGCCGATCCCCAATCACACAAAAATTGGTCCATATCGGTTCATATTCATGGTTGCCACTCGAGCCAAAAATAATCTACCAAAATTTTATTTTTATAGAATATTTTGTCAAAATTTTATTTCTATAGAAAATTTTGTCAACATTTTATATCTATAGAAAATTTTTTCAAAATTTTATTTCTAAAGAAAATTTTGTCAAAATGTTATTTCTATAGAAAATTTTGTCAAAATTTTATTTCTATAGAAAATTTTTTCGCAATTTTATTTCTATAAAAATTTTTTTCCAAATTTTACTTTTATAGAAAATGTTGTCAAAATTTTATTTTGTCAAAATTTTATTTCTATAGAAACGTTAAACTTAATTATATACGTATTTAATCAGTTTAATGTATACCACGTATGGACTGTGTGGTATATATTACGGTGTTAGGAAGTTTTAAGATACCTTGCCATCGGCTTCAGTAGAAGTTTCTACGCAATCCATGGTGGAGGGTACATAAGCTTCGGCCTGGCCGAACTTACGGCCTTTATGAAATTGTTTTTACATCCTGCCAAAGAATAAACGTTTATCACAAAATGTATATACTTTTCCCCCAAAGAAATTTCCTTACAGCGAAAAGCAAATGAGAAACAAACTTTGTTTTTCTAAAATTTCGTTTGGGAGGAAAGAATTATATTTTTGCGTGTAGGCAAATGTGACAGAGTACCCACATTTTACATACAATTTTAGTGATGATCTCCTATACTGTAGTCATATCCAAGTAACTGTAATGACAGACTCATTTAAGATTTAGGTTAGGCTCCGACTTGTGTAAGTGTCGCCCGATTTGGCCAACTTCTGTCCCAAAACCCATAATTGACGACCTTACATGGTTAGGTATAGGCCACTGCTAAGTAACACAAATTGTAACAATGCCTCAAATTTATCTATACAGTGAAACCTCTGAAAGGTGGACACCTAAGGTCGCCTAAATTTTGTTCACTTTTCAGGTCATCTAAGTTTGTGAGGTTTCACTTTATATCTAATACATATGTATCACACGATAAATCATAAATAAACTTTTTGTGCAATTGCATTAAAAATGGATATTTCTTTATATTTTCCCATATTTTTTACTAACCTTGTGTTGCATCTCAGTACGTTAGCCGGCTTAAATTTTAAGACTAGAGATTTTGTAGAAGTATAAAAAATGTTGTCCAAATCGATTCAGATATCAAAATTTGTATATGGGAATATAAACCTCTATATAGTTTCCAACAAATTTGAAGCAGTTGAAATGGTATGCAAAAATTTTGGTTTACCTATTGAAGAAGGGTATAATATAGTTGGACTCATCCGACTTTAGACATTAAGTACTTGTTTTCTTTTTATACCCACCACCATAAAATGGTGACGGGGGTATAATAAGTTTGTCATTCCGTTTGTAACACATCGAAATATCGATTTCCGACTATATAAAGTATATATATTCTTGATCAGGGAGAAATTCTAGGACGATATAAGCATGTCCGTCTGTCTGTCTGTTTTAATCACGCTACAGCCTTCAATAATGGCGCTATCGCCCCGAAATTTGGCACAGATTAGTTTTTTGTTTGCAGACAGGTCAAGTTCGAAGATGAGCTATATCGGTCCAAGTTTTGATATAGTCCCCATATAAACCGACCTCCCGAGTTGGGGTTTTGGGCTTATAAAAACCGTAGTTTTTATCAGATTTGCCTGAAATTGGAAATTTAGAGGTATTTTGGGACCATAAAGAGGTATGTCGAAAATGGTCCGTATCGGTCCATGTTTTAGTATAGCCCCCATATAGACCGATCTCCCGATTTTGCTTCCTAAGCGTCTAGAAACAGTATTTTGTATCCGATTTGTCTGAAATTGAAAATCTAGAGGTATTTTAGGACCATAAGGAGGTGTGTCAAAAATCGTTCGTATCGGTCCATGTTTTGATATAGCCCCCATATAGACCGATCTCCCGATTTTGCTTCTTGGGCGTCTAGAAACTATATTTACCATCCGATTTGCCTGAAATTGGAAATGTAGAGGTATTGGGGGACTATAAAGAGGTGTGTCGAAAATGGTCCATATCGGTCCATGTTTTGGTATAGCCCCCATATAGACCGATCTCCCGAATTTGCTTCTTACGCGTCTAGAAACAGTATTTTTTATCCGATTTGTATGAAATTGAAAATCTAAAGGTATTTTGGGACCATAAAGAGGTGTGTCGAGATGGTCCGCATCGGTCCATGTTTTGATATAGCCCCCATATAAACCAACCTTCCGATTTGGAGTCATGGGCCTATAAAAACCGTAGTTTTTATCCAATTTGCCTGAAATTGGAAATATAGAGGTATTTGAGGACCATAAAAAGATGTGCCGAAAATGGTGCTCCTCGGTCCATGTTTTGGTATAGCCCCCATATAGAACGATATCCCGATTTTGCTTTTAGGGCTTCTAGAAACTATATTTACCATCCGATTTGCCTGAAATTGGAAATCTAGAGGTATTTGAGGACCATAAAAAGGTGTGCTGAAAATGGTGCTAATCGGCCCATGTTTTGATATAGCCCCCATAAAGACAGATTTCCCGACTTTGCTTCTTGGGCTTCTAGAAACTATATTTTCTATCTGATTTTCCTGAAATTGAAAATCTAGAGTTCTTTTGGGACCATAAAAAGGTGTGCCGAAAATGGTGCCCATCGGTCCATGTTTTGGTATAGCTCCCATATAGACCGATCTCCCCTTTTGCTTCTTGGGCTTCTAGAAACTATATTTACCATCCGCATTGCCTGAAATTCTTGAGCTACAATAAACTGTATTTATTACATGATTTGCCTGAAATTCGATATCTAGAGGTATTTTTAGACCACAAATAAGAGTGCCGAAATTGAGGTATATTGGTCCATTTTTTGGCATAACCCCCATATAGACTGATCTCTCGATTTGTACTTATTGGGCGTCTAGAGACTATATTTTCTGGCCGATTTGTTTGAAATTGAAAATCTGGAGGTTTTTTTAAGATCACAAATATGTGAGTAGCAAATGGTGCCTATCGGTCCATGTTTTGGTATAGCCCCCATATACACAGATCTCCCGGCTTTATTTCTTGGGCTTCTAGAATCCGTAGTTTTTATCCGATTTGCTGGAAATTAGTAATCTATAATAAAATTTTAGACAAACGAAATTTCTTATTCTTATAAAGTGTTTTCGTTTATTCAACGATTGTCTCTAAAATGTGTGTCAAAAGAAAACTTTGCTTGTCTAAAATTACGTTTCTCAAAAAAGAAAACACTTCTAGCAGGCGCACTGATCATGAAAATTGCTTCAAACTGAAAGTAAAAGTTCCAGATTTTACTCATAGTATTTAAATAAATGCGGAAAAATCTACAGATTTAAGATTTTAAACCAAAGCGTAATTTCAATATATACACGATATGTTTAAATTTTCTTTAAAACTCAAACAAAATTGGTTCTCATAAATCCAGAATCTTATCTGGTTTATCTTCGGGAGCTGGCTCGTTTGGGAGAAGATTTGTCATCAAACCCCCTACAATTCTATATATTGTCAAGTAAACCACTACGACGAAGAATTTTCATAGTAAACTATTATACTTGATTCATGGTGGTGGGTATTTAAAATTCGGCCCGGCCGAATTTACTGCTTTATATACTTGTTATTTTATTTAAATAACCCGTTTCCATATATACAAATTAATACCAACACAAAAAAAATCCTTACAAAATGATAGTAATTGCGAACACACACACACACACATATTAAACATAATTCGTATTTATATCCTTGCACTAATATGAAAATCTTTTGCCGCACATTTGTTTTATGGCCAATTTGTTTGGTAGACCAATCAAAAGAAAGTAAAACAAAAACCTCAAAAATGTTAAACGTATTTTCTCTACAGAAATGCATTTGATTATAGGGAATTGTGGTAATAAGCACCAACTCACACACACACACATATCCTGTGTGTGTGTGCGGTGATATATAAATGCATGCATACGTTTATGGTATCCACCATATTCGCCTATTCGTTAGGCCAAAACACATTAGGCATTTTTCGCGGCTAAACATCGAGTGGTCAACCACTAAAGCCACAAGTTTAGTTGTTGCAGTTACCAAAATGCAATTGCAATGTTATTGCATTTTTGCCAGAAACGAATACAACGAATATTGCATTTGGCCAAATACACACACACACAAATCCTTAACGCATAAATATCTGTGAATGCATGGCAAAGACAAAACCACAAATAACATATTGCCGATTAGTTTGATAGGAGGTTTGTGTGATTTGAGGCTTTTACCGAGGCTACCACAATTGCTGATGCTGTCTGTAGTTGCCATTGATGCTATTTTTGGTTGGCTTGGTTGCAGTTGCCTGCCATGTTCGCGAGGCCATTTGAAAAACGCATAACAAAAACATGCAACGATTAATTAATTAAAATTTGCGCATAAACGCAAATTTATAGCACACAATTTTAGGCAATTTTCTTTTCCATGAAAACAATAGGACATAGCCACAAATATCGAAGAATTTATGATATTCAAAATATTAGAGAGGGACGCAAATAAATAGGGATTATTGTGAAGAACAAAATTAATTGATGCAATTAGTTTTTTAATTGAAGCCACCGCGAGAATCCCCAACAACAATTAATACCCCAATTGACATTATGTGTTTGATTTTTATTTTAATTAAAAAATTAATTGCATCATTTAATAATTTATCTAATAGTTTTCTAATTCAATTAAAATTGTAATTGGAAAAATTGTAATAATATTTCCTTCATGTCAATGGAGAAAAATATCATCATACTTTTTCAGTAAAAAATTAATTAAAAATTTTTTGATTTTTAAAAAGATATTCAATTAAAAAATTAATTCATATTTAATAGTATAAAGAGATCAATCACAAAAATAGATTGAATCATTTAAATTTTTAACTGAAGCAAGCACATAAATTTATTGATACTATATATACTAAAGGGTGATACGGTAAAAATTTGGTCAATATAAACTGGACGTATTTCTTTCAATTTTGCATTTAAAAAACCTGAACACCACTCATTTTGAAGGTGTGTGTGTGTAGAATGTTGCTCCTATTTTGATTTTGGAATTCACTCTTCAGTTGTCAAAATGCCGTCCAAGCAAGAAGAGCAGCGTATCAAAATTTTGCTCGAGCATCGCGAAAATCCGAGCTACTCGCACGCAAAGCTGGCAAAATCGCTAAAAGTTGCCAAATCAACCGTTACAAATGTAATTTAAGTGTTTGGGCAACGTTTGTCGACAGCCAGGAAGTCTGGATCGGGGATAAATCGAAAACCGGAAGCCGCTGAGACGACAAAGAGTAGTTTCAAGCGAAACCCTAACCTCTCTCTCCGAGATGCCGCAAATAAGCTGGATGTATCGTCTACAACCGTGCATCGAGCCAAAAAACGAGCCGGACTATCGACTTACAAGAAGGTAGTGACTCCAAATCGAGATGATAAACAAAATACGACGGCCAAAGCGCGATCCCGGAGGCTGTACATGACGATGCTGACGAAGTTTGACTGCGTGGTAATGGACGACGAAACCTACGTCAAAGCCGACTACAAGCAGCATCCGGGACAGGAGTTTTATACGGCAAAAGGAAGGGGAAAGGTAGCAGATATTTTCAAGCACATAAAACTGTCAAAGTTCGCAAAGACGGTTTAGCTCGTTTTCTACAAAATTTCATAAACCACCCCATTGACTGTCTTTGATCATGCAAAATGCCATGGAGCCGAAATAGTAGTGGCCAATATGACATTAGCACTTGTTAGCTTCCGTGCCCATTTGCTCGCATATTTCAATATAGTTTTGCGTACGAAATGATAAATTGGGATACGATGGCAATGAATTTCCAGAGTTGCATATTTAAGTGGTTCGGTGTTACTCCCGTAGTCCTAAAATTATTACATTTGCATCCGTATAAGGATTCTGCTATAAATATTCGTTGGATTTATCTTTGTACTCGTATACTTGTAACACGGACACTATCATTGTACATGAAACATAGATACCTAATATTATAGCCTCCATCATGGGAAGGGGAGTATAATGGGTTGGTATTTGCGTTTGTAACACATCGAAATATCAATAACTTCTTGATGTTCGGTCGAAACTGGAGTTCAACCCACGCCCCTATATATGCAAGGCGGGTATGCTAACCATTACACCACGATGGTCATGATAACTAATCGGCTTGTACCTCCCAATGATATGTCGCCAGTATTTCTGGGAGGCAGCATCATCGTTGAGACTTTCTAAAAACAGTCACAAAAAGTGTCACTCGCATAACAAGAGTGACAAACATTTTTATAAATAAAAAGTGAGAAATAAAAATGTTTACATGTTTTTTTACGAAATTTTGAAGTCACATTTTTTCAAATTAGATCAAAATAAACTCAACAATCATGTTCTCTTGTACCTACTACAGATAAATTTCTTTGCTTATCTTCAGGCGTCACAATCGACCGTTTGATAACGCTGTGGTATGAGAAACAGTGTTGCCAGATTTAGGGGAAATTCCCTACATGTAGTTTTTTTATATTTAGCGTCTTATAGGGATGTAGGGACACAATGTAGGGTTTTTTTCACTCAACTTTCACTCAACTTAATAATTTTTACTTTTTTGGTGGCTCTAGAGTAGGAATGTAGAAGCCGGCATAGCTTGATCTTTAGCAATGTGTGGTAACCTCGGTTACAGTTACCACTCGTGCCAAAAATAAAATACCAAAGTTTGAAGAAAATTTTACCACAAATCTACCAAACAAATATTTCTATAGAAAATTTTGTCAAAATTTTATTTATATAGAAAATTTTTTCAAAAATTTTTTCCTGTAGAAACTTTTGTCAAAACTTTATTTCTATAGAAAATTTTGTCAAAATTTTATTCCTGTAGAAAAATTTGTTAAAACTTTAATTCTATAGAAAATTTTCTCAAAATTTTACTTCTATGGAAATTTTTGTCAAAACTTTATTTCTATAGAAAATTTTCTCAAAATTTTATTTCTATAGAAAATTTTGTCGAAATTTTATTTTTATAGATAATTTTGTTGAAATTTTATTCCTATAGAACATTTTGTCAAAATTGTATTTCTATAGAACGAAAAATATTGTAGGTGAAATTTTTTGGGAATGTAGGGAACCTTTTTTTTCTTTGTAGGGTAAACCGAAAAATTTCCCTGGCAACAATGATGAGAACGTTTAAAATCGGTAATTTTATATTGGACGAATACATACGTAATTTAAAACGAATCTGGGATCAAAATACACAAAAAATATTGCACTAAAAATTGCATTAAATAAAATTGGAGCAACATGGTAAAAAGGTGGCACAAATGTGACAAAAACGCATTTTTTTTCTACGAAATTTCGAAGTAAATTTTTTTTCAAATTAAATCAAAATAAGCCCAACATTTTTTTTTATTTTGAAAATTAAAAGTTCGGGGGATAACTCGATATACCTACTACAGACAATTTTCTTTGCATATCTTCAGGCGTCACAATCATCCGCTTGATAACATTGTGTTAACATCCGTAATTTTATATTGGACGAATACATACGTAATTTAAAACGAATCTGGGATCACAATAAACAAAAAATATTGCACTAAAAGTTGCATTAATTAAAATTGGAGCAACATGGTAAAAAGGTGGCACAAAAGTGACAATAACGCATTTTTTTCTACGAAATTTTGAAGTAAACTTTTTTTCAAATTAAATCAAAATAAGCCCAACAATTTTTTTATCTTGAAAATTAAAAGTTCGGGGATTAACTCGGTATACCTACTACAGACAATTTTCTTTGCATATCTTCAGGCGTCACAATCATCTGCTTGATAACGTTGTGCTAACATCCGTAATTTTTTATTGGACGAATACATCCGTAATTTTAAATGGTCAAACTGTACAAAACTATTGCGCTATAAATGGTATTAATTAGAAGTGGCACAACATGGTAAAAAGGTGGCACAAGTGTCAATGCTGCAAAAAAGTGGAAAATATGCCACTAAGTGAAACAAAATATTTCAGGTTTTTTCTAAGAAATTTTTAAGGCGCATTCTTTCAAATTAGATCGAAACCTACTACTACAGACAATTTTTTTTGCATATCTTCAGGCGTCACAATCATCTGCTTGATAACGTTGTGCTAACATCCTTAATTTTTTATTGGACGAAAACATCCGTAATTTTAAATGACCAAACTGTACAAAAACTATTGCGCTAAAAATGGTATTAATTAGAAGTGGCACAACATGGAAAAAAGGTGGCACAAAAGTGTCAATGCTGCAAAAAAGTGGAAAATATGCCACTAAGTGAAACAAAACATTTTAGGTTTTTTTAAGGCGCATTCTTTCAAATTAGATCGAAACCTTGACAATTAATCAATGAAATTAACAGATCAGGGGATAACCCGGTGTACCTACTACAGACAATTTTCTTTGCCATTATGGCACAAAAGTGTCAATGCTGCAAAAAACTGGAAAATATGCCACTAAGTGACACAAAACATTTTAAGTTTTTTCTAAGAAATTTTTAAGGCGCATTCTTTCAAATTAGATCGAAACCTTGACAATTAATCAATGAAATTAACAGATCAGGGGATAACCCGGAGTACCTGCTACAGACAATTTTCTTTGCATATCTTCAGGCAGCACAAGCGTGATCACAATCACGAATCACAACTGAAAGACTTTTTAGGGCCCATCTGAAACTGACCCTATGTGGGGATGTAGCCACAGCGCAACCCTGCCTCCACATGGTGTGAGATATATTGCATTCCACTAGGACGAATTTTGGCGTTACCTCTTACACAGAAAAAAATTTTGTTGTAAAACTCATACCAAAATGCACAAATATTTATTGCAAAAATTTTATTTTGTTTTAGTTTATTTTTAAAATTTTGTAAGAAATTTTCCCCAGCTCAACGATTTTTTCTTTATTCCAAGTAGATCTCAACAATTTTATGAACTAAATGGCAGTAAAATTTCAATGACATAAAATTGGATCAATTCTAACTAAAACAGAAGAAGTTTTTCGTACACTTCTCAAAAATAGTAAGAATGAACTACAGCGTGGTTAAAATAGGAAAGATGTGGCCCCTAAGGTTTTTTCTTTATTTTTAGTTCATTTTTTTTTAGGTTTTTTCTTTATTTTTAGTTCATTTTTATACCCTCCACCATAGGATGGGGGTATATTAACTCTGTCATTCCGTTTGTAACACATCGAAATATTGCTCTAAGACCCCATAAAGTATATATATTCTGGGTCGTGGTGAAATTCTGAGTCGATCTAAGCATGTCCGTCCGTCCGTCCGTCCGTCTGTCCGTCTGTCCGGCTGTCCGGCTGTCCGTCCGTCTGTGGAAATCACGCTAACTTCCGAACGAAACTAGCTATCGACTTGAAACTTGGCACAAGTAGTTGTTATTGATGTAGGTCGGATGGTATTGAAAATGGGCCATATCGACCCACGTTTACGTATAGCCCCCATATAAACCGATCCCCAAATTTGGCTTGCGGAGCCTTCCGGAGCAGCAAATTTCATCCGATCCCGTTGAAATTTGGTACGTGGTCTAAGTATACGGTCTCTAACAACCATGCAAAAATTGGTCCATATCGGTCCATAATTATATATAGCCCCCATATAAACCGATCCCCAGATTTGACCTCCGGAGCCTCTTGGAGGGGCAAAATTCATCCGATCCGGTTGAAATTTGGTACCTGATGTTAGTATACGGTCTCTAACAACCATGCAAAAATTGGTCCATATCGGTCCATAAATATATATAGCTCCCATATAAACCGATCCCCAGATTTGACCTCCGGAGCCTCTTGGAGGGGCAAAATTCATCCGATCCGTTTGAAATTGGGTACCTGATGTTAGTATACGGTCTCTAACAAGCATGCAAAAATTGGTCCATATCGGTCCATAATTATATATAGCTCCCATATAAACCGATCCCCAGATTTGAACTCTGGAGCCTCTTGGATGAGCAAAATTCATCCGATCCAATTGAAATTTAGTACGTGGTGTTAGTATATGGTCTCTAACAACCATGCAAAAATTGGTCCATATCGGTCCATAATTATATATAGCTCCCATATAAACCGATCCCCAGATTTGACCTCCGGAGCCTCTTGGAGGAGCAAAAGTCATCCGATGCGGTTGAAATTTGGTACATTTCGTTAGTATATGGCCTCTAACAGCCATGTAAAAATTGTCAAATTTTATTACTATAGAAAGTTTTGTCAAAATTTCATTTCTATAGAAAGTTTTGTAAAAAGTTTATTTCTATAGCAATGTTTGTCAACATTTTATTTCCATAGAAAATTTTGTCAAAATTTTATTTCTATAGAAAATTTTGTAAAAAATTTATTTCTGTAGAAAATTTTGTCAACATTTTATTTCTACAGACAATTTTGTCAACATTTTATTTCTATAGAACATTTTGTCTACATTTTATTTCTATAGAAAATTTTGTCAACATTTTATTTGTATAGAAAATGTTGTCAAAATTTTATTGCTATAGAAAATTTTGTCAACATTTTACTTCCATAGAAAATTTTGTCAACATTTTATTTCTATAGAAAATTTTGACAAGTTTTTATTTCTATAGAAAAATTTGTCAAAATTTTATTTCTATAGAAAATTTTGTCAAACTGAATTATATACGTATTTAATCGGCCTTTTTTTTTTTGTTTAATATATACCCCTTATGGACTAACTTACAATTTAGAAGACAGTGTTAAAAAGTTTTACGATACCTTGCCATCGGCAAGTGTTATCGCAACCCAAGTAATTCGATTGTGGATGACAGCCTTTAGTAGAAGTTCCTACGCAATCCATGGTGGAGGGTACATAAGATTCGGCCTGGCCGAACTTACGGCCGTATATACTTGTTTTCTTTTCGAGAAAGATGAATTTCGTAAATGGTAATAAAAAATCCAAAAATGTCGGAAAATTTTCGTTACATTTAATGAATCTCAAAAATTGGAATACAATTTAGTTCAATTTTCGCACGAGATAGTTCATTTTTCCCATAATGCAGTTTACTTTTTTTCTGTGTAGTTATGTCCTTTCAGACTTACCTAAAGCCTTTACAAAATATTTCGCATAATTTTCGCTAATTTTATCAATTAGCGGTTCACCCTATTGTTTGAATACTTGTAAATGTGTGGCAGAATTTTTAAGTTGTTAATGGCTGTTTGTACTTTGAAAATATACAGTGGCATTAAATTACAAATGCAATCGTTAAATTAATTTAATTAATCCTTACAGCAAAAAGAGAAGAACAACCATTACGTTGGAGTTACAGTTGGCCAGCAAGTCAGCCACAAATGCTGGCAGACAAAAAACTTTGTTAAGCCCACCACGCACAAAATTTATTTAAAAATGGTTTTACTTGCGATGAATAGAAGGGGCTAGAAGGGTAAAACAAAAATTCATATATTTTTGCCCATATACAAAAACTACACATTTACCATCATTTTATATGGAGCTGGTCCTTTTCGCTATTATTGTTGTCCTATGCGATAGTTTGTTTGTTCTGAAGTGAATTTGAATTTGTAATATTTTGGCAATTTTTCCTGTAAAAATGATGTAAATTGTTTGATAATTGCCTTGCAGAATAAACGGGGGAAATCCCCCTACCCCATTGGCATACACTGACACTCACCTTCTTGGTGTATTGTGTCACCAGTCGAAATCCTGTGCGCATTACATTGCTACCATTTTGAATTAAAAATAATGTTGGAAAAATGCAAATTCACTTGTTGTGGTTTTCATTTTGCGTTGCCTGTTTTGCAAACAAACGAGTTTGTGACAAAAGGATTAGGAAATTTATTATTTTTACCGCTTTGCGGTTTGAAATAAAATCTATATGAGTTTCTTTTAATGCAGGAGAGTCTTTTATGTGGGGAGGGGGTACACCATTGAATACCACCAAAAACAAAAATTCATTTACAGGAAACACTTTTTTAGAGCTATGATTATATTTGGAAAATATTTGTCTCTGTTTAATTTTGTGATTCACAATGTGTGGGGTTTTTCTTTGGTAATTCTAAGAATTTGAAAATTTCATTAAAATCCATTTAACGGAATCACCAGAGAATGACATATCACCACCATGCTTTGAAGTATTTTTATAATTGCAAGGGACCTTTTTAACCAAATTACAATGATATGGATTCACGTGTGGTATTTTAAATTATTCATGGGAAAAATAAATATACAAAGAATAAAAAATGTCGTCGTTAAACTGATGCTAAAATTAACTTATTTTTATTGCAAAGAAATTATTTTGTTATAATTAATTTTTGTAATTTAATTTAATTTTGCGCTACCAATGGTATACTTTTGGCCACGTTGCCCTTCGCTTACCAATGTTTTTAAGAGTATAAATATAGCGCCTAAAATTATGCAACGCAAGTTGTCTACAGTATGTAAATGATGACATTCCCTGAATAATTGTTAGAATGATTTAAATTTAATTTGAACAAGTATATACGGCCGTAAGTTCGGCCAAGCCGAATCTTATGTACCCTCCACCATGGATTGCGTAGAAACTTCTATGAAAGACTGTCATCCACAATCGAAATACTTGGGTTGTGGTATCTTAAAACTTCTTAACATCGTTTTCTAAATTGTGAGTTAGTCCATACGTGGTATATATTAGACAAAAAAGTTATGTATAGTTAAGTCTACAAATAATTACGAATCGATATGGACTTTTTGCACGGTACGTAGAGAGCCAGAATTGAAATATGGGGGTCACTTATATGGGGGCTATATACAATTATGAACTTGATATGGATCAATTTGTGTGTGATTGGAAATCGATTTATCTGAGGGATATATATAACTATAGACCGATATGGACCTAGTTAGGCATGGTTGTTAACGACCATATACTAGCACAATGTACCAAATTTCAACTCACTCGGATGAAATTTGCTCCTTCAAGATGCTCCAAAACCAAATCTCGGGATCGGTTTATATGAGGCTATATATGATTATGGACTTATATGGACCACTTCTGGCATGGTTGTTAAATATCATATACGATCACCGCGTACCAAATTTCAAGCAGATCGGATGAATTTTGCTTCTCCAAAAGGTACCGGAGGTCAAATCTAGGGATCGGTTTATATGGGAGCTATATATAATTATGGGCTGATAGGAACCAATTCCTGCATGGTTGTTGGATATCATATACTAACATCACTTACCAAATTTCAACCGAATGGGAAGAATTTTGCTCTTCCAAGGGGCTCTGGAGGTCAAATCTGGGGATCGGTTTATATGGGGCCTATATATAATTATGGACCGATGTGGACCAATTTTTGGATGGGAGTTTGAGGCCATATATTAACACCACGTACCAAATTTCAACTGAATCAGATGAATTTTGGTCTTCCAAGAGGCTCCGGAGGTCAAATCTGGTGATCGGTTTATATGGGGGCTATATATAATTATGGACCGATGTGGACCAATTTTTGCATGGTTGTTAGAGACCATATACTAACACCATGTACCAAATTTCAGCCGGATCGGATGAAATTTGCTTCTCTTAGAGGCCTTGCAAGCCAAATCGGGTTATCGGTTTATAGGGGGGCTATATATAATTATGGGCCGATGTGGACCAATTTTTGTATGGTTGTTAGAGACCATATACTAACACCATGTACCAAATTTCAGCCGGATCGGATGAAATTTGCTTCTCTTAGAGGCCTCGCAATCCAAATCGGGGGATCAGTTTATATGGGGGCTATATATAATTATGGGCCGATGTGGACCAATTTTTGCATGGTTGGTAGAGACCATATACTAACACCATGTACCAAATTTCAGCCGGATCGGATGAAATTTGCTTCTCTTAGAGGCCTCGCAAGTCAAATTTGGGGGTCCGTTTATATGGGGTCTATACGTAAAAGTGGACCGATATGGCCCATTTGCAATACCATCCGACCTACATCAATAGTTGTTTAATTTTTTTTTAATGATTGTGACACTTTTTTATTACGAGTGAAACTTTTTGTGCCACTTTTTAAAAATTCTCAACGGTAACGCTGACCAGCATAACTGAGAGAGAGTATAAAAAAAATTTTTGATGTTCAGTCGAAACTGGGATTGGTCCTTTTTATGCAAAGCGCACCTGCTAATAATTGCATCACTGTGATTCCCAGCAGAGAACGGCTGCGATCTACCGCAAACGACCAGTGTATTTAGTAAACACCAATATTTGCAATCTTAAAACACCAATTGGTAAAAAAAAAAACTTCAACCACCAATATCCAATGCAACCGACGACTGTCGGTGTTTGTTAGTATGAGTGTTGGTCTCTGAAAACACCGTAGTAAAGCAATCACACAAATTGGTTACCATATCTCAGCAATTTGGTATTCTCTTATTTCTCTCAATTCTCTTGAGCTAATGAATACTGCTGGTAATTGTTGTTGTTGAGTGCAATCACACTTACGTGCCACACTCGTTTTTTGTTTACCGAGCGTTGTTACGATCACGATTGGTTTAAGATTGCAAGACACTGCATACGAACATTGTGATATACGAGTACTAATGGTGTTTTTATTCTCGCATTTGTATCAATGTAAAAGATCGCATGGTAGTTAGTGTCTTACTCACTGCCATCGACATTTTGTGGGAAAGATTGCAATACGAAAAAAAGCCACAGGTTGCAGTTCTCTGGTTCCCAGCCCTGATAAGATTTGTGGCCATTTTGAGAGCAATCTTGAATAAATGCATATATTTTTCAGACTCACCAAAGTCTAGAGGCAGTAGGATGATAAGCTTTTGTGGATTTAAATTCGTTTAACTCGAGTGGGAGAATTGCACTTCTCTGCAAATAAAATCCACTTTTTTCTCCTTGCATTCTGCTGGGTAAGTAAATATAGCCCTCATATATCTCCGTCAGTCTATAGATGCATTTCTCGCCAAGCAATTTCAGGAGATCCATGTGATTTCAATATTGGATAAAATTACTTAAATCCCATTTGGTTTGTATTTCTTTTGTAATATTACTGGTTTAGTAAGGCAAAATCAGTTCTATCCTGCGTCACTTAATGGCAAATTTGTCACACATTTGTGCCACTAAATTTTACACTTTTCCAACATCTCTATGCCTGTAATGTTGTGTCACTTTTAATTAATTTCTTTTTTAGTGCAATAGCTTTTGAAATTTTTTAACCCGGTTATTTTTAAAATTAAATCGGTGCCTTAACATATAATAATATTGGATACTTTTCCTCTGTTGATTAAGCTACACTTGTACTATCGACAATGCATGGTTTTAAGCTGAAATCAAAAACAACAACAAAGGGGAAAAAACCAACAATAACAAAACAAAACGAATGGGAAAAAGAGGAAGCACGCTCATAATAAACCCAGACAACTGCACTCAAATCGATGATTTGACGGTGGAAAAGGAAAAGAGATATGTTTTATTTCGGCATAAGCCGGCTTGGGAGCCACCGTGGTGCAATGGTTAGCATGCCCGCCTTACATACACAAGGTCGTGGGTTCGATTCCTGCTTCGACAGAACACCAAAAGTTTTTCAGTGGTGGATTATCCTACCTCAGTAATGCTGGTGACATTTCCGAGGGTTACAAAGCTTCTCTAAGTGGTTTCACTGCAAAGTGGAACGCCGTTCGGACTCGGCTATAAAACAGAGGTCCCTTGCAGTCTATAGGGTTTTGCCCAAATAAATTTTGCAAACATTCTTTTCCTCTGTTGGTTAAGCTACACTTGTAGTTTAGTCAATGCATTGTTTTAAGCTGAAATCAAAAACAACAACAATATTGGATTATAATTTTGAGCAGTTTTCCCCCTCAACCCATAGTGTCATCAAGCGGCCAAATGTGACGCTTGAAAATATGCAAAGATAATTGTCTGTTCTTGGTAAACCAGGTTCTCCCATGAACTGTTAATTTCATGGATTAATTTTCGATGAAATTGAGATAAACGACTTGAGTTTACTTAGATATAATTTAAAAAAAGCCACCACTTTATTAAAATTTTTAAGCCACCTTTTTTTGCAAGTGATACCTTTTGGGCCACTTTTTAAAAATTCTCAACGGTAACACTGACCCGTATTGCCAGGGAAAATTTTCAGTTTACCCTAAAAGGCCAAAAACAGTTCCCTACTTTCTCAAAAAAATTTTCCCTACAATTTCACCTACAATATTTTTCGTTAAATTTAAACAAAATTTACAAAACAAAAATGGTTCTATGTGCTTGATTTTCTTAAAACATGTAAAAAAAAAATTTGTATTACCACCACGGTTCCCATAGTTGGTAGAATTCTACCAAAAATAGTACATTTTTTTCTGTTTGCTAGATTGGTAAAATTCTTAATGTTTTGTTAGCTCAAATCTCTATACACTCATAGAAAAAATCATGCACAGCGTGCTCATTTCAAAACAATTCGTTTTTGAAAGTGAATCAACACACATGTGGTGTCAAACTGAGAACAGGCGGTGTCAATCTGACAAGGATAAAATGACACCATGCGTTTTTAAAACAACAACCAGCGATCATGATCTGAAAACGTTATGGTTACGACTTTATAAACAAAATTAAAAAAGATTTCTGCTAGCGTCACTCGAACCTGTGTTTTCTGCACCATACGCGTTAACAGTCGCCTTAGCACATTGTATCACCGAGGGAGTTGCCATAATAACTTCTAACGATTATTTTAAGACTTTTTATGGCCAAAGAAAAACGAATGCCGTTCATGAAATCGTGACGAACATTCCGTTTTGATTTTTTGTGAACGTTTCCGTTTCATTTTGTCACCGTCCGTTCATGACTGTGGAACGTAATTTTTTCTACTAGTGTAGAAATAAAATTTTCGAAAAAGTTTATATAAAAAAAATTGAGAAATTTTTCTATAGAAATACACTTTTGAAAAAAAAAAATCTTTAGAAATAAAGTTAAAAAAAAATCAAAAATTCTATAGAAATTAAATTTGGAGAAGATATTCTAAAAAAATTAGAAAATTTTCTATAGAAATAAAATTTTGAAAAAAATCTATAGCAATAAAATTTTGAATAAAATTTCATTAAAAATAAAATTTTGACAAAATTTTCTACAGAAATATTTGTTTGGTAGATTTGTGGTAAGATTTTCTTCAAATTTGTGGTAGATTTTTTTTGAGAAGAGTGGAAATATTTCTATAGAAATAAAAATTCTATAGAAATAAAATTTTGAGAAAATACAATTTTGAGAAAATTTTCAATAGAAATAAAATTTTGAAAAAAAAATCTATAGAAATAAATTTTGAAAAAAAATCTATAGAAATAAAATTTAAAAAAAAAAATTCTATAAAATGTTTCTATAGGTATAAAGTTTTGTTAAAATCTTCTACAGGAATAAAATTTTGACAAAATTTTCTATAGATTTATTTGTTTAGAGCCACCAAGATGTAAAAATTATTAAAACTTGCACTGCAAACAATATTGTCGTCAGGTCAAAGATTTCATGTCTTTAAAATACGAATGAAAATTTTTCTTAGCATAGAAGACGCATTTCTCTAATATAATTTTTTTTTCCTTGTCCAAAAGTCGAAAAACTTTTCAACGAAGTCGTATTGTCCTTATAATTAAGTAATTTCACTTAAAAATGGGTATCATATCTTGAAAGAAAAAATGTTTGGGCTAAGGTCAACTTGACTTTAATAATCCAGAAAAATTCGTTAAATTTCATGAAATTGTCTTTAAATATGTTGTCTTTTTGCATCTGACTACAAAGCAAAAAATCGTTCAAATATAGGACATGTTTTTCAACACTTTATTTTAAAGACGTTTTTTACTTGAAACACAGCATAATTACTATTGGAAGTCGAGTCTTAATTTGGAAAATAAAGTTGTCGTTAACTCGTTTTTAAAGGACTTTGATAGCATATGAAGAAAAATAGATGAAAAAGCGAAAAATTAAAATTTGCTTCCTAGAAGCAAGTACACAAAACCCGAATTTAAAAGAGAATTGTGTCTTAAAAGTATCCTTACTTGTATTCTCCGCTTCTTTGGCTCGGAATCAGTACCAAATTTTTTAAAGTAAACACAAAATCTTTGGAACCGGGTATGCTTTTTTTTCAGTGTGTGTTGAGTTTAAAAATCCCTACATTTTGCCCCAACATCCCTATAAGACGCTAAATGTAGGGAATTTCCCCTATTTCTGGCAACACTGACGCTGACTATATCATTGTCATTAGAAGGTTATATGATTTCATAGCTATACAATTTTGACGTGCTACAAGTTTTAAGACAAGGATTTTATATACACTCCCTCCACCAACGAAGAAGGAAAAAATTCAATTTTTTCACTCATTATCACAATACTTGAAAGTTAATTTTTTTTCTCAGAGTTAATTAAAAAGAAATAAAAAAAAAAAACATTTTCCATGCACTTTATAATTTTCATTAATTTTTCACACGAAATTAAATAATAAAAAAACACTAAAAATAAATCAATAAAATTGAATATCTCTTGTAAAAAAACGGATTGCAATCATAGCAATTTTACTATTCGTTTTTTTTTTTTGTTTTCTCTCCTCTACCTACTTTCGATAGTGCTGTGTTGGGAAAAAGTGTGAAATATTGCCATAAATTAATAAACGATTAAATTAAAATAATTAATTACAAAATGTCTATAACAGCAAGGCTATGACCATGGTAAACACCACATGGCAAAGGAATATTCAATGAAAATTTTCCAATTCGTATTTCCGCTGATCGCACAATGCACAATAGTCATAACTCATAAATGCCAATGGTGTAAATTTGTTTGCCAAAGGACAATCAATGATGATGTATGGCAAATGCACTTACTGCGTTACGTTAACAGCGAAGCTATAAATTCTCGTAAAACTAAATGCAGAAGACCAAAAAACATTCGAACAAATTTGGGAAAAATTTTTCAGTGCATTTTAAATGAAAAAAAAAACGGAAAAATGAATATTATGGAAAGCATTTGTTAGTAACGCTGCAAAAATTTTCTTGAAATTTGGCCAATTGTAAGCTGGGATTCCAAGTATATTAGTACGGAACAGTAGTTTCATGCTATACATGAAAATGTTTATGGAAGAATTATCTGTGCTAGAATAAGAACCAACATTTCTGCCGTTCTACTTCTGGCTGCCCATCTATCGTTGTTTGCTTAGAGAACATCTAAAAATGAAATGGAAGATTCGATTCTAGTCTAAATATCGTATTACCACTTTGTATGTCCTATGAAAATGTTCACCGGATTTTCTCCCTCCCAAAGGGTGACTGATATGTATTGCAACCATCTTCAGGTTATCATTTTTAAACCACTCACTTTGGTGCAGAGTGTGATGACTTTGTCGGCCGTTTGAAGGTCTTATGCAGGCACGGAGCACTCCATTCTCCCAATTCAAATATCAAAAGATTAAACGTGGTAGCTATATCATATACAAATATGCTCCTTTTTATCGTATGGATAAAATCAAAATTTAAATTAAACAAGTAAGGAAAGTCTAAAGTCGGGCGGGGCCGACTATATTATACCCTACACCACCTTGTAGATCTAAATTTTCGATACCATATCACATCAGTCAAATGTGTTGGGTGCTATATATAAAAGTTTGTCCCAAATACAAACAAAATCTATAGTCTCAAAATTTATGTCGGCTAATGCGCTAGAGTGGAACACAATGTTAGTAAAAAAATATGGGAAACATTTAAATCTGAAGAAATTTTAAGGAAACTTTGCAAAAGTTTATTTATGATTTATCGCTCGATATATATGTATTAGAAGTTTAGGAAAATTAGAGTCATTTTTACAACTTTTCGACTAAGCAGTGGCGATTTTACAAGGAAAATGTTGGTATTTTGACTATTTTTGTCGAAATCAGAAAAACATATGTATGGGAGCTATATCTAAATCTGAACCGATTTCAACCAAATTTGGCACGCATAGCTACAATGATAATTCTACTTTCTGTGCAAAATTTCAATGATATCGGAGTAAAAGATTGGCCTCCGTGGTCATATAAGTGTAAATCGGCCGAAAGCTATATATTGGAGCTATATCTAAATCTGAACCGATTTCAACCAAATTTGGCACGCATAGCTCCCTGTGCAAATTTTCAACTAAATCGGAGCAAAAAATTGGCCTCTGGGGTCATATGAGTGTAAATCGGGCGAAAGCTATATATGGGAGCTGTATCTAAATCTGAACCGATTTCAACCAAATTTGCCACGCATAGCTACAATGCTAATTCTACTCCCTGTGCAAAATTTCAACTAAATCGGAGCAAAAAATTGGCCTCTGTGGTCATATGAGTGTAAATCGGACGAAAGCTATATATGGGAGCTATATCTAAATCTGAACCGATTTCAACCAAATTTGCCACGCATAGCTACAATGTTAATTCTACTCCCTGTGCAAATTGTCAACTAAATCGGAACAAAAAATTGGCCTCTGTGGTCATATGAGTGTAAATCGGGCGAAAGCTATATATGGGAGCTATATCTAAATCTGAACCGATTTCAACCAAATTTGGCACGCATAGCTACAATGCTAATTCTACTCTCTACGATATATATGGGAGCTATATCTAAATCTGATCCGATTTCAATAAAAGTTGGCACACTTGACTACACTACTAATTGTACTCTTAGTGTAAAATTTCAACCAAATTTGGCACGCATAGCTACAATGCAAATTCTACTCCCTGTGCGAAATTTCAACTAAATCGGAGTTAAAAATTGGCCTCTGTGGTCATATGAGTGTAAATCGGGCGAAAGCTATATATGGCAGCTATATCTAAATCTGAACCGATTTCAACCAAATTTGGCACACATAGCTACAATGCTAATTCTACTATTTGTGCAAAATTTCAATGATATCGGAGTAAAACATTGGCCACTGTGGTCATATGAGTGTAAATTGGGCGAACGATATATATGGGAGCTATATCTAAATCTGATCCGATTTCAATAAAATTTAACACACTTGACTACACTACTAATTGTACTCTTAGTGCAAAATTTCAACCAAAGTGGGGTAAAACTCTGGCTTCTGGTACCGTATTAGTCCATATCGGGTGAAAGATATATATGGGAGCTATATCTAAATCTGAACTGATTTCAATAAAATTTGTCACACTTGACTATAGTACTAATTGTTCTTCTTGTGCAAAATTTTAAGCAAATTAGGCTAAAACTCTGGCTTCTGGGGCCATATAAGTCCATATCGGGCGAAATATATACACGGTTGAAAAAGACTGTTTTTCATATGTTTGGCTATAAACATTATATGTTTGGAACACAAATTTTTAAACACAATATTTTTGAGTGCAAGCATATAATGTTCATAAACTAGCATAACATGTTTGGGACATATATGTTAATATGTTAGAACATATTATGTTTGGGACATAAAATGTTTGTAAATATAATATGCTTGAATGCAAACATATATTAATTTAGAAATAGCCTATAAACATATATGTGTTTAGTAGCTTGGAGCGCTATTTAACAGGGAGCGATATTGAATTAAGTTGGTGGTTGTTGCTTGTTATTACAAAATTAACATTTTATTTTTCCTTGGGCAATTGATCAGCTACTTCTTTGATCCTTACAAATTGTGTGGTCCGCTGTTCGAATCCCCGTCCGGCAAAAGGTAAAATTAAAATAAAATAAAAAATCATAAAATTGAATAATTTCTTCTACAATGTTTGTATTACAGAAAAAGGTGCTAAGAACTAAAAAATCTCGTGGAAGTGAGAAAGATGTGGGGGAATATACAATTGGTCAGAAACAAAATTTTGAGCATTCAGGTCGAAAACCTATGTTGTTAGCACCTATATTACCTGTTTATTTTCATAATTCATTATGATTGTAAATATATAAATAAATAAATAAAATTTTGAGCACAATATTGTTTGGGAGAATTTTTTTTAAGCATATAATATTTTTAGGTGCAAAATGCTTCCAAACATATTATATGGTCACATAATAACATATTGTTTTTTGGAAGATAACATTATTGAATTTGGATGCAAAAATACAAAATGTTTGGAACTTAGACTACCCAAACATATATTGTTTAGACCAATATGCTTTCAAACATATTATATATTGGTAGAGATCAAACATATAAATGTGTGGGCAATACCCAAAAATGTATATGCTTGAAGCAAAATATGTTTGGGAGTATATGTTACAGAAGCGATTTTTTGTGAGGGTGTATATGGGAGCTATATCTAAATCTGAAGCGATTTCTTCCAAAATCAATAGGGTTCTATTCTGAGCCAAAATACATATTTGTGCCAAAGTTGAAGTCTATTGGACTAACACTGCGACCTAGACTTTGATTACAAAAATGTGTTCACGGGCAGACCGACAGACGGACAGACGGACATGGCTATATCGACTCAGGAGCCCACCCTGAGCATTTTTGCCAAAGACACCATGTGTCTATCTCGTCTCCTTCTGGGTGTTGCAAACATATGCACTAACTTATAATACCCTGTTCCACAGTGTGGCGCAGGGTATAAAAAATCGAAGTCCTTTCCTTATCCCAAGTTCTATTGATGAAGTACCAAGTTCTATTGTCATGGACCACCCTTTCAAATAATACGGAAAATTTTTCTGTACGTATACTCCAAAAAATTTTAACAAATAACACATTTCCCTTCCCACATCCTTCTCAAAATCTCGCAAATTCCATAGCGGGATTATACAAATTAATGAATAATAAAAAATTTTTAGATTCGATTCTGCAAGTATTGGAAATTGACGCAAAAAATTTCCCTCATTACATAATCTCATGGCATATGCTTATAGAATCTGCCTGTCAAGATCCATTAATACTACAAGTCAAATTCGTACTATTTTACCTCTTTCTCACTTATTTTTGACATTCCCTTGAATCACATAAACCACTGTTACCCATTTTTCCCACACGAATTAATGCATTTGCTTACTGCAGTAATAAAAAAAAGACTGATTCGCATACCTACTGAATGCAAGTAACAGAAATTATTGAAATTATTATCATTACTTTTATTTAAAAGAGCAATTATAATAATTATCACTACATACTATTGCACTTGAATGGCACACTTTAGTAATGCCGCCATGCTACGCACCCAACTCTGTAGACTGCAAGCTGTATGAGCAATTGAAAATGAACCACATCTCACTCATGATGCACTCTATCACCTCTCTCTCTTTGTGTCATTATTGAAGAATACCTTTGTACATTTACTGTGGGTGTAGTACACCCAACAACCATTGCTATTGGTATTTTCATTGGTAATTATGGTTAATCAAGAGATAATTATTGCTAAAAACAAAAATGTACAGACAAATATGTAATAATTATTATGGTTTTGTTATTGTTTTATTTGTTCATTTATTTTACGCTCTTACTGTTAATCATATTTTCCAATTTCACTTTCATTTGGATATTGGCAGAATACAAACAAAAGAGAGAGAGAAAGAAAGAACGGGAGAGCGTAAGTTAGATGAAATAATTCTCTATTTACCCATTGACTCCCACAGATAATTATCACTAAGATCATATCCCCAAAAGCATTTAGCATTGATTGTCGCCTATATTGGTGGATAAACGCTGATAATGGATCACAACAATCCCAACCTGGCCAATTGATTTTCTATTGTCCCCTTGCTACTTTGCTTATAGGAGGGAGTAAATGTCTTATTTGAAATGATTAACTCTAATTGCAAATCGGAAGTATATTTAAGAAATTAGTTTAATTATGGACATATTTGTTTAGCTGGAAATTGAGAGCCCATCTCCAGGTGATGATTGGGGGAAAAAATAAACTTATTTAACGATTAACATTAATTTACTTAGTTGTTATAATTACTCAAAATACTGTAGCAAACATTGTAAAAAGAAAAACAAAAATCCTATTCTGCTTACTTACCCAAAACATTGGCTCCCAGATTGTTCAGCATGTTTGCCGAAAAATTTCTTATCGATAGAGTCGACAGTTTGTTTTTGTTTCTATTTTACTTCTTCGAGAGGATTTGGACGTAGATGCCTTCTCAATGGCGAAAAAGTTTTACTTTCGCCGAGAAAACAGTTTATGGGAGAGAAAAATCGTATATCTTTGTATCACAGTATGGAAATTTTGGGTTTTAATTTTGTTTTTACAAAGTCATTTTATATAGCGGCAATAATTTTCGGGTTGGTGGAAACATCAACCTGTAAAGAAAAGTAATACTATAATAATTATTTCTATTAGCATACGTTTGTGTTTCAATGAATGAACATTTTTATATTAATTTTTTTAAAGATCTAGAAATTAAAAATACACCGAAAATAATATTTTTTTTTTTCATTTTAATCATGAATTCATCCAATTAATGTGAAACTGCTTCAATCAAGAAAATTATGATATCAACCACTACCGTCAATTCAAAAAGTAATTGATCCGTTTAAAAAATTAATTGATCCAATTAATCTCAGTGTTTAAATTTTAATTTGATTAGAAAAATAATTGGATCAATTAATTTTTTAATTGAATATTTCTTTTAACTTCAATTAAAATTTAAATTGAAATTTTTTAAGTAATTTTTTTTTATACCCAAACATAGAACTTAAGCTTAATGTTGTAATTGCATCCCATATGGGTGGAAAATCGTAATCGGCAATTGTTGGCTTAATTATCTTAAAGGGTGATACGGTCAAAATTTGGTCAAGGGAAAACGCGTGTAAATCGGTGAAATCGTTTATTTAAAAAATGAAATTAAATTTCTTTTTCAAGTTCAATTAGTATAAAATTCAGGAAAAATATTCAGTTAGGCTTTCGCTTTTCCAAATCCGAATTGCCGGGCCTCACGCTTGACACCTGCCATCAGATTTTGTACAGCCACCTTGTCCACCTTCTTCGCCGCAGAAAGCCAGTTTGCCTTGAACTGCTGCTCGTCCTTAGCAGTTTTTTTGGTCTTCTTTAGGTTCTGCTTGACAATAGCCCAGTATTTCTCAATTGGGCGAAGCTCTGGCGTGTTGGGAGGGTTCTTGTACTTGGGAACCACCTGCACGTTGTTGGCGGCGTACCACTCCATGGCCTTTTTACCGTAATGGCATGATCCCAAATCCGGCCAAAACAGTACGGAACAACCGTGTTTCTTCAGGAAAGGCAGCAGACGTTTATTCAAACACTCTTTCGCGTAAATTTCTTGGTTGACAGTCCCGGAAGCTATGAAGATGCTGCTTTTCAAGCCACAGCTACAGATGGCTTGCCAAACCAGATATTTCTTTGCGAACTTTGACAGTTTTATGTGCTTGAAAATATCTGCTACCTTTTCCCTTCCTTTTGCGGTATAAAACTCCTGTCCCGGAAGCTGCTTGTAGTCGGCTTTGACGTAGGTTTCGTTGTCCATTACCACGCAGTCAAACTTCGTCAGCATCGTCGTGTACAGACTCCGGGATCGCGCTTTGGCCGTCGTATTTTCTTTATCATCGCGATTTGGAGTCACTACCTTCTTGTAAGTCGATAGTCCGGCTCGTTTTTTGGCTCGATGCACGGTTGTAGACGATACACCCAGCTTATTTGCGGCATCTCGGAGAGAGAGGTTAGGGTTTCGCTTGAAACTACCGGCAACTCTCTTTGTCGTCTCAGCGGCTTCCGGTTTTCGATTTCCCCCGATCCAGACTTCCTGGTTGTCGACAAACGTTCCCCAAACACTTTAATTACATTTGTAACGGTTGATTTGGTAACTTTTAGCGATTTTGCCAGCTTTGCGTGCGAGTAGCTCGGATTTTCGCGATGAGCGAGCAACATTTTGACACGCTGCTCTTCTTGCTTGGACGGCATTTTGACAACTGAAGAGTGAATTCCAAAATCAAAATAGGAGCAACATTCTACACACACACACACCTTCAAAATGAGGGGTGTTCAGGTTTTTTAAATGCAAAATTGAAAGAAATACGTCAAGTATATATTGACCAAATTTTGACCGTATCACCCTTTACTTCCAATGATGTTCTTTATTTTATTTACACAGGAAGTTCTTTTCATTCAATTTTTATAACATGCTTTTTTCATGTTTTTAATGGGTAATTTTAACTTTTTTGTTTCAAATTGGTTAAAAACAGTTTAAGAATTCATAAAAAGGTACAAATTATTTAAATTTTGTCGAAAAAAATGCTAAATTCAATCTGAAAGAATTGTGAATTTTTGAAAATGTTTGAGGTCACACGTTTCCGACAAGCGTTAAAATCTATTGAAAATTATAAAAAATTATAAAAATTATTTATTTGACAAAATATCACAGATTTTTTTAATTCACTCCCAACACATTGAATTCAGATCACATCTAAAGAAGTGATGCAAATTCAGTGCACCGGCTATTGAAATGGGGGACTTCCGTCCTATGACAAGCCCATGTTAAATTCATCGCTTCTGTGTCAATTTTGCACCACTTCCGGATCCAAAAAGAACATTTTCATTACTTTTTTGGCGACGCTGTTTTTGCTGGGATGCCAATTAGGAACTTAACTACAGAAAATTTTTCAGTTAAAGTTAACATGAGAAAAGATAATTGAAATTTATTTTTTGTTAACTGGCAGTTAAAGCCTAACGGAGCTACAAGAAAATGGCCATAAATGTATGAAAAAAGCATGTTATAAAAAATTGAATGAAAAGAACTTCCTGGGTAGTTAAAATAAAGAACATCATTGGGAGTGCATCCTCTGGAAGTGCTTTTAAAGTTGTGTCGTTGGAACAACTTCCAAATTTTTTTGCTGGGATGCTAATAAAAATATTAATAATACCAATTAAGATTTAAATTTAAATAAAAAAATATAATTGAAAATTTTACTCGGAAATAATTAGTTTATATACTTCTATTAATTATATGTTTCATTTAGTACACGAAGAAATATTATTATTTGAATCAATGAAAAAATTAAAAAAAAGTCCCAATTAAACTCAATTACATTTTTAATTTAATCAATTAAAAATTAATTGAAGTGTCAAAATAATTCCCTGTTTCTATATGTCGAACGAAAACCTTGTCGACTGTTCCTATCATTCGCATGAGAATGCATTGACTATCAAAAATGAATATTTTCAAATATTTGGCCTGAGAATTCATTCAAATTATTTTTACTTTTTTCTTGACACTTGTTGTATATGTAGGTTTGCTAATCGACAAGTGACAAGTGAAGTGGCTTGCCTTTCGACATAGAGAAACCAAAATCAATGGTTTTTTGTTTGAAATACTCTCTAGTTTAAGGGTATAAGTAAAACAAAAGTTCCAGTATACAACACTGATTCTGTAATAAAACAAATAAATAATGTATAGTGTCAAAGAAATCGAAAAACAAATGATTATACTTTTTTATACCCTCCACCATAGGATGGGGCTATATTAACTTTGTCATTCCGTTTGTAACACATCGAAATATTGCTCTAAGACCCCATAAAGTATATATATATTCTGGGTCGTGGTGAAATTCTGAGTCGATCTGAGCATGTCCGTCCGTCCGTCTGTTGAAATCACGCTAACTTCCGAACGAAACAAGCTATCGACTTGAAACTTGGCACAAGTAGTTGTTATTGATGTATGTCGGATGGTATTGCAAATGGGCCATATCGGTCCACTTTTACGTATAGCCCCCATATAAACGGACCCCCAAATTTGGCTTGCGATTGCTCTAAGAGAAGCAAATTTCATCCGATCCGGTTGAAATTTGGGATATGGTGTTAGTATATGGTCTCTAACAACCGTGCAAAAATTGGTCCATATCGGTCCAATTTTTCGTATAGCCCCCATATAAACGGACCCCCAAATTTGGCTTGCGATTGCTCTAAGAGAAGCAAATTTCATCCGATACGGCTGAAATTTGGTACATCTAACAACCATGCAGAAATTGGTCCATATCGGTCCATAATTACAATAGCCCCCATATAAACCGATCCCCTGATTTGACTTGCGGAGCCTCTACGAGAACCAAATTTCATCCGATCCGGCTGAAATTTGGTACATGATGTTGGTATATGTTCTATAATGACCATGCAAAGATTGGTCCACATCGACACATAATTATATATAGCCCCCATATAAACCGATCCCCAGATTTGACCTCCGGAGCCTCTTAGAGGAGCAAAATTCATCCGATCCGGTTGAAATTTGGTACATGGTGTTAGTATATGGTCTCTAACAACCATGCATGAATTGGTCAATATCGGTCTATAATTATATATAGCCGATTCCCAATCACACAAAAATTGGTCCATATCGGTTCATAATCATGATTGTCACTCGAGCCAAAAATAATCTACCAAAATTTTATTTCTATAGAAAATTTGGTCAAAATTTTATTTCTATAGAAAATTTGGTCAAAATTTTATTTCTATAGAAAATTTGGTCAAAATTTTATTTCTATAGAAAATTTGGTCAAAATTTTATTTCTATAGAAAATTTGGTCAAAATTTTATTTCTATAGAAAATTTGGTCAAAATTTTATTTCTAAAGAAACTTTAAACTTAATTATATACGTATTTAATCGGCCTTTTTAGTTTAATATATACCACGTATGGACTATGTGGTATATATTACGGTGTTAGGAAGTTTTAAGATACCTTGCCATCGGCAAGTGTTACCGCAACCCAAGTAATTCGATTGTGGATGACAGTCTTCAGTAGAAGTTTCTACGCAATCCATGGTGGAGGGTACATAAGCTTCGGCCTGGCCGAACTTACGGCCGTATATACTTGTTATGTTTAATTATTTCTGTGATAGCTACCATCATTTTAGTGATTGAAGAAATTTCAACTTAAAAAAATTAATTAATTAAATCAAGTAATTTACTTATAAAATTATAAAAAAAAAATATCTGATCATTAAACTTTCAAAGTTAAGAGCAAAATAATAAATAATAAAAAACAAAATAAATAACTTCCGTCGGCAAATATACTACCATCGAATATTTATCCGACATTAACCAAGTTTATGGTTAAATTCCCCCCCAAAAAAAATTCGAAGGTCATTAAAACTTACCTTGGCATCGATGAGCAACGATTAAGCCATATTGAAGAAAATCCATAAAAAATAATAGACAAAGTAAACATTAATAGTGGACATTTGCTGCAGCAGCTACCAAGTTCTCCCGATGGTCTCTTCTGGTACAGAGCAAAAGCTAAAGTTGTGGTAGGCAGGCAGGCAGGCAGGCAGTTTTGGAAAAGTGCCGACACAAGACGAAGATTTAATTAAATCAAATGTTCCATTTTTATGGCCCAAAGACCAATTCAAAGTCCATAAAGGGACATTAAAGTCCAGAAATGAAAACACTTTTCCAATTCACACGGACAAGGCTAATAATAAGAAATTGTAGACTACGCACACACACACACACAAATAGACGCAGACACATGTACACCAGTCTGTCTGATTATAGGCCCTTTTAAGTAAACACTGGCATACACATCTTATTTCTTGCACTTGGGTCAATGGTAGTTTAGTGTGGCAATAAAATGCTAGCCAAGGACTTCATTGAGTCATTTTGTTATATGAACACACACACACACATAAACACCTTCTCGTTTTAAGGATAGACTTCAATGCATTTATACCCACTAAGTTTTGTTGGTGGATACCAAAGGTAGTGAGTGTTATTGTGAAGGTGTTCGTACTTTTTTTTTAATTGGGTGTTTTTAAATGTTATACACACTCGCTCATTCTCTCGTCTCACTTGTGTATGGAACAACTCAAAGATTCACAATAACAGTTAATTTTTAAACACAACATATTAATAATTAGGGACTCAAAAGATTTTTTTTACAAAAACCCTTATGATTTTTTAGCTTAAGATGTTTGTTTTTATTTTAATTTTTTTTTCCAAAATTTAATTATTCACAATATTTTTGTTAATTTCCATTAATTTTTAATTCCAATTTTTTATTTGGCATGACTTTGCAAGTTGTTTCCCAAAAACTTTGTTAACTTTTCATTTGTTTATTTTGGCGGCTCATTCTGCCCTACCCTGGGGACTTCCAATAATTTCATAGTTATAGTTTCTCTTGTTATTAATGCTAACATCCGTTTCCGGTTTGGGTGTTCTTTTCATTTTTTTAATTGCATTGCCCTTCCAATGGAATCCCTTAATAGAGTTTGTGTGTGTGACTGCTAAAAAAATTGCGTAGAAGTTAACGTCCGTTGTGCGTGAATACCGCGCGTTCTACTCGCTATGCAGACAATTCGCATTTGACAGTGAAGCCTTCGAAAAGATATCGAAACAATAAGGCTATATGCTATTATGTCCCTTCAATAAAAATAGAGTCTCTTGGTGGCAGAGGCAGAAGCTAACCCCCCTCGTCATCCCGCCCGCGCCAGTAAAGTCAATCGTTTTTGCAACCCCTCAAAATCCCATAGCCACTCATTCCGTATGTCCGAATACTCCATTGATAAACCCACCCCATTTTTCTCATTGTGGGCTAAATGGTTGGTTGGTTGGCTGGTGGCTGGCATCATCGCATCTCTGGGTAATCGGAAATACGCGAAAATAATCTTTTTATGGCTTTTGGATAAGCAGCTCGCCAACAGTATCGGCATCAAACCGAGCAACAACAAAAAGAATGAAACAATACCCTTTTGTTGTTGTTGTTGTTTACACTTGATACTGCAGCACTTGCTGTTGTTGCTGAGTCCTGTCTAAATGATATTGGCCTCCTCCCACCCATCACTAATCTTTGTTGTCTGTCGTCTTGCAATGAGAACGCCTTAGACAATGAGAAGGAAAAAGACAGAATATCACATTCACATTTGAACTCCATAGAATTTCGCCAAAGATGGCTTTAACCCAAGAGGTGGGGTTCTGCTTGTTTTGACTTTATCTCAAATTTAGTTGACATCATACACCATCATCACCATTCGGCCACCTGCAACTATGGCAGCAGCAGGTTGTTTAACTTGGGTATGTGTGTATGTGTGATTATGGCCATCTTAGTCTCTGTGTGTTGTCACTCTCTGTCGCATGGATTATTAATGATGCTGTTTACTCACTCTACTTAAGGAAAGGCGTGGTTTAGCATTGTTTGTGGATGAGAGCAAATAGTATTCTCTCTTTTTTTAGTCTCAACCAGTTTTCACTATTGTGAATGACTGCTCTATTGTTTCGTATATACACCTGCTGGTTTATGCTAGTTATTGTGAGTTGTCAACGAATATTTTATGAGGTTTTGTTTTGTAGTTTCATAATAATCAGCGTAGCGTCATTGTGAATGCTTTTATTGGTTCATGTGCATGTGGCGCCCTTGTGGGGAAGTGAGGATACACAGAGTTTACAATTAAAACAGAAACAAAGGTGTAAACGTAAAATACCTATTAAGGACTACTGTTCCTACAGGAAATGCAGTAATGCCACCTGATAACTTTTTGTCAAAGAAGCAACTATTTTCAAAATAATAGTAAATATAGTTAGTGTGAAAATGTTTTTTTTTTTTCTCAACTACTTTTTTCACTTTTTCTTCGAAGTTTTCCTGCGAAAATCGAATATGTCCGAAATACATATTACTATTCACAGAAATAAAATAAACTATATTTTTCAATAAAATTTTAATTGAACGTAGAAATGATTAAATTAAAAGATTAACTAATTTCGTTATTGACCATTTTAGGGAAACTTTAAAATTTTGTAGAAATTAAAAAAAAAGAATATTTGATTTCTGCAAAAACTCACGCCAACGTTTTAGAAAGGTAAAAGTGCGTGGAATAATTAAAAAACAAGTGTATACAAGTGTTCGGCCGGGCCGAACCCTAAATACCCACCATACCTCTAAATTTCCAATTTCAGGCAAATAGGATAAAAACTTCGGATTCTAGAAGCCCAAGAAGTAAAATCGGGAAATCGGTCTATATGGGGGCTATACCCAAATATGGACCGATACTCACCATTTTCGGCACACCTCTTTATGGTCCTAAAATACCTCTAGATTTCCAATTTCAGAAAAATTGGATAAAAACTACGGTTTCTATAAGCCCAAGACCCCAAATCGGGAGGTCGTTTTATATGTAATATGAGCTTGTCATAGGTACGATACGATAACTAAAAGATTTAATCTTGTAGTGTGTGAATGCAAACCTAATAAATAAATAAATATGTCCACCGTTTCAACAGTCGTTGCAATGAATTTGCATCACTTCTTAAGGTGAGATCCGAATTCAGTGTTTTGAATGTGAATTAAAAAATTTTGTGATATTTTCCCAAATAAATAATTTTTTTATTGTTTTTATGATTTTTAATGCATTCTGACGCTTGTTTGAAACGTTTTTCCTCGAATAATTTCCAAAATGATCGATTTTTCTATAATGGATTTAGCAGTTTTATGGCAAAATTTGAATAATTTGTACCAATTTATTTATTCTTACTCTTTTTTTAAACTATTTGAAAAAAAGAAAACAAAAAATTACACATTAAAATATGAAAAAATGAAGTAAAAAACTTCCTGTGTAGTTAAAATAATTGAGGACATTTTTGGAAGTACTTTAGAACAACTCACATTTTTTTTTGCTGGGAAAAGTGTGGAACTACTTTTAGTTGCTTTATTATAAATTAATTATCGAGTTATTTTGATGTCTACTTTTTTATTCAATTTTATGAAATAAAACATTAATTGAACCTATAAGTTCAGTCTATAAATTTTTAGCTAGGGGGCTATAGCCCCCCCTAGGAAATTTGTCTAGCTACGCTACTGATGGGGGCTATACCAAAACATGGACCGATACTCACAATTTTTGGCACACCTCTTTATGGTCATAAAATACCCCTAGATTTCAAATTTCAGGCAAATTGGATAAAAACTACGATTTCTATAAGCCCAAGACCCCAAATCGGGAGGTCGGTTTATATGGGGACTATATCAAAACCGGGACCGGTATAGCCCATCTTCGAACTTGACCTGCCTGCAGACAAAAGACGACTTTGTGCAAAATTTCAGCACGATTGCTTCATTATTGAAGACTGTAGCGTGATTACAACAGACAGACAGACGGACGGACGGACATCGTTATATCGTCTTAGAATTTCTCCCTGATCAAGAATATATATATACTTTATATAGTCGGAAATCGATATTTCGATGTGTTACAAACGGAATGACAAACTTATTATACCCCCGTCACCATTCTATGGTGGTGGGTATAATAATCATGCACACAAAAAAAAAATTCTTTTTGTGTTCAATAACGAAATTAATATATCCACCTAGTGTTTAATTGAAATATCTTCAATCACAGAAATGATAGTATCAACTAAAAAAATTAATTGAAAGACAATTAAAAAATTAATTGATAATTTTAATTTTGATGATTGATTTTTGTTTCAATTAAAAATTTTGTTGAATCAATTAAATTTGTAATTGAATATTTTTTAAAACTCAATTAAGACTTTAATTGGAAAAATTTTTTTCTATGTATAAAAACATGAAGGTGTCAATTTTGCTTAAATTGATCATGTTAGGGGGAAATTTTAAATTTTGTTCTGGAAAACATGTGTAGTTCTGCAGATGGTCACGGCAATGGTGAAAGTGCGTAGAATAATTATGCGTATGTGGGCCCGGGCGTAAAAAACAAGTAACATAAGGGGTCCAACAAATGTCGGGCACATCATCTAGAGAGGAAATATGACCACGGTTGGCACAATTTTTAAAAATATAGAATTTATAGAACATTTTTGTCAAAAATGTATTTCTATAGAAAATTTTGTTTCTATAGAAAATTGAAGTAAATCTTATTTTGCAAAATCTACCAAAACAACAAGAATTCTACAAGTCTACTAAATAGTAAAAATGCTACCATTTTTGGCAACATGCGGAACCATCAAAGGTTAAAACGGTACAATATAGAAGAAACTAGAAGCACGACATCTCTGAAACTATGTCCAAGATGGTGGGGTTTAAAACCCACACTTAATATTAAGTGTGGGTTTTTGCATTGTATGGATTGAGAACGAGACTGAATGAAAAAAGTTTTTTTTCTCAAAATCTTAGAAAGTATTTTTATACCCGTTCGGACTCGGCTATAAAAAGGAGGTCCCTTGTTATTGAGCTTAACATGGAATCGGGCAGCACTCAGTGATAAGAGAGAAGTTCTCCACTGTGGTATCACAATGGACTGAATAGTCTAAGTGAGCCTGATACATCGGGCTGCCACATAACCTAACCTCACCTAACATACCCTCTATCATAGGATGGGGGTTACATTAACTTTGTCATTCATTCCACATCGAAATATTGCTGTTAAGACCCCATAAACTATATTTTCTGGGTCGTGGTCAAATTCATATTCGATCTAGCCACATCCGTCCGTCTGTTGAAATCACGCTAACTTTGGTCTATATCGGTCCATTATCATATATAGCGCCCATATAAACCGATTCCCAGATTTGGTTTTGGAATAGCAAATTTCATCCGATTCAGTTGAAATTTTCTGTTTTGTGTTAGTATATGGATACTAACAGCCATGCAAAATTAGTCCATATAAGTCCATAATTATATATAGCCCCCATATAAACCGATCCACAGATTTGACCTTCCCTACATATATACCGATCAAGAACTAAATTATATACGTATTTAATCAGCCTTTTTATACCCTCCACCATAGGATGGGGGTCACATCGAAATATTGCTGTTAAGAGCCCATTAAATATATATATTCTGGGTCGTGGTAAAATTCTGAGTCGATCGGAGCATGTCCGTCCGTCCGTCCGTCTGTTGAAATCACGCTAACTTCCGCACGAAACAAGCTATCGACTTGAAACTTGGCATAAGTAGTTGTTATTGATGTAGGTCGAATGGTATTGCAAATGGGCCATATCGGACCTGAACATGTCCGCCCGTCCGTCCGTCTGTTGAAATCACGCTAACAACGAAACAAAGTATCGACTTGAAACTTGGCATGGGCCATATCGGACCACTTTTACGTATAGCCCCCATATAAAACGACCCCCAGATTTGGCTTGCAGAGCCTCTTGGAGGAGCACAAATCATCCGATCCTGTTCAAATTGGTATGTGGTATTAGTTATGGTCTATAACAACCATGCAATTGGTCCATATCGGTCCATAATTATATATAGCCCCCATATAAACCGATCCCCAGATTTGATCTCCGGAGCCTCTTGGAGGAGCAAATATTATCCGATCCGGTTGAAATTTGGTATGTGGTATTAGAATATGGTCTATAACAACTATGCAAAAATTGGTCCATATCGGTCCATAATTATATATAGCCCCCATATAAACCGATCCCCAGATTTGACCTCCGGAGCCTCTTAGAGGAGCAAAATTCATCCGATCCAGTTGAAATTTGGTATGTAGTGTCAGTATATGGTCTCTAACAACCAAGCACAAATTGGTCCTTATAGGTCCATAATTATATATAGCCCCCATATAAACCGATCCCCAGATTTGACCTCCGGAGCCCCTTAGAGGAGCACAATTCATCCGATCCGATTAAAATTTAGAACGTTGTGTTAGTATATGGTATTTAACAACCATGCAAAAACTGGTCCATAATAATATATAGCCCACATATAAATCGATCCCCAGATTTGACCTCCGGAACCTCTTGGAGGTGCAAAATTCATCCGATTCGGTTTAAATTTGGTACATTGCGCTAGTATATGGCCGCTAACAGCTATGCAAAAATTGGTCCATATAGGTCTATAATTATAAATAGCCAATGGCCAATCACACAAAAATTGGTCTATATCGCCAAAACTAATCTACCAAAATTTTATTTCTATAGAAAATTTTGTCAAAATTTTATTTCTATAGAAAATGTTGTCAAAATTTTATTTCTATAGAAAATTTTGTCAAAATTTTATTTCTAAAAATTTTGTCGAATTGAATTATATATGTATTTAATCTGCCTTTTTTATCTAAAATATACCATGTATGGACTAACTTAAAATGTAGAAGGCGATGTTAAGAAGTTTTAAGATACCCTGCTATACATAAGTATTAACACAACCCAAGTAAATCGATTGTGGATGACAGTCTTCAGTAGAAGTTTCTACGCAATCCATGGTGGAGGGTACATAAGATTCGGCCTGGCCGAACTTACGGTCGTATATACTTGTTCAAAATCGATGTTTTCATTTTCTCAAATACGATATGTCGACCTTATGGAGCCACCTTGGTGCAATGGTTAGCATGTCCGCCTTGCATACACAGGGTCGTGGGCTCAAACCCAGTTTCGACCAAACACCAAAAATTTTTTCAGCGGTTGATTATCCCACCTCAGTAATGCTGGTGATATTTCTGAGGGTTTCAAAAGCTTCTCTACGCGGTTTCTCTGCAAAGGAGGTCCCTTGCCATTGAGCTTAACATAGAATCGGGCAGCACTCAGTGATAAGAGAGAAGTTCACCAATGTGGTATCACAATGGACTGAATAGTCTAAGTGAGCCTGATACATCGGGCTGCCACCTAACCTAACCTAACCTAGGTATAGTGGCAGCTCGATATATCAGACTTTTTTATAGCCGAGTCCGAACGGCGTTCCACATTGCAGTGAAACCACTTAGAGAAGCTTTGTAACCCTCAGAAATGTCAACAGCAATACTGAGGTAGGATAATCCACCGCTGAAAAACTTTTGGTGTTCGGTCGAAGCGGGAATCGAACCCACGACCTTGTGTATGCAAGGCGGGCATGCTAACCATTGCACCACGGTGGCTCCCTCACTATACCTAGCATGCGCATTTCATTCCTCCTTCAATTCAAAATGGACTTTTCAAATGTCAATTAGCCGATTTAAAAGTCGATTTATGAGTTTGACAAAGTTTGATAAATTTTTATTCTGATTAGAGACTAATATCAGAATAAAAAATGTGGACTTTTCGTATTTTTCAAATTTTGGAAAAGTCATCTTGCGATTTTGCTACTTTGGTATTAATTTTCTTATTAAAGATAAGTCTAATTCGACTTTTCCATTTTTTTTTTGAAAAAAAATTTTTTGTTTCGCTCTTGGAATTCGCTAAGCGATTTTTATCCCAAAATACAAAAACAGGTAATATATGGATATTGATCTTTTCGATATTTCTAGAATCAGAGTTTAGATGGTGAGGTTTAGTACTAATCGTAGCCGTATTATAATTTCCCACAGCTATCTACTTAAGTTTAATTAAACAGTCAGCTAAATTAACTTGACAATAGTTTTTGTTGGCTGTTTGCTTAGATTCTTCATTTATGAGTTTTTGTGTTTATTGATATGGTGGAAATGTTGTCGTTATTAAAATTTTCATGAATGCAGATAAGCGTGCAACCACTCGACTATGGGTCAAAAAGATATTTGGTAACGATTCAATGCCATAGATAAAGGATGAAATGAAAACAATCACGAAGGATACCAAAATTAAGCTAACAACGACAGACAGACAGACAGACGGACAAACAAGCCAGGTAGGATCATACTCGTACTCCATATGCCATTGCTTCGAAGGCAGTTTGCAATTTCACTGGCACACTCAACTTACGAGAAAAAAAAACCACCACATTACAACAGGTGAGGTTGAAATGGTTTTTGGTACAAGCACTTCTTCATAACCCACCTTCCAAGCTTATTGAAGAGGCACCAATGTCTGTGTCATATTGGCGCGTGTATCAAAATTGCCCTGTTCCATAAGCCCTGTATGTTATTGCGATGCACATCCGGTATTTTGGTTTTTCAACAGAAATGCGAGAGTTTGTTCTTTGCCGTTTGTCAAGTCCTTTTTTTTTAATTCCAGTTTTTCTCTTGATTTGCTCCCTTTACTTTTTGGGACGTGATCACCTTGACAACCTTCCACAAATACTTTGCAGATAGGTGGTACATTCGTTTTAAGGTGGTTATGGTAGCCAAATAAATGATGCTAGCTTTGTCTGGGCGTAACGCGTGCCTTTGAAAATATCTGAGTGATATTATTTTCGTGTTTCTTTTAAATCATTTTTTATTAAAACAATAAAGATATCTTTTATATCTCTCCTTATGACTGTGGGTTATTGCTGTTGCCATTGGTATGATATTTTCCTCATATTGAAATTCCTAGTAAAAGACCATGAAATATATTCCATGATTGCCACGAAGTTGGCCAAAGAAATATGTCTTTGCCTTTATGGTATTTTTTTTATAAAATTCCCATAATATTTGTTGAAATATTTTGCTGTGCAGTAAAGGTAATAATGGGGTGTAACGAAAAACATAAATAGATAAAAATGGTAATGAACCTTCAAAAGTACACTCAAAAACGGGGGCCCTAATGAAAACTTAACTTTATTGTAGTTCAAAGGTTAAAGTGGCAGCCTGATTTAGTTCCAGGCTCACTTAGACTATTTAGTCCATTGAGATAATGGAAATTAGTTAATTTTAGTTAAATTTTGCCCAATGTGAGCAAATATTCCTTATTTTAATAATTTTTTGCTAACTTCAATGACATGAACTAAAATTCAATGACGTGAACTAAAAAAAAAAATTGTATACAAATATAGTACACAACTTTACTAAAACATAAAACAGTTCATATTTTCCTAAAATGGTAGAAGTTTGCTTAAATTGAGTTGATAAGTCTCTCGAATGAGTAAATTTTACTTAAAATTGTCTTGAACTTCGTATAGCGCTAAAGACATTTTAACAATTTTTAAATCCAATGTTTTCCTTCAGCATATGAAATGTTCTTAAACAGCAGAAAACAAACATTATTTTTAATAAATTTTCTTCAAAAAGTATTAACTTATTTGTAACATGTTGCAATTAGAAAACTATTTTAGTTAAAAATTTCTACAATAAACCTAAATTTTCTTTCATGTTGAGTTTACATTTTTTTTGGGTTTAATGTTCACGTTACACACAAAAAAAATATTTTTTTCAATCACGCAATTAATTGAACCAATTAATTTTTAATTGAAATGTCTTCAATCACAGAAATGATAGTATCAATTAAAAAAATAATTGAAAGCCAATTAAAAAATTAATTGTACTATTAATTTTTGTGATTGATTTTTATTTCAATTAAAAAATTTTTTGAATCAATTCAATTTTTAATTGAATATTTTTTAAAACTCAATTAAGACTTTATTTATTTATTGTTTATTTTAATCATCCAGTAAATGTATGATAAAAAAGAAAAGGGAAAAGTAGCATTGGCTGCTAAGGCCATCAGCTAGGAATTAAGACTTTAATTTGAAAACATTTCGTGAAATTTTTCTCTGTGTATATCCTCACCATTTGTGTTGTGTCTCATTGGTTTATATGGCGTCAAGTTCCTCTCCTTTGAAGTCTAAATTAACTGAATTTTTTCTATTTTTAATTTTTAGATATTCTCTCGCTCCCAGTCTGGAATTAATTAAAGAGGACCTTAAAATTCAACTTTCTTGATTTTCTTGAAATTCACAAGTAATCTATAGAAAAGTCATGTGGTAAAGGTAGAATACTTCAATTTTTTCAAATGGTGCTGCTAATGGCCCCATACCTCGATAGACTTTGAGGACATCCTCCAAATACAATAACCCACTTTGCCCGACATATATTTAGGTATACCAAAAACCTTATATTATTTTTTCATTTGAAATGTTATGGGAACTAGAGTGATCGAAACCAGCGGGCTGATTTATCTTCTTAAGGTGAGTACTATGTTCGGGTTTTTCACAAAACACTAAATTAAAAGTACAAATATATTTGTGAAGACATTTATATTTTGCTCAAGTCTTATCAAATAATGGATGGAAAAGATCCAAGGAATTGATTGCAAATAATTTTATATTTCTAAATTAATTAATTAAAAAAGTAATCGTGAAAACAAGCTGGTCTTCAGCTTGAAAACTTAACATAGTACTCAGCTTTACACTGATTGTCGGCTTTCGTGAAAGTCACATTTCCGGTGGACCGGCGGAACCGGTGTTTTCAAGGCTTAAACAACCGGATTCGGTTTCTATATTTTCATTGTTAAATTGCAAATTTAACATCATATTTGGACAAATACTTCTGGGTATTTTAATAAATTATAATGGAAACACTTTTAAGTAAATGCAAGGTTCACTTATATTAGAAAAATGTGTCTTAATAAATTATCCAATTAGTTTTCCGTTGAATTTTTGTGACAATAGAATTAGATTTTATTTGTATCAAAAAACAATACCCACCGGCATTGTCACGTGCTTTAAAATCGAGAAAATCCGACTTTCAAAAAACCCATCTTACGATATTGAGTCGTAATCACGGATGCCATTCGCGCCAAAAATATTCAGTTTTTTTATAAAATGTTTGTGATTATTAGGAAACAAATGTTTCTTTTGAAAAAAAAATGATGAAATGAAAATATAGCCAAAATTTTATTTTTAAAACCGAGAAAATCCGATTTACAAAAAACCCTTTCAATGGGAACGTTAAGGTACAGAATAGGGTAGCTCATATGGTACAGAATAGGGTAGCTCATATTTCGATATTGGGTCGCAATCACGGTTTCTATTCGATCCAAAATATTCTATCAAAATTTTAAGAACATTTTACCAAAATACGAAAATTTTTTTTTAATTTTTTTTATAAACATTTCCTGATTATTATGAAAAAAAAATTTTTTTCTTCAAAAGCAATGATGAAATGACTATAGAAAATATAGTAAAAATTTTATTTTTATGGAAAATTCTTAAAAAAAATCGTTTTCTAAATAATTTTTGTTTATTCATTTTAAATTTCATTAACATTTTATTTTTAGAAAAAATTTTTTCAAAATTTTATTTCTATAGAAAATTTTGTCAAAATTTTGTTTCTATAAAAAATTTTGTCAAATTTTTATTTCTATAGAAATTTTATGTCAAACTTTTATTTCTATAGAAAATTTGGTCAAAACTTCTTTTATATAGAAATTTTTGTCAAAACTTTATTTCTATAGAAAATTTTGTCAAAATTTTATTTATATAGAAAATTTTGTCAAAATTTTATTTCTATAGAAAATTTTGTCAACATCTTATTTCTATAGAAAATTTTGTCAAAATCTTATTTTTATAGAAAATTTTGTCAAAATTTTATTTCTTTAGAAAATTTTGTCAAATTTGTATTTCGATAGAAAATTTTGTCAAATTTGTATTTCTATAGAAAATTTTGTCAATATTTTATTCTTATAGATAATTTTGTCAAACTTTTATTTCTATAAAAAATTTTGTCAAAATTTTATTTTTATAGAAAATTTTGTCACCATTTTCTTTCTATAGAAAATTTTGTCAAAATTTTATTTTTATAGAAAATTTTGTCAAAATTTTATTTTTATAGAAAATTTTGTCAAAATTTTATTTCTTTAGAAAATTTTGTCAAATTTGTATTTCGATAGAAAATTTTGTCTAATTTGTATTTCGATAGAAAATTTTGTCAATATTTTATTCCTATAGATAATTTTGTCAAACTTTTATTTCTATAAAAAATTTTGTCAAAATTTTATTTTTATAGAAAATTTTGTCTAAATGTTATTCCTATAGAAAATTTTGTCAAAATTTTATTTATATAGAAAATTTTGTCAAAATTTTATTTATATAGAAAATTTTGTCAAAATTTTATTTCTATAGAAAATTTTGTCAAAATTTTATTTTTATAGAAAATTTTGTCAAAATTTTATTTCTTTAGAAAATTTTGTCAAATTTGTATTTCGATAGAAAATTTTGTCAAAATTTTATTTCTATAGAAAATTTTGTCAACATTTTCTTTCTATAGAAAATTTTGTCAAAATTTTATTTTTATAGAAAATTTTGTCAAAATTTTATTTCTTTAGAAAATTTTGTCAAAATTTTATTTCTTTAGAAAATTTTGTCAAATTTGTATTTCGATAGAAAATTTTGTCAAATTTGTATTTCGATAGAAAATTTTGTCAATATTTTATTCCTATAGATAATTTTGTCAAACTTTTATTTCTATAAAAAATTTTGTCAAAATTTTATTTTTATAGAAAATTTTGTCTAAATATTATTCCTATAGAAAATTTTTTCAAAATTTTATTTCTATAGAAAATTTTGTCAAAATTTTATTTCTATAGAATAGAAGATCGGTTGATAAATAAGGGTTTTATGGCCAAATTTAGAAAAATCGGGCGGTACATATATATGAGAGCTATAGCTAAATCTGAATCGATTTCGATGATTTTTTGCACATATAGTTAGTACTATAGAAGATTATATTTAGCCAACTTTGAGTAAGATCGGTTGATAAATAAAGGTTTTGTGGCCAAATTTGGGAAAATCGGGCGATACATATATATGAAAGCTGAAAGCTATATTTTGCAGACTTGAAGGGCAATGGAAAATATTACCTTTTGCCAAATTTGGTGACGATCCGTTTGAAAAAACGCGCAACGTGACCCCATTTTTCGAAATCGGGCGATACATATATATGGGAGCTATATCTAAATTTGATCCGATTTCAGATTGAACATTTTCTTTCTATAGAAAATTTTGTCAAAATTTTATTTTTATAGAAAATTTTGTCAAAATTTTATTTTTATAGAAAATTTTGTCAAAATTTTATTTTTATAGAAAATTTTGTCAAATTTGTATTTCGATAGAAAATTTTGTAAAATTTGTATTTCGATAGAAAATTTTGTCAATATTTTATTCCTATAGATAATTTTGTCAAACTTTTATTTCTATAAAAAATTTTATTTTTATAGAAAATTTTGTCTAAATGTTATTCCTATAGAAAATTTTTTCAAAATTTTATTTCTATAGAAAATTTTGTCAAAATTTTATTTCTATAGAAAATTTTGTCAAACTTTTATTTCTATAGAAAATTTTGTCAAAATTTTATTTCTATAGAAAATTTTGTTAAATGTTATTCCTATAGAAATTTTTTTTCAAAATTTTATTTCTATAGAAAATTTTGTCAAACTTTTATTTCTATAGAAAATTTTGTCAAAATTTTATTTCTATAGAAAATTTTGTCAAAATTTTATTTCTATAGAAAATTTTGTCAACATTTTATTTTTATAGAAAATTTATGAAATACCTCTTAAGTGGAGAGGAATATTTTGAAAAATATAAAGGGTTCTACCAATCTTCCAAACAGTAAAAATTTACCATTTTTGGTAGAATTCTACCAACTGTGGCAACCGTGGTCGCAATACTCGAAATTAGAAACTGGTTTTACGACCACAAATTGAGACTTCCATTTCCAATATGTGGTCGGGGCTAAAATCTCCTCTCATCCGAAACTTTTCAATATATTTTTAGAAAGCTTTGACTTTGACCGAAAATGGCAACATTTTGTCAACATTTTATTTTTATAGGAAATTTATGAAGTACCTCTTAAGTGGAGAGGAATATTTTGTAAAATATCAAGAATTCTACCAATCTACCAAACAGTAAAAAATTTACCAATTTTGGTAGAATTCTACCAACTGTGGCAACCATGGTCGCAATACTCGAAATTAGAAACTGGTCTTACGACCACAAATTGAGACTTCCGTTTCCAATATATGGTCGGGGCTAAAATCTCCTCTCATCCGAAACTTTTCAATATAATTTTAAAATGCTTTGACTTTGGCCGAAAATTGCAAGTTACGGCGCGGCGGTTAATTTCAGTTGGCCAATCGAAGTTGTTCATTTTCAGCTGACCTCTTGGGCAAATAATCCGGAAATTTTGAAATGGCTTCTCGTAGGAGAAACCCAAAGTTTTGAATAATACTAGCAAATATTTCATCGAATATTGCATATCTGCCGAGAAATATGTCAGAAATAATTTTCAAATATTTTTTTGGAAATGTCCATTATTTTATTTGTTCATACGGTGTTTTCATTCAGAAAATTTAAATTTATTTCCAAAACTGAGTAAAAAAACGAGGAGGTTTTTTGGATGTACATTACAAATAATAACTTCCAATAAAAAAGTCGAATAACTTCTCTCAGGACATACATGCATAAATAAATCGGTCTACCTTACTTGGTTTATTTTCGAGAACTGCATTTGGTACAACCGAATATAAAATACGTTAATATTGCATTTACTTGAGAAATCATGAAAAACTCTTATACAAATTAAAAATTCATTTTAAAGACGCTTTAGTTTTGTTTACAATACAGTTTCACTTCTTTTAAGCATCTCTCTTTTGTGGGTCTTTTTCTTTTCACCACTTCCATTTTGTTGATTTTTTTCATTTGTCCTATGATAACGAGTGAATGCCTTAAACGAGTTGACCTGACCATATCTTAATTACACATTTGTCACAAAGAAGCCAAGATATACTTCGCCGAAAGTTGATATTTTCTTTAATTAAATGATGGATGATTGGGGGTTTTGTCATATTACCCACATTGGTCAAATGGATGGGAATGAGTTTTCGACTTTCGAGGTTGGGGGAATTGCAAATCAGAAGCATCCGCTGAGGATAGCTAAAGAAAAGTTTTGGTCGAGTAAAGTGATATCCTTGTAGCAGGACCATTGCTATGAGCATAAGGGTGTTTTACACAAAAAAAATCAAAAGAAATTTTTAGTCCACTGGACCAGAGATATGATATTAAAAATGTTTAAAGAAAATAATTTCTATACACCAAAAAAGTAAAAAAAAAGTCTTCTTGGATCCAAAGGTTTTAACTTTTCCCTAGTGATTTTGGTATTGATTCTGAGTCAATGATGCGGCTTCTTTAAAATATACTGGGCTCCCTTTTTCTTTCAGGATACTACAAATGTACGGGACTTGAATCTGAAGAATACACGCAGAGAAGGAATATGGTCACCCCAACCACGTTCCAAGAGCAAAATGTTACTTTTTCACGGAAAACATGTAGCATGTTTGTGGAAACCATGTTCTTTTCTCGGAGATTATGTATATGATTTCGGAAAGCATGTAATGTTTGACAAGAAAAGAATATTTTTGCGACATAAATGCTACATGGTCGCTGTGAAAAAGTAACACGGTGCTCTTGAAACATGTTTGAGATGATCATATTCCTTCTGTGGGTGTATACTTGACTTCATCAAGGCTTCAGGATGGAAGGGCTAGAAAACTCAAAAAGGATGGGTTTAAACCTGCGATATATTAGCAAAGCTATTCATGTACAAATAAATGCCAGGTAAAAAATTCAAATTATTAAAATATACTTCAAACTACAACATTTTTTCTTTGTTAAAAAAAACATCGATTCTAAATACTAAAAATAAATTTTAGCTTATATTCGAAGTAATTATCTTAAATTCACTATCTCAGTAAACTTAAAGATATTTTCTTTAAATAAAAATGTGTTTCTTTACTTTAAGGAAAATTCTCCATACCTCAAGACTTTAGAGAAGGGGACAAATTTCAAATATTCGTGTCCTTTATTTAAAGAAAAAAAAGTTAATAACAAAATGCTTTAAATATTATTAACTCACTGAGGCTATTCAGATCATAGGGGGTACCATAGGTGGTAAAGTTCTCTCTTGTCAATGAGTTGTGCCCGATTTCATGTTTAGATCACTGACAAGGGAACACCTTTTTATAGCCAAATCCGAATCAAGGTTGTCACAGTTGGTAGCATTCTACTGCAAATGGTAGATTTTAGTGTTTGGTAGAATTCTGGATGCTTTGGTAGATATTTCAAAATATTCTTCTTCAACTAAGAGGTACTTCGCAATTTTTCTATAGAAGTAAAATTTTGACAACAGTTTCTATAGAAATACAATTTTGACAAAATATTCTATAGATGAAAAATATTGACAACATATTTTACAGAAAAAAAAAATTTTTTAGAAATACAAATTTTCTATAGAACTAAAATTTTGACAAAAATTTCTATAGAAAAAAAATTTGAAATTTTTTTTTTTTGTAGAAATAAAATCTTGACAAAATTTTCTATAGATATAAAATGTTGATAAAATTTTCTATAGAAATCCAATTTTGATAAAATTATCTATAGAAATAAAATTTTGACAAAATTTTCTATAAAAATAAAATTTTTTATAATGTTCTATAGAAATAAAATCTTGACAAAATTTCCTATAGAAATAAAATTTTGACAAAATTTTCTACAGAAATAAAATTTTGACAAAAATGTCGGAATAAAATTGTGACAAAGTTTTCTATAGATATAATGTTGACACAATTTTCTGTAGAATTAAATTTTGACAGAATTTTCTATATTAATAAAAATTTGACAAAATTTTCTATAGAAATAAAATTTTGACAAAATTTTCTATAGAAATAAAATTTTGACAAAATTTTCTATAGAAATAAAATTTTGACAGAATTTTCCATATTAATAAAATTTTTACAGAATTTTCTATAGAAATAAAATTTTAACAAAACTTTCTATATAACTAAAATTTTGACTAAAATTTCTATAGAAATAAAACTTTGACATTTTTTTATTGTAGAAATAAAATCTTGACAAAATTTTCTATAGATATAAAATTTTGATAAAATTTCTATAGAAATAAAATTTTGATAAAATTATCTATAGAAATAAAATGTTGACAAAATTTTCTATAAAAATAAAATTTTGACAAAATTTTCTATAGAAATAAAACGTGGACAAAATTTTCTATAGAAATAAAATTTTGACAAAATTTTCTATGCAAATAAAATTTTGTTGTTTTTTTTTGATTTCAGCTTAAAACCATACATTGACTAAACTACAAGTGTATATTAACCAACAGAGCAAAATAATGTTTGTCAAATTTATTTGGGCAAAGCCCTATAGACTGCAAGATGGTTGGATGGACTCACGTTTCGGAATTACCACATTCCTCATCAGCATCCTCTACTTGAAGCAAAACTATCAATAAATTATCAGAATAAATTCAGGCAGTTCCTTAAACCCAACAATGAACCACACTTGAACCTTCCGAAAAAAGGTTTTACATTGATAGCCGGCTTATGCCGAATTTATTTGTACGAATTTATTTTCGGAAACAATAATTAAAGAATAAAACCAACAATTTGTACGAATTTATTTTCGGAAACAATAATTAAAGAATAAAACCAACAATTTGTACGAATTTATTTTCGGAAACAATAATTAAAGAATAAAACCAACAATAACGAAATAAAATTTTGACAAAATTTTCTAAAGAAATAAAATTTTGACAAATTTCTCTATAGAAATAAAATTTTGCAAAACATTGATATAGAAATAAAATTAGCTATAAAAAAATGTTGATAAAATTTTCTATAGTAATAAAATTTTGACAAAATTTTTTATAGAACTAAAATTTTGACAAAATTTTCTATAGAAATAAAATTTTGACAAAATCTTCTATAGAAATAAAATTTTGACAAAATTTTTTACAGAAATGCAAATTTGACAAAATTTTCTATAGAAATAAAATTTTGACAAAATTTTCTATAGAAATACAAATGTGACAAAATTTTCTATAGAAATAAAATTTTGACAAAAATTTCTATAGAATCAAAAATTTGACAAAATTTTCTAAAGAAATAAAATTTTGACAAAAATTTCTACAAAAATTTGGCAAACTTTTCTATGAAAATTTCACAAAATTCTCTATAGAAATAAAACGTTGACAACATTTTTTATAGAAATAATTTTTTGACAAAATTTTTATAGAAATAAAATTTTGACAAAATTTTTATAGAAATAAAATTTTGACAAAATTTTCTATAGAAATAAAATTTTGACAAAATTTTCTATAGAAATAAAATTTTGACAAAATTTTCTATAGAAATAAAATTTTGACAAAATTTTCAATAGAAATAAAATTTCGAGAAAATTTTCTATAGAAGAAAATTTTTGACAATGTTTTCCATAGAAATAAAATTTCGACAAAATTTTTATAGAAATAACATTTTGGCGAAATTTTCTATAGAAATAACATTTGACAAATTTTTCTATAGAAATAAAATTTTGACAAAATTTTTTATAGACATTTTTGACAAAAATTTCTATAGAAATAAAATTTTGACAAAATTTTCTATAGAAATAAAATTTTGACAAAATTTTTTATAGAAATAAAATTTTGACAAAATTTTCTATAGAAATAAAATTTTGAGAAAATTTTCAATAGAAATAAAATTTTGAGAAAATTTTCTATAGAAGAAAATTGTTGACAATGTTTTCCACAGAAATAAAATTTCGACAAAATTTTTATAGAAATAAAATTTTGACAAAATTTTCTATAGAAATAACATTTGACAAAATTTTCTATAGAAATAAAATTTTGACAAAATTTTTTATAGAAATACAATTTTGACAAAAATTTCTATATAAATAAAATTTTGACAAAATTTTCTATAGAAATAATATTGTGACAACATTTTCTATAGAGTAAAATTTTGACAAAATATTCTACAGAAATGCAAATTTGACAAAATTTTCTATAGAAATAAAATTTTGACAGTATTTTCTATAGAAATACAAATTTGACAAAATCTTCTATAGAAATAAAATGTTGCCAAATTTTCTATACAAACAAAAATTTGACAAAATTTTCTAAAGAAATAAAATTTTGACAAAAATTTCTAAAAAAATTTGACAAACTTTTCTATAAAAATTTCACAAAATTCTCTATAGAAATAAAATGTTGACAACATTTTTTAAAGAAATAATTTTTTGACAACATTTTTTATAGAAATAATTTTTTGACAAAATTTTTATAGAAATAAAATTTTGACAAAATTTTTATAGAAATAAAATTTTGACAAAATTTTCTATAGAAATAAAATTATGACAAAATTTTCTATAGAAATAAAATTTTGACAAAATTTTCTAAGAAATAAAATTTTGACAAAATTTTCAATAGAAATAAAATTTCGAGAAAATTTTCTATAGAAGAAAATTTTTGACAATGTTTTCCATAGAAATAAAATTTCGACAAAATTTTTATAGAAATAACATTTTGGCGAAATTTTCTATAGAAATAACATTTGACAAAATTTTCTATAGAAATAAAATTTTGACAAAATTTTTTATAGACATTTTTGACAAAAATTTCTATAGAAATAAAATTTTGACAAAATTTTCTATAGAAATAATATTGTGACAAAATTTTCTATAGAGTAAAATTTTGACAAAATTTTCCATAGAGTAATATTTTGACAAAATTTTCTATAGAAATAATATTTTGACAAAATTTTTTATAGAAATAAAATTTTGGCAAAATTTTCTATAGATATAAATTTTGGAAAAAAAATTTCTATAGTACTAAAATTTGGACAAAATTTTTTATACAAATAAAATTTTCTATAGAAATAAGATTTTGCAAAATAACATTTTTTGTTGGATAGTTTTTTGATCAAATTTTCTCCAAACATTTTAAAGTCTCTTAGTCAAATTTGAATGTCATAAAAATTTCGATTTTTAAACTTATTTGAAAAAGTCCATTATACTAAAAGTTGATCTTCGATTCTTTCGCCCTCTAATGTTGGCTTAACATTTTATTTCGGTGATTTGAAACATTTTTATTAATTTTTAATCTATAGAAATCAACTGAATTTAGACCCACTTTTTATCGTAGTTGCCTTAGTTTTATGCATTAATTTCAAAATGCCTTAAATAATTTTCACAAAATATCACCGAACGCCCATTTTTGCAAATATGGGTGGTTATCGAAACACATTGGTGTGTGTATGTAGATTGGCTGAATAATGGATAAAGGGGAGAATTATGAGAAATGAAATCACAAATAGATTTATGCGTATAATCAGTCAAAATTTATGACACAAACACAAAATCTGATAATAACGAATGCTCTTAATTGAGCTTTGATGCCCAAAATACAAGAGAAACGAGAAAAGGCGGGAGAACACAACAGCAAGGGTAATATTCTCAACACCCAAACAAAATACACACGCACACACATTAAAGGATACAACCATATACATATAAGCAGAATTCTATGAAATGATGAGTTGTCCAATGTTATACATTTCAGTTGGTCTAAGTGGGTACCCATCCTTGATTAGTTAATGCCAAGGAAATGATTCTTTATAGTCTGCCAATTTGATGGACTGGTTGTGTGTGTCTGTCGATTAGCAACTGCCCACAAGGGTATCCAAAATGGTAAATTTTTAAAAATTTGTCATAATTTGAGAGATTTTCTTTGTTTTTTTTTTTTTTTTTGTGTGAAGTGGTAGTTTAAGGACAGGGTTCCCTCTCCGTATCATTTAAAACAGAAGCCAATAAGGAGGTTACTCTGTTAAGCCTTCTATTCCGAAATAAAATTCAAGTCCCAACAAGGCTCGCATGAAGTAATTTTTCACATCTTTTCTTACATTTCTTTTATTTTTTCTTCATCAAACTGTGTTGTGTGTTTTCCAAGTCATTTGTCTAAAAAGAGGACAGGCAAATGACAGTATTTTTGCCCTATGAGTGGCTGGTGATAAAGATGGTTTGCCTTGATAGTGAGCTTGAATGTGCTTGACACAGTGGGTGATTTTGTGGTTTAATGCAAAATATGATATTTGATAATAAATAATTAAGAGGTATACCAATGTTATGACGTTTGGCTTATGAAAAATATTTTGTGTCAGAGAAATTTGTCTGCTACGCTAAGTCAAACTCGCATTCGTATTTGAATGACAAGAAAACTTCGCTCTTACATAAAATAGGCCCAGAATACATTTAAGATCAATTATTTTTTGATATTCTGGTGGAAATCAGTTTGGAAGAAGTGAGGATTATAATGATAATTTCCAAAAAATGTGTTCGGCACTATAAGCCGGGAAAGACTCAACTGATCCCAGAATCGTTACAAACCATTTAGATTTCTTAGACCTTCAGAGAGAGAGAGAGAGGGAGAGAAACACTAATGGTTTATTTACACAATCACACAATTAATGGTAAATACAATTAACAGTTCAGTTTTCTAGACTCAGGTACGTCTCTACTGTTGGTGACAAGGAGGATACCGGAGATCGTGCATAGGAACGACGGACTTCGCAGAGAAGGGAGGGAAGGACTTCGTCTGCACGCAGAGAAGGAATATGATCACCTCAAACATGTTTCAAGAGCAAAATGTTATTTTTGTATGGTGACCATGTAACATGCTTGCCGAAATCAGATACATGATTTCCGAGAAAATAACATGGTTGCGAAAACCATGTTACATGGTCGCCATCCAAAAATAACATTTTGCTCTTAAAACAGGTTTGAGGTGATCATATTCCTTCTTTGGGTGTTATAACGATTTTACTTCGAAGGTGCAAAGGAAAGAGTTTGACGAAGATTATACTTCGCTGGCGCGGGGGAGGGAGTTTGCTTCACGAAGGTTATACTTTACAGTCAAAAGTGGGTAGAGTATTTTGTCCCACGAAGATTATAATTCGCAGGCAAAGGACTTTGTCCAGGAGTTGGACAAACTACCCCTGAGAAGGAGTTTGAAACTATACTCTTCACACCCAGAGAAGAAATATGACCACCTGAAACATGATTAAAGAGCAAAATTTTATTTTTTGACGGGGAACATGTAGCATGTTTGTCGAAAAAATGTTATTTTCTCGAAAATTATGTATCTGATTTCGGTAACCATGTATATGTTTGCCGAGAAAATAACATTTTTTCGACAAGAATGTTCCATGTTCACCGTCCCAAAAAAAACATCTTGTTCTTGAAACATGTTTGGGATGATCATATTCCTTCTCTTTGTGCAGAGGTTAAGCAAATTTTAATTGAGGCTGAGTTTTACACGGTCTTACCACCTTGGCGATCGCCAACCAACTGTCCAGTATTTTGTCCAACTACTCCGTTTATGGCTCTATATACTTTTCCCTAACTGTTGTGGGTAAAAACGAGCTGCCTAGCCACTTTTGGCATCGCTAAAGCAAAAATTCGACTTTTTTCGAAATTTGCAAAGTCTACTTTGGATTAATCATGGAGGTAACGTAGTTCAACATTGATAAGTTGCTGCTGTGTGTGGGAGTCCAAGTCAACTTAATCTCGGACTGGAGCTGGATGAGGTGGGCGATGAAGTGGAGGAGTAAAGGAAGTCATCTCAAATGTTAACCGAAATGGTATCGGTAAGTCATATTTCCCAAAAATATGGTAACGCTGCAGATAAATTCTATTGGCCCTTTTCACCTCACCCCCTTACCCAGTTGTTACTGGCGAACGTACTCCAAAGAAGGTGGATGTATGGTAACCGAAACCGGTAAACCTGGTAAGTCATTTTCCCCAAACACATGGTAATGCTGGAGGTATGAAATCCTGATCTTTGTAAGTTGTTCTTCATCTCAAGTACCTACCCTAAAGATGAAGACTACGTCATCGGGCCCTATTTTTATACCCTCCACCATAGGATGGGGGGTATATTAACTTTGTCATTCCGTTTGTAACACATCGAAATATTGCTCTAAGACCCCATAAAGTATATATATTCTGGGTCGCGGTGAAATTCTGAGTCGATCTGAGCATGTCCGTCCGTCCGTCTGTTGAAATCACGCTAACTTCCGAACGAAACAAGCTATCGACTTGAAACTTGGCACAAGTAGTTGTTATTGATGTAGGTCGGATGGTATTGCAAATGGGCCATATCGGTGCACTTTTACGTATAGACCCCATATAAACGGACCCCCAAATTTGGATTGCGAATCCTCTAAGAGAAGCAAATTTCATCTGATCAGGCTGAAATTTGGTACATAGTGGTAGTATATGGTCTCTAACAACCATGCAAAAATTGGTCCACATCGGTCAATAATTATATATAGCCCCCATATAAACCGATCCCCCGATTTGGCTTGCGGAGCCTCTAAGAGAAGCTGAAATTTGGTACATGGTGTAAGTATATGGTCTCCAATGACCATGCAAAAATTGGTCAACATCGGTCCATAATTATATATAGCCGCCATATAAACCGATCACCAGATTTGACCTCCGGAGCCTCTTGGAAGACCAAAATGCATCTGATTCAGTTCAAATTTGGTACGTGATGTTAATATATGGCCTCAAACACCCATGCAAAAATTGGTCGAAATCGCTCCATAATTATATATAGACCCCATATAAACCGATCCTCAGATTTGACCTCCGGAGCCCCTTGGAATAGCAAAATTCATCCGATTCGGTTGAAATTTGGTACGTGATGTTAGTATGTTGTATCCAACAACAATGCGGGAATTGGTTCATATTAGTCCATAATTATAATAGCCCCCATATAAACCGATCCCCAGATTTGAGCTCCGGTACCTTATGGAAAAGCAAAATTCATCCGTTCTGGTTGAAATTTGGTACGTGGTGGTAGTATATGATATTTAACAACCATGCCAAAAGTGGTCCATATCAGCCCATAATCATATATAGCCCCCACATAAACCGATCCAGAGATTTGGTTTTGGAGCCTCTTGGAGGAGCAAATTTCATCCGAGTCAGTTGAAATTTGGTTCATTGTACTTACCTATACATAACTTTTTTGTCTAATATAAACCACGTATGGACTAATTCACAATTTAGAAAACGAAGTTAAGAAGTTTTAAGATACCACAACCCAAGTAATTCGATTGTGGATGATATTCATTTGTAGAAGTTTCTACGCAATCCATGGTGGAGGGTAAATAAGGTTCGGCCTGGCCGAATTTACGGCCGTATATACATTTCTGAGACTCGTAAGTTGTTATCCAACTAACTGGAGAAAGATAATATGATTACATGGTTTTAGTATGTCGAACTATTACTGGGATTAAATGCTGAGTTGAAAAAAATATGGCCCACTTGGCAAAGAAAAAGTGCTCATTTTTAGTCAATCGCTAGTGGATAAACCGCAGGTCAGAGAACTCTGTTTGGTTTTCGCCTTGGATTTTTTCGCGGTTGTTTTGATAAAATTTTTTAGTATAAACAAATAATTTTATTCTTTATGGACAAAGAAGATTAAGGAACTTTGATCAACAGAGTCATTGCATATAAAACGCCAAATACAAATCTGTACACGCCTGACTGTACATGCGATTGAACTTTTCCACAGTCTTTAGTACAGTTCTGGCTGAGAAAGATAATACAATTTGGGTCCTTTGTGCTAACTCTTAATGGAGAATTAAACCCACTTAAGGCCTTTACTAAGTATTTTGTTTTTTTTTAGTTCAAAATCTGTCTTCCACTGTGCTGGTCCATCACAACACAATGACAAAACTCTTGATGGACTCTCACTGGTAATTTGTCTATTTCTTGAGTTAGCAATTTTTTCCAGAGACTTTTTGTGATTTTTGTTGGCTCGTTTTTCTGCGGTGGTGGATCATCATAGTGCATTTTTTTTGTTTTTGTTAAGTTGACAAAAGAGAATGAAATAAAAACCGAATATATGTTGTTGCTGTGAGTATTGTATCATCATGACAACGAAAGTACATTTTTCCATTTAACTGCTGATACTGTTTGTAGAGGCAACAAATACCACACTAGCTACTATTCTAGTTAGAAAAATTCCATGGTAATAAAAATTCACGGGGAAATGTGTCGAAGAAAAGAAGCAAAAAAAACAAAAATATTTGTTTAAATAAAACATATTCTGCCATTATTTTAACCAAGCTTTTGGAAAAAAAAACAAAGAAAACAATGGAATAAATGCTAGCAAACAACATCACCATCGAGCATAGAAGTTAAAATGAGAGCAAAGGACACGTAACACACACACATACACATCTACTCAAATACAAATACATGGCTTCAAATACAGGACGAATTTGGAATTTATAGTGCACTTTCGTGTATCGCATTATTCTTATTTAACAGCCAACAGATGCCAGAGCCTGAATGCCAGCCAGCCAACCAAACAGGCAGCCTGGTTTGCCCATATTCGGTGATGTTCAGTGATGAAGGTCTCACCAAGTGAATGAGCGAGTGAGTGAATGAATGAAAGCCCATGCATCTGAAAGGACAAAAGCATAGATGTCAAACTCAAATTCAAGATTTCACATTCCTCTAGTCTGTGACAAATACATTTACACTGGGGCTGATATGTATTGCAACCAAATTCAGGCTTCTAAACCGCTCGGTTTACAGATGATCTACTTACTGAGGAAAGAGCAGCTCATTGAGACAAAAATTGACTTCATATGGCCAAGTCATAATTATGTTGAACAGTGGCTGTGGGTTGCTGTATAGGGATCATTTCTGGTGACGAAAATCAATGCATGCAGGAGAAACCAAGTCTCAATCAGTTTTCAGCATGGATTGTGGACCTTTGCCAACCAAAGACAGACTCGGATTGGCGACTGACTGAGACATTAACAATACCAAGAAATTACTATATCCAGACACAGACACCTTCGGGCTGACTGTTCCACCCCGGATACCACCGGGTCTACTGTTCCTCCATAGACACATTCGGGCAAACTTCTCCACCATAGAGACTTTCGGGCCTACTGTTCCACCACAGAGACCTTCAGTCCTACTGTTCCACCACAGATACCTTCAGGGCAACTTTTCCACCAAAGAGACATTGGGGCCTGCTGTTTCATTACAGACACCTTCGAGTTTGCTATTCCACCACAGGGACCTTCGGGTCTACTGTTCCCCCACAGATATTTTCGGGCCTGCTGCTGCAACACAGAAACCTTCGGACAAACTATTCTATCACAGAGAGTTTCGGGTTAACTTTTCCACAACAAAGATGTTTGGGCCTACTGTTCCACCACATAGACCTTCGAGCCTACTATTCCAACACCGAGACCTTCTGGTCTACTGTTTCCTCGCAGAGGCCTTCAGACAAAATGTTCCACTACGAGACCTTCAGGCCAAATGTTCCACCCCAGAGACCATCGGGGCTACTGTTCCACCACAGAAACCTAACGGCCTACTGTTCCATCACAGAGACCTTCGGGTTTGCTATTCCACCACAGAGACCTTCAGGTCTACTGTTTCCCAACAGAGACTTTCGGGCATACTATTCCTCCTATTCGGGCCTGCTGCTGCAACACAGAGACGTTGGGACAAACTATTCTACCACAGAGATCTTCGGATCAACTTTTCCACCACATAGACCTCGGAGCCTACTATTCCACCACAAACACCTTCAGGTCAACTGTTCCACCGCGGACACCTTAGGGCCTGCAGTTCCAACACAGAGACCTTCTGGTCTACTGTTTCCTCGCAGAGGCCTTCAGACAAACTGCTCAACTACAGGACCTTCAGGCCAAATTTTCCACCCAAGAGAGACTTTCAGGCCTATTGTTTCACCCCAGAAACCTTCGGATTTGCTATTCCACCACAAGGACCTTCGGGTCTACTGTTTCCCCACAGATTCTTTCGGGCCTACTATTCCTCCACAGATACCTTCGGGCCTGCTGTTGCATTACAGAGACCTTCGGGTCTACTGTTTCCCCACAGAGACCTTCGGACGAACTGTTCTACCACAGAGAGCGTCGGGTTAACTCTTCCACCACAAAGATGTTTCGGCCTGCAGTTCCAACACAGAGATCTTCGGGCCTACTATTCCCTCACTGAGACCTTCGGGTCTACAGCTTCTCCACAGAGACCTTCGGGCCTGCAGTTCCAACGCAGAGATCTTCATCTCCATAAACCTCTTGGCCAACTGTTCCCACCACAGAGATCTTCGGCCTACTGTTCCACCACAGAAACCTTCGGGCCTACTGTTCCCCCAGAGACATTCGGGCCTACTCTTCTACTACAGAGATCTTCGAGTCTACTGTTTCCCCACAGAGACCTTCGGGCCTACTGTTTACCTACATAGACCTTCGGGCAAAGTGTTCCACCCAAGAGACCTTCCGGTCTACTGTTGAACCACAGAGACTTTCAGGCCTACTCTTTCACCACAGAAACCTTCGGATTTGCTATTCCACCACAGGGACCTTCGGGTCTACTGCTTCCCCACAGATACTTTCGGACCTACTATTCCTCCACAGAGACCTTCGCGCCTGCTCCTGCAACACAGAGACCTTCGGGTCTACTGTTTCCCCACAGAGACCTTCGGACGAACTGTTCTACCACAGAGAGCGTCGGGTTAACTTTTCCACCACAAAGATTTTTCGGCCTACTATTTCCCCATAGAGACCTTCAGGCCTACAGTTCCAACACAGGGATCTTCGCGCCTACTATTCCCTTGCAGAGACCTTCGGGTCTACAGTTTCTCCACATAGATCTTCGGGCCTACTGTTCCACCACATAAACCTCTTGGCCAACTGTTCCCACCACAGAGATCTTCGGCCTACTGTTCCACCACAGTAACCTTCGGGCCTACTCTTCTACAACAGAGATCTTCGAGTCTACTGTTTCCCCACAGAGACCTTCGGACCTACTGTTCACCTACATAGACCTTCGGGCAAAGTGTTCCACCACAGAGAACTTCGGGCCAACTGTTCCCCCATTAAAATCTTTGGGCTCTGATTCAAAAATTGGATGTTATTTCCTTTTTTGCATTACATATCAGCCACCTTGTATACACCAACAAAGAAATGCTATCCTAAAAGCTTATCATACTCGAATCACACAAAACCGACTTGAATTCTCTTATTTAGCCATTATTTCCGCACCACAAACACATACACACCTACCTACACACTTAAAAATGCACAACATGACATTGATGGGCACTATTTTCTTTTCAAAATAATACGCCTGACCAACCCCGTCTTTAGCATCCAACAAAAGAAAAAGCTAACAACGAAATTCAAAAGTAAATCTTCTAGCACTGACACTGCACCAAACTTAGAAAGCATGAAAGTTAATACCCAGTCAAAATACTGAGTATGAAGATCCTTTTCCATAAGACTTTCATGGGTAAGCATTCAAAATGTTTAAATTTTCGAAATCCTGCTTAACTTTGCTAAGACAAAATATCTTAGCTCTTTGATTTATGTCTGTTTCTGGTTCGGTTTTTTGGTATTTTCTTGGTGTCCCATCATTGTTATCCCCTTAAACATTGAGATCACAATAATTCCCTTTAAGGATTCGACACATCACGATTTTCGAACATTTCACATTGTTGGCGACAGACACGTACTTGAGCAAAACGCATGGATTTTCGTAGATTTGTTCATCCATATTGAGTCCTATTGGTGAATAGGGTGGTATGGGGTTTTGTTTGTATTCACACCACAGTTACTGAGAGAGAATAAATTTTTTCGAATTATTATAAATTTAATAACAATGATTTGGAAAAATTTAGTGGAATTCTATGTTGAATTTTATATCAACTAACATATTTTATTAAGAAACGTCGATGTTGATATTTAGTAATCTTCCAAATTTAAATATTCAATTTTTGATTTTCTTGAAAATCGGCTCAATTCAATTTTGGTTGTCGGCCAAAATCGACTAATTGACTTTTGGCATTTAATAATATCTACTAATCAAATTTTAGCAATATAATTGTAAAATTGAAAACTTGCCATCTTTGGAAAACCTCCAGAAGCAGACACTTTTCGAATTGTGAAAAACTAAATTTTTCCATTCCATTTCCCCCGACAGGGGAGTATATACACTGAGAAAAGTAGTGACTTAGACTTTTTAAATTATTATATAAAAGTTCGGCCAAGCCGAATCTTCTATATTATATATCTCGTCGAATACTTTCGGCTGGGAATTTTGTTTGGAATTTTGGGTAATCAAAAACAAGCAACTATATAAAGTCGTTAATCCGGTCAGCCCGAATCATAAACTCCCACTACCATGGATAAAATATAACATTTTTCCTCGTAAAACTCGGGACAGTTTACATCAAGATTCAGTAATTGGATGATACAGGTTCACTGATATTTAATGCTTATTTTTTTAATTTTATACACGGTTGAAAAAGACTGTTTTTCATATGTTTGGCTATAAACATTATATGTTTGGAACACAAATTTTTAAACACAATATTTTTGAGTGCAAGCATGTAATGTTCATAAACTAGCATAACATGTTTGGGACATATATGTTAATATGTTAGAACATATTATGTTTGGGACATAAAATGTTTGTAAATATAATATGCTTGAATGCAAACATATATTAATTTAGAAATAGCCTATAAACATATATGTGTTTAGTAGCTTGGAGCGCTATTTAACAGGGAGCGATATTGAATTAAGTTGGTGGTTGTTGCTTGTTATTACAAAATTAACATTTTATTTTTCCTTGGGCAATTGATCAGCTACTTCTTTGATCCTTACAAACTGTGTGGTCCGCTGTTCGAATCCCCGTCCGGCAAAAGGTAAAATTAAAATAAAATAAAAAATCATAAAATTGAGTAATTTCTTCTACAATGTTTGTATTACAGAAAAAGGTGCTAAGAACTAAAACATCTCGTGGAAGTGAGAAAGATGTCGGGGAATATACAATTGGTCAGAAACAAAATTTTGAGCAATCAAGTCGAAAACCTATGTTGTTAGCACCTATATTACCTGTTTATTTTCATAATTCATTATGATTGTAAATATATAAATAAATAAATAAAATTTTGAGCACAATATTGTTTGGGAGATTTTTTTTTAAGCATATAATATTTTTGGGTGCAAAATGCTTCCAAACATATTATATGGTCACATAATAACATCCGATCCGGCTGAAATTTGGTACATGGTGTTAGTATATGGTCTCTAATAACCATGCAAAAATTGGTCCACATCGGTCCATAATTATATATAGCCCCCATATAAACCGATCCCCCGATTTGGCTTGCGGAGCCTCTAAGAGAAGCACATTTCATCCGATCCGGCTGAAATTTGGTACATGGTATTGGTATATGTTCTCTAATGACCATGCAAAAATTGGTCCACATCGGTCCATAATTATATATAGCCCCCATATAAACCGATCCCCCGATTTGGCTTGCGGAGCCTTTAAGAAACGAAAATTTCATCCGATCCGGCTGAAATTTGGGACATGGTTTTGGTATATGTTCTCTAATGACCATGCAGAAATTGGTCCATATCGGTCCATAATTATATATAGCCCCCATATAAATCGATTCCAAGATTTGTCCTCCGGAGCCTCTTGGAGGAGCAAAATTCATCCGATCCGGTTGAAATTTGGAACATGGTGTTCGAATGTGGTCTCTAAAAAACTCTAAAAAATTTGCAACGTGGTGTTAGTATAAGGCCGCTAATATCCATGCCAAAATTGGTCTATATCGGTCTATAGTTATATATAACCGAGTCCCAATCACACAAAAATTGGTCCATATCGGTTCATATTCATGGTTGCCATTCGAGCCAAAAATAATCTACCAAAATTTTTTTTTTATGGAAAACATTGTCAAAATGTTATTTCTATAGAAAATTTTGTAAAAATTTTAATTCTATAGAAAATTTTGTCAACATTTTATTTCTATAGAAAATTTTGTCAAAATTTTATTTGTTGTTGTTTTTTATTGCAGCTTAAAACCATACATTGACTAAACTACAAGTGTAGCTTAACCAACAGAGGAAAAGAATGTTTGTCAAATTTATTTGGGCAAAGCCCTATAGACTGCAAGATGGTTGGATGGACGCACGTTTCGGAATTACCACATTCCTCATCAGCATCCTCCACTTGCAGCAAAACTATCAACCAATTATCAGAATAAATTCAGGCAGTTTATTAAAACCAACAAAAACCACACTTGAACCCTCCGAAAAAAGGTTTTACATTGATAGCCGGCTTATGCCGAAATAAATTCGAAACAAACATATCTCTTTTCCTATGCCACTGTCAAATCATCGATTTGAATTCACATTCAATTTTATTTCTACAGAAATTTTTTTTCAAATTTTATTTCTATAGAAAATTTTTTCCAAATTTTACTTCTATAGAAAATGTTGTCAAAATTTTATTTCTATAGAAACTTTAAACTTAATCATATACGTATTTAATCGGCCTTTTTTAGTTTAATATATACTAAATATGGACTACCTTGTAATTTAGAAGACGGTGTTAGGAAGTTTTAAGATACCTTGCCATCGGCAAGTGTTACCGCAACCCAAGTATTTGGATTGTGGATGACAGTCTTCAGTAGAAGTTTCTACTCAATCCATGGTGGAGGGTACATAAGCTTCGGCCTGGCCGAACTTACGTATATACTTGTTTTTTTTTTTTTTTTGTTTTTGTTAAGAAAAGTCAATGTCGATATTTTGTAAACTACAAAATTTTATTATTCAATTTTTGTTCCAAATTTTGTTCCATTTCGAATTCTGACATTCAATAATGTCATAGAAGATGCATTTCTCTATTATAAAGTTTATTTCCTTGTCCAAAAGTCGATAAACTTTTCAATGAAGTCGTATTGTCCTTATAATTAAGTGATTTCCCTTGAAAATGGGTATCATAACAAGAAAGAAAAACTTTTTTGGGGTAAGGTCGACTTGACTTTAATAATTCTGAAAAAATCTTTAATATTAATGAAATTGTCTTTAAATTTGTTGTCTTTTTGCATCTTGACTACAATCGTTAAAAAATAGGACATGTTTTTCAACACTTTATTTTAAAGACGTTTTTACTTGAAACATAGCAAAAATTCTACTGGAAGTCGAGTCGAAATTTAGAAAATAAAGTTGTTTTTAAATCGTTTTTAAGGGACTTTGATGGCTTATGAAGAAAAAAAGTTGAAAAAAAAAACAAAAAATTAAAATTTGCTTCCTAGAAGCAAGTACACAAAACCCAAATTTAAAAGAGAATTTTGTCTTAAAAGTATCCTTACCTGTATTCACCGCTTCTTGTGCTCGAAATCAATACCAAAATTGTGAAAATAAAGACAAAATCTTTGGAACAGAACATGCTTTCTTTTCAGTGTACCAAAAATCCAATTTAATTTTCAATTAAATTGAAATGTACCTAGATGTAAGGAAACGAGCACATATTTCTAAATTTCTATTTATAGAATTCTATTACCAATAAGATTAAAAATTCGGATTTGATTAAAATATCAAATTGGTCGAAATGAATCTTTTTTGTTTTCAATTTCCTTGAATTTATACGGGTAATTATTTGGGGAAATAATAATAAATGATTCGTACATATTAAACATTTTTATATTGAACATTTTAAAAATATATTAAACACTAATTTTTGGCATTTCTTACCATCTATTGTTGATAACACCCACAAAAAGACAAATGGATTTCATAAAATCGAATGTTTCAACATTATTTCAATGAAATTCAAATATGAAAAATCGAATATTCGGTAAAAATAATCGAAAATCGATTTTTGATTAAAAGTCAACAATCGAAAAGTCGAAAAATCGATTATTGTCTTGTACTATAGATCCCTTGCTTGTCCGATAATATTCGGCATTAGTTTTGGCTTCACGAACTGGGAGCGATCGTCGGTCATTACGACGGCCCACACAACTACCATAAGCGGCACCTTAGTTCTAGTGGTCAATCGATGTTTAAAGATCAAAATTTTATTTTTGGACGAGGAACATGGAACATTGCCACAAAAATTTTGTTTTATCGCCAAACTTAAAATGCTTGCCGAAATCAGACACGGATGTTATTGACTAATGATACGGCGTCGGTACTTGTTCGGTTGCCCTTGGGATTTTGTTGATACAAAGTTGCCACCGATTGTAGTTAAAAAATTGGGAATTTTTTTTATGAGTTAAGGTATTGCAATTTTGTGGGGAGTTTCCTGACATTTTGGGATTTTCTGTTCAGTATAATAAATCACTCGGGTAGAAATGTTGCCCCGTACACCAATTATTTGGACAATATATCCCATAAATATATCGGCTCATTCTTAACAACGAAACAAATTGTGGTTCATAAATATATGCTGGCAGTACTCCGAATTTTATTTTTCGAGCATTTAGAAGACGATTTGCATAAGATAAAAATGATTCGATGATTCGTTATAACCATGAATTACGAGGGCGGTTCGGAAACTTCTTAGCATATCTATGAAAGAGAATAGTTAGTTTTTCAAAAATATTTCTATTTTTCAATATAAACTCCTGAAACTTCAATACACTTAGCCCAACACTTTTCTAGCAATTCTATGCCTTGATTAAAATAGTTTTCCTCAAGGTCTTCAAAATAGTGGTTTACAACTGTAACAGGTTGGCTGATAAGTCCCCGGTCTGACACATAAATGGCGTCGCTAGTATTAAATGCATATTATTTTTATATAGTACCAAACTTCAAATGATTCGTGTCAAAATATGACGTCTGTAAGTGAGATAGAGCGTCTTTTGTGAAGCAACTTTTGTTATTGTGAAAAAAAATGGAAAAAAGGAATTTCGTGTTTTGATAAAATACTGTTTTCTGAAGCAAAAACTTGGCTTGATAATGAGTTTCCGGACTCTGCCCCAGGGAAATCAACAATAATTGATTGGTATGCAAAATTCAAGCGTGGTGAAATGAGCACGGAGGACGGTGAACGCAGTGGACGCCCGAAAGAGGTGGTTACCGACGAAAACATTAAAAAAATCCACAAAATGATTTTGAATAACCGTAAAATGAAGTTGATCGAGATAGCAGATGCCTTAAAGATATCAAAGGAACGTGTTGGTCATATCATTCATCAATATTTGGATATGCGGAAGCTCTGTGCAAAATGGGCGCCACGCGAGCTCACATTTTACCAAAAACAACAACGTGTTGATGATTCTGAGCGGTGTTTGCAGCTGTTAACTCGTAATACACCCGAGTTTTTCCGTCGATATGTGACAATGGATGAAACATGGCTCTATCACTACACTCCTGAGTCCAATCGATAGTCGGCTGAGTGGACAGCGACCGGTGAACCGTCTCCGAAGCGTGGAAAGGCTCAAAATTCCGCTGGCAAAGTAATGGCCTCTGTTTTTTGGGATGCGCATGGAAGAATTTTTATCGATTATCTTGAGAAGGGAAAAACCATCAATAGTGACTATTATATGGCGTTATTGGAGCGTTTGAAGGTCGAAATCGCGGCAAAACGGCCCCATATGAAGAAGAAAAGAGTGTTGTTCCACCAAGACAACGCACCGTGCCACAAGTCATTGAGAACGATGGCAAAAATTCATGAATTGGGCTTTGAATTGCTTCCCCACCCACCGTATTCTCCAGATCTGGCCCCCAACGATTTTTTCTTGTTCTCAGACCTCAAAAGCGTATTGCTTTATTTATTTTTTATTATTATTATTATTTTTTTTTTTTGCATAAAAACTTATCAAAAATTTAGTAAGGATTTTTGTAAAGAATTAATTTCAATTGGGAATTCAATTGGGACGAAATTGTCCCCATTTTAAGCAAAAGCAAGAAAAAACTGACTAACATTTACGAAATTCTTCTTTTTCATTATAGCAAAAAATTAACTAAAAGTAGACAAAATACCATACTCAACGTATTGCCTTATGTTTGAGAAGTGTACCAAAATTATCTTCAGCTTTATTTAACATTGAACATATTTCTAGGGTCATTGAAATGTATACCCCTGGTTAGGTTAGCTTGTATCAGGCTCACTTAGACTCTTCAGTCCATTGTGATACCACATTGGTGAACTTCTCTCTTATCACTGAGTGCTGCCCGATTCCATCTTAAGCTCAATGACAAGGGACCTCCTTTTTATAGCTGAGTCCGAACGGCGTTCCACATTGCAGAGAAACCACTTAGAGAAGCTTTGAAACTCTCAGAAATGTCACCAGCATTATTGAGGTGGGATAATCCACCGTTGAAAAACTTTTTGGTGTTCGGTCGAAGCAGGAATCGAACCCACGACCTTGTGTATGCAAGGCGCGCATGCTAACCATTGCACCATGTTTAATTAATAAAAATTTTGAGATATACTTGAAATAAAGAAAAAATTGGGAAATTGTCTTAACAATGTTTAAAAAATAAAGTAAAAAAATGCAGTAAAAAACTAATTTTAGCATCTGTTTCACAACATACTTTTTTCTATGTATAGCGACGGGTAAAAAAGCAAGTACCGATGCGTTAGCCAGAAAAGATTTTTGACTCATTTCTATGGTGTTAACACAACTATATTCCCCACGAATTTATAAAATTTTGAAAAATTTCCCTACACTAAATTATGTCTCTCAACAGTCCTATCGTTTATTGATGGCAATAATAAATCCTTTCCGAATATTCAGAAGAACCACACACTCTCACACGAACGCACCCACACATAGCTCATCCTCTTTACAAAGGAGACGTAAGCTTCTAGCAATTGCTTGCTTGTTGATATTCAATGCATGATGATGAGTACGATTATGTATTTGGTTCCAGGATGTCACTGGATAATATCCTGGCGCATTTAACTTAAGTGATTTATGTGTGACTTCGATACAATATTCGTTCATCTTCACAAGCCACCAGAAGCAACTTTGTGTGTGTGTTTTTTTTTCTCGTCAACGGAAACACCACAAAAGAAACAAAAGCAAACAGTTAACCGCAAGCGAAAGGTTTTGTATGTCTTTCAAAACATACGAAAACATCGACATTTTTTTTTTAATACGTGTTTGTTTTTTTATTTCTTTTGATTTTGGGTTGAATTGATCCACGCAAATCCACCATATCATTGTCACGATTTTCGCCAGTTTATGTGAACGTTGAAAAATTTTCCATTATAAAATCATCCAAACATTTGCTTTAGTTTGATTTTGTTTTTGGAATTTCGTAACTCATATGGTCGCCCATTCTATGGTTATCCACAAACAAAAAAACAATATTGGAACAATGCAAGTGTTAAATAGAGCTCTCCACAATCTCATTGACAAAACCATAAAAGACTTTTCAATCAAACAAACAAAAATTTTTTTGACAACTCATCTAACTTAGAACTCATCGAACTTAGAAGGAAAAATACCTTCATTATTGAGATTTGAAACAGATATTCTTTGATAAAATGATAGTTGAAGTGTGATATTTATCAATTAGCAAAATCTTCATGACCAATAATAACCACATTGCAAGGAGACCAATAAGCCTGAGATTCAATATAAGCGAATTCAAATCTAATCACTCGAGGTGGGCCTTGTAAATATATATTTGGAAGACTGTGTATTTTAATCATCATATTTTAATGTTTTTTATACCCTCCACCATAGGATGGGGGGTATATTAACTTTGTCATTCCGTTTGTAACACATCGAAATATTGCTCTAAGACCCCACAAAGTATATATATTCTGGGTCGTGGTGAAATTCTGAGTCGATCTGAGCATGTCCGTCCGTCCGTCCGTCTGTTGAAATCACGCTAACTTCGAACGAAACAGGATATCGACTTGAAACTTGGCACAAGTAGTTGTTATTGATGTAGGTCGGATGGTATTGCAAATGGGCCATATCGGTCCACTTTTACGTATAGCCCCCATATAAACGGACCCCCAAATTTGGCTTGCGAGGCCTCTAAGAAAAGCAAATTTCATCCGATTCGGCTGAAATTTGGTACTTGGTGTTAGTATATGATCTCTAACAACCATGTAAAAATTGGTTCACTTCGGTTCATAATTATATATAGCCACCATATAAACCGATCCCCCGATTTGGCTTGCGGAGCCTCTAAAAGAAGCAAATTTCATCCGATCCGGCTGAAATTTGGTACATGGTGTTAGTATATGGTCTCTAACAATCATGCAAAAATTGGTCCATATCGGTCCATAATTATATATAGCCCTCATATAAACCGATCCCCCGATTTGGCTTGCGGAGTCTCGAAGAGAAACAAATTTCATCCGATCTGGCTGAAATTTGGTACATGGTGTTAGTATATGGTCTCTAACAACCATGCAAAAATTGGTCCATATCGGTCCATAATTATATATAGCCCTCATATAAACCGATCCCCCGATTTGGCTTGCGGAGTCTCTAAGAGAAGCAAATTTCATCCGATCCGGCTGAAATTTGGTACATGGTGTTATTATATGGTCTCTAACAACCATGCAAAAGTTGGTTCACATCGGTCCATAATTATATACAGCTCCCATATAAACCGATCCCCCGATTTGGCTTGCGGAGCCTCTAAAAGAAGCAAATTTCATCCGATCCGGCTGAAATTTGGTACATGGTGTTAGTATATGGTCTCTAACAATCATGCAAAAATTGGTTCATATGGGTCCATAATTATATATAGCCCTCATATAAACCGATCCCCCGATTTGGCTTGCGGAGTCTCTAAGAGAAACAAATTTCATCCGATCTGGCTGAAATTTGGTACATGGTGTTATTATATGGTCTCTAACAACCATGCAAAAGTTGGTTCACATCGGTCCATAATTATATATAGCTCCCATATAAACCGATCCCCCGATTTGGCTTGCGGAGCCTCTAAGAGAAGCAAATTTCATCCGATCCGGCTGAAATTTGGTACATGGTGTTAGTATATGGTATCTAACAAACATGCAAAAATTGGTCCATATCGGTCCATAATTATATATAGCCCCCATATAAACCGATCCCCAGATTTGACCTCCGGAGCCTCTTGGAAGACCAAAATTTATCTGATTCAGTTGAAATTTGGTACGTGATGTTAATATATGGCCTCAAACACCCGTGCAAAAATTGGTCGATATCGGTCCATAATTATATTTAGGTCCCATATAAACCGATCCCCAGATTTGACCTCCGGAGCACATTGGAAGAGCAAAATTCTTCCCATTCGGTTGAAATTTGGTACGTGATGTTAGTATAGGGTATCCAACCACCATGCAGGAATTGGTTCCTATCAGTCCATAATAATATATAGCTCCCATATAAACCGATCGCCAGATTTGACCTCCTTTTGAAGAAGCAAAATTCATCCGATCTGGTTGAAATTTGGTACGTGGTGATAGTATATGATATTTAACAACGATGTGAGTTGAAATTTGTGGATGACAGTCTTTCGTAGAAGTTTCTACGCAATCCATGGTGGAGGGTACATAAGATTCGGCCTGGCCGAACTTACGTCCGTATATACTTGTTTATTATTATTTTTGCCACTAAAAAGACATTTCCTCAATTTTAAAATTAATTTTTATACAAGAAAATATCTCACATTACCAATCCCAGCAAAAAAAAGAGCTTCTAAAAAAGTAGTTTGGATCCCCAATCTATCGGAAGTAGTGCAAACCTGGATCATCTCCAACGAATTTCACATGGGCTTGTCATAGGACGGAAGTACTCCCTTTTTTGATCCTTTACATTGCTTTAGAAGTTGTACCTTGGAAGTTAATTTGAATGAAGAAATTTAAAAAGCGAAAAAAAATTTTTTCAACCAATTTCACTTTTTTTCATCCATATGTTTTTATTGCACAATTATTTTCCTGTTATCTAATTTTTACAATTTGAAAAACTGTTTCGCTCCTACCAGGGGTTGAACCTGTGTTTGCTGGCACCATAACAGAACACCTTAGCACACTCAGCCATAAACGCCATTGAACATAAAGCGTCGAAAGGTGAATTCAAATGTTTGTGATATGATCGTAATACGACACCAAGGAAAAGCATTCTAATTGCTTCTCGAGATGTTCTTTATTATTATGAACGAAAAAATAAGAAACGCAGGATCAAATCTCACCAGCGGCAATTTTTTATCAAATATTTTTCTAAAAAATTATTTTTTTATTTCATGCATCGTTTTTATTTTTTGTTTTTTTTCGGCATATATTTTCGAATAAATATATTTTTTCCATAAAATTAAAAAAAAAATCTCGTAATGTGCAAAACCTTCTCAAACGAACTTCCATAGCAGCGAAAACGTCAAACGGCACAGGTTCAAATCCCATCGGGGATTAAATCTATTTTTTTTATTATTATTTTTAACTTTTTTATTAATTTTCTTTTTTTTTTTTGTAAAATTTAATTGTCTACAATTTGCACTTAAAAAAGCCTGATTGCGTTCTTTCTAATACTTGCCCACAAGGACTTCATCGGAAGTTTTTTTTAATAGTTGAATTTTCAAATCATATATCAATTACTTTTGTTATTATTTGAATGTTTGAATTCAATCAGTTTTCAAATTGTTTTCTAGTTCGAAAGCAAGTAGTATTTAAAACTGATGATGAAGCACACGCTTACGGGTTTGCGTCTTTGATATGTCACCACCCATGCAAGCCGTACTTACACCAAAGAGTTTATATATAGAAAGAAATTGCATCAAGTTCGAATAGAAAATTGGAAGTTTCGGAGATTCGTCCACCATAGGATTCAAATTATATATCAATTACTCTTGTTATTATTTGAATGTATGAATTCAATCAGTTTTCAAATTGTTTTCTAGTTTGAAAGCAAGTAGTATTTAAAACTGATGTTGAACAACACTCGCACGGGTTTGTGTCTTTGATATTTCACCACTCCTGCAAACCGTATTTACAGCAAAGAGTTTATATATAGAAAGAAATTGCATCAAGTTCGAATAGAAAAGAGGAAGTTTCGAAGCTTCGTCAAACATTGGATTCCGTCGTGCGGTGTTGTATTTTGAGTTTATTGAATGTAATGTCATTGGTTTGTAACACAAAAATTTCAGCAACAGCTAAGCCAGGGAGTAGGAAAATACAACGGAACTTATCTGTGAAATAAAACTGCGTCAGTAGATGGCATTCATGAGGAAAGATTCTCTGTCATTTTGTCAGCGTCACCCAGTATTCACTTCTATCACAGAAAAATATTTCACGAAAATTTTTCCAATTAAAATTTTAATTGAATTTTAAAATATATTCATTTAAAAATTTAATAGATTTATCAAATTTTTAATTGAAACAAAAATCAATCACAAAAATTAATAGTATCAATTAATTTATTAATTGATTTTTCAATTATTTTTTTTAATTGATTTCTGTGATTGAAGGAAGACATTTCAATTAAAAAATTAATTGGATCAATTATTGATTCATGATTGAATCAGATTTTTTGTTTGTGTGTGGAATGAATTGCAATGAATCTAGTTTTATTTCATCTGCACTGTTAAAAATTTTTCTGATTTAATGACGAAATTAATTGATACAATTTTTATTGAATTTCCTTGTATCAGAAAAGTGATAATAAGAATCACAGAATTAATTAGAAATTAAAAATATATTTTATTAAAAATTAATTGATTTCTTCGACACTTTCAATTAATTTTTTAATTGGTCCAATTGGATTTCAATTATTTTTTTTTTAATTGGGGCAATCGATTTTTTTGTTGAATTTTTATTTATTTATATTACCTTTTGATTAAACAATTTTCTGGTAATTTTATAAGAGTTTATGCTCTCTTATGCATTTATTATTATTTAAAAAAATTTATTATTTAAAAAAGGAATTAAATCACACTCAAAAAAAAGTTTACTTGGATCCAAAGATTTTGACCTTCCTTTAAGGATTTTGGTATTGATTCCGAGCCAAAGATGCGGGTTCTTTAAAATAAGGAAATTTTTTTGCGACCTATCTGGGTTTAAATCTAGGATTTATAAAATTTAAATTAGGATACAGATCTGATTTATCGAATTTTTATTTTATTTTTCCGGTATATTAATAAAGCTATTCACGTACAAACAAATGCCAGTTTAAAAATCCAAATTATGACGGACACTTGGAAGTAAAAAATATTTTCTTAATTCCAAAAAAAACTTTAAACCAAAGATGCTAAATCCTCAAAATAAGTCTTAGCCTATATTTGAAGCGTTTTTATCATAAATCTAAAGATTCAATATTTCAGTTAATTTAAGGACGATTTCATCAAAATTGTGTGTCTTTACTTTAAGGAAAATGTGCTTTAGTTTAAACACATGCAACTTTAACGAAGGGGCGCAAATTTTAAAAATGTGTGTCCTAAATTTAATGAAAAAAAATTTTTAAGCAAAGATTATAAACTTACTTTTAATTAAACTTTCATTATTTTAAAGAAATGTGTCCTTAATAGTGTGCCACTGGGAGCCACCGTGTTGCAATGGTTAGCATGCCCGCCTTGCATACACAAGGTCGTGGGTTCGATTCCTGCTTCGACCGAACACCAAAAAGTTTTTCAGCGGTGGATTATCCCACCTCTGTAATGCTGGTGACAGTTCTGAGGGCCTCAAAACTCTAAGTGGTTTCACTGCAATGTGGAACGCCGTTCGGACTCGGCTATAAAAAGGAGGTCCCTTGTCATTGAGCTTAACATGGAATCGGGCAGCACTCAATGATAAGAGAGAAGTTCACCAATGTGGTATCACAATGGACTGAATAGTCTAAGTGAGCCTGACATATCGGGCTGCCACTTAACCTAACCTAACCTAATAGTGTGTAAAGTGAGCAATCCAATATTGAGGTTGCGTAATCTTTAATATCACGTAAAATTTTTTTTTTTCAGTGCACTTAATTTTTTAATTGTCTACCTTTTCACTTTAATCAACTTTTTAAATTGGAAATATTTTGTTGATATTATATATTCTAAATTAAATAAATTTTATTTAAATTACAAAGTATTTATTTATTATTATTTTAAAAAATTTATTATTTAAAAAAAATAATTAAATTAATTATGATAATTCGAGATTAAATAAATTGTATTTACCTTTTTTTTTACATGTAGATATTTTCTGTTATACATTTTGGTTGATCAACCTATTTTTGCTCATCAATAGTTGGAAACAAGGGCCACCAGACATGGACGGCCATTGGATAACTATAGAATATTGGACTTAAATTCGTAAAGTATTACCCAACACCTACCAACCGCCAGAAACTTGGTGAGAATAATTAGTTTAGGGTGATAACAGAAAAAATAATATATTTTTTATTTTCAATTGGTATTAGATTCGGATATCTTCCATGGGTTCCTTAACAATTCGTTAAAGTTTTAGAAGAATTTGGCCTGTATGCAAAATTAATAAATACTAAATTTATGAAAATATTTGGAACTCCTCCCATTGAAACCCTAATTTCCTTATTCAATACAATTCTACTGTAAAAATATCTTGTTTACTTTACCGGTTTTATGTTTACAAGCTAAACCACAATTTTCCAAACAAAATCAAATTGTCCAATTACGAAAATTTGCTTATCCTCAACAATCTCAATCAAGTACAATAACCACTATTGTCCAACCTTAAGGCTTTGAATTAGCATAGAAATATGATCGATTTTCCCAATCGCCCATCTTCACCCTAACCAACGAAGCATACAGGGGTGCCAAATGGAAGCCTTGATGACTAAATGGCGATAATGGCCGCCTTTGTTGTATCAAAGCATAAAGTTATGACACAATAATTATCTTAGATTGAATGTCCCCTTAGAGGCTTTTGGCAAAATCCTAACACAAACAACGAAAAAACAAAAATCCTGAAATCAAACCAAAGTGGGAGTTAACCATGGACAAATGTTACAAAACTTCCAAATGTTGAGATATTTCCTAACAGGAACCTGGGATTTACGTTAGATGGAGTTCATTTAAGGTTATTTACTGATATGAAGTCAAAACAAGTATATACGGCCTTAAGTTCGGTCAGGCCGAAGCTAATGTACCCTCCACCATGAATTGCGTAGAAACTTCTACTGAAGACTGTCATCCACAATCGAATCACTTGGGTAGCGGTAACACTTGCCGATGGCGAGGTTTCTTAAAACTTCCTAACACCGTCTTCTAAATTGCAAGGTAGTCCATACGTGGTATATATTAAACTAAACAAGTAAGGAAAGTCTAAAGTCGGGCGGGACCGACTATATTATACCCTGCACCACTTTGTAGATCTAAATTTTCGCTACGGATGTTATATCCGTCAAATGTGTTTGGGGCTATATATAAAGGTTTGTCCCAAATACATACATTTAAATATCACTCGATCTGGACAGAATTTGATAGACTTCTACAAAATCTATAGACTCAAAATTTAAGTCGGCTAATGCACTAGGGTGGAACACAATTTTAGTAAAAAAATATGGGAAACATTTAAATCTGAAGCAATTTTAAGGAAACTTCGCAAAAGTTTATTTATGATTTATCGCTCGATATATATGTATTAGAAGTTTAGGATAATTAGATTCATTTTTAAATCTTTTCGACTAAGCAGAGGCGATTTTACAAGGAAAATGTTGGTATTTTGACAATTTTTATCGAAATCAGAAAAACATACATATGGGAGCTATATCTAAATCTGAACCGATGTGAACCAAATTTGGCACGCATAGCTACAATGCTAATTCTACTTCCTGTGCAAAATTTCAACTAAATCGGAGTTAAAAATTGGCCTCCGTGGTCATATGAGTGTAAATCGGGCGAAAGCTATATATGGGAGATATATCAAAATCTGAACCGATTTCAACCAAATTTGGCATGCATAGCTACAATGCTAATTCTACTCCCTGTGCAAAATTTCAATTAAATCGGAGCAACTAATTGGCCTCTGTGGTCATATGGGTGTAAATCGGGCGAAAGCTATATATGGGAGCTATATCTAAATCTGAACCGATTTCAACTAAATTTGGCACACATAGCTAAAATGCTAATTCTACTCCCTGTGCAAAATTTCAACTAAATCGGAGTTAAAAATTGGCCTCTGTGGTCATTTGAGTGTAAATCGGGCGAAAGCTATATATGGGAGCTGTATCTAAATCTAAACTGATTTGGCTGATATTTTGCAGAGACTCATAAAATATTCAGATGTACTGAATTTGAGGAAGATCGGTTGATATACACGCCAATTATGACAAGGTCGGTGAAAAGTATATATGGCAGTTATATCTAAATCGGAACCGATTTTTTCCAAAATCAATAGGAGTAGTCTTTGAGCCGAAACAGGACCCTATACCAAATTTCAGGACAATCGGACTAAAACTGAGAGCTGTACTTTGCACACAAAAATACACCAAAAGACAGACAGACAGACAGACAGACAGACAGACAGACAGACAGACGGACATAGCTAAATCGACTCAGAATTTAATTCTAAGACGATCGGTATACTAAACGATGGGTCTCAGACTTTTCCTTGTTGGCGTTACATACAAATGCACAAACTTATTATACCCTGTACCACAGTAGTGGTGAAGGGTATAAAAAGGCCGATTAAATACGTATATAATTAACTTTGACAAAATTTTCTATAGAAATAAAATTTTGACAAAATTTTTTATAGAAATAAAATTTTGACAAAATTTTGTATAAAAATAAAATTTTGACAAAATTTTGTATAAAAATAAAATTTTGACAAAATTTTCTATAAAAATAAAATTTTGGCAAAATTTTCTATAAAAATAAAATTTTGACAAAATTTTCTATAGAAATAAAATTTTGACAAATTTTTCTATAAAAATAAAATTTTGACAAAATTTTCTATAGAAATAAAATTTTGACAAAATTTTCTATAGAAATAAAATTCTGACAAAATTTTCTATAGAAATAAAATTTTGACAAAATTTTCTATCGAAATAAAAGTTGGACAAAATTTTCTATAGAAATAAAATTTGGACAAAATTTTCTATAGAAATAAAATTTTGACAAAATTTTCTATAGAAATAAAATTTTGACAAAATTTTCTATAGAAATAAAATTTTGACAAAATCTTCTATAGAAATAAAATTTTGACAAAATCTTCTATAGAAATAAAATTTTGACATAATTTTCAATAGAAATAAAATTTTTACAAAATTTTCTATAGAAATAAAATTTTGACAAAATTTTCTATAGAAATAAAATTTTGACAAAATTTTCTATGGAAATAAAATTTTGAGAAAATTTTCTATAGAAATAAAATTTTGAGAAAATTTTCTATAGAAATAAAATTTTGAGAAAATTTTGTATAGAAATAAAATTTTGACATAATTTTTAATAGAATTAAAATGTTGACAACATTCTCTATAGAATTAAAATTTCGACAACATTTTCTATAGAAATAAAATTTTGCCAAAAAGTTTTATAGAAATAAAATTTTGCCAAAAAGTTTTATAGAAATAAAATTTTGACATCATTTTCTATAGAAATAAAATTTTTACAAAATTTTCTATAGAAATAAAATGTTGGTAGATTATTCGAGTGGCAACCATGATTATGAGCCGATATGGACCAATTTGTGTGTGATTGGGGATCGACTATATATAACTATAGACCGATATGGACCAATTTTTGGCATGGTTATTAGCGGCCATATACTACAACCACGTTCCAAATTTCAACCGGATCGGATGAATTTTGCTTCTCCAAGAGGCTCCGGAGATCGAATCTGGGGAACGGTTTATATGGGGGCTATATATAATTATGGACCGATATGGACCAATTTTTGCATGGTTGTTAGAAACCATATACTAATACCACGTACCAAATTTCAAGCGAATCGGACTCCTGCAAGAGACTCCGGAGGTCAAACCTGGGGATCGGTTTATATGGGGGCTATATATAATTATGGACCGATATGAATCAATTTTTGCATTGTTGTTAGAGGCCATATACTAATACCATCGGATGAAATTTGCTACTCTTAGAGGCTCAGCAAGCCAAATCTGGGGGTCCGTTTATATGGGGGCTATACGTAAAAGTGGACCGATATGACCCATTTGTAATTCCGTCCGACCTACATCAATAACAACTACTTGTGCCAAGTTTCAAGTCGATAGCTTGTTTCGTTCGGAAGTTAGCGTGATTTCAACAGACGGACGGACATACTTAGATCGACTCAGAATTTCACCACGACCCAGAATATATATACTTTATGGGGTCTTAGAGCAATATTTCGATGTGTTACAAACGGAATGACAAAGTTAATATACCCCCATCCTATGGTGGAGGGTATAAATGAGAAGAGACAAATTATTAAAAGACTTAATTTGGCGTTTATTAGAAGTTGCTTTTGCCTATAGCATTATACATAATCAAACAAGCTATATATGGACACTCTTTGAGTAAAAAGTCCAATGAATCATGCTTGAATCTTCGTTTAGCCCAATGATATGGATGTTCTTATAATAGGCACAACCCAAGGGAATTACTGTATACGTGAAACTTCTTGAAACACTCAGATTGTAAACTTGGTAAAAATGTCTCCTTCTCTTTGGATTCTCAATTATATATATGGTAGCCTGGACACGTGGATTATCAAAAATGTGCGTACGGCTATATTGAATAGCGTCAAATAATTTTTTTTGTGCAAATAAAACCATGTACAAAAGATTCGTGTTAGTACCCATTTGGTACAACTATGGCCTTAAATTTATTAATGATAATTAAATAAATTTAAATTATGTATAATTCAATTAGGTAATAACAAATGATGGTGGGATTCTTAAATCGGTCTGAAATCTTAAATCGGTCTAAAATCTTCAATAGTTTTTTATTGGCTGACACACTATACTGTACACGAAATCGTCAAATTACGTATTACAATTACATTGCAGTAGTCTCCCTTGGGCTTATTATCGCAAAATATCTATATGAAATTGATACAACATCTTGAAGTATTTGCCATTCTCCTTCAAGAAAAGGAGGCGTTTTATTTTCCTATTTATACCGCCAATCATTTACGAGTGATACGTTTGTTTCCTATATAACCATAAGAAAAAGAAAGATCCTTAAAAAAAATTCTTTATAATGATCCTTTAGAATAAAAGAAAGCTGCAAAGGCAGAACCTCAAAAAGGATATTTAAAACAACAAGTAACGCCTTTAAGCCGCTAATAATCATGTAAGGCCATAGAAACATAGAACAAACAAAAACCAAAAAACAACAATAAAGCCACAACAACAAAGGAAGAGAAGTGTAACAAAACCTCAAAACTAAAAACATTCTTAACACAAAGGACACATGCGGTGATAAAGATCTTGTTACACTACTTTAAAATCGAGCATATACACAAATGGTGACACAAAGCCGACCATACAACCATATGTCAATGATGATGATGTATTCAAAATAGACCAATCTACAAAAACTGGGAGAGATTGAGAGAATATTTCTTCTTTCTCTCCATGCGGTTAGCTGATAGCTAACCACAAAATCTCTGTTGTTCATTTAATCCTCATACACAAGTACTGCATATTTACTCTTACAATTTGCACACATACACTGCTCACTGTTTCTCACATTTCTCTGCTGAGTGTATTTGGCATTGTGAAATATTTTTGGTTTTTTGCGTTTCACAAATACATTGCAAACCTTTTAAGAGGATTACTTACCTTCATTGTTAGTGGGTATTAGTGTGTTAAAGAGCGGGTGTTCACTCAGCGGGTGATCTTTAGTAAATGATCTATTAATTGAGCTTCTGCTCTTAATAATCCTCTATTGGGTCCCATAGTCCCATTCTCATATACTCTTTATAAAATGATATTAGGGGAAAAAGTGTTGAGATAATGTGAGATTTTGGTAGATATTCTCTAAAACACTCATGTGAATGTGTGAAAATCACCGGATATCATGCTGTGGTCAAAATGAAATTAAATTGTAGATATTAACTATAGGTAATAGAATTAAAGAGAAAACTTTGGCGCATCTGTAAGAAGAGAGAAAAGTCCTCAGCATATTCAATTACATTACCCAATAAACACAAGCACTGGAGAAATTTTTATATTCGACAATCTTTTAAACACTTTTTGTCAAAGGATTAGGCTCAAATTCTAGTTGGAAAATAGCATTCTCAACATAAAACAGACATTACCGTCAACAGTAGAATTCAAGACATTAGCAGCAACTTTTCTATACATTAGCAACAATTTCTTTCAAACATATTAGAGAATTCTGTTGAAGGCAAGCAATAGTTGACTATGTGGTGATGAAGGGATACATCCTCAAATTGATATCGTGTTCTATATAAAAACCCTTATCCTTGTGTTTAGTGGGTAATACTACATTCATACTAGGCACGAAATCTCGATTTATGCACCGACATCTCTTTGCAAATCTCAAGTGCTCATACTGAAAAAAATTGAGATTTCGTGAATTTGTGGATTTAAAAGCTGCTTTGATTTGTAAACAAATTGATAAAGTAAAAATTGCAATATTTTTTAGTTTATACTGAATGTTATCATTTTAACATAACTGTTGCGAGGAGAAAAGGATTGATGAGGAAACAATAATTGTGTGCAAATCTTTTTGGCTATTTTCTTTTTGACAACGCTGGTTTAAACAGCTGATGTACGTTTTGTGTTTTGTTTTACTGTCAAAGATTTGCAAAATATTGAATTTTTTTAACAAAATGCGCCTCTGGAAAAGTTGGCCGAAGGTCGACTTTTTTATCGAAAAATCGACGATGTCCTTTTTTGGCAGAATAAATAAGCAGAATTATGAATTATGTGAAGGTCAGCCAGAAGTATTGCAAAAGCTACCAATGCATCCACCACCGTGGTGCAATGGTTAGCATGCCCGCCTTACATACACAAGGTCGTGGGTTCGATTCCTGCTTCGACCGAACACCAAAAGTTTTTCAGCGGTGGATTATCCTACCTCAGTAATGCTAGTGAGGGTTACAAAGCTTCTCTAAGTGGTTTCACTGCAATGTGGAACGCCGTTCGGACTCCGCTATAAAACGGAGGTCCCTTGTCATTGAGCTTAACATAGAATCGGGCAGCACTCAGTGATAAGAGAGAAGTTCACCAATGTGGTATCACAATGGACTGAATAGTCTAAGTGAGCCTGATACATCGGGCTGCCACCTAACCTAACCAATGCATCCACACTCAAAAAAGTTTACGTGGATTCAATGATTTTGACCTTCCTTTAAGGATTTTGGTATTGATTCCGAGCCAAAGATAGGGCTTCTTTAAAATAAAGAAATTTTTTAGCGACCTATCTGGCTTTATATCTAGGACCAATAAAATTAAAATTAGGATACAGATCACATTTATCAAATTGTCATTCTCTTTTCACGGTTTATTAATAAAGGTACTCACGTACAAACAAATGTCAGTTTAAAAATCCAAATTATAACGGATACTTCAAAGTAAAAAATGTTTGCTTAATTCCAAAAAAATCTTTAAACCAAAGACGTTAAATCCTCAAAATAAGTCTTAGCCCATATTTGAAGCGTTTTTATCTTAAATCTAAAGTCTTAATGTTTCAGTCAATTTAAGGACAATTTCTTTAAATGAAAAATGTGTTTCTTTACTCAAAGGAAAATTAGCCTTAGTTCAAAGACATGCGTCTTTAACGGAGGGACGCAAATTTACAAAAATTGTGTCCTAAATTTAATGAAAAACATTTTTGAAGCAAAGATTATAAACTTTATTTTGATTAAAATTTCATTATTTTAAAGAAATTTGTCCTTAATTAAATTTCGCATCCTAAAATTTAGGTTGCGTAATCTTTAATATCATGTAAATATTTTTTTCAATGCAAAAAAATGTACAATTTTTTACAATTTTTTGCGGTTTATTGGCTGGTGGCATTATTGGATCAAACTTCTTTATCCATCAATTTCATAACTTAACTGTGAATGATATCCGTGAGATTATATCCAACTTTTTTGTCCAAATTATTAAAGGTTGACTTGTATGACATGTGGTTTCAACAAGACGGAGAGAGAAGTTTTCCTTTGTGGTAACACAATGAACTGAATTGTATAAGTGAGCCTGAAATACCGGCCTGCCACTATACCTAACCTAGCGACACGGTGTCACATGCCACACAGCACGTGTAACAATGGAGTTATTGAGAGGCGAGCTCGGTGAACATTTTATTTCACTGTTGGGACCGGTCAATTTGCCGCCAAGATCGTGCGATTTAACACCTCTAGACTATTTGTGTGGGGTTATGTTCAAGCTCATGTTTAAAGAGACAAGCCCGTTTTAATTGACGCCAAAGAGCGTGGCGATTTTAGTCGAAATTTATTTCGAGGAGATTGACTGCACTCAAGAAATAATTTTTTTCTTCGAAAAAGTTGTTTCTTTAAATGCAAATAAATTTATTGTTTTTATAGTTCGTCCCCCAAAGACCTTTATTGACCCGAAAGAAACTACATAAACAAAAGGTTAGGCTTAGGTTAGGTGGCAGCCCGATGTATCAGGCTCATTTAGACTATTCAGTCCATTGTGATACCAAAGTGGTGAATTTCACTCTTATCACTGAGTGCTGACCGATTCCATGTTAAGCTCAATGAAGGGACCTCCTTTTTATAGCCGAATCCGAACGGCGTTCCACGTTGCAGTGAAACTACTTAGGGAAGCTTTGGTTCTTGTCTGAAATATTTGTATCTTTTTCATGTTTTTGTGTTTTTTTTTCTTTTTTTGCTTACGGTAAAATCCATTTAGTGTAATATCAGACTATTATTTCACAATTTCCCTCAATGTGGATAGACGTACATTTACATATATGTGATTTTCAGGTGTAATTTTAGCCTTGAAAAGCTATGCCAAAATATGGAAATCCTCCCTCTCCCATAGTATTTTGGTGGATATCCCTCCCTTTACTACAACAAGACCCCTAGGCAATACCTGGCAAACGCCCTCTTTATACTTACATGCAAAAAACGAAATCGAAGACTATTGGCATAAAATACCAAAGGTTAGGTGAAGTTAGGTGGCAGCCTGATGTATCAGCCTCACTTAGACTATTCAGTCCATTGTGATACCACATTGGTGATAGATATACCAGCAACGAGGAAGATTATTCCTTACCAGCCCATACCACATAAAAAACCAATAATGAAATTCAATAAATTCAACAATGAAGGAAATTCATATCCTTTCTGATAAAATCCAATAAACAAACATTGTCTTCGCAAAATGCCAGGAGTGGTAATGCTTTTTAAGCTTTTTTCCAAATCAAATTCCTCAACGATGATGAAGTGAAGATTTGTCCCCAGGATATTGGAATGTCTTTGGACGGTGAAAACAAATTTCCATTTATGCAAATTATCAACGAAAAATCTCCGTTTTTTGGCAAACATTTCTGATTAAGTTATAATGGTGTGGAAAACAACTAACAAACTAACATCCCAAAGGGTTTGCATTTCCTTTGCAATGCTATATCCTTTTTGAAGCTAACGTAAAAATTGTGTCCTTTCTTGAATTTGGCCCCAAGAAGATTTCCTAATTTAGAAAACTAATTATTTATTTATGATGGGAAAACTCGAAGAACTTTGGCAATTTTACGTGGAAAATTAATTGTCGCTGATGATTACTTTTGGCCCAATGGAATTAAAAATGAGGCAAAAGGGTTCGAATGCATTTTAGCAAAAGGATTAAACAGGATATTATTTGGTGCTGTTGTTGTTTGTTCATTTCTTATGCTCAAAAAAAATAATTGAAGTTGCTATTTTCCTGTAACGTCAACGGAAATTAAAAATAAATAAAATTTCTTAAAACACAAGTGTTTTTTTTTTTCACCAGAATATTCCGCTCAATTTGACCAATCGTTTTCCTTGCAATTAATTTTAATTAGAAATGAATTTCATTGAAGCCCTTCTTAGCCATTCTCTTCTAGTTATGATGATGATAAGCTGATAATTTAATCGAGAATTACAACAACTCAACATGTTACTTTTAGAGAGAAACAAACAATGGCTGAGTCTACCTATTAGCTATGAGCTATATCATTTCTATGATGATGTCTTTATCAGGTCTCACAGCGGGGTTATTTAGCCAATTTGTGTAAGAGACTATAGAGCAAAGAGAGGGAGAGTGAGAGTTGAATAAGCATTTAGTTAAATTCAGTTGACTTCCCAAAACGGAAACGGAAACTGTTACAGACATTATTTTGTGTGTGCGGCACACTTTTGTTGGGCAACAGCAGAGGACTTTAACCAAATTCCCCAAAATAATACACAAAGTTTCTATTTATCCCGCTGTTCTTGGATTACATTGAACGCAGACACTACATGACCGACATCTGTCATTTTATGGAACAGCATATGGGGTAATCCATACGACACTGAAAAAATATTAACCTAATATGAAAGATTATGAAATATAAATTTTAGGATATGGAATTTACACAATGTTAAGGTCTCAAATTTCTTTAAATAAATGAAATTTTAGTAGAAACAACGGTTACAATGATAACTTCAAAAAATTGTTTCATTAAATGTAGGAAAATGTAGAAAAAAATGTATATCGGAAAGTTGTCACCCTCCGTTAAAGTCGCATGTCTTCGAACTAAGGAAATGATTTCCTTAAAGTAAAGAAAAACATTTTTGATTTAAAAAATCTTCTTTAAATTAACTGATATCTTGAATATTTAGATTTACGATCAAAATAAAAGCCAACAAGTATATACGGTCGTAAGTTCGGCCAGGCCGAATCTTATGTACCCTCCACCATGGATTGCGTAGAAACTTCTACTGTCATCCACAATCGAATTACTTGGGTTGTGGTATCTTTAAACTTCTTAACATCCTTTTGTAAATTGCGAGTTAGTCCATACGTGGTATATATTAGACAAAAAAGTTATGTATAGTTAAGTTTACAAATAACTACGAATCCATATGGACTTTTTGCACGGTACGTAGAGAGCCAGAGTTAAAATATGGGGGTCGCTTATATGGGGGCTATATACAATTATGAACTTGATGTGGACCAATTTTTGTGTGATTGGGGATCGATTTATTTGAGGGCCATATATACCTATAGACCGATATGGACATGGTTGTTAACGACCATATACTAGCGTAATGTACCAAATTTCAACTCACTCGGATGAAATTTGCTCCTCCAAGAGGCTCCAAAACCAAACCTCGGGATCGGTTTATATGGGGCTATATGTGATTATGGACTGATATGGACCACTTTTGGCATGGTTGTTAAATACCATATACTACCACTACGTACCAAATTTCAAGCAGATCGGATGAATTTTGCTTCTCCAAAAGGCACCGAAGGTCATATCTGGGGATCGGTTTATATGGCAGCTATATATAATTATGGACTGATAGGAACCAATTCCTGCATGGTTGTTGGATATCATATACTAACATCACGTACCAAATTTCAACCGAATGGGAATAATTTTACTCTTCCAAGGGACTCTGGAGGTCAAATCTGGGGATCGGTTTATATGGGGCCTATATATAATTATGGACCGATACCGACCAATTTTCGCATGGGAGTTTGAGGCCATATATTAACACCACGTTCCAAATTTCAACTGAATCAGATGAAATTTGCTCCTCCAAGAGGCTCCAAAACCAAACCTCGGGATCGGTTTATATGGGGTTATATGTGACTATGGACTGATATGGACCACTTTTGGCATGGTTGTGAAATATCATATACTACCACCACGTACCAAGTTTCAAGTAGATCCGATGAATTTTGCTTCTCCAAAAGGCACCGGAGGTCATATCTGGGAATCGGTTTATATGGGAGCTATATATAATTATGGACTGATAGGAACCAATTCCTGCATGGTTATTGGATATCATATACTAACATCACGTACCAAATTTCAACCGAATGGGAATAATTTTACTCTTCCAAGGGACTCTGGAGGTCAAATCTGGTGATCGGTTTATATGGGGCCTATATATAATTATGGACCGATGTGGCCCAATTTTTGCATGGTTGTTAGAGACCATATATTAACACCATGTACCAAATTTCAGCCGGATCGGATGAAATTTGCTTCTCTTAGAGGCCTCGCAAGCCAAATCGGGGGATCGGTTTATATGGGGGCTATATATAATTATGGACCGATGTGGACCAATTTTTGCATGGTTGTTAGATACCATATACTAACATCATGTACCAAATTTCAGCCCATTTGCAATACCATCCGACCTACATCAATAACAACTACTTGTGCCAAGTTTCAAGTCGATAGCTTGTTTCGTTCGGAAGTTAGCGTGATTTCAACAGACGGACGGACAGACGTGCTCAGATCGACTCAGAATTTCACCACGACCCAGAATATATATACTTTATGGGGTCTTAGAGCAATATTTCGATGTGTTACAAACGGAATGACAAAGTTAATATACCCCCCATCCTATGCACACAAAAAAATTTTTTTCTGATTCAATCACGAAATTAATTGATCCAATTAATTTTTTTATTGAAATGTCTTCAATCACAGAAATGATAGTATCAATTAAAAAATTAATTGACAGTCAATTAAAAAATTAATTGATCCAATTAAAAAATTAATTGATACTATTAATTTGTGTGATTGATTTTTATTTCAATTAAAAAATTTGTTGATTCAATTAAATTTTTAATTGAATATTTTTTAAAACTCAATTAAGATTTTAATTGGAAAAATTTTCGTGAATTTTATTTCTGTGTGGTGGAGGGTATAAAAATATAGGCTAAGGCTTGTTTTGAGGATTTTTAGTTCATTTAACTAACGTACGCAAAAAATTATTAGAGTAAAGGAAGTTTTGCTGAAATTTTTTTTGTAGAAATTGGGATTGACTGTATTTGCATTTGGCTGGATCTTTTCTTTGTAGTGAACTAACAAAACACCCAGTAAAAAATTTGGAAGTGCAAAGGCACAACTTTAAAAGCACTTCCAGAAGATGCACTCCCACACGCAAAAAAATAATTCTTTCCTCCCAAAGGAAATTTTAGACAAACAAAGTTCGTTTCTCAATTGCTTTTCGTTGTAAGGAAGAGTATTTGGAAGAAAAGTATATACTTTTTGTGATAAACGTTTATTCTTTTCCAGGATGTAAAAACAATTTCATAAAGACAAACTCAAAAAAAAAAGTAAAACATTGTTTTCGTGCTAATTGCATTTTCCCTCACATCTTTCTCACATCCACGAGGTTTTTTTAGTTCTTAACACCTTTTCCTGTAATACCAACAATGTAGAAGAAATTATACGATTTTATAAATTTTTAAATTTTTTTTTACCTTTCGCCTGGACGGAGAATCGAACCGCGGACCATGCACTTTGTAAGCTAACACACTAACCACTGAGCTATGTACCTGTTATGGTCATCAATACACTGAAAAAACAGTGAACCCTTTTCCATTGCAAAATGAACTAAACTGTAGTAATATTGACCATGATTTAGCCCTTAAGATTTTTTTCAACTTGTCTAGTTTATAATTCTCTTAAATTTTAGTTAATCCATAACATTGTATTTTAGTTCATTTTTACAACACCATAAGATTTATATACCCCTACCAAGTTAAAAAGTCAGTATTATTTTGGTTTACTTGCTTATTTTTTGGCAAACCCGATAATAACAATTGGTTAACAGTCTCTTTAAAATGTCGACGACTAAACTATTTTTAAATCAATCATTCCACAGTACAGAGAAATTAAATAATTAAAGGAACAACAAAACGTTTTACTATTATGAAAATTTCCATACATTAAAATTAAACTTTCTTTAAGCAAAAGTACTTAAAAAGTATTATAAAAACTTATGGTGAACGTTCTTAATACAATGTTTATGTGAATAAAAATGATGACCACGTGGAACAAGAAAGTAGTTTATTTTAACTCGCTTTTTGGACATTTTGACTTTTCCTTAATTTTTTATTCATCGTAAGTATATTTTTCACATATCTTGCTGGAAAAAATGGAAGGAATAATGAAAATTGTTAAAAATTAACATGTAATGAAATATAATTTTTTAGCTCTTTAAATTAGCTTGTAACTTACCATATTTGGGGGCATTTTATTAAATGGAGTAAGGAATTCAAGATGAACGTACCTCATACAGTTTGTACCTGAAACAATTAGAGAAATAATGAATAAAGTAATATATTAACTCATAAAATTGTATTGTTATCCATGTGAAGGATATAATACAATAAATATTCCTGTTAAAAGAAAGCCAAAGTTTTAGTATAAAACTTACCAATTCTCTATTAAATTCATTTGGGGTTACTCTGAAATTAAATATTTTTTACATTAAATAAAAAACATTAAATTGGTTTCCAAAAGATCTAATTAAAGAAATCATATGCATAAAAAAGTAAATATTCTGGTTAAAAGAATGTTAAAGAAAGCTTACCAATTCATAAAAATGTTTCCAAATTGTTATTCTGAAATTAAATATTTGTTTTTTTACATTAAAAATATTAAATTGGTTTCAAAAAAAATATGAGAAAAGTAATAATAAAATAAGGTATTAAAAACCTGTAATTTTGATAATAAAAAGGTCATAAAAACGTAAATATTCTAGTGAAAAGAAAGCAAATTTTTAAAAGAAAACTTACCACTTCTCTATTAAATTATACGCTGAGGAGAAATATAAAAATTTGCCCGAATCCATCTGGGGTGCTCTTAAATTAAATATTTTTTACAACAAAGAAAAAAATGAAACTGGTAAAAAAAAAATAATAATAATAATTAGCAAATAATAATATACATAAAGAATATTATTTTTTAAAAGAAAACCACATTGAAAAAAGAACACTTACCTATTTATGATTAAACTATACGCTGAGGTGTAACAAACAATTTTCCAAATTCATCTGGAGTTACTCTGAAATTGAATATTTATTTTTTACATTGAATAATAAAAATTAAATTAGATAAAACAATTTCAATATACTTTCCATTTCAGCATTTTTTCCTAAATATTGAACATTCTTAATAACTTTTTTCTAAGCTACCGATCATCACTTCGCCATTGTACACCTCATCGCTAAAATATTAATAACTTTCATTTAAAAGTTTTAATAAACAAACACCAATATATGTCTCAATAAACCAAAATAGTCCATACCTTTATATTCCCTTGTTACATACTTGCTAAAAGGGTGCAACAGCCCACGCCAACGCCAACTATACAACTGAAGCATCCCAAACAAAACCAAGCAAAACCAAAACATTCCTACAACAACAAAAACACATGTGCCTTCATTGAAAACAACACCTCATCCAGACAAATAAACCATTCGCGAATAATAAACACACACACACAAACCCCTGAAACAACAAAAATAAAAACAACCCCACGCTCAGATATACACAACATCCCCATCACTCGCTACCATTTCTCATTATTGCATTGAATGCTCTCACTCTCAAAAAAAAATTTCAAGTAACATCATCTTTACATTAAACATATTCCACTTTGTCGAGAAAGATCTCTGTACTATGCATTAGTTCATCGCATCTGTCCACAATTTACTCTAAAAACAATACTCTTAAATGCATATCAGTATAAGAACGATGAAACGTTTAACTTAAAATTAGCAAAAACTTCATGAAATGATATCTACCCATTTTTGACGAAAATGTCTATAAATTTAATTACATGTGAACTAAAAATATTTCATTGGGAAATTTTTTACCAACAATTATTAACTATAGGAATTGTCAGTAAGAAATTGCTATCCGCTTTCAAGTTCAATTTTCGTAAAAAAATATTTTCTCATACAAAAACTCTTTATAGTAAATTACACTTATTACTTAGAAAGTATTTTACATTTCATAAGTAGTTTTATAGTATGACGAAAGAATTATTAACTACCAGTTAAGAAAATTTTTAAGGAAATTTCCATCGTATTTTGTAGGCTATGAACTAAACGATTGCTACTTAAAATTTGTAAAATTTCCTTTCGAGTAGTTAATTTTCGGTGAAGATACGAAAAATGAACTAAAATTCTGGAAAATTCTTGTAATAAACTATTGTAAAAATCTTCTTAAATTTACGAGACACTTTTTTTTCTGTGTAGCTAAATATCCATATAAGTTATATTTATATAGCATAGCTTGCGGCGCCCACGAACCGAATAAACAAAGTTTATTTAACAGAAACAAACATTTAGTTTGGCACCGTGGAGCAGTGGTTGCTACGTCCGACTTGCATGCCAAGGGTGGTGGGTTCGATCCCTGCTTCGACCAAAGTTTTTTTTTTTTTAATATATGTAATATTCCAGATATGTTCGGAAGATTCCGAAAAAATTTTCAACATTACATTGTAGTATATTAAATTTTGAAATGTAAAATGTGTCTTATTAAAGAACAGTTTTTGATATAAACGAAATGGACTGTGTTATTGTTTCAAAAATAACGTTTTTTATTGAAAAAATAAAAAATTTTGTAACAAACGAATTTTTTTGGTGATAAAAGTTAAAAATTTTCGAAGCAATTCAAAAAACTCTAACAAAAGAAAAACGTTTTCGGTACACGTTTTCCAAACGTTTTTTTTTTCTTTGCGTGTAATGATGATCTTTATTTTAACTACACAGAAAGTTTTTTTTTATTCAATTTTTCATAACATGCTTTTTATACCCACCACCATAGAATGGTGACGGGGGTATAATAAGTTTGTCATTCCGTTTGTAACATATCGAAATATCGATTTCCGACTATATAAAGTATATATATTCTTGATCAGGGAGAAATTCTAAGACGATATAACGATGTCCGTCTGTCTGTCTGTCTGTCTGTCTGTCTGTCTGTCTGTCTGTTGTAATCACGCTACAGTCTTCAATAATGAAGCAATCGTGGTGTAATTTTGCACAAACTCGTCTTTTGTCTGCAGGCAGGTCAAGTTCGAAGATGGGCTATATCGGTCCAGGTTTTGATATAGTCCCCATATAAACCGACCTCCTGATTTGGGGTCTTGGGCTTATAGAAATCGTAGTTTTTATCCAATTTGCCTGAAATTTGAAATCTAGAGGTATTTTATGACCATAAAGAGGTGTGCCAAAAATAGTGAGTATCGGTTCATGTTTTGGTATAGCCCCCATATAGACCGATCTCCCGATTTTACTTCTTGGGCTTATAGAAACCGCAGTTTTTATTCAATTTACCTGAAATTGGAAATCTAGAGGTATTGTAGGACCACAAATACGTGTGTCAAAAATTGTGAGTATCGGTCCATGTTTTGGTATGGTCCCCATATAAAACGGCCTCCCGATTTGGGGTTTGGGCTTATAGAAACCGTAGTTTTTATCCAATTTGTCTGAAATTGGAAATCTAGAGGTATTTTAGGACCATAAAGAGGTGTGCCGAAAATGGTGAGTATCGGTCAATATTTTGGTATAGCCCCCATATAGACCGATTTCCCGATTTTACTTCTTGGGCTTCTAGAATCCGAAGTTTTTATCTTATTTGCCTGAAATTGGAAATCTAGAGGTATTGTAGGACCACAATTATGTGTGCCAAAAATTGTGAGTATCGGTCCATATTTTGGTATAGCCCCCATATAGACCGATCTCCCGATTTTACTCTTGGGCTTATAGAAACCACAGTTTTTATTCAATTTACCTGAAATTGGAATTCTAGAGGTATTGTAGGACCACAAATACGTGCGCCAAAAATTGTGAGTATCGGTCCATGTTTTGGTATGGTCCTCATATAAAACGACCTCCCGATTTGGGGTCTTGGGTTTATAGAAACCGTAGTTTTTATCCAATTTGTCTGAAATTGGAAATCTAGAGGTATTTTAGGACCATAAAGAGGTGTGCCGAAAATGGTGAGTATCGGTCCATATTTTCGTATAGCCTCCACATAGACCGATTTCCCGATTTTACTTCTTGGGCTTCTAGAATCCGAAGTTTTTATCCTATTTGCCTGAAATCGGAAATCTAGTTTTTATTCAATTTACCTGAAAGCGGAAATTTAGAGGTATTGTAGGACCACAAATACGTGCGCCAAAAATTGTGAGTATCGGTCCATGTTTTGGTATGGTCCTCATATAAAACGACCTCCCGTTTTGGGGTCTTGGGTTTATAGAAACCGTAGTTTTTATCCAATTTGTCTGAAATTGGAAATCTAGAGGTATTTTAGGACCATAAAGAGGTGTGCCGAAAATGGTGAGTATCGGTCCATATTTTCGTATAGCCTCCATATAGACCGATTTCCCGATTTTACTTCTTGGGCTTCTAGAATCCGAAGTTTTTTATCCTATTTGCCTGAAATTGGAAATCTAGAGGTATTTTCGGGTCATAAAGAGGTATGCCGAAAACGGTGAGTATCGGTCCATATTTTAGTATAGCCCCCATAAGAACAATCTCCCGATTTAACTCCTTGGGTTTCTGGAAACCGTAGTTTTTATCTGATTTTCCTTAAATTGTAAATATTCTGGTATTTTAGGCTCACAAAAAAGTGTATCGGATTAAGTTTTTATCGGTCCATTTGGTAATGCCTCCATATAGACCGACTTCACTTCTTGAGGGTGTAGAAAGCGCACTTACCATGAAAATTGCTTGAAACTCAATGTAAAATTTCCAGATTTTACTTCTACAGATTTAAGATTTCAAATCAAAACGTTATTTTATAATTTTCTTGCACACTTACAAGAGATGTTAATGATTCCTCTAAAACTCAAACAAAAATGGTTCTTATAAATCGAGAATCTGATAGAGTCCTCATAGGTGAAATCTTTAAATTTATCTTCGGGAAGTGTCCTCAAGTCCTCAAGCCCTCCTGAAATTTCAAAGGAACCCCTAATATTTGGTTCATGGTGGTGGGTATTTAAGATTCGGCCCGGCCGAACTTACTGCTGTATATACTTGTTTCATATTTTTAATGGGTAATTTTAACTTTTTGTTTTTCAAATTAGTTAAAAACAGTTTAAGAATTCATAAAATGTTACAAATTATTTAAATTTTGTCAAAAAAAAAAATGCTAAATCCAATCTGAAAAAATTGTGAATTTTTGAAAATATTTGAGGTCAAACGTTTCAGACAAGCGTTAGAATCCAAAAAATTATTTATTTGACAAAATATCACAGAATTTTTTAATTTACATCCAAAACATTGAATTCGGATCACATCTAAAGAAGTGTTGCAAATTCTTTGCACCGGCTGTTGAAATGGAGGACTTCTGTCCTATGACAAGCCCATGTTAAATTCATCGCTTCTGCGTCAATTTTGCACAACTTCCGGATCCATTACTTTTTTGGCGACGCTTTTTTGCTGGGCAGTTACTTGGACCCAAAAATGTTTACCTCCACTTATGGATTCCAAAGACACGGCTTCTTTACAATAAGGACATATTTAAGAACACGGTTCAATTGTAAACCTAGGCTCTATAAATTCCAAATTAGGGAACATATTTCATTTACCGACTTTCCAGGATATACAGGATGGAAGATATAGACCAAAAATTTTATCATCATCAAATTTTAAAATCAGTTTAGATCAGAGAAACACTCAGAAATGCCACCAGCGTTACTGAGAGGGGAGAATCCACCGATCGTATTTGATCGAAACTGGGATTGAACCCATAACGCTTTGTATGCTATAATGAATTGAATTGGATTGCAATATGCGTTCTACAGCAAAAAGGAGCTCAATTCGTAATAATCCCTAGAAAATCCACAATTCCACCCAAGTCAAGAAAATTTCGAAATTTTTTTATACAAAACTTCTATAGCTCATATATCCTAAACTTCCGAAAGCGAAAAGGAGCAAAATTCGTCATCATCCCTAGAAATTTTAAAATTGTACCCAAATTCTAAAAAATCGAAATTTTTATATGAAAAAATTTCGTCATCATCCCTAGAAATTTTAAAATTGTACACAAATTCTAAAAAATCGAAATTTTTATATGAAAAAATTCTTTGCTCAAATATTTCCTTAACAGTGCGTCCTAGAACGAAAGGAGCAATATGGTTTTCTTATAATGAAAACAATTGACACTCCGTCAAAGACATACGATTCTAATGGGGGCGCAAATTTCAAAGATGGGTGCCCTAACTTTAATCAAAAATTTTAATAAAGATTATAAACTTTCTCTTAATTTAAAATTCTTTATTTAAAGATTGTATAAATTTAGTATCTTAAAAATCGGATGGCATAATCTTCAATATTGGATCAATATTTTATACAGTGTAGTTGGAATTTACCATATAAAATATTTAAGATTATATATTTTAAAATATAACTATTAACAGAAATATATCCCATGGAGTGACCCATATAATCAAATCCATACATTTGATTCATATACAATGTTTGCATTTGTAACATTTTTATTTAATTATGGGTTTGTTTTTGATTGAAATATTTTCTCCATGATTTATTTTTGTCGTATGTGAGTGAGTGTATGCTTAAGGGATACTTAAGGATAATAGACCGAAAACCTGGTCATAAGCGATTTCCACTCTGAAACACCAAAACAAATTCACTCACATCCAATCTGTCAAAGCCATTGTGAAGGGCATGAGGTTGAGGGTTGAAGTTCATATCTAACCGAATTATGATTTTTAATGACTTTTAAAGGACCTGCCTTGACAAACAAGGATAACAAAGCCATTAAGCTCATGGAAATGCAACATATTTATGGAAGGTGTAAACATTTTTGGCCTTGGGTCATATAAAGCCAGCAGGTTCTCTAACAGACGTTGGGCTGTTGGCTTTGCTTTAGCTGTTAGTAGTTAGTAATCACAGTTGTTGCTGGTATAATCAAACTCTCCCCCATCTGAGGATAAAGTTAAATTCATTGTAATGCAACAAATTCGATGGAATAAAAATAGGAAAAAAACATAATGTTGTAAAAATCTCATGTTCTCATGAGGGTGAAATGTCCTTGCTGTCATGAGGTTTGCTGCCATGCTTTCATCATCCACATCATCTTCTTGGAGTTTTTTTTTTTGTTTTAATTAAATTATAGCCGTTATTATATTTAAAACTCATTAAACATGGAAATTTTATTTGAAATCTGTTTTTGCTTTATATTGCAATGGAGGATATGAATTTCTATTTGGAAATACCATCAAAATTCTGTCATCGGCATGTGATGAGATCCTCGATTATTGTCACATAACCAAACAACATTTGATTATCCTCTTCACGTTTTCTATATATTTTCGGCTGTTGTGAACATTTGCAAATTTTTATTGAAATGTGCAAATTTTAATTAAATGAAAATCATTTTTAATCATTCCATCTATTCAAATATGTCGGAAAATTTATTTACCTCTATTCTCTTGAGTATATGTGTGCATGTGTGTATATGGGTGTGTATTTGTTAGCGATGTAGCTCAATTCTCCCCATATGTATTTCCATGTTAGATATTTCTCTAGAGAGTATATGCTCATCATTGGAAATTGTTCATTTAATATTTGAAGCTATATTCTATTGAGTAATACCGTTAACAAGGTCAAGTGTATTAAGTCTTTAATGATCAAAATCCAGTTATTACTAAACTGCTCATGTGATAGCTGTCAGATTTATTGTGAGAAGTGACCTAATTTTTATTGTGAAAAGTGACCTGAAAAGTGAAGGCCAGAGTTGATCGAAATCAACGGCGCAATGGTAGAAAACTTTCTCGTGAGCTGAACATATCGCAAGAATGGATTCAATGGAAAAATGAGCTTGGGTTAAAGCCATTATAGCTAAAAAAAAATGTGCAGAAAAAAATTGGCTGGAAAGAGCCTATACCCTGCGCCACACTGTGGAACAGGGTATTATAAGTTAGTGCATATGTTTGTAACACCCACAAGGAGACGAGATAGACACATGGTGTCTTTGGCAATAATGCTCAGGGTGGGTCCCTGAGTCGATATAACCATGTCCGTCTGTCCGTCCGTCCGTCTGTCTGTGAACACATTTTTGTGATCAAAGTGTAGGTCGCAATTTAAGTCCAATCGCCTTCAAATTGGGCACATGTTCCTAATTTGGGTCAGAATAGAAACCTATTGATTTTGGAAGAAATCGGTTCAGATTTCGATATAGCTCCCAAATATATCTTTCGCCCGATATGCACTAATATGGACCCAGCAGCCGGAGTTTTATACCGAATTGCGTGAAATTTTGTACAAACATAACACTTAGTCGTATAGTCAAGTGTGCAAAATTTGATTGAAATCGGTTTAAATTTAGATATAGCTCCCATATATATCTTTCGCCCGATATGGACTTATATGGCCCCAGAAGCCAGATTTTTTGGCCGAATTTGGTTGAAATTTTGCACAAGGAGTACAATTAGTAGTATAGTCAAGTGTGCAAAATTTGATTGAAATCGTTTCAGATTTAGATATAGCTCCCATATATATCTTTCGCCCGATATGGACTAATATGGTCCTAAAAGCCAGAGTTTTGGCCCAATTTGGTTGAAATTTTGCACAGGGAGTATATTTAGCATTGTAGCTAGGCGTGCCAAATTTGGTTGACATCGATTCAGATTTAGATATAGCTCCCATATATTTCTTTCGCCCGACATGCACTTATATGGACCCAGAAGCCAGAGTTTTATCCCGATTAGCTTGAAATTTTGCACAAGGAGTACAATTGGTAGTATAGTCATGTGTCACAATTTGATTGAAATCGGTTCAGATTTAGATATAGCTTCCATATATATTTTTCGCCCGATATGGACTTATATGGCCCCAGAAGCCAGATTTTTGGCCGAATTTGGTTGAAATTTTGCACTAGGAGTAAAATTTGTAATATAGTCATGTGTGCCAAATTTGATTGAAATCGGTTCAAATTTAGATATAGCTCCCATATATATGTTTTTCTGATTTCGACAAAAATGGTCAAAATACCAACATTTTCCTTGTTAAATCGCCACTGCTTAGTCGAAAAGTTGTAAAAATGACTCTGATTTTCCTAAACTTCTAATACATATATATCGAGCGATAAATCATGAATAAACTTTTGCGAAGTTTCCTTAAAATTGCTTCAGATAATAATGTTTCTAACATTGTGTTCCATCCTAGTGCATTAGCCGACCTCAATTTTTAGTCTATAGATTTTGTAGAAGTCTATCAAATTCTGTCCATATCGAATGATATTTAAATGTATGTATTTGGGACAAACCTTTGTATATAGCACCCAACACATTTGACGGATGTGATATGGTATCGAAAATTTAGATCTACAAAGTGGTGCAGGGTATAGTATAGTCGGCCCCGCCCGACTTTAGACTTTCCACACTTGTTTTATTATGATATATTGGTATTACTCAATTATGTATGAAACAAAATATCGGCCAAATGGGCGCAGCGACCTCGGTGGCACACCTTCATCCGATGGTCCATATTTTGCGATGACGCTGAGGCATAATGGAGGTTCTATGCCGTTAATGTGCCGAATTATCTCATTCTTTAGCTCTTGAATTTTTGCTGGCTTATCGACGTACACCTTTTCTTTCAAATAACCCCAAAGAAAAAAAGTCCAAAGGTGTCAAATCACATGATCTTGGCTGCCAATTGACATCGCCATTACGTGAGATAACACGGCCATTGAATTTGTTGCGCAAAAGAGCCATTGTTTCGTTAGCTGTGTGGCAAGTGGCACCGTCCTGCTTAAACCACATATCGTCCACATCCATATCTTCCAATTCGGGATATAAAAAGTTCGTTATTATCTCACGATAGCGAACACCATTCACAGTAACTGCCTGACCGGCCTCATTTTGGAAAAAATACGGCCCGATGATGCCGCCATCCCATAAACCGCACCAAACAGTCACTCTTTGTGGGTGCATTGGTTTATCGACAATCCCTCTGTTTATTGACGAATCCACTGAGGTGAAAATGTGCCTCATAACTGAAGATGATTTTCTTCGAAAATTGATCATCCACCGTTGCCATTTCTTGGAACCATTTAACACGTTGTTTGATTGTGTATCTCTCCATGGTTCAAACTGAGTAAGTCTGAAATAGAGAAATGTCAAATAAAATTCGAAAAAAAAACTTGACGTTTAGGTGTGGTTCACATTCAAACTCGGCCCTTACAATTTAACCACCCTTTATATTCCATATGCCAGTTACAAACTTAACTGCACGGTTTAGAAGTTCGTTAGCTAACGTAGCTTCATGAAAATGGCCGTAAGTCAGTTAAGAAAGTAATTGAAAATAGTTACGTTTTTAATAAAGAAAATTAATTGAGTTTTACAATCGACAACAATTAAATTCTTAAGACAAACGTTAAAATGCCTTAAAAATTATAAGAAATTATAAAAAATTATTTATTTGTCAAAATAATACAATTTTGTTTTTAATTTACGTCCAAAACACTGAATTAGGTCCACACCTTAGGAAGCGATATAAAATTCAGTGCAACGGCTATTGAAATGGTGGAAATCCATCCTATGGCAAGCTAATGTTAAATTCATGGCATCTGCGCCCACTTCCGGATCCACAAAGAACAATTTCACTACTTTTTGGAGACGATGTTTTTTTTTTTTGCTGCGAAATAAAATGATTGGGTTTAGTTGCCAAAGAGGTCAGCTTAAAACCTTCAATTGGCCACCAAAACTCAAGTACCCCCGATAGCTATAGTATGGACCACCGTAACGACAGAGGGTCGCTTCCCGCTAATATTCCTTGACAGTGGAATCAAAATAAATCTCGAATAATTTCGGGAACATAGCCTAAAGAAGTAATGGAAGCCCTGAACAGATAAACATTCGGCCGCAGAACGTGGACATACTAAAAGGGCCCAGCACGCATCAACCAAGAATGGTTTAAAACTGAGGTCCCTGGCGTCATTTCTTAATGTTCAATGGTCACCAAAATCTGCCGATCTCAATCCTCGGGTATTTTGGAGAGTAAGGTGGAAAATACAAAATCGTCAATCAACTCAAAACGGCGTTTCCTCGGGAATGGGCCAAAATACCGAGGGTCACTTTCGTGCAGTGTTAGGTTAGGTTAGGTTATGTGGAAGCCCGATGTATCAGGCTCACTTAGACTATTTAGTCCATTGTGATACCACAGTGGTGAACTTCTCTCTTATCACTGAGTGCTGCCCGTTTCCATGTTAAGCTCAATGACAAGGGACCTCCTTTTTATAGCCGAGTCCGAACGGCGTTCCACATTCCAGTGAAACCACTTAGAGAAGCTTTGAAACCCTCAGAAATGTCATCAGCATTACGTGCCGTGTTAGATGGCTTTGTCGGTTATTTGAAGGCCATAATAATAATGCTAAACTATAGCACTTTACTTTATTGCGTTTTATATATCAGCCACCCTGTATACCGTAGAAAGTAAATATAAAAGTCAGTAAATGAGGTATAGGTTTCCCTATTTCAATTTTATAGAGTCTAGGCTAAAGTGTTAGTGATTTTCTTAAAAATAGCCGCGTCTTTGGAATCACTAAAGGGTGATACGGTCAAAATTTGGTCAATATAAACTTGACGTATTTCTTTCAATTTTGCATATAAAAAACCTGAACACCCCTCATTTTGAAGGTGTGTGTGTAGAATGTTGCTCCTATTTTGATTTTGGAATTCACTCTTCAGTTGTCAAAATGCCGTCCAAGCTCTTCTTGCTTGGACGGCATTTTGACAACTGAAGAGTCAAAATTTTTCTCGCGCATCGCGAAAATCCGAGGTACTCGCACGCAAAGCTGGCAAAATCGCTAAAAGTTGCCAAATCAACCGTTACAAATGTAATTAAAGTGTTTGGGGAACGTTTGTCGACAGCCAGGAAGTCTGGATCGGGGGGAAATCGAAATGCGGAAGCCGCTGAGACGACAAAGAGAGTTGCCGGTAGTTTCAAGCGAAATCCTAACCTCTCTCTCCGAGATGCCGCAAATAAGCTGGGTGTATCGTCTACAACCGTGCATCGAGCCAAAAAACGAGCCGGACTATCGACTTACAAGAAGGTAGTGACTCCAAATCGCGATGATAAACAAAATACGACGGCCAAAGCGCGATCCCGGAGGCTATACACGACGATGCTGACGAAGTTTGACTGCGTGGTAATGGACGACGAAACTTACGTCAAAGCCGACTACAAGCAGCTTCCGGGACAAGAGTTTTATACGGCAAAAGGAAGGAGAAAGGTAGCAGATATTTTCAAGCACATAAAACTGTCAAAGTTCGCAAAGAAATATCTGGTTTGGCAAGCCATCTGTAGCTGTGGCTTGAAAAGCAGCATTTTCACAGCTTCCGGGACTGTCAACCAAGAAATTTACGTGAAAGAGTGTTTGAATAAACGTCTGCTGCCTTTCCTGAAGAAACACGGTTGTTCCGTACTGTTTTGGCCGGATTTGGCATCTTGCCATTACGGTAAAAAGGCCATGGAGTGGTACGTCGCCAACAACGTGCAGGTGGTTCCCAAGGACAAGAACCCTCCCAACACGCCAGAGCTCCGCCCAATTGAGAAATACTGGGTTATTGTCAAGCGGAACCTGAAGAAGACCAAAAAAACTGCTACGGACGAGCAGCAGTTCAAGGCAAACTGGCTTTCTGCGGCGAAGAAGGTGGACAAGGTGGCTGTACAAAATCTGATGGCAGGTGTCAAGCGTGAGGCCCGGCAATTCGGATTTGGAAAAGCGAAAGCCTAACTGAATATTTTTCCTGAATTTTATACTAATTGAACTTGAAAAAGAAATTTAATTTGATTTTTTAAATAAACGATTTCACCGATTTACATGCGTTTTCCCTTGACCAAATTTTGACCGTATCACCCTTTACCAAAATCCTTAAATGAAGGTCAAAATTTTTGGGTCCAAATAATTTCTTGTTTAGAGTTCAACAAGAGGAAAGTTCAGCCAAATGACGTTGTTAATAGTCAATCCCATATTCGGCCGAAAAGATTTGAGAAGTCCTGAAATAAAAGGTCGAAAATCGCGAAGTAAAAAGTTGACTTTTAAATAATCACAAAAGTGGAATAACGACTTTCTTAATATTTAAATAAAAAAAAATAAACAAGTTAAAATTTTAAAAATCAACTTTTTGAAATTTGGAAAAGTCGGAATATGGGCGAAAAATCGATCTTTTAAATGAATCGATTAAATCAATTTTTCTAAACTGTTGGAAATTTTAAAGTCAACTTTTTTTTCTTATCCCTGCAGGAGAATGAGAATTCTATACTGAAAAAAATTGTATCGTGAGGCCAAAGATTTCATGCCATTAAAAAAACGAATACAAATTTTGCTTAGCAAAGAAGTCGCATTTCTCTGATGCAAAGTTTTTTTCCTTGTCCAAAAGTCAAAAATGTTTTTTTTTTCTTAGAAAATTATTTCGTTGAGGCTTATCCCTGCAGGAGAATGCGAATTCTACACTGAAAAAATATTATCGTGAGGCCAAAGATTCCATGCCCTTAAAAAAACTAATGCAAATTTTGCTTAGCAAAGAAGATACATTTCTCTGATGCAAAGTTTTTTTTCCTTGTCCAAAAGTCCAGGAAAAAATGTTTTTTTTTCTTAGAAAATTGTTTCGTTTAGGCTAAAAGCTATCACCTAAAAAACGACTTAATCCATTTCCTCTTATTTGCCGAGCATTATGGCAATATTTCACCGTATCTATGGGTTTTCACAATTTTCTGAGTGTTTAGATGAATTTTTCATTATTATGCTGTGAGTGTTGGTAATTTTATTTAAATTATGTCTTCCATTCCTATCCCACCTCCCACCTCTCCACTTCCCAACCATTTCTAATTCTTTAGTCCTTGTTATGTCCCCTACGGATGTGTTATGTCTGTGGCATATTCTCTTAACGAGCTTAACAGAGCATGTATTTGTGTGGGTGTGCGAGGTTGTTTGAGAATGTATTAGAGTTTCTGACAGCGTTTAGTTGGGTTTTGTTTTTAATTAATTCTCAAATTGTTTAATTATAACATAATTTGCAACGATTTTCCATGTGGTTAGTTGAACAAATTTCATCCAACATTAAATGTACGCATAGGATGTGAGAAGGAAGTACAAAAGGGAGAAGGGGAATAATTATTTTAACCAAATTTGTGTGGAATGTATAGAGAAGAAAATTTGCAAGAATTTGAATGGTACATTATAATATCAGGAAACTGTTCAAATTGAAGGAGTAAATCTGAGCTGGTTACGGAATAAGCAAAAAAAAAATAAAACAAAAAATAGGCAAAATTATGAAATTTCACAATGGTTTTTGGATTTACTAGGTAGTACTTCAAATTCTCTTTAGACCCAAAACACATGCTTTATACGCTATCTTCCATTTCTTCTATTCTACAGACATTTGTCCTCAAATTTAGGGGCCCTATCATATGTGTTGTGCCTTCTTCGCATACATAACCTCTTTGGGTCTTGCTCTCCCTAAGTTTACTTACCTTTGAGCCAGTTCATTTCTTCTTATCACGGTAAGTCCAGGTAAAATCTGGCGTATTCTAAGAAATATTTGGTCAAACTTTTGCATTTCAATATGGCTCCGTTTATCTATGAATACACCCAGGGAAGAAATATGATACCCTCAAACATGTTGCAAGAGCCCAATTTTATTTTTGGTGAATTTTATTTTAGTTTTTCTGAAACGAAATGTTTTTTCTTCGATAGAAATGTTTTTTCATTTTATTTTTTAAAGTTATTTCCGTATAATATTGCAACTATATATTATGGTCTCTCCTATCAGCGACAATTTTTTAGGTGTATACAGATCCCTTGAAATGTAAATGTGTCGAATACTAAATTAAATTAAATGTTTTAAAGTAAATGTTTTAACGATTTTGGCTTGAACCAAGAAGGGAAAGTTACTTCTCCTAAAAATGGAGAAATTACTCACAATGGACTTTGATAGTATGACCAACAACGAAAATTAAAATTATTAAATATTGAATTTACAGAAAATGTGGTCAAAATTTTATTTCTATAGAAAATTTTGTCAAAAGTTTATTTCTATAGAAGATTTTGTAAAAATGTTATTTCTATAGAAAATTTTGTCAAAATTTTATTTCTATAGAAAATTTTGTCAAAATTTTATTTCTATAGAAAATTTTGTAAAAATTTTATTTCTATAGAAAATTTTGTCAAAATGTTATTTCTATAGAAAATTCTGTCAAAATTTTATTTCTATAGAAAATTTTGTCAAAATTTTATTTCTATAGAAAATTTTGTCAAAATTTTATTTCTACAGAAAATTTTGTCCAAATTTTATTTCTATGGAAAATTTTGTCAAAATTTTATTTCTATGGAAAATTTTGTCAACATTTTATTTCTATAGAAAATTTTGTCATCATTTTATTTTTGTAGAACATTTTGTCAAAATTGTATTTCTGTAGAAAATTTTGTCAACATTTTATTTCTATAGAAAATTTTGTAAACATTTTATTTTTGTAGAAAATTTTGTCAAAATTTTATTTCTATAGAAAATTTTGTCAAAATTGTATTTCTATAGAAAATTCTGTCAAAATTTTATTTCTACAGAAAATTTTGTCAAAATTTTATTTCTATAGAAAATTTTGTCAAAATGTTATTTCTATAGAAAATTTTGTCAAAATTTTATTTCTATGGAAAATTTTGTCAAAATTTTATTTCAATAGAAAATTTTTTCAACATTTTATTTCTATAGAAAATTTTGTTAAAATTTTATTTCTATAGAAAATTTTGCCAACATTTTATTTCTATACAAAATTTTTTCAAAATTTTATTTCTATGGAAGATTTTATAATTTTTTTTGTAGAAAATTTTGTCATTTTTTTTTTATCGAAAATTTTGTAAAAACTGCATTTTTTGTTTCTATCGCAAATTTTGTAAAAATTGTATTTTTGTAGAATATTTTGTCAAAATTTTATTTCTATGGAAAATTTTGTCAACATTTTATTTCTATAGAAAATTTTGTCAACATTTTATTTCTATAGAAAATTTTGCCATCATTTTATTTTTGTAGAACATATTGTCAAAATTGTATTTCTGTAGAAAATTTTGTCAACATTTAATTTCTATAGAAAATTTTGTAAACATTTTATTTTTGTAGAAAATTTTGTCAAAATTTTATTTCTATAGAAAATTTTGTAAAAATTTTATTTCTATAGAAAATTGTGTTGAAATTTTATTTCTATAGAAAATTTTGTCAACATTTTATTTCTATACAAAATTTTTCCAAATTTTATTTCTATGGAAGATTTTATAATTTTTTTTGTAGAAAATTTTGTCAATTTTTTTTTATCGAAAATTTTGTAAAAACTGCATTTTTTATTTCTATCGCAAATTTTGTAAAAATTGTATTTTTGTAGAATATTTTGTCAAAATTTTATTTCTATGGAAAATTTTGTCAACATTTTATTTCTATGGAAAATTTTGTCAACATTTTATTTCTATAGAAAATTTTGTCAACATTTTATTTCTATAGAAGATTTTATATTTTTTTTTTGTATAAAAATTTTATTTCTATAGAAGATTTTGTCAAAATTTTATTTCTACCGGACTATCGACACATATGTAAGGATTGGCATAAGTATGCTCTCGTACATCCTGTTACTCTTCATTGAGTTAGGACCAAATATCAGTTTTCAAATTTTGTCAAAATTTTATTTCTATAGAAAATTTTGTCATAGTTTAATTCTATAGAAAATTTTGTCAACATTTTATTTCTATAGAAAATTTTATCAAAATTTTATTTTTATGGAAAATTTTGTCAATATTTTATTTCTATGGAAAATTTTGTCAATATTTTATTTCTATAGAATATTTTGTCAAAATTTTATTTCTATAGAAGATTTTATATCTATAGAAAATTTTGCCAAAATTTTATTTCTACAGAAAATTTTGTCAAAATTTTATTTCTATAGAAAATTTTGTCAAAATTTTATTTCTACAGAAAATTTTGTCAAAATATTATTTCTATGGAAAATTTTGTCAAAATGTTTTCCTATGGAAAATTTTGTCAACATTTTATTTCTATAGAAAATTCTGTCATCATTTTATTTTTGTAGAACATTTTGTCAAAATTGTATTTCTATAGAAAATTTTGTCAACATTTTATTTCTATAGAAACTTTTGTAAACATTTTATTTTTGTAGAAAATTTTGTCAAAATTGTATTTCTATAGAAATTTTGTAAAATTTTTATTTCTATAGAAAACTGTGCTAAAATTTTATTTCTATAGAAAATTTTGTCAAAATTTTATTTCAATAGAAAATTTTTCAACATTTTATTTCTATAGAAAATGTTGTTAAAATTTTATTTCTATAGAAAATTTTGCCAGCATTTTATTTTTATACAAAATTTTTTTGAAAATTTTATTTCTATGGAAGATTTTATAATTTTTTTTTTTTTAGAAAATTTTGTAAAAACTGCATTTTTTATTTTTGTAGAAAATTTTGTAAAAATTTTATTTCTATAGAAAATTGTGTTAAAATTTTATTTCTATAAAAAATTTTGTCAAAATTTTATTTCAATAGAAAATTTTTTTAAAATTTTATTTCTATAGAAGATTTTATATATTTTTTTTTTTTTTTTGAAGAAAATTTTGTCAAGATTTTATTTTTATCGAAAATTTTGTAAAAACTGCATTTTTGTACAAAATTTTAAATTTTATTTCTATAAAAAATTGTGTTAAAATCTTATTTGTATAGAAGATTTTGTCAAAATTTTATTTCTACCGGACTATCGACACATATGTAAGGATTGGCATAAGTATGCTCTCGTACATCCTGTTACTCTTCATTGAGTTAGGACCAAATATCAGTGGTCTGAATGACAAATTAAATAATTTAACAAAAAACTGGATTATGTTGTTCTTCTAGAAACAAACATTGATATTTCGAAGATGATTTATATAGTAACATTCAAAGTAAAGGTAAAAAAACTGTCCTTTTGATCACCCACCCTATTCACATAGGGCGACTAAAAACACGTTTGGTGAGATAGCTTCCCTACCGCACATATTTTCTCTCTATATATACTAGAAAACAAATAAATCGTTAATTCATAACATTCACAACAAATTTGAATATTTGTATAAATTGCATACATAATTATTTGATATAATTTAATTAAAATTTTTATATTCCCCATTGCATAGTTGTTATGATTGCCTAATCGAATAAAAGCTTCTACAAATATTTAAATTATTAAAACAATAAATAAATAATAAAGGAATTTCCAACAAAACAAAAACCAACATTCCCACCCCCCCATTGAAAACAGATGCAGAATTTTGTAAACTATGCTATGACTGTGAATAAATTCAACTGTAGTTAGTTAAGTCGTCTGATGCAGGTGGATTGTGTCATCAAAAGGAAATAATTGCTAAATTAATTAACTAATCTAACCGCAAAAACTTTCAATGACAATAGATTCCAACTCATGCACTAACGATACACACATATTCACACACACACAATTACTCCTTTTCAAGGAAGCTTTGTGGGAGTGTTCATCAGCAGTCTTTTCAATAAAGTTTACGACAAACTCTATCTATACTCTCACACACATTTTCTTTCATTTAATTGCTGCCTTAACTGTAGACAGTGTTGTCAGTACTGGGGATTTTACCCCAAATTTGGGGATATTTTTTCGTGAATTGCGACGAAATTTTTGAGTTGGGAATTTTCTTCTTGAACAAAAATTTCATTTAATCGCTGCCTTAACTGTAGACAGTATTGCCAGTACTGGGGATTTTGCCCCAAAATTGGGGATATTTTTTCGTGAATTGGAATTGGGAATTTGGTGGTACATTTTTGAATCGTAAAAACAAAAACAAGAATTAAACTTTGCCCTTCTGTATTCCACGACATACAAAAGGGTGCAAATGGGCCTTTTGGATTAGGAATGGACGGAGGATTTTATTTTGGAGGCTCAAGTGTTAATTTATAATTTTACTCAGCTTATCAAGGACCATCCAATTTTATTACTTGAGAATTTTTAAGTAAAGTTTCGTTCATATATATATGCTGACCGAACTCCCATTTTCATTTCTCGATCATTTGGAGGACTAATTCCTTGGTTCCTGGGTATATATTTAAAGACACTTTTGTCAAAATTGTATTTCTATAGAAAATTTTGTCAAAATGTTATTTCTATCGAAAATTTTTGTGAAAATTTTATTTCTATAGAAAACTTTCTCCAAATTTTATTTTTGTAGAAAATTTTGTCAACATTGTATTTGTAAAGGTAATTTAATTAAAATTTTATATCTATAGATAATTTTGTCAAAATTTTATTCCTATAAAAAAAATTCTCAAAATTTTATTTCTATAAAAAATTTCTCAAAATTTAATTTCTATTGAAAATTCTGTAAAAATTTTATTTCTATAGAAATTTTTGTTAAAATTTTATTTCTATAGAGAATTTTGCCAAAATTTTATTTCTATAGAAAATTTTCTCAAAATTTAATTTTTGTATAAATTTTCTCAAAATTCGTTTTGTTTGTTATTGTTGGCTTCTCTTCAATCGTTATTGTTGTTTTTGATCTCAGCGTAAAGCCATGCATTGACTAAACTACAAGTGTAGCTTAACCAACAGAGGAAAAGAATGTTTGTCAAATTTATTTGGGCAAAGCCCTATAGACTGCAAGATGGTTGGATGGACGCACGTTTCGGAATTACCACATTCCTCATCAGCATCCTCTACTTGCAGCAAAACTATCAACCAATTATCAGAATAAATTCGGGTAATTCACTCAACCCAAAGTCAACTACACTTGAACCTCCCGAAAATTTTATTTCTATAGAAAAAATTTTCTATAGAAAATTTCAAATTTCAAAATTTCTATAGAAAATTTTGTAAAAATTTCATTTCTATGGAAAATTTTATCAAAATTGCATTTCTATGAAAAATTTTGTCAAAACTGTATTTCTAAACATAATTTAGTTAAAATTTTATATCTATAGACATTTTTGTCAAAATTTTATTTCTATAAAAAAATTTCTCAAAATTTTATTTCTATAAAAAAATTTCTCAAAATTTTATTTCTATAGAAAATTCTGTAAAAATTTTATTTCTACTAAAATTTTTGTTAAAATTTTATTTCTATAGAAAATTTTGCCAAAATTTTATTTCTATAATTTTTTTTTTATTTTATTTCTATAGAAAATTTTCTCAAAATTTTATTTTTATAGAAAATTGAGTTGAAATTTTATTTCCATAGGAAATTTTGTCTAAATTTTATTTCTACAGAAAATGTTGTCAAATGTTTATTTATATAGAAAATTTTGTAAAAATTTTATTTCTATAAAAAATTTTGTAAACATTTTATTTCAATAGAAAATTTGAAAAAATATTATTTTCATAGAAAATTTTGTCAAAATTTTATTTCTATATAAAATTTTGCAAAAATATTATTTGTTATAATTTTGTAAACATTTAATTTTTATAGAATATTTTGCAACAATATTATTTCCATAGAAAATTTTGTAAAAATTTTATTTCTATAGAAATTTTTGTTAAATTTTATTTCTATAGAAAAATTTGTCAAAATTTTATTTCCATACAAAATATTGTCAGAATTTTATTTCTATAGATAATTTTGTTGAAATTTTATTTCCATAGAAAATGTTGTCTAAATTTTATTTCTACAGAAAATGTTGTCAAAATTTTATTTCTATAGAAAATTTTATAAAAATTTTATTTCTATAGAAAATTTAGCAAAAATATTATTTCCATAGAAAATTTTGTAACACTTTTATTTTTATAGAAATTTTTGCTAAAATTTTATTTCTATAAAAAAAATTTTTCAAATTTTGTTTCTATAGAAAATTTTGTCCCAATTTTATTTCTATAGAAAAATTTTTAAAAATTGTATGTCTAGAGAAAATTTTGTCAAAATTTTATTTTTGCAGAACATTTTTTAAAAATATTATTTTTGTAGAAAATTTTGCCAAAATTAAAATTCGATAGAAATTTTTGGCAAAATTTTATTTCTATTGAAAATTTTGCCAAAATTTAATCTCTATAGAAAAATTAGTCAAAGCTTTTTTTCCATAGAAAATTTTGTCAGAATTTTATTTCTATAGAAAATTTTGTTGAAAATTTATTTGCATATAAAATTTTGTTTAAAATTTATTTCTACAGAAAATGTTGTCAAAAATTTATTTCTAAAGATTATTTTATTATCTATAGAAAATTTTGTCAAAACTTTATTTTTATAGAAAACTTTGTCAAACATTTATTTCTATAGAAAATCGTGTGAAAATATTATTTCTATAAAAAATTTTGTCAACATTTTATTTCTATAGGAAATTTTCTCAAGGTTTTATTTCCAAAAAAAATTTTCGCAAAATTTTATTTCTACAGAAAATTTTGTCAAAATTTCATTTTTAAAGATAATTTTATTAAAATTTTATAGCTGTAGAAAATGTTGTCGAAATTTTATTTCTGTAGAAAATTGTGTCAAAATTTTATTTTTATAGAAAATCTTGTCAAAATTTTATTTCTATAGAAAATTTTGTAAAAATTTTATTTCTATAAAAAAGTTTGTAAACATTTTATTTCCATAGAAAATTTTGTCAAAATTTTATTTCCATAGAAAAATTTGCGTCAAACATTTATTTCTTAGAAATTTTTGCCTAAATTTTATTTCTAAAGAAAATTTTGTCAACATTTTATTTACACGCAGAGAAGGAATATGATCACCTCAAACATGTTTCAAGAGCAAAATGTTATTTTTGTATGGTGACCATGTAACATGTTTGTCACTAAAATGTTATTTTCTCGTCAAATATAACCTGCTTGCCGAAATCAGATACATGATTTCCGAGCAAATAACATGGTTGCGAAAACCATGTTACATGGTCACCACCCAAAAATAACATTTTGCTCTTAAATCATGTTTGAGGTGATCATATTCCTTCTCTGGGTGTATTGAGGATATTTGTGAAGTACTTCTTAGTAGGGTAGGAATATTTTGCAAAATGTACCAAAACATCAAGAATTCTACCAATCTATCAAATTCTATCAACTGTGGCAACCGTATTTTGAAATTTGATCAAAATGTTTTGGGGATTTTTGTGGAGAATTTTAATTTAAATTGCGGACTAGAGCCAAGAAAATCACTGGCAACACTGGCTATAGAAGTCATTTCTTGCTAATGTCTATCTATGGTCTCAGAGTTATTCTCGTTTTACTTACAGACAAGGCTTACATCTCAGTTCAGGATTGAATGCTTGAGTGTGTGGTACATATTCTCTTTATTGCTGACGTTTCTAGATCTCTGTCTTTGCTTGGATGCGTGTGTGTATGTGTGTGAGTGTATTTATGGTTAACTTCCTTGGTTAGTTCTACGATATGCTGGCGGTGTCTTGAATAGAAAATTGAATTTCATTTCAATTGAATAATTGACAAAATGAGCGAATGATGAAATTAAGTGAATGTCTTTTATACTGAATTTTGATTTAGTTACAAGTGTATTCATAGTCAATGAGATGAACACTGGGGTTTTCCAGAGCACAAAGCTACACTCACAAAATAAGTGAGAAAAAGTCAGAAAAGAAAATAACATAATGGCTAATTTGAGAATTTTTTAGCTAAACTAACGATAATATAAGAAAACTAAGTAAAAAGTTTTCGTCAAATTCAATAAAATTTATAGGACTTAATTCATTTTTTTTATTATAGAAATTTGGAGCCCGAAATTTCTATAAAGTCTTTAGGGCCATGATAAAGTCTAGATGGACGAATGGTTTTGTACAATTTTGAAATTTAAATTGAAAAAAATATTGTCGGGAGGTCAAAGATTTCATGTCCTTAAAATACGAATGCATTTAGCTTAGAAGACGCATTTCTCCTGTATAAAGTTTTTTCCCTTGTCCAAAAAACGATAAACTTTTCTATAAAGTCGCTTTTTCCTTATAATTAAGTGGACTTGAAAATGGGTATCTTAAAATGAAAGAAAATTTGGTTTGGCTAAGGTCAACTTGTCTTTAATAATTGTGAAAAATTCATAAAATTTTTTAATTTGTTGTCTTTTTTGCATCTTGATAACAAAACAAAAAAGCGTTACAAAATAGGACATGTTTTTCAACACCTGATCTTAAAGACGATATTTACTTGAAACACTGCATAATTTCTACTTGAAATCGAGTCTGAATTTGAAAATGTAAGATGTGGTTAACATGTTTTTAAAGGACTTTAATTGCATATGAAGAAAAAAAAAATAGAAACGAGTATATACAGGACTAAGTTCGGCCGGGCCGAATCTTAAATACCAACCACCATCAACCAAATATTAGGCACGCAGAGAAGGAATATGATCACCTCAAACATGTTTCAAGAGCAAAATGTTATTTTTGTATGGTGACCATGTAACATGTTTGTCACTAAAATGTTATTTTCTCGTCAAATATAACCTGCTTGCCGAAATCAGATACATGATTTCCGAGAAAATAACATGGTTGCGAAAACCATGGTCACCACCCACAAATAACATTTTGCTCTTAAAACATGTTTGAGGTGATCACATTCCTTCTCTGGGTGGGGTTTCCTTTGGAATTTCAGAAGGGCTTGAGGACACTTCCCGAAGATAAATTTAAAGATTTCACCTATGAGGACTATATCAGATTCTGGATTTATAAGAACCATTTTTGTTTGAGTTTTAGAGGAATCATTAACAGCTCTTGTAAGTGTGCAAGAAAATTATAAAATAACGTCTTGATTTGAAATCTTAAATCTGTAGAAGTAAAATCTGGAAATTTTACATTGAGTTTCAAGCTAGTTTCATGATCAGTGCGCCTTCTATACCCTCAAGAAGTGAAGTCGGTCTATATGGAGGCATTACCAAGTGGACCGATAAAAACTTAATCCGATACACGTTTTTGTGAGCCTAAAATACTAGAATATTTACAATTTCAGGCAAATCAGATAAAAACTACGGTTTCTAGAAACCCAAGGAGTTAAATCGGGAGATCGTTCTTATGGGGGCTATACTAAAATATGGACCAATACTCACCGTTTTCGGCACACTGAAAATACCTCTAGATTTCCAATTTCAGGTAAATTGAATAAAAACTGCGGTTTCTATAAGCCCAAGAAGCAAAATCGGGAAATCGGTCTATATGGGAGCTATACCAAAATATGGACCGATATTCACAATTTTTGGCACACGTATTTGTGGTCCTACAATACCTCTAGATTTCCAATTTCAGACAAATTGGATAAAAACTACGGTTTCTATAAGCCCAAGAAGTAAAATCGGGAGATCGGTCTATATGGGGGCTATACCAAAACATGGACCGATACTCACAATTTTTGGCACACGTATTTGTGGTTCTACAATACCTGTAGATTTCCAATTTCAGGTAAATTGACTAAAAAATGCGGTTTCTATAAGCCCAAGAATAAAATCGGGAGATCGGTCTATATGGGGGCTATACCAATATATGGACCGATATTCACAATTATTGGCACACGTATTTGTGGTCCTACAATACCTCTAGATTTCCAATTTCAGGTAAATTGAATAAAAACTGCGTTTTCTATAAGCCCCAGAAGTAAAATCGGGTGACCGGTCTATATGGGGGCTATACCAAAATATGGACCGATATTCACAATTTTTGGCACACCTCTTTATGGTCATAAAATACCTCTAGATTTCAAATTTCAGGCAAGTTGGATTAAAACTTCAATTTCTATAAACCCAAGACCCCAAATCGGGAGGTCGGTTTATATGGGGACTATATCAAAACCTGGACCGATATAGCCCATCTTCGAACTTGACCTGCCTGCAGACAAAAGATGAGTCTGTGCAAAATTTCAGCACGATTGCTTCATTATTGAAGACTGTAGCGTGATTACAACAGACAGACAGACAGACGGACATCGTTATTATACCCTCCATCATAGGATGGGGGTATATTAACTTTGTCATTCCGTTTGTAACACATCGAAATATTGCTCTAAGACCCCATAAAGTATATATATTCTGGGTCGTGGTGAAATTCTGAGTCGATCTAAGCATGTCCGTCCGTCCGTCCGTCCGTCCGTCTGTTGAAATCACGCTAACTTCCGAACGAAACAAGCTATCGACTTGGAACTTGGCACAAGTAGTTGTTATCGATGTAGGTCGGATGGTATTGAAAATGGGCCATATCGGTCCACTTTTACGTATAGCCCCCATATAAAGGGACCCTCAGATTTGGCTTGTGGAGCCTCTAACAGAAGCATATTTCATCCGATCCGGCTGAAATTTGGTACATGGTGTTGGTATATGTTCTCTAACAACCGTGCAAAAATTGGTCCACATCGGTCTATAATTATATATAGCCCCCATATAAACCGATCCCCAGATTTGGCTTGCGGAGCCTCAAAGAGAAGAAAATTTCATCCGATCCGGCTGAAATTTTGTACATGGTGTTGGTATATGGTCTCTAACAACCATGCAAAAATTGGCCCACATCGCTTCATAATTATATATAGCCCCCATATAAACCGATCCCCAGATTTGGCTTGCGAAGTCTCCAAGAGAAGCGAATTTCATCCAAGCCGGTTGTAATTTGGAACATGGTGTTAGTATATGATCTTTAACAACCGTGCCAGATTTGGTCCATATCGGTCCATAATTATATATAGCCCCCATATAAAACGTTCTCCAGATTTGACCTCCGGAGCCTCTTGGAGGAGCAAAATTCATCCGATCCGGTTCAAATTAGGAACGTGGTATTAGTATATGGTCGCTAACAACCATACCAAAATTGGTCCAATCACACAAAAATTGGTCCATATCGGTTCATAATCATGGTTGCCACTCGAGCCACAAATAATCTACCAAGATTTTATTTCTATAGAAAATTTTGTCAAAAGTTTATTTCTATAGAAAATTTTGTTAAAATTTTATTTCTGTAGAAATTTTTGTCAAAATTTTCTTTCTATAGAAAATTTTGTGAAAATTTTATTTCTATAGAAAATTTTGTTAAAATTTTATTTCTGTAGAAAATTTTGTCAAAATTTTATGTCTACTTTGTCAAACTGAATTATATACGTATTGGATCGATCTTTTTTGATTTAATACATACCACGTATGGACTTACATACAATTTAGAAGATGGTGTTAGGAGGTTTTAAGATACGTTGCCATCGGCAAGCGTTACCGCAACTTAATAATTCGATTGTGGATGGCAGTGTTTAGAAGAAGTTTCTACGCAATCCATGATGGAGGGTACATAAGCTTCGGCCTGGCCGAACTTACGGCCGTATATACTTGTTTCGTCTTAGAATTTCTCCTTGATCAAGAATATATATACTTTATATAGTCGGAAATCGATATTTCGATGTGTTTCAAACGGAATGACAAACTTATTATACCCCCGTCACAATTCTATGGTGGTGGGTATAAAAACGAATAAATTAAAATTTGTTACTTAGAATCAAGTATGCAAAACTTAAATTTAAAAGACAATTTTGTCTTAAAAGTATGAAGCAAGGGTACTTTTAAGACAAAATTGTCTTTTAAATAAAAGTTTTGCATACTTGATTCTAAGTAGCAAATTTTAATTTATTCGTTTTTATACCCACCACCATAGAATTGTGACGGGGGTATAGTAAGTTTGTCATTCCGTTTGAAACACATCGAACAAAATCCTTGAGGATACTTTGAGTGTGAAATATATGTATGTCGGACCATATTGCGGAGGTCTTTAAAAATTAATACAATTTAGTAGTTAGTTTTTCCCATAAAATTGCTTACTTTTTGTGTGATTAAAACTTGCTCTTAAACTGAAAATGTCGATTTTTAAAACCATTTTAATATCATAAAATTATTGCGACCTACTTAAGCATAAAATTATTGAGACATACTTAAAACTTTAAGAATTGCACTAAAAAATATTTTTTTTTTTTTTTCATAAAAATAAGTTAAATTTAATATTAATTTAACTGTGGTCATTTTTTTCGCGGAGAATTTTGGAATATGCAAATGAACACTTCTTTAATGGTTATTCAATTATTCTATCATTATCATAATGTGTGTGTGTACAAATACACCCATAAATGACCATCAGAATGTGTGGGCAAGTCAATGATTTGTGGTTTTCCATAGTAATAAATATTTCTATATTCAGGCTTTTGTTTTTGTCCATGAGTATATAATGTAATTTATTATTGAATAATTTCTGCTAATTAAAGCAATTAATTTCATAACAAAAAAAAAAAAAACGCCCACCACAAACACACACATACAATTATTGGCAAATACACATACACACACGCAAAAACCTCTTCCATAAAAAATAATCCAAAAACTGGTTAATGAAATGAGTGTATTTTAATAATCAACCAAATGATTATTTACTTATTTTTCAATTAAGCCTGGAACAATAGACCGTCAGTGACAGATCCCTAGATAGATGTCTACGCATACATTAACATGCATTCACACACACACACACTACGTGTATACACGAGCAGAATGATTTTTAATTAAAATATAATTGTGTATACACAAGCTCCACGCATACACATACATACAAAATCTGCACTAGGTATGTGTTTGTGTGTATATATACATACATACTCGTATGTGTAAATGTAAATATGTGTGGATGAGTTGTTGTTGTGTGTTTGAATATGTGATCATGTAAATTGCTTCTATGGTTGTTAATAAACACATCCTTTGTTCCATGAATATGTGTGTGTGTGTAATTAGTGAGTGTGTATGTGTTTGTGTCTGTCTGTGTGTGTGTGTGTAATTATAACACGAATGTAGTATGAGTTTTTGTGAGCAAGCAGCGTTTGTCATTAAATTAATTAACTCATTATGACAAATTTAAAAATGGCTGCGAAACTCAGTGTGCTTGCTCATGACATTCTGACATTCATTTAAAAAATGGCAATGTTAGCAATTACCGGATATTATTGGGTTAAGCACAAAAACATAAAAAAAATAAAATCAACCAAAGCTATGAAAGTGCCACATACTCGTATTGCAAATACATACACGTATAGGTTAGTGGTCGAGAATGGTGTTATGATATAATTATCGTTTTAATTATAGTTTTCTCAATTACATTTGAATTTAATAATTTGTTTGATAATAACATTCTTCATTTGGTTTGTCTACCATTTTTATACCCACCACCATAGAATGGTGACGGGGGTGTAATAAGTTTGTCATTCCGTTTGTAACACATCGAAATATCGATTTCCGACTATATAAAGTATATATATTCTTGATCAGGGAGAAATTCTAAGACGATATAACGATGTCCGTCTGTCCGTCCGTCTGTCTGTTGTAATCACGCTACAGTCTTCAATAATGAAGCAATCGTGCTGAAATTTTGCACAAACTCGTCTTTTATCTGCAGGCAGGTCAAGTTCGAAGATGGGCTATATCGGTCCAGGTTTTTATATAGTCCCCTTATAAACCGACCTCCCGATTTGGGGTCTTGGGCTTATAGAAATCGTAGTTTTTATCCAATTTGCCTGAAATTTGAAATCTAGAGGTATTTTAGGATCATAAAGAGGTGTGCCGAAAATGGTGAGTATCGGTCCATGTTTTGGTATAGCCCCCATATAGACCGATCTCCCGATTTTACTTCTTGGGCTTATAGAAACCGCAGTTTTTATTCAATTTACCTGAAATTGGAAATCTAGAGTTATTGTAGGACCACAAATACGTGTGCCAAAAATGGTGAGTATCGGTCCATGTTTTGGTATAGGCCCCATATAGACCGATCTCCCGATTTTACTTCTTGGGCTTATAGAAACCGCAGTTTTTATTCAATTTACCTGAAATTGGAAATCTAGAGGTATTGTAGGACCACAAATACGTGTGCCAAAAATTGTGAGTATCGGTCCAAGTTTTGATATAGGCCCCATATAAACCGACCTCCCGATTTGGGGTCTTGGGCTTTTAAACCCCGTAGTTTTTATTCAATTAGCCTGAAATTGGAAATCTGGAGGAGTTTTAGGACCATCAAAGAGTGTGTAGAAAATTGTGCCTATCGGTCCATGTTTTGGTATAGCTTCCATACAGACCGATTTCCGGATTTTGTTTTGCTGGGCGTCCAGAAACTGTTTTTTTTATACAATTTGCCTGAAATTGGAAATCTAGATGTATTTTAGGACTATAAAGAGTGTATCGAAAATGGTTCGTATCGATCCATGTTTTCATACAGCCCCCATATAGACCGATCTCCAGATTTTATTTCTTGGCCTTCTAGAAACTGTATTTACTATCCGATTTGCCTGAAATTTGAAATCTAGAGGTATTTTATGATCAGAAATAGGTGTGCCGAAAATGGGATGTATCCGTCCATGTTTTGGTATAGCCCACATATAGACCGATCTCCCGATATTATTTCTTGGGCGTCTAGAAACTGTATTTTCTATCGGATTTGCCCTGAAATTGAAAATCTAGAGGTATTTTAAGACCACAAATAGGTGTGTCGAGGAATGGGAAGTATCAGTCGAAGTTTTGATATATCTCCCATATAAACCGATCACCCGATTTGGGAACTTGAGCTTCTAGAAACCGTAGTTTTTATTCGATTTGCCTACAATTGGAAATCGAGATGTATTTTAGGACCATAAATGGGTGTGCAGAAATTGGGGTGTATCGGTCCATGTTTCGTTGTAGCCCCCAATAGACCGATTTCCCAAATTTACTTCTTGGACTTATAGAATCCGTAGTTTTTATCCAATTTGCCAGAAATTATTAATCTAGAGGTATGTTAGAACCATAAAGAGGTATGTCTAAAATGGTCCGTATCGGTCCATGTTTTGGTATAGCCCCCTTATAGCGCCCGATTTTAGATTTCGTAGTTTTTACCCAATTTGTCTGAAATTGGAATTCTACAGGTATTTGAGTCGAACATTTTGGGTATTGGTCCATGTTTTGGTATATCCCCCATATAGACCTACCTCCCGGATTTATTTCTTAGGCTGCTAGAATCTGTAGTTTTTATCCACATTGCCTGAAAATGAAAATTTACATTTTTTTGGTATTTTAGACCCTAAAAAATGTGTATTGCATTTATTTCTACCGGTCCATTAAGTAAGACATTGATCAATCGACGGATTTCACATCTTGAAGATATAGCAGGAGCACTGATGATATAAATTGCTAGAAACTAAAAGTAAAATTTCCAGATTTTACTCCTCGTTATCATTAAATAATGGCGGTAAAAATCTACGAATTTAAGATTTCAAATCAAGGCTTTTTTCATCATTTACACGATATGTTAATGATTTCTCTAAAATTCAAACAAAATTGGTTCTTATAAATCCAGAATCTGATCTAGTATTCAAGGTGGAATCTTTAAATTTATCTTCGGGAAGTGTACTGGTTGAATTGATCTGCTTGGTAGAATATCTGTCATCAAACCCCCTTAAATCCTATATATATTATCAAGATGCCCGCACCGGAGCCGGACTATCGACTTACAAGAAGGTAGTGACTCCAAATCGAGATGATAAACAAAATACGACGGCCAAAGCGCGATCCCGGAGGCTGTACACGACGATGCTGACGAAGTTTGACTGCGTGGTAATGGACGACGAAACCTACGTCAAAGCCGATTACAAGCAGCTTCCGGGACAAGAGTTTTATACGGCAAAAGGAAGGGGAAAGGTAGCAGATATTTTCAAGCACATAAAACTGTCAAAGTTCGCAAAGAAATATCTGGTTTGGCAAGCCATCTGTACCTGTGGCTTGAAAAGCAGCATTTTCATAGCTTCCGGGACTGTCAACCAAGAAATTTACGTGAAAGAGTGTTTGAATAAACGTCTGCTGCCTTTCCTGAAGAAACACGGTTGTTCCGTACTGTTTTGGCCGGATTTGGCATCTTGCCATTACGGTAAAAAGGCCATGGAGTGGTACGCCGCCAACAACGTGCAGGTGGTTCCCAAGGACAAGAACCCTCCCAACACTCCAGAGCTCCGCCCAATTGAGAAATACTGGGCTATTGTCAAGCGGAACCTAAAGAAGACCAAAAAAACTGCTAAGGACGAGCAGCAGTTCAAGGCAAAATGGCTTTCTCCGGCGAAGAAAGTGGACAAGGTGTCTGTACAAAATCTGATGGCAGATGTCAAGCGTGAGGCCCGGCAATTCGGATTTGGAAAAGCGAAAGCATAACTGAATATTTTTCCTGAATTTAATACTAATTGAACTTGAAAAATAAATTCAATTTGATTTTTTAAATAAACGATTTCACCGATTTACACGCGTTTTCCCTTGACCAAATTTTGACCGTATCACCCTTTATAATAAGTTTGTGCATTTGTATGTAACGCAAAGAAGGAGAAGTCTGAGACCCATCGTTTAGTATACCGATCGTCTTAGTATTAAATTCTGAGTCGATTTAGCGATGTCCGTCTGTCTGTCTGTTCATGTATTTTTGTGCGCAAAGTACAGGTCGCAGTTTAAGTCCGATCGTCCTCAAATTTGGCATAGGGTCGTTTTTTGGAACAAAGACAATCGCTTTTGATTTTGGAAAAAATCGGTTCAGATTTAGATATAGCTGTCATATATATTTATCCTCGATCTGGTCATAATTGGCGTGTTTATTAACCGATGTTCTTCAAATTCCGTACATCCGAATATTTTATGAGTCTCGAAAAACTTGCAAAATATCAGCCAAATCGGTTCAGATTTAGATATAGCTCCCATATATATCTTTAGTCCGATTTAGACTCATATGGCAACAGAGGCCAAAGTTTACTACCGATTTACGTGAAATTTTGCACAGGGAGTTGAATTGACATTCTACCAATGCTTGGTAAATTTGATTGAAATCGGTTCAAATTTAAATATAGCTCCCATATATATCTTTCGTCAGATTTGAACTTACATGGCCTCAAAAGCTAGAGTTTTGCCGTGAATTGGTTCAAATTTTGCACAAGGAGTACGTTTAACAGTATCGCTAAGTGTACTAAATTTGGTTGATATCGGTTCACATTTAGATATAGCTCCCATATATATCTTTCGTCCGATTTGCACTTATATGGCCTCAAAAGCCAGAGTTTTGCCGTGATTTAGTTCAAATTTTGCACAAAGAGCCCGTTTAATAGTATGGGTAAGTGTACCAAATTTGGTTGAAATCGGTTCAAATTTAGATAAAGCTCCCATATATATCTTTCGACCGATTTGAACTTTTATGTCCACAAAAGCCAGCGTTTTGCCGTGATTTAGTTCAAATTTTGCACAAGGAGTACGTTTAACAGTATCGGTAAGTATATATCTTTCGCCCGATTTACACTCATATGACCACGGGGGCTAAAGTTATACTCCCATTTACGTGAAATTTAGCAGAGATTGCAGAATTATTATACTAACTATGCAGTTCAAATTTAGTCAAAATCGGTTCAGATTATATATAGCTCCCATATATACGTACACCAGAGTTGGGGAAATATGGTAGACTGTTTCATATTTTAGACCCATTTTCAATGGGATTTTCCTCCAATTGACTAGATAGTTTACACAGAGAATATATTTAATATTTTAAGTGTATTTAAGTGTGTCAATTTTGTTCTAATTTGGTTCAGTTTTAGATAAATCCTCCATATATTCGTTCTTCTGGTTTATACAAATATGGCCAAATTCCCACACTTTACACAAAATTCTGTGATGATTTCCCCATATCTTAGTCACACACTGTAATGCCAGAATTTCCACAGAATGGTTGAGTTTTAAATAAGGCGACTTGACCAAATAATATATCACAACCCACACTTGACCACATATCTTGGCGAGAACTAACCAATATCCTTGTAAAATCGCCACTGATAAGTAGCAAAAATTGTAAATATTACTAAAATTGTCCTATATCTCGAATACATATGTATCACCTGATAAATCATAAATGCGCCTTTGTACAATTGCATTAAAATTTCTCTCGCTTCATATTTCCCATATTTTTTACTAACATTGTGTTTCATACCAGGGCGTTAGCCGATTTCAATTTTAATTATGGAGATTTTGTAGAAGTAGAAAAAATTGTCTCCATTATAAGTATTTGTATCTGGTAATGCAAACCTTTATATAGCTCCCAGCAAATTTGAAGTAGTTGAGATGGTAACACAAATGTTGGCCTACATGGTGGTGAAGGGTATAATATAGTCGGCCTCGCCCGACTTTAGACTTTACTTACTTGTTTTTTACTAACATTGTGTTCCACCCTAGCGCATTAGCCGACTTAAATTTTGAGTCTATAGATTTTGTAGAAGTCTATCAAATTCTGTCCAGATCGAGTGATATTTAAATGTATGTATTTGGGACAAACCTTTATATATAGCCCCCAACACATTTGACGGATGTGATATGGTATCGAAAATTTAGATCTACAAAGTGGTGCAGGGTATAATATAGTCGGCCCCGCCCGACTTAAGACTTTACTTACTTTTTTTTATAAATTCGTAACCATTACGTTTTCAGATCATGAACGCCGTTTGATTTTACGAATGTTTCATTATTTGACTTTAATTTAAAAAAATCCTAAAATTCAATTGTTTCCCAAAATTTTTATTTAGTCCATCAATCAATACAAGAAAAATATTTTTATGGAAGTTTAGTTGTAAACTAGAAATACAAATAAATTGTTTACAAATTTCATTATTCATTTATTATGTTCACATTTCCAATACAAAAGAAGAAATACAGAGATACCCCCCTTAGCAACGCTATTTCAATTTGCATTGCCAAACCAATTTTTCATTTCAATTTAGAGCTGACCATTTCTTCAAGCCACACACACACACATACACCGGTACCAAATAAAGTCACCTCAATTTGGAAATTAATTAACAAGGATGAAACAAACCCAAATAAGAAAGGACCCCACAAAAAAACAACGCTCTTTGGCATTACAAAAATTTAATCAACATCCATATCCATCGCCTCACACACACAAACCAATCTACCATTTCACCTGCCTTGTTCCTCTTGTTATTCTGGTTGTATTTATTTGTGTGTGTGTGTGTGCTTGTGCCATTTCCATTTATAAAAACACCTTAACACGTTTCCTTTTCCAATTAAATACCACCATTTTCCATTAAACGAATTTGCATATGTGCCAGTAAAAAGTCCGCAGGACCAAAAAGATATGACGTTAGACCATCATTCATTCATTCACTCACTCACTCAGCAGACATACAGACAAATAGCACATCACCAAAGGGACAGACAGAAAAACACACAACATTTAGCTGAGAATGGAAATCAGAGGAAGATTGGAAAGGTAACGGGAGGAGCCAGAAAAACGTCCATGTCCATCCTTACGATGATGATTTTGCCACCACCACTACTACCACACAGCACACATCCTTAATAGAGAGTATTTCTATAATAAAATTAAATTAGAAGACCAGAAAATTAAATCATCAAAACACGACTGCAGCGGTCGGTGAAAGTGGCGACCAAAGGCAAATGGTTCTGATGCTACCAAGTGGGAGAGTTTGCTATTTTTTTTTTCTCTGACAAGTGGGTGGTAGTCTGGAAAATGGCTGGGAGGCAATTGGGCGTCAAATGACGAATGGCATGGAATGGACTGAATAATTACTGGGTCTGAAAGATGATTCGAATATTTATCTGCAGAGCACTACAGTATTGTTTCTCTTCCCCCATCTCCCATTCTGCTTGAAGTCTGCAGTTAACAATCAATTTTTGGTACACTTGCCAGAGATCCCATGGAGTTTTTTTCATTTTTCATTTCTTCCTTCCTCCCAAAAATCTTGGATACACATGCACAATCACCTCTTAATAGTTATGTACAAATTTATTAAGATCTTCTCTTCCAGTTTTTTTGTTCTTCCAACAGCACAGCAAATTGACTACTAATATGGGGCAAAAATGGGTGACGGAAATTTTCGAAAAGGATCCATCAAAGGCCTTCGTAATAGAGGGCCCCTTACAAAGAGTTTGTCACACTTATAATACAAATTTTCTAATCAAAAATGGTTATATAGGGTATACAAATGAGAAGGGTGTACAACAGGGCACTTGACCACGGTTGCCATGGTTGGTAGAATTCTACCAAAATTGGTAGATTTTTTATTGTTTGGTACACTCAAAAAAAAGTGAACTCTCTATTTCACTGAAGCCAATTTAACTTTATTTTAGTTCATGGAATTATTATGTTTGGAGAAAGTTTCCTTTACTCTAATAATTTTTTGTGTACGTTAGTTAAATCAACTAAAACGGAGGAAGAAACTATACTCAAATGATGCATAAAGATTAACTAAATTCGTGTCCTCCACAAAATAGATCAGAATTTCTTTAAATTTGTAAATTTTACCAAAAATGCGTCCATCATGAACTTCGTATGTCACTAAAGACATTTTTGCAATTTTGAACTCCAAGTTTTTCCTTCAAACTACAAAATTTTTTTTAACAAGTGAAAAAACTTAGTTATGTCTAATAAATTTTCTTGAATTTGTCGAAAAATATTTACTTATTTTTATGACATCGGCGCGATGCCAACGTTTGTAATACTGTTTAGTTAAAATTTTCTACAAATATTCAAAATTTTCTAAAATTATCCGAAAGTTTTCTTCCTGGTGGGTTCACTGTTTTTTCAGTGTAGCTTGGTAAAATTCTTGATGCTTTGGTAGATTTTTCAAAATATTTCTCTCCAGCTATGACGAACTTCAATTTTCTATAGAAATAAAATTTTGACAAAATTTTCTATAGAAATAAAATTTTGACAAAATTTCTATAGAAATAAAATTTTGACAACATTTTCTATGGAAATAAAATTCAGACAAAATTTCCTATAAAAATAAAATTTTGACAAAATTTTCTATAGAAATACAATTTTGACAAAATTTTATTTCTATCTTAAATTTTGTCAAAATTGTATTTCTATAGAAAATTTTGACAAAATTTTATGTTTATAGAAAATTCTGTCTGAATTTTATTTTCCTATAAAGATAAAATTTTGACAAAATTTTTTATAAACATTAAATTTTAAAAAAATTTTCTATAGAAATTAAATTTTGAGAAAATTTTCTGTAGAAGAAAATTTTTGACAATGTTTTCCATAGAAATAAAATTTTGACAACATTTTCTATGGAAATAAAATTCAGACAAAATTTTCTATAGAAATAAAATTTTAACAAAATTTTCTATAGAAATAAAATTTTAACAAAATTTTCTATAGAAATAAAATTTTAACAAAATTTTCTATAGAAATAAAATTTCCACAAAATTGTCTATAGAAATAAAGTTTTGACAACATTTTCTATACAAATAAAATTTCGACAAAATTTTCTATACAAATAAAATTTTGACAAAATTTCGATAGAAGTAACATTTTGACAAAATTTTCTATAAACATAAAATTTTGACAAAATTTTCTATAGAAATAAAATTTCGACAAAATTATCTATAGAAATAACATTTTGACAAAATTTTCTATAAAAATAAAATTTGGCAAAATTTTCTATAAAAATAATATTTTGACAAAATTTTCTATACAAATAAAATTTTGACAACATTTTTATAAACATAAAATTTTGACAAAATTTTCTGTAGACATAAAATGTTTACAAAATTTTCCATAGAAATAAAATTTTAACAAATTTTTCTATCGAAATAAAATTTTGACAAAATTTTCTATGAAAATAAAATTTTGACAAAATTTTCTATAGAAATAAAATTTTGACAAAATTTTCTATAGACATAAAATTTTGACAAAATTTTCTATAGACATAAAATTTTGACAAAATTTTCTATAGACATAAAATTTTGACAAAATTTTCTATGAAAATAAAATTTTGACAAAATTTTCTATAGAAATAAAATTTCGACAAAATTTTCTATAGAAGACAAATGTTGACAAAGTTTTCCATAGACATAAAATTTTGACAAAATTTTCTATAGAAATAAAATTTTGACAAAATTTTCTGTAGAAACAAAATTTAACAAAATTTTCTCTAGAAATAAAAATTTGAAGAACTTTTCTATAGAAATAAAGTTTTGACAAAATTTTCTATAGAAATAACATTTTGACAAAATTTTCTATAAAAATAAAATTTTGACAAAATTTTCTAAAAAAATAAAATTTTGACAAAATTTTTATAAACATAAAATTTTGACAAAATTTTCTGTAGAAATAAAATTTTGACAAAATTTCTATAGAAATAAAATTTTGACAAAATTTTCTATAGAAATAAAATTTTGACAAAATTTTCTATAGACATAAAATTTTGACAAAATTTTCTATAGACATAAAATTTTGACACAATTTTCTATAGAAAAAAAATTGACAAAATTTTCTATAAAAATAAAATTTTGACAAAATTTTCTATAGAAATAAAATTTCGACAAAATTTTCTATAGAAGAAAAATGTTGACAAAGTTTTCCATAGACATAAAATTTTGACAAAATTTTCTATAGAAATAAAATTTAACAAAATTTACTATAGAAATAAAAATTTGAAGAACTTTTCTATAGAAATAAAGTTTTGACAAAATTTTCTACAGAAATAACATTTTGACAAAATTTTCTATAAAAATCAAATTTTGACAAAATTTTCTATAAAAATAAAATTTTGACAAAATTTTTATAAACATAAAATTTTTACAAAATTTTCTATAGAAACAAAATTTTGACAAAATTTTCTGTAGAAATAAAATTTTGACAAAATTTCTATAGAAATAAAATTTCGACAAAATTTTCTATAGAAATAAAATTTCGACAAAATTTTGTATAGAAGAAAAATTTTGACAAAATTTTCTATGGAAATAAAGTTTTGACAAATTTCTCTATAGAAATAAAATGTTGACAAAATTTTCTATAGGAATAAAATATTAACAACATTTTCTATAGAAATAATTTTTTGACAAAATTTTCTATAGAAATAACATTTTGACAAAATTTTCTATAAAAATAAAATTTTGAAAAATTTTCTATAAAAATAACATTTTGACAAAATTTTTATAAACAAAAAATTTTGACAAAATTTTCTATAGAAACAAAATTTTGACAAAATTTTTTGTAGAAATAAAATGTTAACTAAGTTTTGTAAAAAACATAAATTTTGACAAAATTTTCCATAGAAATAAAATTTTAACAAAATTTTCTATCGAAATAAAATTTTGACAAAATTTTCTATGAAAATAAAATTTTGACAAAATTTACTATAAAGTAGAATTTCTATAGAAAATAAAATTTTGACAATATTGTCTATAGGAGTAAATCTTCGACAAAATTTTCTATAGAAATAAAATTTCGACAAAATTTTTTTCTATGGACATAAAATTTTTACAAAATTTTCTATAGAAATAAACTTAAAAAAAACTTCTATAGAAATTTTGAACAACATATGACCTTTCTCTCTTCTTCCATTGAAATTATTTCGACTACTTCGACAAACTTCGAATTAGAAGGAACTTTCCAACCTCATTGTAACGATTTTCTTATATTTCTATTACAGTATCATTTCTCCGTATCACTGTGCAGACATTGCATCACTGGTGATATGCTCATTTTCTCTTCATTGCTCCATTTCTGTTAGTTAACATTCTTGTCTCTCCGATTGTTGATCCACTCATGAACTCCTCATTCATACAGAAAAAGCGATGACATTAAATGCCCTACATGTAGAGAAGGAATACAATCACCTCATACATGTTTCATAAGTATTATTGTATATTTACATGGGAAAAATGGTACATTTTTGTTGCAAAAATATTGTTTTCTCATCCGAGAGAATAGAGTTGCGACAAACATGTTATATGCTCGTCAGCCAAAAAATGACATTATGCTCCTGAAACACGTTTTATCACCTCATATACCATCACTGCGTGTGTAGTTTCAAACTCTAGCGTAATATGATCATCTATTTTTAGTTGCCAAAAATGCATGATTCAAAAAAATTGATTTTCATCACCAATGCCTTCGTTCATTTTATTACTACATTCTCCCATAACCCTAATCCGACTCTGCTTCCGGGCAAGTTGCATCATATCCACCAACATCATTGCTGTATGCAATCGAGTCAGCACTGCATACATTATCGATGTCCAACATTCCCTTTTTGCATTGAAAATTGAATAAAAGCTGAACACATCCTTAACATGGTCAACTGGCATTGACTGACCAGCCAGCCAGCCAGCCAGCCAGCCAACTAACCTTCCATCCATCCAACCAACCTCCCATCCATACGATATGCATTGCAGCTGCAATGACTAAAGTGCTTGGGGTTAATGTAAGTGAGTGGATAATGGAAACGAGAGTCATAGTAAAGGGCAAAACAAGAGAAGGGGGTTGTAAGTGGGTGGGTGGCTGTTTCAGTATATGTGATGATGGTACAGCCATGACGATGTGATTGGATTGGGTCTGTGGGACATCATAAATTAAATTCTTCATCAACTCAAATACTCATTAAAAACCAATAAAGCTGTAAAGAGAGAGCATTAACTTTAATGAAAAAGTGTGGTGATGACCACACCAACAATATTGATAAGCACTCACCTATATACATGGAGAAAAACAGAGAGAAGTAGAACGCACACACCCGCACACACATGGTAGAGAACAGTAAATTTGCCAACAACAGCTAAGTAAACATAAAAGCCAGTTAAATACAAGAGAGTTGCAAGAAATTAATACGCAAACTCCCTTTGTTATTTGACTCTGCTCATTCTCTCTCTCAGTAAACTACACTGACAAACCCCCCAAACCCATAAAACATGGATCCCAACTACATTTTTTAGAGACTCGTTTTAACTCCTCCCCATAATGCGTGAGTGAGCGAGTCTAAGCTTTTGTGAAGGGGAAATATTGTGCGTTTGTGATTTTATGTTAATGTGTGTGCAATAAAAAATGTTGTGTGTTTTTGTTGGTTTCTGGCATTAGGGAATAAAGGGAAATTTCCCATACACTTTGCTCACAAGAATTCGAAGGTAATTTCATTATAACTTTAACCCCAAAGTTTAAATTTCAATTATCCATTTTCCGTGTAAAGGCCGACGACAGAGACAAGACAAGGCAATAGCAGCAGCAGCAGCAATTGTACGCAAAGCCAAGTGCCTAAGTGAGTGGGAGTAAGAACTCCACAAACGGACCATACAAATCAATCTGTTGCTTTAATTCCACTATGATATACCGTCCAGCCGCCCACAAAAATGATAGTCATTTGTCTCCTACAGGGAAATGAGAAATGTCACCTAAAATAGCCACAATTGAATTTTCATACACTTTTCCCATGATCGATGCAACGTTTCTTCGTAGGAGGAGGAGGAGGGGATGGAGGTTTATGGCAGTTCATGTCGCATGTCCAGTAAAATGTCCGTCAAATGTCAATGTGCCATAAGATTGGTCCGACCAAAGCAGTGATAATCAAAAATCAATCAATACCATTACTTTTCATAATGTCAGATAAATAAATAAATTCTTCCCCCTACCCCTATACCCCGAAAACAACCCTCTTGGGTTGGTTTGATGTGGCCACTCGTGGACAGGAAACTCTATAGGTAATTGGTGAGTAAATGGCATTGCCATTTGTGTTTGTACTAACCAACTTTGGATATTGTTTTTAATGACATTTGTTACTGAAGCTTGCATTACTTGAGTTGAGTTATGTCCTATAATCATTAAAACTCCCAAAGCACCATGATGGACATAATGGGCGTAATTAAATACAAATTAATTTAAACATAATTATATGCTACAATAAACGACTCAGTAAGCATCCATATAAATACACTGGGAAAATGTCCGGTAATCGTAAGTAACATAAATCCAAAGAATTTTTATTGAAACAAATGGAAAGTCATTTTTTTCATGTAAGGATTTTGAAGAAAAAAAATTAATATATATTTTTTTAAATTAATCGTTCATAAATGTTATGATTTTTTTAAAATTTATTTGAAATGTTAAATTTATTAAAAAAAAAACGAGAAGATAACCAGGAGATGTGTTTGGGCTTGTCATTGTTTGTGTGGAAAACCATGAGTTCTCCTTAAAATACGAATTCGTATTTTGCTTAGCATAAAAAATTAATTTCTCTCATACAAAGCTTTTTACTTTACCGTAAGATAATAAAGTTTGCGTCTGGTCTCTAGTGTTAGGAGAATCGACTTTAAATTTGGTATCTTTAAATAAAAAGGTCAATTTGTCCTCTAAAATTTGTTATACATTTTCAGTTTTATTGAGAACTTTCTTCAAAACTAAAAATAAAATAAGAGGTGACTTTCTGTATTTGAAAATTTTTAATTTTTTTACCAAAAAAAATATTGACTTATTATATGAAGGACAAATTTCTTTAAAATAATGAAATTTTAATTAAAACAAAATTCATAATCTTTGCTTTAAAATTTTTTCCATTAAATTTAAGACCTTTAACTAAGGAAACTTTTCCATAAAGTAATAACATTTTTAAATTAATTAAAAAAATAATTTAAATATAAGCTAAGAATTATTTTGAGGATTTTGCGATTTTTTATGGAATTTGATGAAAAATTGGTTATCGTTGTAAGGGAAATATTGGGCATTTAGTCAACCTGGAAGCTTTTTAATAATACGTGACGAGATAAAATTAAAACAAGTATATACGGCCGTAAGTTCGGCCAGGCCGAATCTTATGTACCATCCACCATGGATTGCGTAGAAACTTCTACGAAAGACTGTCATCCACAATCGAATTACTTGGGTTGTGGTATCTTAAAACTTCTTAACATCGTTTTCTAAATTGTTAGTTAGTCCATACGTGGTATATATTAGACAAAAAAGTTATGTATAGTTAAGTCTACAAATAATTTTTGTGTGATTAGGGGTCGATTTATCTGAGGGCTATATATAACTATAGACCGATATGGACCTAGTTAGACATGGTTGTTAACGGCCATATAGTAGCACAATGTACCAAATTTCAACTGATTCGGATGAAATTTGCTCCTCCAAGAGGCTCCAAAACCAAATCTCGGGATCGGTTTATATGGGGGCTGTATATGATTATGGACTGATATGGACCACTTTTGGCATGGTTGTTAAATATCATATACTGCCACCACGTACCAAATTTCAACCAGATCGGATGAATTTTGCTTCTCCAAAAGGCACCAGAGGTCAAACCTGGGGATCGGTATATATAGGGGCTATATATAATTATGGACTGATATGAACCAATTCCTGCATGACTGTTGGATACCAAATTTCGGCCGAATCGGATTTGCTTCTCTTAGAGCAATCGCAAGCCAAATTTAGACCGATATGGTCCATTTGCAATACCATCCGGCCTACATCAATAACAACTACTTGTGCCAAGTTTCAAGTCGATAGCTTGTTTCGTTCGGAAGTTAGCGTGATTTCAACAGACGGACGGACATACTCAGAACGACTCAGAATTTTAGAATTTTCTATAGAAATAAAATTTTGTCGCAATTTTCAATAGAAATAAAATTTTAATAAAAATTGCTATAGAAATGAAATTTTGACAAAATTTTCTATAGAAATAAAATTTTGACAAAATTTTCTATAGAAATAAAATTTTGACAAAATTTTCTATAGAAATAAAACTTTGACAAAATTTTCTATAGAAATAAAATTTTGACAAAATTTTCTATAGAAATAAAATTTTGACAAAATTTTCTATAAAAATAAAATTTTGACAACAGTTTTCTACAGAAATACAATTTTGACAAAATTTTCCATAGAAATAAAATTTTGACAAAATTTTCTATAGAAATAAAAAGTTGTCGCAATTTTCAATAGAAATAACATTTTAATAAAATTGCTATAGAAATAAAATTTTGTCGCAACTTTCAATAGAAATAAAATTTTAATTAAAATTGCTATAGAAATAAAATTTTGACAAAATTTTCTATACAAATAAAATTTTGACTCAAAATTTTCTATAGAAATAACATTTTGATAAAATTTGGTATAGAAATACAATTTTGATAACATTTGGTATAGAAATACTATTTAGAAAAAATTTCGATAGAAATAAAATTTTTGCAAAATTTTCTAAAGAAATAGAATTTTGACAAAATTTTCTATAGAAATATAATTTGACAAAATTTTCTATGGAAATAAAATTTTGACAAAATTTTCTATAGAAATACAGAAATTTTCTAAACAAATAAAATTTTGACTCAAAATTTTCTATAGAAAAAAAATTTTGATAAAATTAGGTATAAAAATACAATTTTGATAAAATTTGGTATAGAAATACAATTTAGAAAAAAATTTCGATAGAAATAAAATTTTGGCATAATTTTCTAAAGAAATAGAATTTTGACAAAATTTTCTATAGAAATACAATTTTGACAAAATTTTCTATAGAAATAAAATTTTGACGCAAACTTTTCTATAGAAATAAAATTTTGACAAAATTTTCGATAGAAATAAAATTTTGACGCAAAATTCTCTATAGAAATAAAATTTTGACAAAATTTTCTATAGAAATAAAATTTTGTCGCAATTTTCAATAGAAATAAAATTTTGACAAAATTTTCTATACAAATAAAATTTTGACTCAAAATTTTCTATAGAAATAAAATTTTGATAAAATTTGGTATAGAAATACAATTTTGATAAAATTTGGTATAGAAATACAATTTAGAAAAAATTTTTGATAGAAATAATGGCAAAATTTTCTAAAGAAATAGAATTTTGACAAAATTTTCTATAAAAATAAGATTTTGACAACAGTTTTATATAGAAATACAATTTTGATCAAATTTTTTTATAGAAATAAAATTTTGACGCAAAATTTTCTATAGAAATAAAATTTTGACAAAATTTTCTATAGAAATAAAAATTTCTATAGAATAAAATTGTAGAAACAATAAGCATTATAGAAATACAATTTTGGCAAAATTTTCTATACAAATAAAATTTTGACTTAAAATTTTCTATAGAAATAAAATTTTGACTTAAAATTTTCTATAGAAATAAAATTTTGATAAAATTTGGTATAGAAATACAATTTTGATAAAATTTGGTATAGAAATACAATTTAGAAAAAATTTTCGATAGAAATAAAATTTTGGCAAAATCTTTTAAGAAATAGAATTTTGACAAAATTTTCTATAGAAATAAAATTTTAACAACATTTTTCTACATCATATATAATAAATTGTTTTTCTTTTCAAAATAATTTATCTTACGCTAATTCTTGAACACTTCTCTGTAATTTAAATAAAGGGTTTTCCCACTTTTGCTTACAAAATCTAATTTAATTCAGTAAATGTATAATATATTAAATAAGTTAGCAAAAATTTAAATATAGTATTTATTTGTTGCAATATCTTATAGATAAAATCTCAAAAATAGTCTTTAATACTATTTTGACAAAATTTTCTATAGAAATAAATTTTTCACAAAATGTTCTATAGATATAAAATTTTGACAACATTTTCTATAGAAATAAATTTTTGGCGAAATTTTCTATAGAAATAAAATTTTGACAAAAATTTCTATAGAAATAAAATTTTGATAAAATTTGGTATAGAAATACAAGTTTGACAAAATTTTCTATAGAAACAAAATTTTGACAAAATTTTCAATAAAAATAAAATTTTGACGCAAAATTTTCTATAGAAATAAAATTTTGACAAAATTTTCTATAGAAATAAAAATTTGACAAAATTGTCTATAGAAATAAAATTTTAACAAAAATTTCTATAGAACTAAAATGTTGACAAAATCTTCTAAAGAAATAAAATTTTGACAACATTTTCTATTGAAAGAAAATTGTTTTGTTTGGTAGTGTTTTGGTAAATTTTTTTCAAAATTTCTGTAGATCATCACAAGGTGAATTAAAGCAAATTAGTTTAAACATGTTCAGATTTTTTAATACATATTTTTTTATGTTATAATTGCACAAAAATATGTTTTTTTTGTATTATATAATGACTTATCTGTACATCCATGTCTGACTTCCTTTTCCTTTTTACAGGCCCTAATTAATACATTTGTATATATCTTTTTCCCTATAATGAGGATGAAACTCTAGTTTTTTTCCCCAAGCTATTTGCTTATATACTTACATACATGTGGTCAAATGTATGTTATTTATTTTGGCCTTAAGTCTATTTGAAGTCATCCACTTAATGTGGCCAAAAACATTTAATTATATATCGCCGACATGGCCATACGCATGTATCAAAAAACTAATTACGAGGGATGTATTGTAAAAAAACATTAAGAACTCATTATGTGAAGTGAATCTTTAATGTGGGCGCTTTAATATAAAATCAAATGAGAAGAGAGCTAATATGAAAATGTAACCGACTGATTGATACCCTAAATAAAACCTACACAGAAAAATATAGCACCAAAATATTTCCAATTAAAAAGTGGATTAAAGTCAATTCAATTTATACAATTAACTTGTTAATCAAATAAAAAATGAAGTCAATGAAAAAAAAAAATAATTTTTAAAATTTTAATTAAAATATTTATTAATTATTGAAATTTTAGTTAAATAAAATATTTCGAAATAAAAAATATTTTATTCCGAATAATTACTTTTATCATATACTGTTCAGTGATTCATACAATTTCTAAATCGGAAAACTCACACGAAATTAATGACCAGAACATTATTTCATCTAAAGGAAAAATAATTATAAATAAATAAACAATAAATAATTGAATGTCTGAATTGACAAAAATACAAAATTTAAGCCTAATGGAAATAGTCCGAAGCAATTAATTAATTTTTCAGTCAAGTATATTTTTTGTTTCTAATTAATTTTGTCATTGATAATATCATTTTCGTGATTGAAGTTTGATTTCAATTAAACAATTAATTTGATCAATTAATTTAGTGATTGCATTAGACAAAAATTTTTTCTATGTAGTGAATAAATATACAACAATTTGGTAGACATCATTAAAAATGAAACTTCTCGTGTAAAAATTGAAAAAATCTAATTTGATATGTCTAAAAAAATATATATTGGGGCAAAATTTCATGGGGATTGTATTCATAGCGCTTTTTTCTATATTTCAACTTTTTAAGAATTTAGAAAAATAGACTTTTTGAATTCGTATCGAAAAATCTATTTCCTGACATTAACCTTTTATTAATTATTCCCCAAAACTTGAAATAGAACACCAAAATTAGTTGAGCCATTTTGGGCCTTATTTTCCCTTTTTATTTGAGGCTCATGAAATGGGTCATGTTTTAGACCCATAACCTAACTCTTCAAATTTTTTATTATTTATACTTTTCCGTTACCACTAAAGTCTATTAAATTCTTGTTGAAGTGTTTGATGAGCTTCGTCCACAATGAACTTAGCTCTTAGCTAACATTATCTCTTTTAATGCGTATTATTACATTAATAGAAAAACTATGGTTAGGCCTTAAGTATAAAAGAAATATTTCCCACAAATAAAAACAAAATTATTCCGACAAGACCTTGAACTTTTTTCTTAGATTTCCTCTATATTCCTTCTTATTTATTTGTTATTAAGTAATATCCTCTTCCGACTAACTTGAAGCTATAGATATTTCCTTAAATTTTTTTCTTGAATTTCTTATACACTTTTGCTGTAGCCTAGAGAAAAAAGCAGAAAAAACAAATACAAAATCATATTTTGTGGATACGTATACCGGAAAATACCAATATGGCTGCTTATCAAAAGGAAACCATTTTACAAGCCCACATACAGACAAACACCGAGAGATATACACTCATCCAATGGGCAAAGAGAATAAGGATGTCAGCTTTGGAGGGAAGCAAATGAAGAGATGAGATTCGTTTTTTTTTTCATTTTGGAATTGCGTTTTAATTTTTCAATCAAATAATAAAACAACAGACCGCAACAGTAACAGATACGCAAAGGGAAGGAAACACTAACACCAGGATATTGAAAAAAAGAAAACAAAAACAAGAAGAGAAAAAAATTCTTTACAAATTGAAAATCAACAACCCCTTTTTTTGAGGAGATCATCTAAATATAATAGCAAAGGAGTTTATTAAGTTCTGCTCATTTACAAACAAAAAGACCACATAATCTCACCTCCCTTATGTCTATGGATAAATGGATGGGTGATTGTATCCTTCTCGTTGCTATATAGCAAAACGACTGTGTTATTTTTTAAATGAAGATCCATTAGCGAGATAGCCTTAAAAAAAAGAATACAAAACAAAATAAAAGAGAACAGAAGGAAAAAAACAAAGGACACCTTTAATATAAATGTGTGGCAACTTTTTTTTTATATGCATCTAAACGGTGTGCAAATATCTCAATTATCATTTTAACATATGTGATTGTACACACACATAGAGACACACTCAAATCTCAGAATGCATATGCAAACAGAGCAGCCGTTCTTTGTAAATTGTTAGCTCTCTCTGTATGTTGCCTTCCCCATTCTTGCTTCTGCTGCTGTCCTGGACTTTATTGCACAATAACTAAATTAAGTGTCTTTTGAACTGTCATTGCCCATACTCACAAACATACACTCTTACTCTAATATCTCTCAATTTATACATAGTTGTATAGTGGTATAAAGGTACGCCTCTCTATCATACTCATCATCACCATCATCCGTATTAGATATACCTTCCTTCCTACATTCTCACTTGGAGAACACTTTAACTCATACAAACACATACGGGGACTAGTTCTCTAACGGTATTTGTGTTTCTTTCAAATATTTAAGTATGAGTGCATTGGTGTATCTTATTATAAAATAATAGCCAGCTTTTTATATGCGCTAAGAGAGAGAGAAGAGACAGGTTTTACTCTCTTCTTTCATACTGCTAGTATACGCAACTTCTCTTCAAGTGATTAGATTTTATTTGAGCTTAAAGGATTTTTGCCTCTTTTTAATGACATTTCGGTTTATTTAATAATGGTGATGTGGGTAATGAATCAAAAAGGATATGCAAAATTATAACAACTCATATTAATTATGAAAGCTGAATCTGATTTCATACACTTAAAGAAAACACTGAGTAGGTTGATGATGAACTTCTAAAACCTAGTCAAACAATCTTCTTCTAGAGATAGAGAGAGGCTTAATTTGCAATTCTAAAGAATTTCTTTTGAGGTAATATTTGGTGTCGTTTGTTTTGCATTATTATTGTAATAAATTAAAATTGTTCGCATTACACAGAAAATAAAAATAGCGAGCTCACACTAAAAAAAATTATTTGGAACCAAAGATTTTCACATTCCTTTAAGGATTTTTGTATTGAATCCGAGCCAAAGATGCTGTTACTTTAAAATTAAACTAGGAACCACACGCAAAGAAAAAAAACGTTTGGAAAACGTGTACCGAAAACGTTTTTCTTTTGTTAGAGTTTTTTGAATTGCTTCGAAAATTTTAAACTTTTATCACCAAAAAAATTCGTTTGTTACAAAATTTTTATTTTTTCAATAAAAAAAGTTATTTTTGAAACAACAACACAGTCCATTTCGTTTATATCAAACACTGTTCTTTTCCGACTTTAGGTCTTTAATAAGACACAGTTTACAGTTCAAAATTTAATATACTACAATGTAATGTTGAACATTTTTTCGGAATCTTCCGAAAATATCTGGAATATATGTAAAAAAAAACAAAAGCAAAAAAAAAAACTTTGGCCGAAGCAGGGATCGAACCCACGACCCTTGGCATGAGAGTCGGACGTAGCTACCACTGCTCCACGGTGCCAAACTAAATGTTTGTTTCTGTTAAATAAACTTTGTTTATTCGGTTCGTGGGCGCCGCAAGCTATGCTATATAAATATAACTTATATGGATATTTATCTATTGATGACCATAACAGGTACATAGCTCAGTGGTTAGTGTGTTGGCTTACAAAGTGCATGGTCCGCGGTTCGATTCTCCGTCCAGGCGAAAGGTAAAAAAATTTTAAAAAATTTATAAAATCGTATAATTTCTTCTACATTGTTGGTATTACAGAAAAAGGTGCTAAGAACTAAAAAACTTCGTGGAAGTGAGAAAGATGTGAGGGAAAATGCAATTAGCCAGAAAAAAAATTTTTTGAGTTAGTCTTTATGAAATTGTTTTTACATCCTGGAAAAGAATAAACGTTTATCACAAAAAGTATATACTTTTCTTCCAAATACACTTCCTTTCAATGAAAAGCAAATGAGAAACGAACTTTGTTTGTCTAAAATTTCGTTTGGGAGGAAAGAATTATTTTTTTGCGTGCAGACCTCATTATAATCACTGGTTCTAATAGGTTGCATTATCTTTTATATTAGGTCAATATTTTTTAGTACACATACAATCCAGAAAATGTTTAAATATTTGACATTTGAAAATTCCACATCCGCCAAGAGGTTGCTATAAAATATATTTGCTAGTAGAAATCGAGAAAAATAATGAACGTTTTAAAGATGTTTCTTATTTGTTGAAATTAAATAGCTTCGCAACTGAAAAACTAATAATCAATATCAATGCTTAAACAGAGGACTTCTGCCCTATGACAAGGCCAGGAAAGATGCCTCTGATCCAATCTAGTACCGCTTCCTGATCCTAAAATACTATTTCCACTGTTATTTTTTGGTGACACTTGTTTTACTGGGATATAACAAAAAGAACAGAATAAAAACTAAATTTCGCCGGACCATATTAAAAGTACCGTAAGAAATTCTTATAATTTGTCACAACCCTTCTATTCTTTTTTGAGCCTAATCCATGGCGTATAACATTTGTGCGGCATGTAAACCCCCAGAGAAGAAATGTGATCACATTTTGTTACTTTTTTACGAAAAACATTTCACATTTTTATCGCAAAAATATTCTTTTTATGTCAAACATAATTTGCGAGAAAATAACATGGTTGCAAGAAATGTGTTAAATTTTTCTCGTGAAAAAGTAACATTATGTTCTTGAAACATATTTGGGGTGATCATATTCCTTTTTGCGTGTATCTGGTGAAAGCAACACAGTGAAATTGGTAGAGCTTCAAGATTTTTATATCCTCCACCATAGGATGGGGGTATATTAACTTTGTCATTCCGTTTATAACACATCGAAATATTGCTCTAAGACCCCATAAAGTATATATATTCTGGGTCGTGGCGAAATTCTGAGTCGATCTGAGCATGTCCGTCCGTCCGTCTGTTTAAATCACGCTAACTTCCGAACGAAACAAGCTATCGACTTGAAACTTTGCACAAATAGTTGTTATTGATGTAGGTCGGATGGCATTGCAAATGGGCCAAATCGGTCCACTTTTACGTATAGCCCCCATATAAACGGACCCCCAAATTTGGCTTGCGAGGCCTCTAAGAAAAGCAAATTTCATCCGATCTGGCTAAAATTTGGTACATGATGTTGGTATATGGTCTCTAACAACTATGCAAAAATTGGTCCATATCGGTCCATAATTATATATAGCCGCCATATAAACCGATCCCCAGATTTGGCTTACGGAGCCTCTAAGAGAAGCAAATTTCATCCGATCTGGTTGAAATTTGGTACATGGTGTCAGCATATGATCTCTAACAACCATGCAAAAATTGGTCCACATCGGTTCATAATTATATATAGCCCCCATATAAACCGATCCCCCGATTTGGCTTGTGGAGCCCCTAAGAAAAGCAAATTTCATCCGATCCGGCTAAAATTTGGTACATGGTGTTGGTATATGGTCTCTAACAACCATGCAAAAATTGGTCCACATCGGTCCATAATTATATATAGCAGCCATATAAACCGATCCCCAGATTTGGCTTGCGGAGCCTCTAAGAGAAGCAAATTTCATCCGATCGGGCTGAAATTTGGTACATGGTGTTAATATATGGCCTCAACAACTAATGCAAAAATTGGTCGAAATCGGTCCATAATTATATATAGCCCCCATATAAACCAATCCCCGATTTGACCTCCGGAGCCCCTTGGAAGAGCAAAATTCATCCGATTCGGTTGAAATTTGGTACGTGATGTTAGAATATGGTATCCAACAACCATGCAGGAATTGGTTCATATCAGTCCATAATTATATATAGCCCCCATATAAACCGATCCCCAGATTTTACCTTCGGTGCCTTTCGGAGAAGCAAAATTCATCCGATCTGGTTGAAATTTGGTACATAGTGGTAGTATATGATATTTAACAACCATGCCGAAAGTGGTCCATATCAGTCCATAATCATATATAGCCCCCATATAAACCGATTCCGAGATTTTGTTTTGGAGCCACTTGGAGGAGCAAATTTCATCCGAGTCAGTTGAAATTTGGTACATTGTGCTACTATATGGCCGTTAACAACCATGTCTAACTAGGTCCATATCGGTGTATAATTATATATAGCCCTCAGATAAATCGATCCCTAATCATACAAAAATTGGTCCATATCAGTTCATAATTGTATATAGCCCACATAAAAGCCACCCCCATATTTCAATTCTGGCTCTCTACGTACCGTGCAAAAGTCCATATGGATTCGTAATTATTTGTAGACTTACGTATACATACCTTTTTTGTCTAATATATACAACGTATAGACTAACTAACAATTTAGAAAACGATGTTAAGAAGTTTTAAGATACCACAAGCCGGACTATCGACTTACAAGAAGGTAGTGACTCCAAATCGAGATGATAAACAAAATACGACGGCCAAAGCGCGATCCCGGAGGCTGTAAACGAAGATGCTGACGAAGTTTGACTGCGTGGTAATGGACGTCAAAGCCGACTACCAGCAGCTTCCGGGACAGGAGTTTTATACGACAAAAGGAAGGGGAAAGGTGGCAGATATTTTCAAGCACATAAAACTGTCAAAGTTCGCAAAGAAATATCTGGTTTGGCAAACCATCTGTACCTGTGGCTTGAAAAGCACCATTTTCATAGCTTCCGGGACTGTCAACCAGATTTGGCATCTTGCCATTACGGTAAAAAGGCCATGGAGTGGTACGCCGCCAACAACGTGCATGTGGTTCCCATGGACAAGAACCCTACCAACACGCCAGAGCTCCGCCCAATTGAGAAATACTGGGCTATTGTCAAGCGGAACCTAAAGAAGACCAAAAAAACTGCTAAGGGCGAGCAGCAGTTCAAGGCAAACTGGCTTTCTGCGGCGAAGAAGGTGGACAAGGTGGCTGTACAAAATCTGATGGCAGGTGTCAAGCGTGAGGCCCGGCAATTCGGATTTGGAAAAGCGAAAGCCTAAGTGAATATTTTTCCTGAATTTTATACTAATTGAACTTGAAAAAGAAATTTAATTTGATTTTTTAAATAAACGATTTCACCGATTTATGGTTTCCCAAAAAATGTCTTTGTTTTTAAGAAGCAGCTTCTTTGACTCGGAATCAATACTAAAATTCTTAATGGAAGGTCAACATCTTTGAATTGAAATAAACCTTTTGTGAGTGTGTCATATAAAAACTCATAGTGTGAAAACATCGACTTTCGAAAAATCGAAAGTCCATTGGTTAAATTTTTTTTTTTGTGTGATTACTGAAGATTTAATGAGACAAATTTCGGCTTAATATATACCAATGTTATTAATTTTCACAGTTTCTTCTATCTAACTATTATCCATTTTGTCGTCTCAAATGATCTCCATTAACTTGTAATATTTTCCTTTACAGCAAAGCTGTGAACTCGAATTGTTTACTTCATGGCAGATGACACTTCAAAATTAGATCCTGGATTTGCCGCTACTCTGGTAAGTTCAATTATCTAATGTGAGAATAAAGAATGACATAGTCCTAGTACTCATCCCCTTTGGAAACGAACAAATTCCCTAATGTCGGCTCTTTAGAACAAGATGCTGAACAAAAACTCAATTAACCACTAAGATAGTTGATAAAACCCAGATATGTAGAACGATATACGATGTTGAAATGTGTGTTAACACAATCCAAATCTCCGTAATCTGTTTGTCTATTACCGCTACCATTACAACAATGGAGGCTGCAAGTCAAGTAGAATTAATGCCAGTAAACATATGAACACACACACATGCATGTACTCACTCACAAAAGACTCTCTTTTTTTTAATGACATCACTATCACATCTACATAAAGAGAATTAAACCACAAAGCCTTGTAGAACCAAAAGGTTTTCACACTATTTCGCAAATTTTCGGTAGGATGAAAATAAAAACAGCTTAACACAAGAGTCTCTCTAAGGATACAATTCAAGCTATAATGGATGGATGGATGACAAACAAATGCTACAGCACGCGCTCTTTGGATAAACAGCAGTCCGTTACCACCACCTAGGGATGTTGACATCAATTGGAAATGGGATTTTTGTGGTTCTCTCTCACTCTGGTTCTCATTGTTTATGTCTCTCTTTGTTCATTGTATTTGAGTCTCTCTCTCTCTCCCTTGCTAAGAATTTGATTACAAAGGATTTTTTTCATAATCCCAATCGAGATTTTAGAATTGAGATATCAATCGAAACTCCGCCTTATTTTTCAAACAGAGATTGAGAGAGTGAGAGTTCTTTGTTGTTGACCTCACCAAAATAACAACAACCACCATGGTAAACTTGTTTCCAATTTGAATTTCCCCTACTTTGAGCCCATATATATGAATGATTATGAACAGCAAGGAAATCAGCCAACAGCAAAGGCAGCAACAACCACTTTGTAAACTCAGTCATTGAATACACCGTCTCTGTAGATAGATGTCCGTCCATCCTATGGCCAGAGTGAATGTTGAAGTTGCTTCTGTGCCACAATTTATGGGGTTCCGTGTTTATTGCTACCTTTGCTTTAAGACAGAACGTAACGTAGCTTTTTTTGGCGCTTCGCTTAGATTTGAAAACGGTTTTTAACGACGCGCTTGAACTTTTTTGGTGTGGAAAGTTTGTGGATTTCCCTTTCCTTGTGATCAGTGTAGAGTGTTCGTGTGAGTGTGTGTCTCTGTGTGTGCACAATCAAATAATTAATCGCCAATTTATTAAGCTAAGCAAAGCAAAAAAAAACAGAAACGAAGAAATAACTTACGGTAGTTGTAGACCTTATATGACTTGGATTAATTTATTAAAATTTGGCAAAACTTGAGATGACAAGTGGATTAACTAATTACAATTAACAACAACAGCAATACCATAAAAAGGAAATACCAATTATAAGAAAAAAATAAAAAACAACCTTAAAAAAGCTTTTAGTGGAAAAAAACCAAGAAATTATAAAAAAAAGTTTAGTGATATTTTTTTTCAAAAATATTAAAAAAAAAATGAAACAAAATTAAAATCATCTCAAAAAAATTAAATTAATTTAAAAAGAAAATAAAAAAAATATTTTTCTTTAATCTTTAACACAAAATCTAAATAAAAATGGACATTAAAACCACTCCTCCACCGAATCAAACCGCTTCGGCACCGGCCAACAATGTCCCTGGTGTTTCTTCACCTCCCACTACACCTCCTTCACCAATGGCCTCGGCCGTCGCTGCTTCCATAAGCGGTTTAAGCGATGTTCAGAAACAAACTTTTCAACATATTTTCGAAAAATTGGTTGTCAATAGCGGCGGCTCTGCCAAGGTTCCACCCAAGCAATATGAATATTTTCGTAATCTTTTGCAAAATGTCCGTGATCCGAAAAATCTTCAAATGATTGTGGAGAAATTCAAAAATCTTGAACATTTGGATAGTCATGCTTTGCAAAATGGAAATAAAAATGCTGTCGTAATTGAAGGTAAATGGATAATTTTGAGAAAGGAAAAGGAAATGACACTGACGATTGGTAAAGCCGTCGGATTTTTGTTTTGTTGGGTGTAATACTAATCAAATCACTCATTTTTTTCTATGTGTATTAAAATGTTGGTGAAATAACAGAACATAAACAAAATGTTTACATGCATAGATTGATTTTTCCGAAAGGGAATTTTGGAAAACCAAATTTTTGCAGTAAAAAATTACTTGAAAACAATTGCATAAATTTTCTTATAGTCTAAAAAGCTCGTCGGGAACTATCTTATTTTGGTCTTATTTTTTTTTTGTTTTTGTTTGTTCGCGTAGCACACGACCAAAAATTTAAGCAAAAGACAAATATTTTAAAAATATTTAATGAGCTTAGTATTAATATATTTGCTAAATGGGAGTTATATAGAAATCATAACCAAAATGGCCAAGGTTTTACATTGAATAATTTGGACCCAATCAGAGGACGCCAATTACAAATTTGATACAAACGAATGTGTCATAATATCTGGAAAGTAAGGCCCACCGTGGAGCAATGGTTAGCATGCCCGCCTTGCATACACAAGGTCGTGGGTTCGATTCCTGCTTCGACCGAACACAAAAAAATTTTTCAGCGGTGGATTATCCCACCTCAGTAATGCTGGTGACATTTCTGAGGGTTTCAAAGCTTCTCTAAGTGGTTTCACTGCAATGTGGAACGCCGTTCGGACTCGGCTATAAAAAGGAGGTCCCTCGTCATTGAGCTTAACATGGAATCGAGCAGCACTCAGTGATAGGAGAGAAGTTCACCAATGTGGTATCACAATGGACTGAATAGTCTAAGTGAGCCTGATTGATCAGGCTGTCACCTAACCTAACCTAAGGCCCACTACGTTTCGGAGAATATAGGATCCATAATTTTTCTATTTCTTTCTCTTTTAAGTTTGAGTTTTGGAACAATTGATACTAGCAGTTAACTCCTTCGATTCTGTCTACAGAATAAATTCTTAAACCCCCACCTAAAGCCGTCCACTTATTCCACTTTAAAATCACGTTAGCTTACTTGGGATTCCGTCCATGGAAGAAAGTCTTAAAGCCCGGTCGAACTCCCGCCACTTTATCACCTTGGATTTGCGATAGCCCACATTGAACTCTGATCTTAGGAAAAAGTATTAATCAAAAGTCTTAATTTGCAATCATGTTAGTCTACTTTGGACTTGCAAAACCATGAAACTCCACCAAGGGCCGTCCACCCTTATCATTTCAAGTTCACGTTAGCCCACTTTGGTTCGATCAAAAAGGACATTTAGGTTAATTTTCATATGAAATGTTGGGGGTTATTTTCATAGTGTTAACGTAGCCCAAAACTAAAATAAAGTTACACTCCAAAAAACGCAAATATTTTAGGATTTTTTTCCAAAAAATTTATTGGAGTCCTTCTGTTTTAGGAAGTCAGGCAAATTTTCATGGAGCTCATATACATACACGGACGAAAAAGACTGTTTTTCATATGTTTGGGTGTAAAAATTTTATGTTTGGAACTCAAATTTTTTAAAACAATATTTTTGAGTGCAAGTATACAATACTCATAAACTAGCATAACATGTTTGGGACATATATGTTAATATGTTAGAACATATTATGTTTGGGACATAAAATGTTTGTAAATATAATATTCTTAGATACAAACATATATTAATTTGGAAATAGCCTATAAACATATATGTGTTTAGAAAGAGAGACCTATAGAGTATGCTGCAAGTAAAATAGTGGAAGTAACCAATTGGCGCCTTAAACATATATCCACACAAAGAAAATTTCATTAAAATTTTTTTCTACCTGTGTATGCCCTAAGATGAAACATAATGTGTTTGAACAATACGAACAATATTTTGTTGGACCCATCCTGAAAATATGTATGCTTGAAACACAATTTGTTTGGGGTATATGTTTTTTTTTTAGGGTGCACCAAGGGCCTTCCACCCTTATCATTTCCAAGGACATTTAGGTTAATTGTCTCTTGAAATGTTGGGGGTTATTTTCATAATGTAAACGGGCTCCCAAAATAAAATGAAGTTACACACCAAAAACGAAAATATTTTACAAAAAAAAATTTTTTTGGTGTCTACTCTTTTAGGACGTCAGCCAAATTTTCATGAAGCCCGTATTCATAGCGCCTTGAAAGACATCTTCTATTTCTGAAGCCTTTTTAGCAAAATACTAAATCCAACAAATTTAAAGGCGATTTCATTAATTTTAAAGAATTTCTTTAAAAATATTGAAGCCAAGTTCACTTTAGTCAAAGAAAATTTTCTTGCATGCGAATGTTATGAAAATGCATGGTGTTATGAAAATGGGTCCCAAGAAAATGAGCCCCAAAACCCCAATTAAATAGGACCATAGAAGTATAACTGCGCTTCATAATGAATTTGAGACTCAACAAAATGCAAATGAATCATGAAAATCGAACTCAGAATACAATTTTGGCTTATTTTATTTTTTGATTTAAAAGACTTCAAACGGTCTGTTTCCAATCCCAGAATGCAAAAATAGGCCCCACTTGAAAACGAAGCCCAATCCCAAATTTTGGGTTTTATTTTCATTTGAAATATTGGAGTTTATTTTCATAATACAAACGGGTCCCCAAAAATAAAATGAAATTACTCCCCAAAAACCATAAAAATTTGGTGTTGTTCTTTTCTATATTAATTTTTATGGTCTTACTTCATTTAGATTTTGGGGTTAATTTTCATGGGTGTCATATTCATAGCGGCCACATTTTTAAAACGAATTACCTAACTCTGAGGACAAAATGAAAAGAATATCGATGTTTGGACATGCAAAATACCAGAGAAATGCATCTTCTATGCTAAGGAAAATTCGAATTTGCATCCCAGCAAAAAAAGCGTCGCCAAAAAAGTAATGAAAATGTTCTTTTTGGATCCGGAAGTGGCGCAGAAGCGATGAATTTAACATGGGCTTGTCATAGGATGGAAGTCCTCCATTTCAACAGCCGTTGCACTTAATTTGCATCACTTCTTTAGGTGTGATCCGAATTCAATGTTTTGGATGTAAATTAAAAAAGTCTGTGATATTTTGTCAAAAAATTATTTTTATAATTTTTTAAAATTTTTAATGGTTCTAACGCTTGTGGGAAACGTTTGACCTCAAATATTTTCAAAAATTCACAATTTTTTCAGATTGGATTTAGCATTTTTTTTCAATAAAATTTAAATGATTTGTACCATTTTATGAATTCTTACTCTGTTTTTAAACTATTTGAAACAAAAAAAGTTAAAATTACCCATTAAAAGTATGAAAAACCAAGATAAAAAATATTGAATTAAAAGAACTTCCTGGGTAGTTAAAATAAAGAACATCATTGGGAGTGTATCTTCTGGAAGTGCTTTTAAAGTAGTGCCTTTGGAAGAACTTCCAAATTTTTTTGCTGGGAGTTTAAGGACAAGAACTCTTTGGTATCACGACAATATTTTTTCAGTGCATATAAAAGATAACTCGAGCTTATGACAAGCTATAATGTATAACCCATAATCAATACCAAAATCATAAGAAAATAAAAAAAAAAAATTCCAAAGGAATTTATTTATTTTTCTACTTAAAATATTAAAATAATTTATTACCCCTAAAATCCTTTCAATTAAATGTAGCCCCTAAAAATTCATCCAACTGTGAAAATCTTCCAAAACTTGGCATCACTGGTTGTGAGATGTTACAAGGCCTTTGTAAAAAAAGTAGGTCAAAATTAAACTAAACAAAAAACTAAACAAAAACCAGATTAAGTCGAGATAATAAATTAACCCATAAATGCGCACTGTATATTTTAAGACACAACCAGACAAAAATGGCTACTTCTTAAACATTTGAACAAATTCTATGAAATTAAGTTTCTTGCACTTAGAACATTATAACGCTATTTCTAAAAATATGTTTTTCCTGCAAATTTTTAGTACTTCTGAGTAATTTGCAGTCAAAACTGAAAATCGTCCAAAAAATTAAAAAAAACTACAAATTGGAAGTTATATAATATTTACCAGCGATGAAAGTAATTTTGGGGAAAAACTGTGTAGTGTAAAAATATCTCTATTCTCTACTCAAATCAAATTGTTTATTTGTAAATAAAAACTTAGATATTCTTTTTAAGATTTTTTAAATATTTTTTTTTTTTTCAAAAAAAAAACCAACAAATTTTCTTTTTTTAAATGTGGTACGCAAATTATCTTTTTTACCATTTTTCTTATTATATATTTTTCGGAGGAATAGGTGATCTTGTGCATTTAAGGATAAAATTAGGATTTATAAATTATTTCAAGTATTAACAAATGGAGAGCTCCAAATTAAATAGTTTTTCTAGGATGTTTTAAATGGGACGTTCCTGAGCTTTACACATTTTTTTTATTTATAAGCAATTTTTATATTAAAATAATTTTATGTGTATATAATATATATTATATAAAATTATAATTTTTCCATTTACCAATGACCTAACTGGTTATATATTCAACAGAAATGACAGACATTTCCAAATATGTATATCAGATATTATAAATTATCAAACCACTTTGTTTCTTGGTTGTGCTACTTACGAACATGCTACACTATTAGGCTAATAATATTTTCTAATAAAATTAATTAAACATTAAAAAAGGTATTAGCAATTAACCATTTTTAAATCAACATTATAAAATGCTTTTATAATTATTACTTAGCCAGCCATACAAGTTATCGGATCATACAAAATGCAAAAAAAAAGAAAACCTCTATTAATTTGTTTATAGAACATTAGAATTGCATGTCAAGCAACATGCAGCAATTAGTGCGACTACTTTACATGCCCATGCATTTTAACGCTAATCACATCAAATTAAAGTTGCCGGAAAAAAAAATTCACCACAGAAAACTGAATCCTGCAAATCTTTGTAAAATTCTACAAAAAGTCGTCTAAAAGCAAATGGTCATGTGAATGACCACCACCAGAAGCTATCATTCATATCCTTTGACAGAGTATTTCTAAAGTGATTTAATTAAGTGAAATGGCATATAAACACGCATTTAAATTTCAAAACCCCTACGAAATGACTAACAAGAGAAACTGCTCTGGCCAGGACTCTGTAACTGAGCACAAACGATATTCTTCCTGTGGCAGAGTAAAACAAGCAACACGTGCATACATTTACATGTTGTCAACATTGTTTAATAACAGAGAGCCCTAGGAATGCAAAATAGCTGATTACTTCCTTGCCAACTTCCAAACATATCCTTTGGAACAATTAGTAAAAGAAATTATTTTACAATGCAATCATTTGAAAATTAAAAGTAATTATAGAGTAATTTTCATATAGCTACAACAACATCAGCAACAGCAACAACACAAAACGTTAAAAATCTACATGAATATTTGCAAAATGCCAAAAATACTATGGGGTAGCACTTTGCTTATAGAATGTAAATAAATTTGAAATTAAACAAATGCAAATGGCCGAATCTTATATACACTCCACCAAGGATTGTAAACACGGTAGGCAAATTTATTTCTTTACAAAATTTTGTCAAAAATTTATTTTTTTACAAAATTTTGTCAAAAATTTATTTCTTTACAAAATTTTGTCAAAAATTTATTTTTTTACAAAATTTTGTCAAATATTTCTTTAGAAAATTTTGTAAAAATTTTATTTCTATAGAAAATTTTTTCAAAATTTTATTTCTATAGAAAATTTTTTCAAAATTTTATTTCTATAGAAAATTTTGTCAACATTTTATTTATATAGAAAATTTTGTCAACATTTCATTTGTAAGGAAAATTTTATTTCTAAAGAAAATTGTGTAGAAATTTTATTTCTATAGAAAATTTTGTCAAAATTTTTTATTCTATAGAAAATTTTGTCAAAATTTTATTTCTATAGAAATTTTTGTAAAAATTTTATTTTTATAGAAAATTTTGTCAAAATTTTATTTCTATAGAAAATTTTTTGAAAACGTTATTTCTATAGAAAATTTTGTCAAAATTTTATTTCTATAGAAAATTTTTTCAAAATTTTATTTCTATAGAAAATTTTGTCAAAATTTTATTTATATAGAAAATCTTGTCAAAATTTCATTTATAAAGAAAATTTTTGTCAAAATTTTATTTCTATAAAAAATTTCGTCAAAATTTTATTTCTATAGAAATTTTTGTAAAAATTTTATTTTTATAGAAAATTTTGTCAAAATTTTATTTCTATAGAAAATTTTTTCAAAACGTTATTTCTATAGAAAATTTTGTCAACATTTTTTTCTATAGAAAAAATTTATTTATATTGAAAATTTTGTCAAAATTTCCAAGAAAAATTTTGTCAAAAAATTAGTTCCATAGAAAATTTTGTAAAAATTTCATTTCTATAGAAAATTTTGTCAAAATTGTATTTCTATAGAAAATTTTGTTAAAACGTTATTTCATAGAAAATTTTGTCAAAACGTTATTTCTATAGAAAATTTTGTCTACATTTTTTTCTATAGAAAAATTTTATTTCTATTGAAAATTTTGTCAAAATTTCATTTCCAAGAAAAATTTTGTCAAAATTTTAGTTCTATAGAAAATGTTGTTAAAATTTTAGTTTTATAGAAAATTTTGTAAAAATTTCATTTCTATAGAAAATTTTGTCAAAATTTTGTTTCTTTAAAAAAATTTGTAACAATTTTATTTTTATAGAAAATTTTGTCAAAAGTTTAATTCTATAGAAATTTTTTGTGAAAATTGTACTTCTATAGAAAATTTTGCCAAAATTTTAGTTCTATAGAAAATTTTGTCAAAATTTTAGTTCCATAGAAAATTTTGTCAAAATTTTATTTCTATAGAAAATTTTGTAAAAACGTTATTTCTATAGAAAAATTTGTCAACATCTTTTTCTATAGAAAAATTTTATTTCTATTGAAATTTTTGTCAAAATTTTATTTCCAAGAAAAATTTTGTCAAAATTTTAGTTCTATCGAAAATTTTGTCAAAATTATAGTTTTATAGAAAATTTTGTAAAAAATTTATTTCTATAGAAAATTTTGTCAACATTTTAGTTCTATAAAAAATTTTGTCAAAATTTTAGTTCTATAGAAAATTTTTTCAAAAATTTATTTTTATAGAAAATTTTGTCAAAATTTTATATCTACAGAAAATTTTGTCAAAATTTTAGTTCTATAGAAAATTTAGTCAAAATTTTAGTTCCATAGAAAATTTTGTCAAACTATTATTTCTATTGAAAATTTTGTCAACATATTATTTTTTTACAAAATTTTGTCAAAACTTTATTTCTATAGAAAATTTGTCAAAATATTATTTCTATAGAAAATTTTGTCAAAATATTATTATTATAGAAAATTTTGTAAACATTTTATTTTTATAAAAAATTTTGTCAAAAGTTTATATCTATAGGAAACTTTGTCAAAATTTTAGTTCTATAGAATTTTTTGTGAAAATTTTAGTTCCATAGAAAATTTTGTCAAAATTTTATTTCTATAGAAAATTTTGTAAAAACGTTATTTCTATAGAAAAATTTGTCAACATCTTTTTCTATAGAAAAATTTTATTTCTATTGAAATTTTTGTCAAAATTTTATTTCCAAGAAAAATTTTGTCAAAATTTTAGTTCTATAGAAAATTTTGTAAAAATTTCATTTTTATAGAAAATTTTGTCAAAATTTTATTTCTATATAGAAAATTTTTTTTCTATAAATAAAATTTCTATATAGAATATTGAAATTTTATTTCTATAAAATTTCTATAAAATTTTCTATAAAATATAAAATTTTCTATCAAATATAAAATTTTCTATAGAAAATTTTGTCAAAAGTTGTATAAAAAATTTTTTCAAAATTGTATTTCTATAAAAAATTTTGTCAAAATTTTATTTATATAGAAAATCTTGTTAAAATTTTATTTGTAAAGAAAATTTCTGTCAAAATTTTATTTCTATAGAAAATTTCGTCAAAATTTTTGTTCTATAGAAAATTTTGACAAAATTTTATTTCTTTAAAAAAATTTGTCAAAATATTATTCCAAAGAAAATTTTGTAAAAATTTTATTTTTATAGAAAATTTTGGCAAAAGCTTATATCTATAGAATTTTTTGTCAAAATTTTAGTTCTATAGAAATTTTTTGTGAAAATTTTACTTCTATAGAAAATTTTGTCAAAATTTTAGTTCTATAGGAAATTTCGTCAAAATTTTATTTCTATAGAAATTCTTTGTGAAAATTTTACTTCTGTAGAAAATCTTGTCAAAGCGCTATTTCTATAAAAAATTTTGTCAACATTTTTTTTCTATAGAAAAATTTTATTTCTATTGAAAATTTTGTCAAAATTTCATTTCCAATAAAAAATGTCTACATTTTAGTTCCATAGAAATTTTTGCAAAAATTTCATTTCTATAGAAAATTTTGTCAAAATTGTATTTCTATAAAAAATTTTGTCAACATTTTTTTCTATAGAAAAATATTATTTCTATTGAAAATTTTGTCAAAATTTCATTTCCAAGAAAAATTTTGTAAAAATTTTAGTTTTAGTTTTGTAAAAATTTCATTTCTATAAAAATTTTATTTCTATAGAAAATTTTGTCCAAATTTTATTTCTATAGAAAATTTTGTCAAAATTTTATTTCTTTACAAAATTTTGTCAAAAATTTATTTTTTTTACAAAATATTGTCAAAATTTCATTTATAAAGAAAATCTTTGTCAAAATTTTATTTCTATAGAAAATTTCGTCAAGATTTTATTTCTATAGATATTCTTTGTGAAAATTTTACTTCTATAAAAAATTTTGTCAAAATTTTAATTCCATAGAAAATTTTGTCAAAATTTTATTTCTATAGAAAATTTTGTCGAAACGCTATTTCTATAAAAAATTTTGTCAACATTTTTTTCTATAGAAAAATTTTATTTCTTTTGAAAATTTTGTCAAAATTTCATTTCCAATAAAAATTTTGTCAAAATTTCATTTCCAAGAAAAATGTTGTCAAAATTTTAGTTCCATAGAAAATTTTGTAAAAATTTCATTTCTATAGAAAATTTTGTAAAGATTTCATTTCTATAGAATATGTTGTCAAAATTGTATTTCTATAGAAAATTTTGTTAAAACGTTATTTCTATACAACATTTTGTCAACATTTTTTTCTATAGAAAAATATTATTTCTATTGAAACTTTTGCCAAAATTTCATTTCCAAGAAAAATTTTGTCAAAATTTTAGTTTTAATTTTGTAAAAATTTCATTTCTATAAAAAATTATGTTGTATTTTTGTTTTTTGTATGAGTCAACTTTTCAAAAAATTAAAAAAGTTCACATTTTTCCCACAGTGACAGTGTTAGTGTATACCCCCCTGCCCCTACCTATAGTAGAGTATATAAAAAACGCAAACTACATGTCACAAATCGTGCATTTGTGTTCCATTCAAAAACGAGGGCATTATAGTTCGTTGTAGCCACCTCCCCCTCCCCCCTCTTTCACTGTTACAAAATAAAAGTTTAATTTTTTAACAAATTCTACCATTTTATAAAATTATAGAGCTTATGTAGCACCATTAATGGAAATGTCCTTTTTGGTCATTATAACCAATTTAGGTGGTTAGTTTGTTTACATTGTTGCTACTGGCCTAGTAGCAGAGATTTGCATGTCCTTTGCCATTCTAATCATCAAATTAAAATGATATTTAATGCACTATGCACTATTGCTTACAAAGACTAGACGTGATTATAATTTTTAATTTTTCTATTCGACGACAAAACTCACGTGATGATGTTGACCCAAATAATTGAGTGAACTAAAATGACCATAAAGAAAAAAAATAGAACAATTTTACGAAATATTATGAATTATTATAAAGCGCTTTCATTGTTTTCAGCTAGATTTACTTAGGGCATTAAAAACAAGAAAAATATGTTCTCCCAGATCTTTCCCATGTTGGGTGTGATCATTTTATGCTTAGTATTAACACTGTGTTTTTAAGTAAAAATAAAATATGTTTTTTTTTATACATTAATTAATAATAAATTGATAAATTTATATATAAATTATATATTTTGTTATCGTAGATAATAATTGAATTTTTTTTCCTTTATTAAACAGATGACGATATATCCCACAAAGAAAGCGTCCGTAAATATGGAAACACAAATCAGACACTAACGCCTCGTCATACCATAGATGCCATCTTGGGTTTAAAGAATCGTCAACATATCGGTGAGAGTAAGTACCTTTACATAAGAAACATTTCCTTTTGAACTCATATCCATATAAGACAGGGTCTCTTATATAAGACAGGGTCTCTTATAAAGGGTGGTTAAAATTTCAGGGGCCGATGTTGATTTTGAATAAAACACAAACTATTTAGGATATTATTGAAATTTTATTTTATTACGATATATTGCTATTACTCAAATATGTATGGAATAAAATATCGGCCAAATGGGCGCCGCGACCTCGGTGGCACACCTTCATCCGATGGTCCAAATTTTCGATGACGGCGAGGCATAATGGAGGTTCTATGCCGTTAATGTGCCGAATTATCTCATCCTTTAGCTCTTGAATTGTTGCTGGCTTATCGACGTACACCTTTTCTTTCAAATAACCCCAAAGAAAAAAGTCCAACGGTGTCAAATCACATGATCTTGGCTGCCAATTGACATCGCCATTACGTTAGAATTGAATTTGTTGCCAAAAGAGCCATTGTTTCGTTAGCTGTGTGGCAAGTGGCACCGTCCTGCTGAAACCACATATCGTCCACATCCATATCTTCCAATTCGGGATATAAAAAGTTCGTTATCATCTCACGATAGCGAACACCATTCACAGTAACTGCCTGACCGGCCTCATTTTGGAAAAAATACGGCCCGATGATGCCGCCAGCCCATAAACCGCACCAAACAGTCACTCTTTGTGGGTGCATTGGTTTTTCGACAATCACTCTTGGATTCTGATTCGCCCAAATGCGGCAATTCTGTTTATTGACGAATCCACTGAGGTGAAAATGTGCCTCATCACTGAAGATGATTTTCTTCGAAAATTGATCATCCACTGTTGCCATTTCTTGGAACCATTCTGCCCATTCACGACGTCCATGGTTCAAATTGAATAGGTCTGAAATAGAGAAATGTCAAATAAAATTCGGAAAAAAAACTTGGCGTTTAGGTGTGGTTCACATTCAACATCGGCCCTTACAATTTAGCCACCCTTTATAAGACAGGGTCTCTTATATAAGACAGGGTCTCTTATATAAGACAAGGTCTCTTATATAAGACAGGGTCTGTTATATAAGACAGGGTCTCTTATATAAGACAGGGTCTGTTATATAAGACAGGGTCTCTTATATAAGACAGGGTCTCTTATATAAGACAGGATCTCTTATATAAGACAAGGTCTCTTGTATAAAACAGGGTCTCTTGTACAAAACAGGGTCTCTTATATAAGACAAAGTCTCTTATATAATACAGGGTCTCTTATATACGACAGGGACGCTTATATAAGGCAGGGTCGCTTATATAAGACAGGGTCTCTTATATAAGACAGGGTCGCTAATATACGACAGGGTTTCTTGTATAAGACAGCGTATTTTATATTTGACATGGTCTTTTATATAAGACAGGATCTGCGGCAGGGTTTCCTGTAGTGAACAAAGTATCATATAGAAGAGGGGATTTTTACAAAAGGCATCGAGTAATCGTTGAGGAAAATCGCTGCAAACTCTTGGTTTTTTAGAGACAGAATCAAAAGACTCATGGGTGGTTAGAGGCAGAATCAAAAGTCTCTTACACTGGTGGTAAGGAGGTGAACTGGTTGTGAACACGGTTGCCATTCGAGTCAAAAGTATTCAACCAAAATTTTGAACCCAAATTCTACCAAACAACTAAAGCTTCTATAGAAAAGTTTGTCAAAATTTTATTTCTATAGAAAATGTTGTTAAATTTGTATTTCTATAGAAATTTTTTTCAAAATTTTATTTCATGAGTGGACAAACCCCTTAACATCAGTGTAAGTGGTAGTGAACAGGGTTGCCACTCGAGTCAAAAATATTCACCTAAAATTTGGAGAACATTCTACCAAACAAATAAATCTTCTATAGAAAATTTTGTCAAATATTTTTTATTTCTATAGAGAAAATTTTGCCAAAATTTTATTTGTATAGAAAATTTTGTCAAAATTTTATTTTTGTAGAAAATTTTATTTCTATAGAAAATGTTGTCAAAATTTTATTTCTATAGAAAAATTTGTCAAAATTTTATTACTATAAAAAAATTTGTCAAAATTTAATTCTATAACGAATTTTGCCAAAATTTTATTTCTACGGAAAAAATTATCAACATTTTATTTCTATAGAAAATTTTCTCAAAATTTTATTTCTATAGAAAATTTTTTCAAAATTTTATTTTTAGGGAATATTTTGTCAATATTTTAGTCTACAGAAAATTTTGTCAAAATGTTATTTTTATAGAAAATTTTGTCAAAATTTTTGGTAGAATTAAAAATTTTTGGTAGAATTCTGCTAACTGTGGTGACCGTGGCTGTGAATCGTTTCAAAGAAAACTGAATACTATAAAGCCCACTCTCCTCAAAATCAAGGACAGAGGATCAAGGATACTCATGACTAGAGAGGCAGCTCTCCTTTAGTGTAAGGATTTGACGTTTGCCAAAGCCACATTTTTTTATATGGATTTTTTTGTTTTTTGCTATTTACAAACTTAATGCTAGAATAAAGTCTAGAAATTAAGTTTATTATTCTACAAAGGCATTACACTGTAGTTGGACTTGTTTACTGAATCCATCACTTTTACCGAAAATATATCTTGATTTAACAAAAAAAAAAAAAAGAAAACACTACAACGATTTAATCATTTTGTAACCTTTCATTAGAAATCATTATTTCGACATTACACCATAAATTCAACGATGACAAATGCCAAACAAACAAGGATTCAAACGACATGGAATAGAATTTTTATAGGCATATACAAGGGTCCAACAAGGAATTTCTTACATATTTTTTTTTGTTTTTTTTTTTGTGAAAATAAGCTCACTAAATTGCTTGGATAGTCAAAGGAAATCAAAGGTCTCCCCTTGCTCTAAATCGAACAAACAGGAAAGTGAACGAAATCACAAATGTCACGTAATCATAATCGTATAAGGTTCATGTCTTTTGCTACAACGATTGTAAATTCGATAAGGGAAAATACAATTTAAATATGGGTTGTTGCAAAAAACCACAAGTCCTATGGCAATTGGAAATAGCGGGTGAAAAAAATAACAAGTTAGCGCCAAAGAGAATTCCTCCTACTTTTTTTCTTTTCGAAGGAATCAACAGTAACGAAGGTCATACAATTATGAATGGCCAACATGTACATAAAGGTGCTAAAATAAAATTTCTAAGTAGAAATTTTCTTTGCTCGGTGAAAGAAAGCTAAAACAGGTGTTTTGGTGAAAAAGAAAATAAACTTGAAAAAATTCATTTGCTTGGCCCAAAGATAAATTCCAAAAGATAAGCTCGCTTCAAAACACCTGCTTATGTATTTACCTTCAAATTTGCCTAAATCCCACATCAGCTTAGGATTATCCATTTCCATTGATTCCATTTGTGGTTTATATTTTGGTGGTTGTGTGTCTATAACAACCAAACCTCCTTCTTTATCACAAAAGCCGATATAAAAGTGTTTGAAATGGGCGTTTTTATGGATTTTATTTGCAATTTAAGTTATTTCTGGTGGTGGTATGAAATGATTGTTTAACCGAATTATCATGAGAAACAAACAAAAAAAACGAAGACAAAATCAAAATTTGTTTGCCTTGTTTAGAAAATGAGAAGAGAAATATGTCTGGTGCCATAGAGAGATGTCACGTCAGCCCTTTTTTTAACTTAACGACTTCGATTTTATGTTTTTTTTTTACTTCAAAGGAGTAAGAGAGTTTCAAAGGAAATTTCTAAGAAAATAGAAGAACTTCAACCAAAATGCCATTGGCAAGAGTTTTTGTGGTAAAGTTTGATTTGATTTTGAAAATGATTATTTTACGAAACGCCTTCACAATATTTGATAAACGAAGGTGTTTACGAAAAGTGCTTTATGAGTTTTGACGCGTCGAAAATTAATTTGATTTTGCAAAATTTGCGAATACTGAAGACGAGAAAGTTGAAAGAGGATTTACTGTCAATGGCCTGGGTTTATATAGCAAATTTCTTTCTTGATTTTAGATGAAATATTTTGGATTGTTTTTCGTCCAAAATATTTCTCTTTTTTAATTTTTCAAATGAAAGTTCTATGATTTTTTCGAGCATAGATTGGAAAAACATAGGACTCTCATTTGAAAATAAAGTTTGAAAAAGCACTTAGAAAACATATTTTTTTTTAAATGTAAAAGAAACGTATTAAAACTTTCTCAATCCCAAAATAATCTAAAATAAGAAGCATGCCACAAATATTGATTTTTCGAGCAATTATAATTCATTATTTGAATGGCAAAAAGTTTGAAAAAGCGCTTAGAAAACATATATTTTTTTAATTTTTATTAAAATTCTAAATGTAAAAGAAACGTATTAAAACTTTCTCAATCCTAAAATAATCTAAAATAAAAAGCATGTCACAAATATTGATTTTTCGTGCAATTATAATTCATTATTTGAATAGCAATGATAATAATTTTAATTGAATTATTTGTGCTTTATTAAAAATATTATCAATCAATTTACAAAACACTAAAACATTTAAATGTTGCCAATTCATTAAAAGTCATTAAATAGCACCAGACGCATAATGTCAGCCAAACGCACACACACTCACTTACCTACATGGGCACTTCCATATCGAACTTCCTTTCATTCGACCAACAATTCGATTCGTTCGATCCATTATTATACGGGCATAGGTGTTTAACAACACACTCATCATACAAATCGACATTGTTGTGGTTTATTGACTGTCAAAATGTATTTTTGATCAAAACTGACAGCTTAAGGTTGGTTGCTAGCCACGAGTCCATTAGTAGTAGGCACTCACCAGTCATTGTTAGAATCATCTGCAAAGTAGTCTCTGAACGAAGACGTTCACAAAATATCGTTCACAACATATCACAGAGAGACAAAGAATTTGCCTTGGTCATCTAAATCGGGTCTTTTTTTCGATTGATTGACCGACAGATCGACCGGTTGCCAGTTCTTAACGCATTGTTAACATCATGATAAATGCATTTTTACACAAATCTCAGATAGGAACATGCTTGTATATATGTATGCGTGAGTATATCACTGAATTTCTCTTACTCATTACGGGCATTAACATCCAAACAACATTAAAGCCTACAACAGAGCTCTACTAATTGGTTTCAATACTCAATACACTCGCTCAATGTTGGTTATATGTAAAGTATATGTAAGTATGAATGTGTGCTTTACATTCACTCTCCGTTTGGTTTAACATTGACTGAATGTTATGAAGGTGATGGAGAGGGGGAATATTATTGAAACTGATTCATTGAATGATTTGACTCGTCTTATTCAGAGAGTGAATGATCTCTAAGAAAACAGCAAAAAAAATCATCAGGGGCAGAGTAGAGAGAATATTCGAATATGTTTTGTTGTTTTGCTTTCCTTATGAGCGAGCGATTTGATTGACAGTTTAATAAGGCTTGTTTGCCTTTCTGATATTATTAAATATCCATACATTTGTAAGCACTTAATAAGTTTTAAGTGGTTATTAATGCAGATTAATTGAACATTGACCAGAGGCGTAGTTTTTTACAGGGATTATACTTCCATTTGAGAAAATAAAAGAGAAAGAGAGAGAATACAATTTGCACCATTAAACCTAGAAAGCAAAGTAATTAATAAGTCTCTAGGAAGTGGATAATTTAGCTTGTACGCTCGAAAAAAAAAAACAAACTGAAACCCCCGGAAAGAAAACGTACACTGAAAGAAAAGCATGCCCGGTTCCAAAGATTTTGTCTTTACTTTAAAAATTTTGGCATTGATTACGAGCCAAAGAAGCGGATAATACAATTCTCTTTTAAATTTGGGTTTTGTTTACTTGCTTCTGGGAAGCAACTTTTAATTTTTCGTTTTTTCAGCTTTTTTCTTCATACGCTATCAAAGTCCTTTAAAAACGAGTTAACGACAACTTTTTTCCAAATTCCGACTCGAATTCCAGTAGAAATTATGCTATGTTTCCAGTAAAAAACGTCTTTAAAATAAATTGTTGAAAAACATGTCCTATATTTGAACGATTTTTGCTTTGTAGTCAAGACGCAAAAAGACAACAAATTTAAAGACAATTTCATTAAATTTAAAGAATTTTTCTGAATTACTAAAGACAAGTTGACCTTAGCCCAAAAATTTTTTCTTTCATGTTATGATACCCATTTCCAAGTGAAATCACTTAACTATAAGGACAATACGACTTCATTGAAAAGTTTATCGACTGGACAAGGGACAAAAAATTATGTTAGAGAAATGCGTCTTCTATGCTAAGCTAAATTTGCATTCGTATTTTAAAGACATGAAATCTTTGACCTCACGACAATATTTTTTTCAGTGTAGGTTAATTTTTTAGTATCATGAAAACGGCTGCTGTCAAAATTAGGCTGACAAAAGTATACAATTTTTGAATATTTAAACAAGGAAAGCTGTTGACATTATGGGAGCCAGACATCGGCCAGAATGGTGATTTTCACTGGTGATGGGATTCAACTAAGAGGTACTTAAATTTCCTGTAGAAATAAAATTTTGAGAAAATTATCTTTAAAAATAAAATTTTGAAGACAAATTGCTATATAAATACAATTTTGAGAAATTTTTCTATAGAAATAACATTATCACAGAATTTTCTATAGAAATGAAATGTTGACAAAATTTTCCATAGAATTCTTGAGGTTTTGGTAGATTTTGCAAAATATTTCCCTATAACTAAGAGGTACTTCAGAAAGTTTGTACAACATTTTGACAACATTTTCTAAAGAAATAAATTTTTGACGAAATTTTCTATAGAAATAAAATGTTGGCAAAATTTTCTATACAAGTAAAATTTTAACAAAATTTTCTATACAAGTAAAATTTTGATAAAATCTTTTATAGAAATAAAATTTTCACATTTTGTATATAAATAAAATTTTAACAAAATTTTGTATAGAAATAAACTTTTGACAAAATCTTCTATAGAAATATAATTTTCACAACATTTTCTATAGAAATAAAATTTTTTATAGAAATAAAATTTTGACAAAATCTTCTATGTAAATAAAATTGTGACAAAATAAAAATAAAATTTCCATGACATTTTCTATAGAAATAAAATTTTAACAAAATTTTGTATAGAAATAAACTTTTGACAAAATCTTCTATGTAAATAAAATTTTGACAAAATTTTCTATAGAAATAAAATTTTTACATGTTCTATACAAGTAAAATTTTGACAAAATCTTCTATAGAAATAAAATTTTCACAACATTTTCTTTAGAAATAAAATTTTCTATAGAAATAAAATTTTGGCAAAATTTTCTATAGAAATAAAATTTTGACAAAATTTTCTATAGAATTAAAATATTGACCAAATTTTCTATAGAAATAAAATTTTGACAAAATTTCCATAAAAATAATATTTTGACAAAATTTCCATAGAAATAAAATTTTGACAAAATTTTCTATAGAAATAAAATTTTGACAAAACTTTCTATAGAAATAAAATTTTAACAAAATTTTCTATAGAAATAAAGTTTTGAAAAAATTTTTCTATAAACATAACATTTTGACAAAATTTTCTATAAAAATAATATTTTGACAACATTTTCTATAGCAGTAAAAGTTGTGACAAGAAATATCTATAAAAGTCAAATTTTGACAAAATTTGCTATAGAAATAAAATTTTGGCAAAATTTTCTATAGAAATAACATTTTGACAGAATTTTCTATAGAAGTGAAATTTTGGCAAAATTTTCTATACAATTAAAATGTTGGCAAAATTTTCTATAGGAATAAAATTTTGACAAAATCTTCTATAAAAAGAGAATGTTGACAAGATGTTCTATAGAAGTGAAATTTTGATAAAATCGTCAATCGTTCGAATTTAACCTGCCTAACAAGCCGATTAGCTTATATTGGCTTTCCTGTTAATTCGATTGGAATCTATTTGGCAAAAGATCAAAATTTGATTTTCGAAATCGAACATACAAATATTATATTTTTAAATCGAAAATATTTAAAATTACGATTTTTATACCTTTATTCTATTCAATTTATAAATTTTGTAAAATTTTATGAATGAATTTTTATAAGGAAAAACACTAATTTACATTTTGCTCAAAAGTACATTAAAATCAGCTCAACTAAATTCACCATCTACCCACTCACACACTCACATATACACCTGTCACAAATTTCTCAAAAAGAAACGGCCGACAAATGTCTCAAAGTGACAAAAATCTATGTAAGAGAATAACGATTAAAGACAATAAACAAAAAGGCTAAATGCCTTAATTAAATATGATTTTCTTTAGAGGCCTAATGCTACAATCCAACGCCCAATCAATCTCGAATATCAAATGGAATAGCCGAAGCTGTCAAAATGTTGTTATTGCTTAAAACGGAATGAGAGTACTGTGATATGGAATTTCCAAGGGATAAAGACTATTATGGTACACAATGATTATATGGACCATTAATAAAAGCATGATTAAACATATTTTCAATCATCTCATCTCAGCGTCGTCTCTATCTGTCCCATATCCTCTACTCTATAGAGTGACTTGAAAAGAAGATGTTTTGTAAATTGGGGCTTTGGCCTTTTTGTGGTCCATCAAGTAGTACCAACTAATAACATTTCAATTAAGTGTGCCGCCAACGCCATTAATGCTGCCAGCCGGTCGCCTTCTTTACTTTTACAGTCCGTTTTTTTTGTGCAACAACAATGGATGGTGGCTTAGCCTCTCTCTCACTCTCTATGCATACATCTTACCAACACCATTTAAAGTGTAGGGAATTTGTAGCCTTTTTTTTCTTATGGCTAATGATAATGCAACACAGGGACTAAAGCGAACCGAACGACCGATATCAGGATTACTGTCACTTTTTAACAATGGAAATAAAAGAAAAACGAAAATAGAGAATATTGAAACAACTGAAACAACTTGTTTCTTTGGCCTTTTTGCTGTTGTAATTGTTTAGAGAGTGTATTTTGGGAATGGGGTGAGAGAAATGAGCATCTTAAGATTATGTCAAATCATCATTTTGACACGATTAATGTCAAATTAAAAGGCGTTTGAGAAAACAATGTTGTTAACATTTCACAACAACAACAGTGTTTGATTATCCAAAGAGGTCTAATTGTGAAACTACGAGAGACTATCAGACAAAATGTTAGTTAAAGATTTGACATGAAAATTATAGAGCATTTCTTCGTACACCATATGTCCATTGATATTTATCGGAAGATTTCCTTTCATCATTGGCATCGATGTCAGAGAAGAGATAAATCCTCCTAAAATACAGGGGGGGATATTTGTATGTTTTATAAAGTGTGGAGTTATTATGTGGTTACGACATAAACAATGTAATCGGACATAGAATCCACTTCGAAAAACCCAACCCATTTCGGAGGATATCTTAATTTAACCTAGATCCATTAAAAAGATAATCTCATCAAGGAAGATAAAGGGGGTTAATTTTAGAAATATTTAATTAATAGTCTACAAACGCCGATATGATAAAAATAAAAACATTTTTCAATATATTTAAGAAAATTTAGTAAATATAAGTTTTTCTCTTGTTTAAAAAGAATTTCGTATTTTGAAGAAAAACAAATGTAATAGATTTCTATTAGATACAAAAAAGGATTAAAAAAACAAAAATTTTAAACAAAATAATTTATTTTGTAAATTTTACTCATTTTTAGGAAATTCGGAACCTGTTAATCAGTGCGAGCAACAGGGCATTACAAATTAGAGCAAAACCCACAAGAAGACCCAGAGATAGACTCATGGTGTCTTTTACAATGGTACTCAGGTCTATGTCCTCAGTCGATTTAGCGATATCCTCCATTTTTGTAATCAAAGTCTAAATTGTGGTTTTAATCAAATCGAATTGGGCGCAAAAAACTCAAAAAAATAGGGTACCAATCGACTTCATATTTTGGGTGGAGGTACGAAAATGGAGGCTTGAGGAAATGAGCCCCATAACTCAAATGAAAGAGAGCCCCAATCGACTTCAAATTTAGTACAAGTATGTGTTTTGGATGGCCATATGAAAATGAGTCCCAAAACTCAGAAAATGAGTCCCAAAACTCAAATGAAACATGGTCCCAGTCGACTTCAAATTTGGCAAAACACGTCCTTGTGTTTTGGGTAAGGGTATGAAAAAGGGCCACAGGAAATGAACTCTAAAACACAAATGAAATGGGGCCCCGAAATGTGGGGGCCTGCTGTGTGGGAACACATTTTTTAATCAAATTTGGTACAAATGTGTATTTTTGGGTGGTGGTATTAAAATTAACCCCTGGCAATTCGCCCCCAAAACTCAAATAAAAATGACCAAAGAAATACATCCCAAAACTCAAATGAAACTCAGCCCCATCGGCTTGAAATTTGGCACAAGTATATACAGTGGTCCGCGCAACTGGGGCCCTGTGTCATTTGAGTTTTGGGGCTTATTTCCTTGGGTCGATTTTCACACCACCAGCCAACACACAAAAAAATTGTGCCAAATTTGAAATCAATGGGACCCAGATTCATTTGAGTTGTGTGGTACATTTCCTGGGGTCAATTTTCCGTTGAGTTTTGGGGCGCATTTATTTGAATCAATTTTCATACCACCACCCACTATATAGTGAGCAAAAAGGCTTGAGATCCGAGCTTTAATTTAAGGTATAATAAATAAATATTTACTTCATAGTTTCCATATCGTTTCACAATTTATGTCACATAGGTGTATAACTTTCTTTTTGATCACTGTATATTGGGTGGCGGTATGAAAATTGACTCAAATAAATGCGCACCAAAACTCAACTGAAAATTGACCCCAAGAAATGTACCACAAAACTCAAATGAATCTGGGCCCCATTCGTTTTAAATTTGGCACAAATATGTATGTTGGCTGGTGGTGTGAAAATGGACCCCAGAAAATAAGCCCCAAAACTCAAATGAAACAGGGCCCCAATTGTGGGGACCAGCTGTCTGAGAGCTCATTTTTGTAATCAAATAAATGCGCACCAAAACTCAACTGAAAATTTACCCCAGGAAATGTACCCCAAACTCAAATGAAACAGGGCCCAATGACTTCACATATGGTACAAGTATGAGTTTTGGCTGGAGGTATGAAAATGGACCCCATGATATATGGCCCAAAACTCAAATGGCAAATTTGGCACAAGAGGTGCTTTGGGTGGAGGTATGAAAGTTAACCAAACACACAAAAAAATTTCACGAAAATTTTTCCAATTAAAATTTTAATAGAGTTTTAAAAAATATACAAATAAAAATTTAATTGATTCAAAAAATTTTTTAATTGAAACAAAAATCAATCACAAAAATAATAGTATCAATTAATTTTTTAATTGGATCAATTAACTTTTTAATTGACCTTCAATTAATTTTTTAATTGATACTATCATTTCTGTGATTGAAGACATTTCAATTAAAAATTAATTGGATCAATTAATTTCGTGATTGAATCAGAATTTTTTTTTTTTGTGTGTAGGACCCTAAATGTGGGGCAACGCTTCCTTTTGGATTCTGCCCATAGGAAAAAATCTCAAAACCAGGCCGACGGCAGCTTATATCATTTCGAAACCACTTTGGACTCTTTCCGTAGGCGAAAGTCGTATACTCCGTACGAAGACCGGTTACTTTGGATTCGCGTTAGCTTATTATAGACTCTGTCTATAAGAGCAATCGTGATAGTCGACTTTGGACACTGTTAATAGGAAAAAATTTTAAAATTCGGCTAAGGGTCATTCACCCTCATTGTTTAGAGTTGACATTAGCCTACTTTGGGTCGATCCATAGGAAAAAGTTTCACACCTCAATATCCGCATCATTTGACATTTGCGATAGCCCACATTGGACGCCATAGGAGAAAATCTGAATCCCCACAGGAAAACTGCAAAAGAAAAATCTGATGAAATACTATGCTAATCGGAACAATGAATACCTCTATATTTACCACCAAGGAAAAATAGGCCCCAATGAAAAATCCAGAGAAGAAAATTTGGGATAATCCAGAGAAGAAAATTGGATATTTTTTTATAATATTGGGGCTTATTTTCCTAATGCATACGAGCCCCAAAGATATAACCCAAAGATATTTTGGGTCGATCCATAGGAAAAAGTTTCACACCTCGACATCGGCATCATTTTACATTTTCGATAGCCCACATTGGACGCCATAGGAGAAAAACTGAATCCCCGCAGGAAAACTGCAAAAGAAAAATCTTATGAAATACAATGCTAATCGGAACAATGAATACCTCTATATTTACCACCAAGGAAAAATAGGCCCCAATGAAAAATCCAGAGAAGAAAATTGGGGATAATCCAGAGAAGAAAATTGGGGTTATTTTTTAATATTGGGGCTTATTTACCTAATGCATACGAGCCCCAAAGATATAATGAAAAACATAAAAATTTGGTGTTGTTGTTTTCCCTATAATTTTTGGGGGTCCTATTTCATTTAGGTTTTGGGGCTCATTTCCATGGTGCCCATATTCATAGCGCCATTTCGGGTCAGAGTATAATTTTCCTTATGAACTAAACGTATTAATAAAAGCCAATGATCGTTACATTTTCCTTGTCTTAGCAAAGCATTGTAGACATCTTTAATAGCGGAGTACAATTTAGTTCATTTTTCGCACGTTTACTTCTTTCCACATCTTATGAGCAGCCAAATAATAAAATAAACCAGAATAGACAAGAACAATAATTTTTTTGCACCATTCATATAATGATAATGTTTCGATATCGATTATTAGCTTCTTCTTCAACTGCTAAGTGTATCCGTTATTTTATTGTTTTGAACTCAGCATGTTATGATTAGAAATGTGAGTAGCAAATTTGTTAATAATGAAATTAAAAGAAATAAAAAAAAATTGAAGATGCTCTCTTAACAAAACAACATTCGACCCAAGACTCTACACAAGCGTAACTAATAAGAAATCTTGGCCAGTTAAAAATTAAAAAAAAAAAAAAATAATAATAAAAAATCGCGTAAAACAAATTAAGTAGCTCACCTGGAAGCTCCAGACAAGTAGGCGTAACGAATTATCCTCCATCACCAAAGCCAAAAGTAGCCCACACATGAGTTCAGCGACCATTTATTTAGATCAGCTGGTGTTCAAATCACTTGTGTTGTTGTTTTTTTATCGGAGTGCTGATAGTCTGTTTATATGATTCCAATTGAAGTTTATTTATTCATTAATAATAAAATAAAAAACAACTAAATGAAAACATGTTTAAAGAGATAGATTAATGGACATTGAATGAATCATTGAATTTGAGGAAACCTCAAATGGAGAAAGTATTGTGTGAAGTAAATCGCAAAACAAAATGGGATATTTATGTAGATCAAATGAATAATGCCCAAAATTTTGATCGATTAACCCTTCTACGTTAACCAGAGTCTTGATATTGGACTTACACACATATAGAGGTTCATATCATAGCCAAAGCCGCCAAGGCTGCCATGAGATTGAAGATTTTAGCAGGATGGATGGAAATACATTAAATGGAACCATCAAAGGATAATAAGAAAGACAGTCGATGTAATGGCGGATGCCATTCAAATTTGGCCCAAAAACTCAAATAAACCAGGATCCAATCGACTTCTAATTTGGCACAAGTATGTGTTTTGGGTGGTGATATGAAAATGAACCCCAGGAAATGCACCCTCAAAATCAAATCGTCTTTAAATTTGGCACAAGTATATGTATTGGGTGGTGATATGGAAATTGACGCCTTTAATGCTCAGATCAAAAGCCGTAGCTTCGATGAAATTGAGATCTTGGGAGAATGGACTGAAGCACGAGAATGACGGGAAATGAACCATCAAAGCATAACAGGAGAGACGGTGGGTATATAGCCGAGTGTGATAATCTAACGCCAGATACGAAAGGGAAATAGCTGCTACACCAATGTGTCGAAGATGGGTGAGAGGACGGGATTGGTCGACATCGAAACAATAAAACAATGTGGAACAGAAAACGGTGTGATCGATATTGGACATAAGACCTATAGATTTCCAGATAAAAAGCTAAGCCGCCATAGCTGCGATGAGATTGAAATGTTGGGAGAATGGACAGAGTCACTAGAAATGACGAACCATCAAAGGATAATAGGAAAGACAGTGGATGTAAAGGGTGATACGGTCAAAATTTGGTCAAGGGAAAACGCGTGTAAATCGGTGAAATCGTTTATTGAAAAAATCAAATTAAATTTCTTTTTCAAGTTCAATTTGTATAAAATTCAGGAAAAATATCCAGTTAGACTTTCGCTTTTCCAAATCCGAATTGCCGGGCCTCACGCTTGACACCTGCCATCAGATTCTGTACAGCCACCACCTTGTCCACATTCTTCGCCGCAGAAAGCCAGTTTGCCTTGAACTGCTGCTCGTCCTTAGCAGTTTTTTGGTCTTATTTAGGTTCCGCTTGACAATAGCCCAGCATTTCTCAATTGGGCGGAGCTCTGGCGTGTTGGGAGGGTTCTTGTCCTTGGGAACCACCTGCACGTTGTTGGCGGCGTACCACTCCATGGCCTTTTTACCGTAATGGCAAGATGCCAAATCCGGCCAAAACAGTACGGAACAACCGTGTTTCTTCAGGAAAGGCAGCAGACGTTTACTCAAACACTCTTTCACGTAAATTTCTTGGTTGACAGTCCCGGAAGCTATGAAAATGCTGCTTTTCAATCCACAGGTACAGATGGCTTGCCAAACCAGATATTTCGTTGCGAACTTTGACAGTTTTATGTGCTTCAAAATATCTGCTACCTTTCCCCTTCCTTTTGCCGTATAAAACTCCTGTCCCGGAAGCTGCTTGTAGTCGGTTTTCACGTAGGTTTCGTCGTCCATTACCACGCAGTCAAACTTCGTCACCATCGTCGTGTACAGCCTCCGGGATCGCGCTTTGGCCGTCGTATTTTGTTTATCATCGCGATTTGGAGTCACTACCTCCTTGTAAGTCGATAGTCCGGCTCGTTTTTTGGCTCGATGCACGGTTGTAGACGATACACCCAGCTTATTTGCGGCATCTCGGAGAGAGAGGTTAGGGTTTCGCTTGAAACTACCGGCAACTCCCTTTGTCGTCTCAGCGGCCTCCGGTTTTCGATTTCCCCTCGATCCAGACTTCCTGGCTGTCGACAAACGTTCCCCAAACACTTTAATTACATTTGTAACGGTTGATTTGGCAACTTTTAGCGATTTTGCCAGCTTTGCGTGCGAGTAGCTCGGATTTTCGCGATGCGCGAGCAAAATTTTGATACGCTGCTCTTCTTGCTTGGACGGCATTTTGACAACTGAAGAGTGAATTCCAAATTCAAAATAGGAGAAACAGTCTACACACACACACCTTCAAAAAGAGGGGTGTTCAGGTTTTTTTAAATGCAAAATTGAAAGAAATACGTCAAATTTATATTGACCAAATTTTGACCGTATCACCCTTTAATGGCAGATGCCACAACAATTCATGTGTGCCGTATGTGACATATTCACGACAGTGAGAAGGTCATGGTAGAATGGGACCCCATAACCGATACCAGAGGGAAATAACTGCTACACCGATGGATCGAAGATATGCGGGTGGGAGTTGGCGCACATATGCAGGTCCCAGACACCGAGAATCTATTCTCAATATCAGTCCAGAGCACAATCTTGCAAGCAGACGTGTTTGTCCTAACGGAATGAGTTCAATGGCTTTAAAATAACACGAGTCCACAAAACGTGAACATGTTCACAGATTGCCAGAGGGCAATAAAGGTAATATCAGAGTTTGCGATTCGACCGCAAAAAGTATTCGAATTCCAATACATGATCAACGAATACTCAGAATATGGGGGGATCCGCATTATACGAGTGCCGGGACATGCCAGAATTAGAGGAAACGTAAAGACCTATGAACTGGCGGTAAAAGCTAGATCACACAGGGAAGTGAACTTAGAAAAGGCAAAGCCAAAGAGGCCATGCGCCGCGACTTGGGACGACAATCCGGAGAGCCGTGGGAATAATGACTGGGGATGTAGGATTGATAGTAAATCTATATCGAATGAAAGCAGCAGAAAATGGTGCATGTAGGGCGTATTTTGGGGATGATGAGACCTTGGAACGCTACCTTACCACGGTCCTGGTTTTACTAGGCAAAGTAAATTAAGCTTTAGACCGAAGTCTTAGCATATCAACTGTAAACGAAGTCAAAGTGATTGTACTGCAGACCAAAGTCTCAGTAATTGAAGTTAGGACAAACGTCTCTGCGGTTCCATTGATTAAATTACAGACCAAACTAAGAGATTACACTTTAAAAAGTTTTAAAAAAGTGCACAAGTTAATATGCCTGAAATTGAATTCAAGCTCTTGTCATATTGGTCATCAATAATTGAGGTCTAGACCGAGGTCTCCGTAGTTGAAATGCAGATCAAAATCTCAAAGAAGACGCAGTAGTAGTACTGCAGACCTAAGTCTCAGAGATTGAGGTCCGACCGAGGTCTCCGTGGTTGAAATGCAGATCAAAGTCTCAAAGAAGACGCAATAGTAGTACTGCAGACCTAAGTCTCAGAGATTGAAGTTCGGATCGAAATCTCGGTTGTCTAAAATAATCAGTAATTGAACTTGAAAGTTCCATTCATTGCGTTAATGACCGAGTATCAATGATTGAAATCGCATGGGGAGACGTATAAAGCGACAGGGTGACGAAAATACTATGGGGGTGACCCAAACAAGAAAACAACCAAGGACAATAGGACTACAGTCAGGAAAAAAATTGACCGGTAACCTAGAATTGAAAGTACATCTGTGCCGAATAGCACCAGCAGACGATGGTACATGTAACAGCTTGGCTGATAATTCCCGGTCTAACAAAAAAAAAACAAATTTTTTATCAAAATTCGTTTTTATTATTCAACATAGTTCCCTTCAAGAGCGATACAACGATTATAACGACCTTCCAATTTTTTGATACCATTTTGGTAGTACTGCTTCGGTTTTGCCTCAAAATAGGCCTCAGTTTCGGCGATCACCTCTTCATTACAGCCAAATTTTTTCCCTGCAAGCATCCTTTTGAGGTTTGAGAACAAGAAAAAGTCGCTGGGGACCAGATCTGGAGAATACGGTGGGTGGGGAAGCAATTCATGAATTTTTGCCATCGTTCTCAATGACTTGTGGCACGGTGCGTTGTCTTGGTGGAACAAAACTTTTTTCTTCTTCATATGGGGCCTTCAAACGCTCCAATAACGCTATATCAAGATAATCGATAGAAATTATTCCATGCGCATCCCAAAAAACAGAGGCCATTACTTTGCCAGCGGACTTTTGAGTCTTTCCACGCTTCGGAGACGGTTCACCGGTCGCTGTCCACTCAGCCGACTGTCGATTGGACTCAGAAGTGTAGTGATGGAGCCATGTTTCATCCATTGTCACATATCGACGGAAAAACTCGGGTGTATTACGAGTTAACAGCTGCAAACACCGCTCAGAATCATCAACACGTTGTTGTTTGTGGTCAAATGTGAGCTCGCGTGGCACCCATTTTGCACAGAGCTTCCGCATATTCAAATATTGATGAATGATATGACCAACACGTTCCTTTGATATCTTTAAGGCCTCTGCTATCTCGATCAACTTCATTTTACGGTCATTCAAAATCATTTTGTGGATTTTTTTTATGCTTTCGTCGGTAACCACCTCTTTCGGGCGTCCACTGCGTTCACCGTCCTCCGTGCTCATTTCACCACGCTTGACTTTTGCATACCAATCAATTATTGTTGATTTCCCTGGGGCAGAGTCCGGAAACTCATTATCAAGCCAAGTTTTTGCTTCCACCGTATTTTTTCCCTTCAGAAAACAGTATTTTATCAAAACACGAAACTCCTTTTTTTTCTCTCTATCTCACAAACTAATTGACTTAAAGACGTCAAATTTTGACACGAATCACTTGAAGGTTGGTACTATATAAACTAATACTATATAAAATAATATGCATTGAATACTAGCGACGCCATCTATGTGTCAGACCGGGGACTTATCAGCCAACTTGTTAGGGCGTAGTTTTAGGATGATGAGATATTGGAACGCTACCTCTGTCACTGCCCTGCCTTTACTACACAAAGATTTAACCTTAACGGTGAAGAGGCGATACGGAATCTGGTCCAGATTTAGGGAATTCTTTAGAGTTCTTGGAAGGGTACGAGGAAAGAAGAAATTAGAGCGCACAACGAAGTGCATGCCAGCCGACATGAGACAGAGTAACCTGAATCCTCTTTTCTTCAACCTAACGTAACCTGACCCGGATAGCCCAAATGAATCCCATAAAATGATAGGTTAGGTTAGGTTAGGTGGCATCCCGATGTATCAGGCTCACTTAGACTATTCAGTTCATTGTGATACCACATTGGTGAACTTCTCTCTTATCACTGAGTGCTGCCCGATTCCATGTTAAGCTCAATGACAAGGGACCTCCTTTTTATAGCCGAGTCCGAACGGCGTTCCACATTGCAGTGAAACCACTTAGAGTAGTTTTCAAACCCTCAGAAATGTCACCAGCATTTCTGAGGAGGGATAATCCACCGCTGACAAACTTGTAGGTGTTCGGTGGAAGCAGGAATCGAACCCACGACTTTGTGTATGCAAGGCGGGCATGCTAACCATTGCACCACGGTGGCTCCCCCATAAAATGATAATCTTCACCTTTCCTGGCAAACAAGGTATCCAAGTGCATGATCCACTGCATCGAAACTCCGTTGGAGTGAGCTTAAACCTCTATGGGGGAAAAGTATTTGGAATTTTTGAAAACTTCTCTGTAAGTAGTGTCTAACATTATATGCCGTTCGGACTCGGCAGTAAGAAGGAGGTTCATTATTGCTGAGATTAAAATTCAATCGAAGTGCAATCATTAAACGAACAAAGTTGGTACTAACTCCTCCTTGTCCTTAGCAGACGTTCAGAGGAATTATTATCGTAGTGTTCATGTTCCTTCACCCAACCCAATCTATAATTATTTTCCCCGCTTGAGAGCCAATAACTAAATGACTTTCAATTAGACGCCGTTTTATATTTACAATGTGGCATAATAAAAATTTTCAAAACGCCTGCCTCAATGAAATTTAAACTCTACTCCAAATAACAAATTAACTTAACTGCAACTATCAACAAACAAAAAATGCCAATAAAACAAAATGAGCCTGGGAAAGAGAAAGCCCAAAGCCTAGACGAAACAAGCCACAAATACCAAAAAACCCAAAATTACTCAACCCAGAAAATCACAGAGAAAATATATTTCACGTTATTGAGCTGCTTCGAGTTGTAGAAATGTGTGGTAAGCCTTTTATTATTTGCCAAGGACTCATATCCTAGGACCCATTGTGGCCGATTCGAGAAGGTATCATGTGACATGCAAGAAAGTCATTAGACTTCGTTCAAATCGAATGTCAGAATTACAAATTATGCAGAAGCGTTAAAAGACTAGACCCAGAGCAGGGGGAGGAGAATCGATGGCGTTGGTGGTTGCGGTGGCGGTATTGGTGACCCTAGCATTGTGGGTTGTTTGGGCAGTGTTAATGATCTCCCATGGATAAGTTTATTCTCGTAGTTAGCCTATTTGAGTGGGATGAGGTTTTCAACCGAATAACAAAAACAAAAAAACACTTCTAGGTGTTTAAGCTCGACAACAAATTGACTTTTCCAGTTGTAATCAATTTGTGTGAGGTAAGTTCTTCCTCTCCAATCATCCTCTTTGGTTGAGTCCCATTAGGATTTGGTGTTGTAGCACCAATCATTTGATTTGACTGCCTGTTTGGCTATGGCCTCTACTTCCTTTCAATCCATTTTAAGCTCATGTATGCAATTACATTGTTTAACTTCGAATCCAATTAATAGTTTTGAGACAACCTATAATTATGTTGTGTTGAGTAATTGCATTTTGATGATGATATTGTTGCTTGAATTTAAGGCTGGTGCAAGGTTGACGGGTGGGTGTTCAACTTTTGGATGTTTGTGGTCGAATGACAAGGAGACGAGAATTACAGGTTGATCGCATTGCATAAGCAAAAATAATTGTTCTAATGGTGAGAAATTAATTGAAATCATATTGATTTCAAATTATACATTACGTTGGAAAGGTTCTAAATTGATTTAGGGGGGATGATAGGAGAAAGGAAATATGGCGGCCATTAAGACAACAAGATGGTAATTTGTAGTATTTTTGATGGCCAATTAAATTTCAGAGTATTTCAATTGTAAGCGAATGCACATTGATGATACTATAGGCCGAAGTCTTAGCTAGGACCGACATTTCAGAGGTTCCATTGATTACTTAGCGAAGTCCCAATGATTGAACCGTTGAACTCGAAGTCTCAGTGATAGATGTTCTAATCGAAGTCTCAGTCATTAAGTTTGAATTGATGAACTCCATTGGTTGAACTGATAGTTGAAGTCTCAGGGCTTGAACTTTTAAAAGCTATAAAGATGTTTACTGAAATTAAATTCCAGTCCTCGCAATGTTACTCGTCAATGATTGAAGTCTAGACCGAGTTCTCCATGATTGAATTGCTGATCGAAATCTTCATGAAGGTGTTTTGGTAGTACCTCAAACCGAAGTTCGGATCGAAATCTTAGTGACTTTAATTCCGACCAATTTCTCAGTTATTGAAGTCCAACGTTCCATTGGTTGAATTACTGACAGAGGTCTCAATGATTGAACCGTAGATCGTAGTCTCAGTGGTAGATCTGCTAACCGAAACCTCAGTAACTAAGGTCCAATTTCTCAGTTATTGAAGTCCAACATTCCATTGGTTGAATTACTGACAGAGGTCTAAATGATTGAACCGTAGATCGTAGTCTCAGTGGTAGATCTGCTAACCGAAACCTCAGTAACTAAGGTCCAATTTCTCAGTTATTGAAGTCCAACGTTTCATTGGTTGAATTGCTGACAAAGGTCTCAATGATTGAACCGTAGATCGTAGTCTTAGTGGTAGATCTTCCAACCGAAACCTCAGTAACTAAGGTCTCTAGTTTCAATAGTTGAACTTCACTGGTTGAATTGATAGCTGAAGTCTCAGTAGGAATTTGATTTGAAAGAAGTTCCCAGAAGAGAATTAATTAATATGCCAAACTCAAATTTAATTCGAGCCCTGCTCATATAGGTCTTCAAGGGTTGAAGTCTCCCTGGTTGAATTACAGATCGAAATCTTCATGAAGGTGCAGACTGGTACTACTGCAGACCGAAGTCTCAGAGATTGAAATTCGGATCCATGGTTTAGATTGCAACCAATTTCTCAGTAAGATTGACCTCCAATCATTGACCGCTGATTTGCTGAACGAGGTCACAATGACTGAACTGTATATCGAAGTCTCAGTGATAGAGGTTTTAACCCAAGTTTCAGAAATTAAGCTCTAAAGTTTCAATAGTTGGAATTCATTGGTTCAACTGATGACCGAAGTCTAAGTGATTGAAGTTCGGATCGAAATCTTAGTGACTTTAACAACGACCAATTTCTAAGTTATTGAAGTCCAACGTTCCATTGGTTGAATTACTGACAGAGGTCTAAATGATTGAGCCGTAGATCGTAGTCTCAGTGGTAGATCTTCTAACTAAGGTCTATAGTTTCTTCATTGGATGAATTGATAACCGAAGTCTCAGTGATTGTATGAATTTGATTTGAAGGAAGTGCCCAGCAAGAATTGGTTAATATGCCGAAGTCGAATTGAATTCGAGCCCTGCTCATGTTGGTCTTCAATGGTTGAATTACAGATCGAAATCTTAATGAAGGCGCAGGCTGGTATTACTGTAGATCAAAGTCTCAGAGATTTAAGCTCGGATACAGATTGCAACCGATTTCTTAGTAAGTGAAGTCCAGACTTCCATCGGTTGGTTTACTGACCGAGGTCTCAATGATTGAACTATATATCGAAGTCTCAGTGGTGGAGGTTTTAACCCAAGTCTCAGTGATTACATCCATACACTAATAGAAAAAATTGCGTTTCACAATCGTGAACGGACGTTGTCAAAATGAAACGGAAACGTTCACAAAAAATCAAAACGGAATGTTCACGATTTCGTCCACGGGCGTTCACGATTTCATGAACGGCATTCGTTTTTCTTTGGTCATGAAAAGTCTTAAAATAATCGTTAGACGTTGTTATGGCAACTCCGCCGTTGGAGCAATATGCTAAGGCGACTGTTAACGTGTATCGTGCAGGCAACACAGGTTCGAGTCACGGTAGGGGAAATCTTTTTTTAATTTTGTTTATAAATTCATAACCATTACGTTTTCAGATCATGAACGCTGGTTGTTGTTTTGAAAACGTATGATGTAATTTTTACGTTGTCAGATTGTCCCCATCTGTTCTCAGTTTGACAACACATGTGTGTTGATTTACTTTCATGAACAGATCGTTTCAAAATGACCACGCCGTTCATGATTTTTTCTATGGGTGTAGAAAAAAAAACATGAACGGCGTGGTTATTTCAAAACGATTCGTTCATGAAAGTGCATCAACACACATGTGTTGTCAAACTGAGAACAGACGGGGTCAATCTGACAATGTTAAAATGACACCATGCGTTGTCAAGACAACAACCAGCGTTCATTATCTGAAAACGTTATGGTTATGAATTTATAAACAAAACTAAAAAAGATCTCCGCAACGATTATTTTAAGACTTTGTATGGCCAAAGAAAAACGAAGGCCGTTCATGAAATCGTGAACGCCCGTGGACGAAATCGAGTTTTTTAAAAAGTTTCTGTTTCATTTTGTCACCGTCCGTTCACGATTGTGGAACGCAATTTTTCTATAAGTGTAAGCTCTATAGTTTCAATCGCTAAAATTCAGTGGTTCAACTGATGACCGAAGTCTCAATGATTGAACCTTAAAAGGGTTAAAAGAAGTGCACTGGTTAATATGTCTAGCTGATACTGAATTTGGTCCCTTGCCGTTAATGATTGAGGTATAGATCGAGGTCTCCGACGTTGTACTGTACTCGAAATCTTAATGAAGGCGCAGTGGTTCCACTGTAAACTGAAATCTCAGTGATTGAAGTTCGGATCCAAATCTCAGTCATTAAAATTGTAGCCTGTTTATTAGTAAGTGAACTTCAAAGTTCCATCGGTTGATTTACTGACCGAAGTCTCAAAGATTGTAGGCTAAAGTCCCAGTGATGGAGTTTCTAACCAAAGCCTCAGTAACTACGATCTATAGTTTCAATAGTTGAACTGATAACCGAGGTCTCAGTGATTGAAGTATTTGAAGGAAGTACCCAGCGTGAACGGGTTAAAATACCTACCTAAATTCGAGCCCTTGTCATGTTGGTCTTCAATGGCTGAAATGCTGATCGAAATCTTAATGATTGCAATACATTCTGAAGTCTCAGAGAGCAAAATGCAAGTTGAAGTCTCAGTGATTGAACTATAGAGTGAAGTGGCAGTGGTCGAAGCGAAGATCGAAGTTTCAATGCTTGTATTACTACCTTTAAACTCAGTGTAGGCATGTATTTGTATGTGATTGTCATACAGCCCGAAATCTCTGTAGTGAAATCGCTGACAGAATTCTCAGAGGTTGAGTGAAACCTATGGTGCATTGGTTGAATTGCACAGAAAAGTCTCAATAAATGGAAGGTCACAATGTTTAGAAACCTAAGTAGCGATGATTTAATTGTTATCGGAATGTTTTGGTGATTAAATTGTAAAGCGAAAATCGTAATGGTTGAGTCTAAGTAATTGAACTGTAGACCAAACCTGATCAAAAATTTCAGTTCTTGAGCAGCAAAACGAACTCTCAATGATGCGGATTCTATGTCACCGAACTGAAGACCGATGTCTTAATGACTGAATTGCCACTCGAAATCTCTGTACTTAAATTATATCTTAGATGTTGGACTGTATATCGAGATATCAGTTCTTGAACTACAAACCCAAAACTCAGGGATTTAACTTCAGTAAGAAGTCTAAGCGATCGACCGGTTTGAAGAACTCCTACAGTTAAGAGAACATCTGTGCCAAATTCAAACAGCGGAAGATAGTTTATGTAGGGGGTGTTATGGTACGATGATACCTTGGACCAATGCGTCAGTCGCCGAACTGTATTCCAAATGTTAAAAATCAGACACTTATGTGTTCAAATTGCATATAGAAAATAGAATATCACAAAACCATATCAACCAAGTTCAATTGTGTATGTGAAGGATGGTATCTTTTTGATGAATACTTCCTTATGTAGCTTCACTTTCTTCAAATGTCAATACTAATTCCATACTATTATCCTTTATTCCAGACGATTCCGATGATGCCACCGATTTACGTTGCACCAATAAAGCATTGGCTCAATTGCGTAGCATGGACAATCATATGGCCACCTTAATGCAACAACATCATCAACGTAATAACAACAGTAACAACTTTTCCCTGCCCTCTCCTAATGGTGGCCCAAATGGGCAACATCAAAATTCAACATCCACCCTACATTTGGGTCCTCCCCCACCACATCACCCACATCATAATGCTGCTGCAATGCATTCACATCCTCATCATCATCTTGGCTATCACAATAGTCTTATGAATTTCCAACATCAGTCACACTTTCCAGCTACAGGCAATCATCATACACATCATGCTTTGGTCGGCGGCAATTCCTACCACAATAGTTCTCCCTCTGAGGCCAGAGATGAATTCAATGGCATTGCAAGTGGTGGAAGCAATCGCATTAGTCCCTCTATATCGTCTAGCAATGACTATCTGAATTCCATGCATCAAATGGTCGAAGCTAATAATTTGACACAATTACAGCCGGGTGATCTGAATTCGCATGCCATGACGCCACCACAGACAACACCACCAACGCCTCCATCATTAGGCTCGACATCGGGCCTATATCCAACACCACACCACAGTCATCAACAACATTTGGCCGCTTTGGCGGCACATGCCCAGGCCCAACATGATCATAAATTTGCCAAATCATCGTCGTCATCATCTGGAGCATCGGCAGCGGTGACGGCTGCGGTTAATTCCGCGACAGCAGCAGCCGCTGTAATGGTTGCCTCAACAATGGCTAATCAAATGTCGGCGGCGGCAGCCTCCACATTTTACAGTGCTAATGGCAATGGCGGCATTGTTTCGCATCTCTCTCAGACCCTTCATGATTACGATGAACGTTCGATGTCTTCATTATCGAATGGTGGAGAAATTGATGCCGATATTACGGATGACGAGGAGCAACAAGATCCCAATGATAGTCATAACATTGATGTCACCTCCTCCCCGCCTCAGTCCTCACATCTTGCGTTGCATACATTTGGCAATGGTTCAGGATTGAAGAGAAAATCTTCGATAGCCAACTACTGTGATGATATGAACTCATTGAGCAACAATAACAACAACAACAACAACAGCAGCACCAATGATAATGATAATTTCTCCAAGTCATCGCTGATGAATGGCAATTGTGATGGTGGAACGACGGGTCGAGATAACTATTCCATGAAATCTCAATTTGATGGTGTGGTACGACCTCGATCTTTGGAAGATATGCAAAGTTTTGGAATAAATGGCAATAACGGTGGTGATCAACATTCCAGTGGATCAACGCATATGACATCACAGCAACACCATCAACAACAGAAACATATGGATGATTATGGTCGTATGGGTCCAGCAAGTGGAAATATGCCAGGGAGTATTAATGGCACAAATGGAGATCAAACGGATAGGCTGAATGACAACGATAGTTTAATGAATGGTAGTTGTGCCTCAAGTGAGGATCTCAATCAGACGAACTCTAGTGAGCAAGGAGAGAAGATCACATCGGGAAGTGATGATGAAGGTGAGTAGAGAAGAGTTTGGATGAAGATGTTCTTTATAGATTTTTGCCAGGCAACGAAGTGTAAAAACTGACACTCCTAGTGTTTCATAAAACAGAGAATCATTTTCTCTGCTTGCAATACAGGCCAAATTTCTTAATACTTCTACCTTGTAAAACGTCTCTGCAGGTGATTCCAAATATAGTATGGTCCTTTATTTGAATGTGACTGTAAGAAAACAGTCCCATATCACTCATATTGAACGAGAATCATTTGATATCTGAGTAGCGAATAAGTTTCTCTGCGGTGGATTATCACCTCTGAGTAATGCTGATGACATTCCTGAGATTTTTAAAGTTTATCTAAGTGGTTTCACCGCAATGTAGAATTCCGTTCGGCCTCAGCTATAAAAAGGGACGTCCCTTTTCATTGAGATAAACATAGAATTGGACAGCACTAAATGATAAGAGAGAAGTTCACCACTGTGGAATAACAATGGACTGAATTGTCTAAGTGAGCCTGAAATATCGGATTGATACTATACCTAACCTACATCCTACATCCGGCTTGTTCTACTTTTTTCGTTTTCAGACTTAAACAAGTTACGACAACGCAAGCAAATTTTTCTTACCTCGAGAACTCTTATATTACGGGCGGGTTTAATATGCTAGAACATCGCTGGGCCAATTGTATTGAGTTAAAAAGAAGCATTTTTAATACACCTCACTTTCCTATAAAATTTGTATTTCTCACAAATTGGACGTGTACTTTCCTCGCAACGAAAGGGTGTAACCGTCCTCACAAGTTGAGAAGGTACTTTCCTCGCAAGACATTTTCCTCACAAATTTAATGTATTCTTTCCTTAAAAGTTCAGGGTTCAATTGTCTCAGAAATAGAGGTATGCTCAAAAGTTAGAAATTACTTTAGGTAATATCTTCTTTTAGTTCCATTCCTCAATAAGATATAGATCCTTTTCCCAGTTCTGCAGCTCCTTTTTTCATATTCGTTATCCTTGCCAATTCCGCACGTTTCTTAAAGTGATTCGTTTCAATGAACTAGTGTCATACAGAACTACCAAACTCTAGTCTGTTTTGCTCACAAGTTCTGTGTAAGCTTACCTCACCATTCGAGGACCTCTCTGAGACTTTTTTCAAAAATTAAGGGTACACTTTCCTTACTAATTAAGGGTAGACATTCGTCACAAGTATACGGGAAACATTCCTCACAATTGGAGGAACATTTTCGCCGCAAGTTTAGGACAGAGTTTCCCCACAAGTTGAGGGTACATTCATCCGAAACTGTAGATATACGTTGTTAAAACGTTTCCGCACAAGCAGACTTTCCTTCTTTTCCTTCAGGCTTTCCTTATTTTCCTAAAATTTCCTCACAAGTTTTGGGTACACTTTCTCACAAGTACACGGCACGCATTCTTTCCAACTTTGAGGAAATCCTTTCCTCAAACTTGGGGGAACTTCAGTCAGAATATACTTTCCTCAGAAGTTGTGGGAAAACATTCCTCTCAAGTTGATGAATATTCTCCTTCAATTTAGGATACATTTTCTCACCAATAGAAGATATACTTTGCTGACAAGTTCTTGGTATGCAATCCTCATAAGTTTACGGTACATTTTTTACAAGTAGACGGTATGTCTTCCTCACAATGTGAGGGAAGCATACCATACATGTTGATGGTAGACTTTCCTTAGAACTTGAGGAAAATCATTCCTCTCAAGTTGAGGAACACTTTCACCCGTAAACCCAGAACTTGTCTGCAAGTTCTGGGTTTACGGGTGGAGAGAAACCCAGAACTTGCAGACAAGTTTTAGATGTGCTTACCTCTCAAGTTCAGGCTATTCTATCTTCACAAGTTGATGGTGCAATTTTGTCATAAGTTCAGGCTACGCTTTCTTCACAAATATGTTATGCTTTCATCATAAGATGGGCTATGTTGACAAACACTTTCCTCTCAGATTGAGGGGACACTTTAATCACAAATTGCTCGCATGTTTCTTCGGAAGATTAACATTTTCCTACCGAATTCAGTGTACAATTTCTTGTGATTTCCGCGCAATTCGAAGGTTGACGTTCCTCAAAAGTTAAGAAGACACTTTCTCTACAAGCTGAGGACACCGGAACTGGTTTCAAGTTGCTTTAATAGTGTATACCTTTCACGTTGCGTATATCCTTTCCATAGAAGTTGACAAAACTATTCCCATCAAGTTGTGGACTATGTTCCTCACATGTTTAGGGTTCACTTTCCTTACAAGTTCTATGTGCGCTTGCCCCACAACTTCAGGAAGTGCTTTCCTCACAAGTTGACGGTGCAATTTGCTCTTGAGGCTATACTTAGATGTTATGCTTTCCCCATAAAATGGGGTATGTCCGCTTAAGTTCATATACACTTTCCTCTGAGGTAGAGAGTGCACTTCAATTAAAAATTGATTGTACAGGTTCTTTGAAAGTTTAGCGAACACTTTCCTCATGAATTCACAGAACAACTTCTTCGCAAATTAATTGTTGAACGCAGTTTGGTCTTCATGTATCTTGAACCGCAATTACATTAAACTTTTCACTGAGTTGTATCGAATTGAAATATATTGAATAGAATCGTTTTGAGTTGAATTGAAATGTGTTGAACTGAAATTGTATATTTCTATAAAAATTAATTATAGTTTGTAAAGCAAAGAATTAAGAACAATACAACACGGAATTAAGATTTTTGTAATGACGAGTGGCACTTCCTTTTTATACCCTCCACCATAGGATGGTGGTATATTAACTTTGTCATTCCGTTTGTAACACATCGAAATATTGCTCGAAGACCCCATAAAGTGTATATATTCTGGGTCGTGGTGAAATTCTGAGTCGATCTAAGCATGCCCGTCCGTCCGTCTGTTGAAATCACGCTAACTTCCGAACGAAACAAGCTATCGACTTGAAACTTGGCACAAGTAGTTGTTATTGATGTAGGTCGGATAGTATTGCAAATGGGCCATATCGGTCCACTTTTACGTATAGCCCCCATATAAAGGGACCCTCAGATTTGACTTGTGGAGCCTCTAACAGAAGCATATTTCATCCGATCGGGCTGAAATTTGGTACATGGTGTTGGTATATGGTCTCTAACAACCATGCAAACATTGGTCAACATAGGTCCATAATTATATAGCCCCCATATAAACCGATCCCAAGATTTGGCTTGCGGAGCCTCAAAGAGAAGCAAATTTCATCAGATCCGACTGAAATTTGGTACATGATGTTGGTATATGGTATCTAACAACCATGCAAACATTGGTCAACATCGGTCCATAATTATATATAGCCCCAAAATATAAACCGATCCACAGATTTGGCTTGTGGAGCCTCTAACAGAAGCAAATTTCATCCGATCCGTCTTAAATTTGGTACATGGTGTTGGTATATGGTCTCTAACAACCATGCAAAAATTGGTCCACATTGGTCCATAATTATATATATCCCCCATTTAAACCGATCCCCAGATTTGGCTTACGGAGCCTCAAAGAGAAGCAAATTTCATCAGATCCGGCTGAAATTTGGTACATGGTGTTGGTATGTGGTCCACATCGGTATATAATTATATATAGCCCCCATTTAAACCGATCCCCAGATTTGTCCACCGGAGCTCTTGGAGGAGCAAAATTGAGAAGACGGTATTACGAAGTTTTAAGATTCCTTACCACCGGCAAGTGTTACCGCAACCCAAGTAATTCGGTTGTGGATGACAGTCTGTAGTAGAAGTTTCTACGTAATCCATGGTGGAGGGTACATAAGATTCGGCCTGGCCGAACTTACGGCCGTATATACTTGATACTTTTTAATCCGCTCTTACTTTATGAGAAGGTTCCTGTCATGTAAAACAGGAAACCTCTTTCTTCTTGCCGCTTGACTGTCAGACCGATCACTTCTCTCAACCATAAAAAATGTAAATGATACAAATCACCTCTGTTTCAATTTGGATTGTCGGGAGTATATCGTCGAAGCAACTTGGGGTATTTGCTAGAGTTCCTAACTCTAACTTCTTTTATTTATTGGAACCTAAGTTTCACAAGCACTGGTTATTCATGAACCTAAGTACATTATTATTGCAAAACATTCGGTGTCTTGACGAACCTTAGTTCACCTCTAAGACTCTCCAAACGGCATATTATACAAAGATAAGTACATTCTTCATTAATGGTGTATGCTTTCTTCACAGTATGAAGCTTGACGTTCCTCACAAGTTAAGGGTACACTTTCCTCACAGGTTTAGGGTTCCGCTAATCATTTTCAATTTACTGGTGATAGACCCTTGTTTATCAGTCGCTTGGACCGAAAGCCGTAGACTGTACAAGAACTACTAAATCAGACTTCCGATTTTCTGATTTTTCCAAATCCTATGTCTATTCATCGTCCAACTGTGCAAGCATAACGGTTGGACGCTACACTTCTGTACTTTTAGTTAATGTGGTATCACAATGGACTGAATAGTCTAAGTGAGCCTGAATCTTAATCGGGCTGCCACTTTAACCTAACCTAACCTACACTTCTGCGAGAAACTTCCAATTTTACGAAATCGTAGAACCCTGGCAAGGATAACAACTAAACTACGAGCAATTGAACAGGTTTACTTTGTTGGACTTTGATGGGAAAATATCCTTAAGCATATTTGAAAACTGTAAAGAAAAGATTTATAGTTGTTACATATTTTTATAATACTTTAACTCTTCCTCATTCCTCATTGCAGGTCAAGATGATAATTGTTCAAAGAAAAAACATCGTCGCAATCGTACTACTTTTACAACATATCAACTGCATGAATTGGAAAGAGCCTTTGAAAAATCCCACTATCCCGATGTCTATTCCAGAGAAGAATTAGCAATGAAAGTAAATTTACCAGAAGTTCGAGTACAGGTAAGTTTCACATACAACAATTTCAACCATGCCTATATTGAGTAATGTCCGTTTGAAGAAAAAAAAGACTACATAAATTGTGGTCTTGTAAATTTCTATGCTTTTGTGCGAAAAAAAAAATTCCGTGAGGGGAAATAAAACATCAAGGAAATGAAGTAATTTCCGTTAACAATTTATTATCGCAAAGGAATTAAGTTCAATCAGTTTAAATTAGGTGTTGAATAAATGCATAAATACATTTCTATTTTGGAAGAAGGAGTTAGACATCGTAAACACCATTAAAATTTAGTTTCCTACAAAAAAACAAGCAAAATGTTTTTTTTTTAGTTCTTTTTCTGGAGTTTTCGACGAATGCGCTGAATTCTTTTTGGCAAAAGAAAATCGGCAAGTAAACTGTCGTCTTTTGTATTTTTAACCTGTTTACATTTTCCTACATATTTTCTGATTTAATATTTATACGCTTACTTAAAATTCCATCGAATATTTTCAACCATAATAAGTTTATATGATTTATGAAATTTGTTTTTGTCAAACTTTTCCATCCCATTCTCCTGTTGAAAATTCCCCAAAAAAAAAAAAATATGCTACACACAAAATTTATGTCTCAATTTAGTGAAGCATTCATGGTGAGCACATTTCCTTCTTTTGGAAACTTGATTTTCCGCAGGGAAGTTTTGTACGCAACAAAAAAAAACTTCTACCCTTAAAAACACTCTAGCAAACAAAAAAATTTTTTGATTTCATAAATTTTGCTTGAATGTTTTGGGAAATTTATGTATTTCCTTTGGCGGGGAGGTTTTGGTTTAAAAAGTGGCAAATTTCTGATAAAACTTCATAAATTGTTAAGGCAGAAATTTTGCATGAAACTAAAAATTATTATACGGGGAAGTTTTTTTTATTTATTTATTTAGAGAAAAGGTAAAAAATGTTAAATAAGACATGACAATAGTAAACAACATCAAATTTTAAGGAGAACTAACGAGCATAAATCAGTTAAATCCACTAAAATACGACGATTGTCTTTTATAATTCGGGATTAGCGAAAAAAAAAAACAAACATTAATCAACGAAAATAGCTTTATTGTTTCTAAAAATATACCCTACAAAGATCCATGTCTTTGAAGTTAGGCATATTTTCCTTAGAGTTATAAAATATAGAGTTTGATATAAACATAGTTGACTTTGATAATAAACATTTTGTACCAACAAAAAAAATTGGGGTTAAAAATTTTAAATAAATAAAAAATTTTATTTTTATAATTTTTTCTGTGTATGATATTGAAAGCCTTTAAATTCATGCAAAAATAACAGATCGTTAGCTTAATGTGTAAAAGTGCTAAGCCAATTTTTTTTTTAAATTTTACAGGAGAGACAAAAACTTAATAAATTGTGAAAAAAAAACTATTTTCGAAAAATTGTAAATGTAGTTACCATAAATGCTTTCAATACAAACAGTATACTTTTCGCAAAATCGCACACAAACAATTGCTATTAAAATTTTTGTAGCAAAGCCTACTCAACCTAAAATTCGATGTAGCACATGTATTTTAACAGAGATATTTATTTATTTATTGTTTATTTTAATCATACAGTAAATGTATGATAAAAAAGAAAAGGGAAAGTAGCATTGGCTGCTAAGGCCATCAGCTATTTAACAGAGATAAAAGCAGATATTTAATATATAGTTTTTATGGTAAACTAATAGGTTGGCTGATAAGTCCCTGGTCTGACACATAGATGTCGTCGTTAATGCATATTATTTTTATATAGTACCAACCTTCAAATGATTCGTGTCAAAATTTGACGTCTGTAAGTCAATTAGTTTGTGCGATAGAGCGTCTTTTGTGAAGCAACTTTTGTTATTGTGAAAAAAAAATGGAAAAAAGGAATTTCGTGTTTTGATAAAATACTGTTTTCTGAAGGGCAAAAATACGGTGGAAGCAAAAACTTGGCTTGATAATGAGTTTCCGGACTCTGTCCCAGGGAAATCAACAATAATTGATTGGTATGCAAAATTCAAGCGTGGTGAAATGAGCACGGAGGACGGTGAACGCAGTGGACGCCCGAAAGAGGTGGTTACCAACGAAAACATCAAAAAAATCCACAAAATGATTTTGAATGACCGTAAAATGAAGTTGGTCGGGATAGCAGAGGCCTTAAAGATATCAAAGGATCGTGCTGGTCATATCATTCATCAATATTTGGATATGCGGAAGCTCTGTGCAAAATGGGTGCCGCGCGAGCTCACATTTGACCAAAAACAACAACGTGTTGATGATTCTGAGCGGTGTTTGCAGCTGTTAACTCGTAATACACCCGAGTTTTTCCGTCGATATGTGACAATTGATGAAAAATGGCTCCTTCACTACACTCCTGAGTCCAATCGACAGTCGGCCGAGTGGACAGCGACCGGTGAACCGTCTCCGAAGCGTGGAAAGACTCAAAAGTCCGCTGGCAAAGGAATGGCCTCTGTTTTTTGGGATGCGCATGGAATAATTTTTATCGATTATCTTGAGAAGGGAAAAACCATCAACAGTGACTATTATATGGCGTTATTGGAGCGTTTTAAGGTCGAAATCGCGGCAAAACGGCCCCATATGAAGAAGAAAAAAGTGTTGTTCCACCAAGACAACGCACCGTGCCACAAGTCATTAAGAACGATGGCAAAAATTCATGAATTGGGCTTCGAATTGCTTCCCCACCCACCGTATTCTCCAGATCTGGCCCCAGCGACTTTTTCTTGTTCTCAGACCTCAAAAGGATGCTCGCAGGGAAAAAAATCGGCTGCATTGAAGAGGTGATCGCCGAAACTGAGGCCTATTTTGAGGAAAAACCGAAGGAGTACTACCAAAATGGTATCAAAAAATTGGAAGGTCGTTATAATCGTTGTATCGCTCTTGAAGGGAACTATGTTGAATAATAAAAACGAATTTTGACAAAAAAAATGTGTTTTTCTTTGTTAGACCGGGGACTTATCAGCCAACCTGTTATGTATTTTTGATTTATCTGTCGATCTGCATCTTAATCCATTTTTTTTTTGTAAAAGGTTGACTTAGCACCTTTACACATTAAGCTAACGAAATTTCTTTTTACTACATCTGATAATTAATGAAATTAAATGTAATTCAATTCAATTAAATAAAGTTAAATGGTAATAATTTTAAATTGAATTAAATATTTAATAATTGATATAAACTTAAACCTTTGAATATAATTTGGGTAAATTATCACAACCATATAACAAAGCAAATAGAGCAAAAGAGTCCATCTTATTTCCTCTCAAACTGAAATGATTCATACCCACACATATGCCCACATCCATAGCTCATTCAATACCCAATCATCTGTACTCATACTCCCTTGCAATTTCAATTTTAAATTTCACTTCACTCCAACTTCACTTCAACTCCAATTTGCCATTTATTGCTACATGAGAGATGATGGCTGAGAGTGAGAGTGAGAGTGAGAGAGAGAGTTAGAGAGTGTTCATATATGACTACATTACCATTGCCCATCACTGTTTACGGTGCACCATTCACTGTTTTTACCAATACCCGGTGCTGTGGTGCTGGCGTAATTTGTTTTCGCGGTTTTTGTTGGATCAAATTTCGTGATTTGACAAATCATTTTTATTGACTAAACATTATTATCATGCCAAAGAAACGGCAATGCAATACCATACTCCTCGCATAGGAAAAAATACCAAAAACTACGGGGATACCATATTCGCTAGCAATGATTTGCTCAACCTTTCTGTATTTTTTTTTACTATACAACCCACAACCACCCTTTTTGGACAAGTAGTGAATGCATGGAGCCTGAAGCTTTACCGGCAAAATACAATGACAATAAATTTGTATGCTGTGTGTGTGTGTGGGGGGGGGGGAGGTTAAATGCCACAGAATATTACATTTTATTGTCTGCAGAATAAAAAAAAATAGCAAATATTTTGTGATGGCCCAGCAAGGGGAGAAAGGAGTTATAGAAATTTCATTATACACTCAGAAAAAAAAATGAACTTGTTATAATTTTAAGTATATATCATTGCTTGACTGAAAATAGGAGATTATATATATTAAGCCTAGTACTAAGATCACGTTTTCACACGAAAAACTGTTGTACATCATATAAAAAACGTTAGTGCGGAATAAATGCGAAATCTTTGTTTTGAGCCTTTCCTGGATTTTTCGCACGAAAAAATAAGCAGGTATATTATTTCGCAGAAATAAGTTAACATCCCTGGGTTTAAGACCCTATTTACGGAGATAGATGAATATATTCGTTTTTCGCAGAAATGAACTTAGTACTAAGCATTAGGTGTAAAAAAAGCAATCCAATTGTTTGGTAATAAATTCGTGGGCCTCACGGCTGTCGGAATCGAAGAAACTAAAGTTACTCGTGGTTCGTATCAGGATCATCAACGTTCTATATGTTATATACTCTGGCGTTGGCTCTGTCGAAGAGGCACAAAAAAACGTACTATACCTATTCATCTTCGACGCATTCCACTCACAAAATGTTCAAAAAAACTTTTCTAAGACAAAATATACTCTCTTCCTGTATCGGATCAGGCATATATCCACGGATGCCACTAGAGCCAAAAATAGTCCAACAAAACCCTATCAACCAAAAAACAATCCAATTTTGCAAAATTTTATTTCTATAGACAATTTCGTCAAAATTTTATTTCTATACAAAAAAAAAATGTCAAAACTTTATTTCTATGGAAAATTTTGTTAACATTTTATTTCTATTGAAAATTTTGTCAAAATTTTATTTCTATAGAAAATTTTGTTAAAATTTTATTTCTATAGAAAATTTTGTCAAAATTTTATTTCTATAGAAAATTTTGTCAAAATTTTATTTCTATAGAAAATATTGGCAAAATTTTATTTCTATAGACAATTTTGTCAAAACTTGGTTTCTACAGAAAATTTTGTCACAATTTTATTTCTATAGAAAATTTTGACAAAATTTTATTTCTGTAGAAAATTTTGACCAAATTTTATTCCTATAGAAAATTTTGACAAAAATTTATTTCTATAGGAAACTTTGTCAAAACTTTGTTTCTACAGAATATTTTGTCACAATTTTATTTCTATAGAAAATTTTGACAAAATTTTATTTCTGTAGAAAATTTTGACCAAATTTTATTCCTATAGAAAATTTTGACAACATTTTGTGAAGTATAGAAAATTTTAGCAAAATTTTATATCGATAGAAAATTTTTTCAAAATTTTATTTCCATAGACTATTTTTTCAAAATTTTATTTCCATAGAAAATTTTTTTAAATTTTATTTCCATAGAACAGTTTTTCAAAATTTTATAAAATTTTATTTCTAAAGAAAATTATGTCAATTTTTTTCTATAGAATTTTTTGGCAAAATGTTATTTCTATAGAACATTTTGTCAAAATTTTATGTAGCCAGAAAGATTTGTCAAACTTTTTTTCTATAGAAAATTTTGTAAATTTTATTTTCTATAGTAAATTTTGTAAATTTTATTTTCAATAGAAAATTTTGTAAATTTTATTTTCTATAGAAAATTGTGTCAAAATTTTATTTCTAAAGAAAATTTTGTAAATTTTTTTCTATAGAAATTTTTGTCAAAATTTTATTTCTATAAAAAATTTTGTCATAATTTTATTTCTATAGCAAGTTTTGTGAAAATTTTATTTCTATAAAAAATTTTTTCAAAATTTTATTTCTATAGAAAATGTTGTTTTTTGACAAAATTTTATTTCTGTAGAAAATTTTTTAAATTTTTTTTCTATAGAAATTTTTCAATATATTTTTCATAGAAAATTTTGGCAAAATTTTGTATCCATACAAAATTTTTTCAAAATTTTATTTCCACAGAAAATTTTTTTCAAAATTTTATTTCCATAGAAATTTTTTTTTTAATTTTATTTCCATAGAACAGTTTTTCAAAATTTTATACAATTTTGTTGCTATAGAAAATGTTGTCAATTTTTTTATACCCTCCACCATAGGATGGGGGTATATTAACTTTGTCATTCCGTTTGTAACACATCGAAATATTGCTCTAAGACCCCATAAAGTATATATGTTCTGGGTCGTGATGAAATTCTGAGTCGATCTGAGCATGTCCGTCCGTCCGTCTGTTGAAATCACGCTAACTTCCGAACGAAACAAGCTATCGACTTGAAACTTGGCACAAGTAGTTGTTATTGATGTAGGTCGGATGGTGTTACAAATGGGCTATATCGGTCCACTTTTACGTATAGCTCCCATATAAATGGACCCCAAATTTGGCTTGCGATTGCTCTAAGAGAAGTAAATTGCATCCGATCCGGCTGAAATTTGGTACATGGTGTTAGTCTATGATCTCTAACAACCACGCAAAAATTGGTTCACATCAGTCCATAATTATATATAGCCCCCATATAAACCGATCACCAGATTTGACCTCCGGAGCCTCTTGGAAGACCAAAATTCATCTGATTCAGTTGATATTTGGTACGTGGTGTTAGTATTTGGGTCCACCAACCATGCAGGAATGAGTTCATATCAGTCCATAATTATATATAAACAGGTCCCCAGATTTGATCTCCTGTGCCTTTTGGAGAAGCAAAATTCATCCGATCTGGTTGAAATCTTAACTATTTGTAGACTTACCTATACATAACTTTTTTGTATAATATATACCACGTATGGACTAACTCACAATTTAGAAAACGATGTTAAGAAGTTTTAAGATACCACAACCCAAGTAATTCGATTGTGGATGACAGTCTTCCGTTGAAGTTTCTACGCAATCCATGGTGGAGGGTACATAAGATTCGGCCTGGCCGAACTTACGGCCGTATATACTTGGTTTTCTATAGAATTTTTTGGCAAAATTTTATTTCTATAGAAAATTTTGTCAACATTTTATTTAGTCAGAAAGATTTGTCAAACGTTTATTTCAATGGAAATTTTTGTAAATTTTATTTTCTATAGAAAATTTTGTAAATTTTTTTTCTATAGAAAATTTTGTAAATTTTATTTTCAATATAAAATTTTTTCAAAAATTTATTTCTATAGAAAATTTTGTCATAATTTTATTTCTATAGAAAGTTTTATGAAAATTTTATTTCTATAATTTTTTTTTTAATTTTATTTCTATAGAAAATGTTGTTTTTTTGACAAAATTTTATTTCTATAGAAAATTTTTTAAATTTTTTTCTATAGAATTTTTTCAATATATTTTGCATAGAAAATTTTTTCAAAATTTTATTTCCATAGAAAATTTTTTCAAAATTTTATTTCCATAGAAAATTTTTTCCAAATTTTATTTCCACAGAAAATTTTTTCAAAATTTTATTTCCATAGAACAGTTTTTCAAAATTTTATAAAACTTTATTTCTATAGAAAATTTTGTCAATTTTTTTCTATAGAATTTTTTGGAAAAATTTTATTTCTATAGAAAATGTTGTCAAAATTTTATTTAGTCAGAAAGATTTGTCAAATTTTTATTTAGTCAGAAAGATCTGTCAAATTTTTATTTATATAGAAAATTTTGTAAATTTTATTTTCTATAGAAAATTTTGTAAATTTTTTTCTATAAAAAATTTTGTAAATTTTATTTTCTATAGAAAATTTTGTCAACATTTTATTTCTATAGAAAATTTTGTCAATTTTTTTTTATAGACAATTTTGTCAAAATTTTATTTCTATAGAAAATTTTGTCAAAATTTTATTTCTATAGAAAGTTTTGTGAAAATTTTATTTCTATAGAAAATTTTGTCAAAATTTTATTTCTATAGATAATGTTGTCAAAATTTGGTTATATATAGAAAATGTTGAGAAAATTGTATTTCTATAGAAAATTTTATCAAAATTGTATTTTTATAGAATTTTGTCAAAATAGTATTTCTATAGAAAATTTTATCAAAATATGATTTTTTATCAAAATTTTGTTATGTTACATATCGAGATTTACACATAAATGTTTAAAATGTTTTTATTTCACTTGTAACCGAATATTAACAAATTTATTCTTTTTTTTTATTGTCGTCGTATTTCTTTCTCAGTTTAGTTGGAGCAATTTTTGTTTACATTATATTTTATATAGAAAATATTACAAGGGTGCAGCTCTTAAATGTCACTTTGTCAAATTGACGCTAAATTCAAAATAATGTGGAAGTTTTGCAGCAAAATAAAGGAAATTTTGTATGGGATGAGGTTTGGAAATATCGAAAACGAGGCAAAGAAAGACCTAATGGCAAAAATTTTTTCCTGCAAATTGTATTCAACCTCCTCATGGGCCCACAAATGCCTTTTTTTAATTTGTTTTTATGCGAATTTCGTATAGTTTTGTTGTATTTATTGATTTGTTTCATTTTTTTATCTTATTCTCTATTCAATTGTAGTAATATCACTCTGTACTGTAGATATTTTATTTTATTTCCTTTACCATAGAACATTTATGTTTTTGGTTTTTTTTTGTGTTCTCTTTTTCTCTTTCAATAAAATAGATTTGTTAAATGTTTGTTTAAAAAGTTTTGATTGGTTTTACTTGGGCTTATTGTGAGATTGAGCAATAAAAAATTTTATTGTTAAAAGAACTACAATGGCAAATAAAATTACATTTTAATAGAATTTCTAAAAGGAATGGAAGGATTTTTTATAACAATTTTTTTAATATTTTTGTAATAATTTACCAAAGTTAGTTAGTTTTAACAAAAGAGAATTTATTTGTATATAATTGGCAATTATTTTAAAATATTAGCATGTAATAAATAAGAGTAGCTAGTAGACAATAGCAAAAGCTAACTCTTAAAATAAAAAATAATACGAAATTTTCAGTTTAGTTCAATTTATGTTGTTGCTTTAAAATTGTTTAAAAATCTCTTTATATATATTTTATTCTTAGAAAAACGTTATTAAATATTGAAATTGTTATGTTACCAGTAACAACAGCTCTTTTGAGGTATAATAAAATGTATATTTCATAAAAATGAAATTGATCCCCAAATACACAGAAAAATGGAAATTGTTTTCCGAGAAAATTTAAATACCTTCTAAGAAAATTGAACTAAATTGCATTTATTTGAGAAGGCCACAATGCATTATTATAACAAGGCTGATATGTTTTTTAACCAACTTCAGGTTGTTCTTATTTCTAAATCTATCGTCTGGCACCTTTTTATTCCAGTGACAGTTCATTATTTTTTTTTTATGAGTTTACTAAAACACTTTCATCTATTGCATTTAGAAATAAAATTATTCATGATGGAATTCAAGTGTGATAGTGCACTGAAAAAAAAAATATTTTCCTGGGACCAAAGATGGTGATGTTTTTTGTCTTCACTACAAAGATAAGAAGCATTCAAAACAGGAGATAGCTACACTTTATTAAAAACTTTCTACTTGAAGTCGAGAGTTAATTTGGAAATCGAGGTTGTTGTTAAGATCTTCTTAAAGGACTTTGATGGTACATGACGAAAAACCACGAAAAAAAACGAATACATTCCAAAATATTCAGAATCAATAACTTTACTACAAAGACATAATCTTTGAAATAAAATTTCGACAAAATTTACTATAGAAATAAAATGTTGACAAAATTTTCTATAAAAATCAAGAGAAAATTTTTTTATAGAAATAAAATTTTGACAAAATTTTCTATAGAAATAAAATTTTGAGAAAAATTTTCTATAGAAACAAATTTTGAAAAAAAATTCTTAGAAATAAAATTTTGAGAAAAATTTTCTATAAACATACAAATTTGACATATTTTTCTATAGAAATAAAATTTTGACAAAATTTTCTATAAAAATAACATTTTGACAAAATTTTCTATAAAATTACAATTTTGACAAAATTTGCTATAGAAATAAAATATTGAGAAAATATTATATAGAAATACAATTTTGACAAAATATTCTATAGAAATAAAATTTTAACAAAATTTTCTATAAAAATAACATTTTGTCAAAATTTTCTATGGAAATAAAATTTTGCCAAAATTTTCTTAAAAATACAATGTTGAGGAAAATTTTTCCAAAGAAATAAAATTTTGACAAAATTTTCTGTAGAAATAGAATTTTAACAACATTTTCTATAGAAATAACATTTTGTCAAAATTTTCTATGGAAATAAAATTTCGACAAAAGGTTTTATAGAAATACAATTTTGACAAAATTTCCTATAGAAATACAATTTTGCGAAAAACTTTCTCTAGAAATAAAATTTTGAGAAAATAAAATTTTAACAAAATTTTCTATAGAAATAACATTTTGTAAAAATTTTCTATAAAAATACAATGTTGAGGAAAATTTTCTATAGAAATAAAATTTTTGACAAAATTTTCTATAGAAATAACATTTTGTAAAAATTTTCTATAGAAATAAAATTTTGACAAAATTTTCTATAGAAATAAAATTTCGACAAAATTTTCGTTGGAAATAAAATTGTACAAAATTTTCTACAGGAATAAAATTTTGACAAAAATTTTATTAAAAATATAACTTCCACAAAACTTTCTATAGAAATAAAATTTTTATAAAATTTTCTATAGAAATAAAATTTTGACAAAAATTTCTACAATAATAAAATTTTGACAATATTTTCTAGAGAAATAAAATTTTTACAAAATATTCTATTGAAACAAATTTTGCCAAAATTTTCTATATAAATAACATTTTAAATAAAATGTTGACAAAATTTTCTAGACAAATAAAATTTTGAGAAAAATTTCTATTGAAATTGAATTTTGAGAAAATTTTCTATGGAAATAAAATTTTAACAAAATTTCTATAGAAATGAAATTTTGAAAAACATTTTCTATAGAAATAAAATTTTAACAAAGTTTCTATAGAAATAAAATTAAAAAAAAAAATTTCTATAAAAATAAAATTTTGAGAAAATTTTCTATAGAAATAAAACTTTGACAAAATTTTCTATAGAAATAAAATATTGAAAACAATATTTTCTATAGAAATAAAATTTTGAGGAAAATTTTCTATATAAATATTTATCGCATTTATTTGCCAAAGAGATCAGCTTCCCAGGGCTTCTGGCCCATGGACATTCCAACAAAACTCAGCACCATTATGCTACACTCAGCACGTATCAATCAAGAATGAGACGGAAATAGACTAAAATACCGCATAGCCACTTTCTTGCAGCATGTGACGGCTTTGTCGGCCGCTTGCAGGCCATAATTCGTATCAAAAATAGCCAAACGAACGAATCTAAACTGATTTTAATATTTGATATTATATCCGATAGCTTTTTAGTTTTGATAAAATTAAAAAAAAAATATTCAACAATTTCGCCCAAAAATGGAATTAAATCGTGAATATTTCCATTTATATTTTTTATAATTTTCGAAGTAGCTAAACTTAATTAAATTTTTGGAGATGAAACTTTGTCAAGGGCCAGTGATGGCTCATCCGCCGTGTAGTCTAGACACCGAATGACTTCTTTTTATTCTCGTATGTAAAAAATAAAATGAGAAATCAGCGTCTTTCGACACCTCCACAAGCGTTTAATGCGTTCAGAATGCATGTTTTCGAGATACCTCAATCAGAGTGGCAAAAGTGCTTCGACAATTGGTTCAAACTCTTGCAAAAGATTATAGATCTTAGTGGGGAATATTTTAATAAACAATAAAGCGATTTTCGATGCTTAATATTTGCTTTAGTTCTCTAATTCCGAAATATAAAAGGCAATCCTCGCATAGGCCGGTTTCCTGATTTTATCAAATTATTCTAGAATAAGAACCAAAATGTAGAGGGTGTATAAACCTCTGCCCAGCAAAGCTACTTAATTGTCATAGCTTTCTAAAAAAGACCTGGTGCGACTTCTTGAGTATGATTTATCATATTTCTTGACTATCTGAATGTATTACAAATTCACCTATTATACTCCCAGCTTTAGTACTGGTTACATTATCATAAATATACCGATAGCCATAGGGCTAGGTTAGGTTAAGTTGGGTAAAGTGGCAGGCCATTATTTCAGGCTCACCATGCAGTCGATTGTAAAGCTACAGTGGTGAACTTATCTCCTATCACTGTGTGCTGCCAGATTTCATGTTTAGATCTTGGCTATCTAGAAGCCGCATTTTTATTCAATTTTCTTCTGTTAACATATAATTTTTTTACTTTATTAAGTATTCCCATTTGAATTCTGCGATTCACTCATCTTTCAATTTCTAATGATTGATTTATGATTGTTATTTCAATAAGTCAATGTTATAATAAAACAAATTAAAAATTATAAATACAAGGTTTTCTCATAATTTATTCTCAACTCAAATGAAGGATATAAACCATGTTAATATTAGCCTCCCCCAAGGGTATTGGATTACTTAAAATGAGACAATTGTTTATCATTTGACATAATCATATCATTGTTAGACCATGATATTTCTTATACGAAACAATCCACTTGAATAGACAATTTATATAGGATTTCAATAAAGTCTCTTGCCCTCAATCCATATCCTCAAAGAGACCCAAGAAATCTATATAGAGATCGAGGAGAGAAAGGAAAAAAACACACACAATTGTGAGGATACACAAACTCGATTGAAAATAACGAATAAAAACCAATCTAAATAATATAATAAAAACTAAATGAAAACAAATAAACCAAGCAATTCAAATGAGCAGGTGAATCGAAAGAAAGGGAACTTAGCCATCGCCAAACATACTGGCAGCAGGATAAAATAATGCCTTAGTCAGTGTGGCAAGGAGAATAAGACCAACTGAATGAATAGAATTTAGGTGTTTTTGACACGACAACTATCTGCACAACTTTGTTAAGTGTTACACACTACTCTCATATGTGTGTAGGAGGAAATTCATATGAGTGTGTATGTGTTTTGGGCCTTTGACACCAGGCACCTGAGGGTGAAATGAATTCATATACAGAGAAACCAATAAAATGAACCCCCCCTCCCGCCGACCAAATCGAATGAATGTCTATTGCCTACTAATAAAAATCTATTTTATTTGTTAGTTTAATGTTAGTTTTTTTTTTTAGTTTCAAAGACCTGTATTTTGCTTTTGTTTTTCTTTCTGTTCTCCAACATGAATTCTCTGAATATTTATTTTAGTTCAATATACTAACAAAGTTTATCGATATCTCACACCACCAAAAAAACCCTGTTATTGGGTAATAAGAGGGAATTTCATGGAGAATATCCTTCCTGTTTCTCTACCATTTAAATGGAACTGTAATCATTAGCATTTGTATTGGTTTTCTTTTGCCTATATCGTTTGCATTTTGTTTTTGACGACGACGACAACGACGAAAATAACGACTTTAACTATGATGATGATTATTTGTTATCGTAAATTATTGTTTGACAGTTTAACTTTATTTAATCAGTACTTTTAATTTGAATTGTTTTTGTATAGGAAGGAATTTATTTCCCATTAACCGTTATTTTATTACTCATTCGCTTGCACTCTCTCTCTCTCTCCACTGCCAAGGGGAATGGGAGAGCTATGATAAATCTATTATTTATGGATATGTATATGAATGAGTAGCATTCACACACACACGCACCATGCAACATACTCCAACATATTCTAGCTCATATGAATATCAATTAAGAGTAAATATGGTTGAGTAAATTGGCTAATAAAGAGAGGCATATATACATGTTTGTATTATACGAGTATAGATTTCCATAGAACCCAACCTGTATGCCATTTTTTTTTTGGTTTTTGTAATTTTTTACTTTTGTTGTCCCTATATATTATTTCTTTGTTGATTTTTATCCATTAATTTGTAATAAAGAAAACAATAAATGATTGTTTATAAAGCAAATAAATAAATTATATTCCTACATAAAAATCGAGCATTTATGTGAATGTGTGTGTGTGTGAGTGCATGTGTGAATGTTTGTATGAACATTCCATATGTGGGATAAATAATTCTCATTTTTATTGGAGAAAAAACTAACAATTTATTATGCATTATTATTTATATAGGTCTGTGGTTTTATGAAATTAAATAAATTCATCAATCTGCATATAGAAAATAAAAATGGCAGCAAATATTTCAAATAATTCAAGTTTATGTGATATTATTATGTCATGTTCAGTAGGATATTTGTATATTTGCGTACACATAAATTAAATAAAACATACAAATTTAAGTTAACATTTAATATTTGTATCAACAAAACAAAAAAACTCAAATCAAATAACAATAAATTGCAGATAAATATTTTTTATTACTCCATTCAAAGGCAAAAACCAGAGACTATTACAAATATCAATCGAAAGGTACTCTAAAATATCGAACAAAATAATGAAAATTTTTTTAGCATTTTCAGAGGAATCTTAAATTTCTCAACTTTCACATGCATTGAGATCTATATTAAGATCCGGTATAAATCTACTTAGACCATTTAACTTATTTACTAGAATGCGCACTAGATTGAAATCAGGCGATATGCTATAATTAAAAACAATAAGTATAAACGGCCGTAATTTCGGCAAGACCGAATCTTATGTACCCTCCACCATGGATTGCGTAGAAACTTCTACGAAAGACTGTTATACACAATCGAATTACTTGGGTTGTGGTATTTTAAATCGTTTTCTAAATTGTGAGTTAGTCCACACGTGGTATATATTAGACAAAAAGGTATGTAAGTCTACAAATAATTACGAATCGATATGGACTTTTGCACGGTACGTAGGAAGCCAGAATTGTACCAAATTTCAACCAGATCGGATGAATTTTGCTTCTCCACAAGGCACCGGAGGTCAAATCTGGTGATCGCTTTATATGGGGGCTATATAAAATTATGGACTGATATGAACCTATTCATGCATGGTTGTTGGATACCATATACCAACATCACGTACCAAATTTCAACCGAATCCGATGAATTTTGCTCTTCCAAGGGGCTCCGGAGGTCAAATCTGGCGATCGGTTTATATGGCTCTATGTATGATTATGCACCGATATGGACCAATTTTTGCATGGTCATTAGAAACCATATACTAACACCATGTACCAAATTTCTGCCGGATAGGATTAAATTTGCTTCTCTTAGAGGCTCCGCAAGCCAAATCTGGGGATCGGTTTATATGGGGGCTATATATAATTATGGACCGATATGGACCAATTTTTGCATGGTTGTTAAAGACCATATACTAACACAATGTACCAAATTTCAGCCGGATCGGATGAAATTTGCTTCTCTTAGAGGCTCCGAAAGCCAGATCGGTTTATATGGGGGCTATATATAATTATGAACCGATGTGGACCAATTTCTGCATTGTTGTTAGAGACCATATATTAACACCATGTACCAAATTTTAGCCGGATCGGATGAAATTTGCTTCTCTTAGAGGCTCCGCAAGCCAAATAGAGAGATCGGTTTATATGGGGGCTATATATAATTATTGACCGATGTAGACCAATTTTTGCATAGTTGTGAGAGACCATATACTAACCCAATGTACCAAATTTCAGCCGGATCGGATGAAATTTTCTTCTCTTAGAGGCTCCGCAAGCCAAATCTGGGGATCGGTTTATATGGGGGCTATATATAATTATGGACCGATGTGGACCAATTTTTGCATGGTTGTTAGAGACCATATACTAACACCATGTACCAAATTTCAGCCGGATCGGATGAAATTTGCTTCTCTTAGAGGTTTCGCAATCCAAATTTGGGGGTCCGTTTATATGGGGTCTATACGTAAACGTGGACCGATATGGCCCATTTGCAATACCATCTGACCTACATCAATAACAACTACTTGTGCCAAGTTTCAAGTCGATAGCTTGTTTCGTTCGGAAGTTAGCGTAATTTCAACAGACGGACGGATGGACGGACATGCTCAGATCGACTCAGAATTTCACCACGACCCAGAATATATATACTTTATGAGGTCTTAGATCAATATTTCGATGTGTTACAAACGGAATGACAAAGTTAATATACCCCCCATCCTATGGTGGAGGGTATAAAAATCATAACATTTAGTACATCCTTTTGCGGACAAATAATGAAATCTCAGCCCAATTTTAAATTGAAATAACGATTTCTTTGTACACAAATCCAGACATTGGTTTATACACGGGCTATATAGAAACATGGACCGATATAAAACATATATGGCTAATTGTTTTTTTTTGGGGTTCGCAATAGGAATTGAAGGAATACATAAAAACTTTATCCGGCTGTCACAGTTGGTAAAATTCTTGTATTTCCGAAAATTAGATAATTTTTATACAGACACAGTCTTCCTATCAAGGTGCACTGTATAACCACAGGCTAGGTTATGGAAGATTCGTGGAAGATCCTTGGATTCGTATTTTCGTCCATTACGGTTTCTCAATCTCCTTTTCACTTCCTCTTCATGAATGTTTAATTCCAGTCCAAGTAAATCGTATCATATTTGTGTAACATCCCCTCAAGTTTGCCTAGGTCCTTCATCCAGAAGCTATGATGAATGCGCGTATACCCCTCAGACTACAATTTCACCAATCGGTACCCAGAATCCAGTATCTTGTTTCTTCAGAAACAGGGTAGGAATCTGGTCTTTCGGGCCAAACACCATTTACATATATCATCAGTCATTAAGCCAATCCGTACCATGTGTTTACCGAGTGTTTTATTCCCTGTTATGACGCTGCATATTAATGGTCTCAAATCCTCTCTATGAATCGCCTTTAGAAATCCAGAGTTTGCTCGTAGCTCCCACAGGAAGTCCAAGGTCCTTTGCAGAAATCTTGGTATTTGACATTGACTCTGTAAATATATAAAGAGAGATGGGAAAAAACATCCGTAACGATGTTATACATGCCGCGTGCGTCTTCTTTAGCCAACACTTCCGCCTCCTCCTTCCATTGCACAATATCCAGGTACCCAGCACCGAGTAATATTATGATGTTCAGTAAGAGTTCTAAGCTCTATACAACAGCGGCGTTATTTTTGCATTATCCTTTATTGCTGCTCGACTCTCGATGAATAAGCTCATAATCGCTTCTGAATATCGACCTCATTAACAGTAGTTCTGCAGCTTTTGCAATGACAAATACCTCCGTCTGAAAACATGCTACAGATGGACAGCGCCATCTTATATGACTCGCTAATCCCCAACTCTTCGCAGTAAACACCGATACCTTCAAACATTTTCAATCCATCCGTATAAATGTTCAAATCCTCAAAATTTATACGCCTTTCTTCCCAATCCTCTATACATGGGATAATCCTTTTAAACTTTTCCTCATATACATGCCGAGTCGCTATATTGTATGTCCTCACCGTTTTCCTAACAGTTTGGCTGATAAGTCCCCGGTCTGACACATAGATGGCGTCGCTAGTATTAAATGCATATTATTTTTATATAGTACCAGCCTTCAAATGATTCGTGTCAAAATTTGACGTCTGTAAGTCAATTAGTTTGTGAGATAGAGCGTCTTTTGTGAAGCAACTTTTGTTATTGTGAAAAAAAAAATGGAAAAAAAGGAATTTCGTGTTTTGATAAAATACTGTTTTCTGAAGGGCAAAAATACGGTGGAAGCAAAAACTTGGCTTGATAATGAGTTTCCGGACTCTGCCCCAGGGAAATCAACAATAATTGATTGGTATGCAAAATTCAAGCGTGGTGAAATGAGCCCGGAGGACGGTGAACGCAGTGGAAGCCCAAAAGAGGTGGTTACCGACGAAAACATCAAACAAATTCACAAAATGATTTTGAATGACCGTAAAATGAAGTTGATCGAGATAGTAGATGCCTTAAAGATATCAAAGGAACGTGTTGGTCATATCATTCATCAATATTTGGATATGCGGAAGCTCTGTGCAAAATGGGTGCCGCGCGAGCCCACATTTGACCAAAAACAACAACGTGTTGATGATTCTGAGCGGTGTTTGCAGCTGTTAACTCGTAATACACCCTAGTTTTTCCGTCGATATGGGACAATGGATGAAACATGGCTCCATCACTACACTCCTGAGTCCAATCGCCAGTCGGCTGCGTGGACAGCGACCGGTGAACCGTCTCCGAAGCGTGGAAAGACTCAAAAGTCCGCTGGCAAAGTAAGGACCTCTGTTTTTTGGGATGCGCATGGAATAATTTTTATCGATTATCTTGAGAAGGGAAAAACCATCAACAGTGAGTATTATATGGCGTTATTGGAGCGTTTGAAGGTCGAAATTGCGGCAAAACGGCCCCATATGAAGAAGAAAAAAGTTTTGTTCCACCAAGACAACGCACCGTGCCACAAATCATTGAGAGCGATGGCAAAAATTCATGAATTGGGCTTCGAATTGCTTCCCCACCCACCGTCTTCTCCAGATCTGGCCCCCAGCGACTTTTTCTTGTTCTCAGACCTCAAAAGGATGCTCGCAGGGAAAACATTGGCTGCAATGAAGAGGTGATCGCCGAAACTGAGGCCTAGTTTGAGACAAAACCGAAGGAGTAGTACCAAAATGGTATCAAAAAATTGGAAGGTCGTTATAATCGTTGTATCGCTCTTGAAGGGAACTATGTTGAATAATACAAACGAATTTTGACAAAAAATGTGTTTTTCTTTGTTAGACCGGGGACTTATCAGCCAACCTGTTATGTGAATCACGAGTTCTCTGTGCCTGCAATTCGCGCTTCCAAGCGAGTCCTGGCTCTTCAGTCTCAAGAGTATCACCTCAGCTGTTTTCCTGATATGCAGATCAAGTGGACAGACTCCACTCCAAAACTACGGTTGTTCTCATTACACCAGTCATATAAATAATAGCTCTCCTATTTATTCTGTTGAATTTCTGTATATTATTCTGATGATTAGTATTGGTCCACCAGACGTGGCCTCCATAGGTAGCTACTAGTCTTATAACTGCTGTAAACAGCCAGTTGAAGAGGAAGGAATTCATTCACGCACGTACCTCAACCTCAACTTTTGGCACGCATACAAAGCCGCTTAGTTCTTCTGTAGAAGAACAGTCGTATTTTCTTGCCAGTTAAGTCTGGAGTCTAAGACAACTCCCATGTACTTAGTAGATTTTGAAATACTCAATCTCTTTCCTTGTAACTGTAGGTCCTCGTACCCGATGGCTTTTCTTCCCCTACTGAAGAGCATTAACTCCTTATTATACTCCCATCCTATGGTGGTGTGTATAACAACGGATCTATGCTATATTTCAACACTATATCATCTAAGACTTCAGTCTGAGGCGTGATTACAACAGACACACGGACGGACATCGCTAGATGGTCGTAGAATTCCATCCTGATGAAGAATACATAAACTGCATATGATTGGAAAACTATATTTCGGTGTGTTGGAAAAGAAACGATAGACTTTATATATGAAATCTCGGTGCCAAAACTGGATTATATGACACACCTTTTGTCCAGCTCTGCTAGAGGAATTAGGTCTCCTTTTGTTGAGATAGCTATAGTAATGGACATTGTCCACACTTGTTCAAATTTAATCTCCACAAACTCTTTCCCAATAAAATTATTAATTAAACCCTTTTTCCCCAATTTCTACATTTATCCTTTATACTTCCTCAGGGCGTCTGAAAAAAAAACAAAAAAAAACCTCATACAAATCAATCAAAAATTCGTTTAACTTAATCAATTTTTATTAGACAGTTTCTTCAAGTACCTCCATCAAATACAGCAGACGAAGGCTGCTCAGCTTAGCTAAGGCTGTGTCGTTAATGTGTTTTGCTTTTGTAGTTTTCTCAGCAATTTACTATGCTTTTACACTAAATTACATTTTAATTAACCCTTTTTACTATAAACAAACCACCGTCATCATCAACCTTCCATCCATCCATCCTAGGTTGTCTACAGTTAAGCTTTGGCCACACGGACACTCCCAGACGATTATTTTATAACAAAGTCTATAGGAGAAAAAAAGCCCTTTGAAATAATTCAGACTAATACTAACACACACACTCACCACACTCAATATCCTCATCATCCCTGTTTTATTTTTTCCTCTTGTATCCTTTCCATAGAAACACTTGAGAAAATCTCCTGGTGTTCATGTTTTCAGAGTCAACCTTAACAATTCATGGTTGATCTTTGATGATTGTGTGCTGGGTCCTGTTTTTTTTTTTCTTTCTTTCTTCTGTTCAGTAATTGCAATTTTCTTCCATGATTGTGCTTAATCCACCATATGATTAGGTATTTTTCCAACACTTTATAGAATCATTGGTTTATTGGATGAATGGATGGATGTGGATTCTTGGTAGTAGTTGCTCTATGCTTGTTTTCTATACACTTTGAAAATTAAATGTTCTTGTGAGTTCACGTACATTGCTGAAGAAATAATATGTTTGCTTAGAGCACAACGCGTTAGACTTGAAGGCGGTTAGATAGACGATCCATATTCGTCGACCTTACACCCGGGGTCGATACAAGGAGTCTATCTTTGTGCAAGGACTGTAACAACCTCACACGTTAGACTTGAAGGAGGTTAGATAGATGATCCATATTCATCACTGCAGTCGACCTTACACCCCGGGTCGATACAAGGAATCTATCTTTGTTCAAGGACTGTAACAACATCACGGGATACTGTTGGACCTTAATCCTTTCGCTTTCTCCCTGGGCCGAGGTTGTCGGTCAGTCTGCTCAAAATCCTTCCCCTTTATCATAGAAGTACATGTGTCCAGTCATTTTTCGACCAGTTAAACAAAGAGGTATACTTGCGATGCTTCGGACTGAAGAAGGTTGAAGATTATACTATAAGTGTCCCGCCAGAACCTTCGGTAAGTGACATCACCCAACATCCCGAGTCCATACAAATGTTCGTATTTTAATCCTACCGCATTTTCCCTCCGCATTGGCACCAAGTCCATCCCGATTTCTTCCTGGGTCGCGTCTGCCTGAAAGTATGCTCAGAATCCTTCTCCTTTATGCCAGAACCAGCGAAGTACGTGTGAGCAGCCTGTTCGCGGCCAATTAAACGCAGAGGTTACTCTCTGGTATACTCGCGTTGCTCCGGACTGAAGAAGGTTGAAGATTACACTGCAGGTATCCCGCCAGCACTCTCGGGAGGTGACATCATCCAAGATTCCGAGACCGTCGAAATTTAATAGCATATCCGGCACAGAGTTTTGTTGGTTTTATATAAAGAAATTTGGCAACGTAAATTACAGAAATCCAACAGAAACAGTCGTACCACTCTGTTCTAAATAAGGCAGAGCAGAGAACGAAACTCCGGGGATAGCCTTCGTTTTCCTGGACTCGGTGAAATAAGAGCCCAAGCCACTGACCACGACCGACTCCCACATGGAAATAACCGAGATAATTGCCACGATTAGTTATATCCATCCCCAATCCAGAAAAGAACATATCTCTCTCAATTTAGTTTGCTAGATATTCTTGGGAGTCTTAAAGAAAAGCGCTCATATGATGTATTGGTTTGGATTCCTGACGTCCGTCAGAATTTCTCTTTGCAGGCATCAAAGATGGCTTGGGATCTAAAGGCTGATACGGTCAAAATTTGGTCAAGGGAAAACGCGTGTAAATCGGTGAAATCGTTTATTTAAAAAATCAAATTAAATTTCTTTTTCAAGTTCAATTAGTATAAAATTCAGGAAAAAAATATTCAGTTAGGCTTTCGCGTTTCCAAATCCGAATTGCCGGGCCTCACGCTTGACACCTGTCATCAGATTTTGTACAGCCACCTTGTCCACCTTCTTCGCCGCAGAAAGCCAGTTTGCCTTGAACTGCTGCTCGTGCTTAGCAGTATTTTTGGTCTTCTTTAGGTTCCGCTTGACAATAGCCCAGTATTTCTCAATTGGGCGGAGCTCTGGCGTGTTGGGAGGGTTCTTGTCCTTGGGAACCACCTGCACGTTGTTGGCGGCGTACCACTCCATGGCCTTTTTACCGTAATGGCAAGATGTCAAATCCGGCCAAAACAGTACGGAACTACCGTGTTTCTTCAGGAAAGGCAGCAGACACTCTTTCACGTAAATTTCTTGGTTGACAGTCCCGGAAGCTATGAAAATGCTGCTTTTCAAGCCACAGGTACAGATGGCTTGCCAAACCAGATATTCTGTGCGAACTTTGACAGTTTTATGTGCTTCAAAATATCTGCTACCTTTCCCCTTCCTTTTGCCGTATAAAACTCCTGTCCCGGAAGCTGCTTGTAGTCGGCTTTTACGTAGGTTTCGTCGTCCATTACCACGCAGTCAAACTTCGTCAGCATCGTCGTGTACAGCCTCTGGGATCGCGCTTTGGCCGTCGTATTTTGTTTATCATCTCGATTTGGAGTCACTACCTTCTTGTAAGTCGATAGTCCGGCTCGTTTTTTGGCTCGATGCACGGTTGTAGACGATACACCCAGCTTATTTGCGGCATCTAGGAGAGAGAGGTTAGGGTTTCGCTTGAAACTACCGGCAACTCTCTTTGTCGTCTCAGCGGCTTCCGGTTTTCGATTTCCCCCCGATCCAGACTTCCTGGCTGTCGACAAGCGTTCCCCAAACACTTTAATTACATTTGTAACGGTTGATTTGGCAACTTTTAGCGATTTTGCCAGCTTTGCGTGCGAGTAGCTCGGATTTTCGCGATGCGCGAGCAAAATTTTGATACGCTGCTCTTCTTGCTTGGACGGCATTTTGACAACTGAAGAGTGAATTCCAAAATCAAAATAAGAGTAACATTCTACACACACACACCCCTTCAAAATGAGGGGTGTTCAGGTTTTTTAAATGCAAAATTGAAAGAAATACGTCAAGTTTATGTTGACCAAATTTTGACCGTATCACCCTTTAGGAGGAAAATTCAGGCGATCCTAGATTCTAAGTATCACCAAGCAGTTTGTAGCCACTCATAAACGAGAAATGTGGAATTTCTCGTTTGGAATTTCTCAAACTCCACATGGAAAGATTACAACATCAGCGCCGTATGGTGACAACAGGCGTGTGGAATGTCTTCTGCAGATTTCTGTCAGACTAAATATCGTGCAAGCAGAAGATTAATGAACAGATATTCAGGGGTGTCTTAGGGGTGTGTTGATTCCAAACATCCGTCAGAATTTATTTTTGTCATGAGATCTAGAGAGAAAATCCTGGCGATCTTAGATTCTAAAACTCGTCAAGGAGATCCACAAGCTTATCGCCATTTGTAAGAGAAAAAGGGGGCGTAAGCATCTGGAAGAATTCGATCTCGGCTCAAAGCGGAATTTCCCCAATTCGGAATCGCCCCAAAGGAACTCTGCAGGGTTATACCAGAACAGTAAATGCCTTCGACTTATTATATGCCGAGTAGTCCGAGACTACAAATCGTGCAAGCAGAAGGCAAAGACGAGTCTTCCGAGCCCTCAGGCCAAACAGCCTCCTACGATCATCAGTCAGGATTGTGAACTTCAGATGAAAAAGACCGCCAAGAGATCTTATTCGCCCAGATAGTTTCAAATTTCACGCAGAATGTTGTCCATCTTCATTTCGTTAGTGTGTCAAACTCCCAAGTATTATAACAGTATGGTTAATGCCTTCGGCAGATAATTGTCGAGCACTCAAACTGGAGATGGTGCAAGAAGAAGACAGAGGCGAGTCTTTCACATCCTCAGACCACTGTGGGGAGCCACCGTGGTGCAATGGTTAGTATGCCCGCCTTGCATACACAATGTCGTGGGTTCGATTCCTGCTACGACCGAACACCAAAATATTTTTCAGCGGTGGATTATCCCACCTCAGTAATGCTGGTGACATTTCTGAGGGTTTCAAAGCTTCTCTAAGTGGTTTCACGGCAATGTGGAACGCCGTTCGGACTCGACTATAAAAAGTAGGTCCCTTGTCATTGAGCTAAACATGGAATCGGGCAGCACTCAGTGATAAGAGAGAAGTTCACCAATGTGGTATCACAATGGACTGAATAGTCTAAGTGAGTCTGATACATCGGGCTGCCACTATACCTAACCTAACCTAACCAATCCTCAGACCAAACAGCCTCCTATGTTCACCAGTCAGGAGTGCGAACTTCATCCGATGAAATTCCACGCAGAATATTGTCTCCATCTTCATTTCGTTAGTGTGTCAAACTCCGAAGAATTATACCAGTACGGTTAATGCCTTCGGCAGACGATTCGAGCCCCCAAACTGGAGATTGTGCAAGCAGAAGGCAGAAGCGAGTCTTCCACGCCCGCAGACCAAACAGTCTTCTATGATCACCAGTACGGAGTGCAAACGGTTAGGTTAGGTTTAAGTGGCAGTTTCAGGTTCACTTAGACTATTTAGTTCATTGTGATAACGAACAATAAGGGCCGTCATGTGATCGAAATGGGCCAGACAGTTTGGTTATGAGGATGGTGAAGCACATTGGAGAGAATAGGGATATATTTTTGACCAAAATATTAAATTTTTGCTTCAGTACACTTGAAGTAACAGATCTGAAAAATAAGGAAGTTTACTCTGTTTCTGAAACCAGGAAAACAGGCACATCATAGAGATAGTATCGGCCAATTACTATAAACTGAAATTAAGGTTGAGGAAGCTATTTTGCTGCCTCGCTTCGTAGAAAATTTAATGTTGGCAGAACATCAGCATGGTTTCTGCTCGGCCAGGATTACGCTATTGGGCGAGCTAACAGTTGCATTCAAATTGAAGAAATGTTCGTGAAGATTGATGTAGGCCACAATTAAAAAAATACTTTTTCGGGAGACTCGTATTGTGTTCTCAATGGGTTTACTGAGTTATTCAAATTTATATAGATGATAGGTTAATAGTGTCGCTACAAGTGGTGGACACTGATGAGTTTAGTGGAAATCCGTCTTGCAGTCTTAAGGGATTTTCCCTAATCAAATTGATATTGTTGGTTTTATCCACAATAAAATTTTAAGCGAAAGGTGCTATTAACAATTACGGAATTATTTACTCTCAAAGTGGGAGCCACCGTGGTACAATGGTTAGCATGCCCGCCTTGCATACACAAGGTCGTGGGTTCGATTCCTGCTTCGAGCGAACACCAAAAAGTTTTTCAGCGGTGGATTATCCCACCTCAGTAATGCTGGCGACATTTTTGAATGTTTCAAAGCTTCTCCAAGTGGTTTCACTGCAATGTAGAATGCCATTCGGACTTGGCTATTAATAGGTGGTCCCTTGTCATTGAACTTAAAATGGAATCCGGGCAGCACTCAGTGATAAGAGAGAAGTTCACCACAGTGAGGCTGATACATCGCACTGCAACCTAACCTACCTACTCTCAAAGTAAAGGAGTATTTCGTTTAGGAGAAAGTATTTTTTTTTTTGTGGTGGGTAGGATTTTTTCTCCAAATTTTATTTTAGAACCAAGTTTTATGGTGTTATAAAAGTGTTTCATTTCATATTTCGAGGTATACATTTTTTGATAATTTTTTCCAAATCTGAATTTCTGTAATCTGATTTTTTCTGAGTGTTGCCATTACCCCACTAAAAAAATGGCCTTCTTTCCACTTGTTAGCAAAATAAATGAAATTGGTAGCAAATGCACAATTTTTGTGTTTAATGCTATAACCGGCTTGGATATTTTTTCAAGATTTTCACAATTTTTTCCTATTAACCCTTGTCTTTCGGGATCTTCCATCATAAAGGGAGTTTTCCTACAATTATTTTCCTTTTTCCTAACAAAAATTCTCTACCTCTTTTTTAGTGAATTTAATCTCAATAAAATAATTGTCATTTATTACCACATTGTTGCCAGTGTTGTTTTTTTTTTCATAAACTCCATATCATAAAATCTACGATACTATTTTCACTACTAAAAAATTTAACCCCACACAAACGAATGGGAATCTCCTTTCTGGGAAACATATGGTTCCGTTCACATGATCGTAATTCTTTGTCTGACACCAAATTAAGTTAAGGATATTTCTTTGTTTTTGCCCGGTTTGGTGTTGAATGTTTCTGCAATGTCGTGGCTATAATGGGGTTTTTGTTTTTTGTAGTAGCATTTATGTCATTGCGGCATGTAATTTGCCAAGTGTCAAATTGTTTTGAGACGAGGATTATGATAATCCACCGCATAATTTCAAGATTAATGTTGTTTTCTTTTACTATGGCTTGGAGGGATGACAGAAACGTGACAGCAAAATAATTGAATTAGTAAAAAAATGGAAGGAAAAAGGAAAGGAAGGAAGAGAAGAATTGTGGGGCCATGGTTTACATACCTCCTCCTTATAAAGGATAATGGGGGTTTGTTCTAGTTTTGGTTGGATTTGGGTGTTCCAATATTCTTATCAGTAATATTGAAGGCATTTCAAAGTTCCGCGAAGTGGCCAAGTTTATATTGACCAAATTTTGACCGTATCACCCTTTAGAGAAGCTTTGAAACACTCAGAAATGTCACCAGCATTACTGAGGTGGGATAATCCACCGCTGAAAAACTTTTTGGTGTTCGGTCGAAGCAGGAATCGAACCCACGACCTTGTGTATGCAAGGCGGGCATGCTAACCATTGTACCACGGTGGCTTCCACGCCTCTAGGCCTTTGATTTTTTTCCGAATTTTTCTCTTTTTTTAGTAACCACAAAATTATTCAAGTGACGCAAACTTTTTCATAATGGGCTTATTTTAACTTAAACTTAATAAATCCCATGAACTAACATATATTTTATTTGGCTTTAATACCGCCTTTTTTGTGGGTGCATTGTCGTCTACTTTATGGCTCCCTCTTCTGAAGCTATTCTGTACAAACAAAATTAACGAAAAACTGATTTGTTCATTATTCATTATGTTATTGAATCAAAATTATATCAATTTATTTAATATTTATTTATATAATTTTGTTTTTCTATAACTACATCAGTATAATAGAAATTGAAGTGATAAGCACTTCCTAAAATGAAATTAAATTTATGTGAATTTATACAAACCATAAATTAGATATAAATAAATTTTTATTTTACTATAAACTCCCCAGAGTAACAAAAAAAAACTCGTACAAAGAGTAAGCCATAATGTTGATGCCTTCAATTTAATTTAATACAGAAAAAAATATATTTCATAAATTGACCAAAAACTAAAACAAAAAATAATTTTGATCCCTTCAATTTAATTTAATACAGAAAAAAAATATTTCATAAATTGACCAAAAACTAAATGGCTGAAGGGGAATACTAGAGCCAGAGAATTGGAAATAACAATAGGAAAATGTTACCTGATGTATTAACAACCCTGTTTGTCAAATTAATCCCCAGAGATGTCATTTGTAGCTAACAAGTGACAGCCAGTGACGATTATCATTGTTGACAACATTGGATAGATATTAATAATATTTTTTTTTTTGTTATATTTTTTCTATAGAATTCTATACATAGACCAATTTATGGAAACACACAATTTAGTAAATGATTAGGTTGATGATTTATATTCAAAAATTGTTTTATTTTTTTGCTTTCTTTCAAATTGCTCACTTAGGTAATTTTTTTGTTATTGTTAACAAAATTCTATTAAGCTGATGGAATTCCAGGACTTGGGGAATTTTCACAATTCGCCCAGGGGACCAGAAGTTTTTATTGACCCACAACCATGAATCGAGTAATAGGATTTGTTAACTGAGTAGAGGGGGTATCTAAGGGTCTAAGGTATTTAGAAAAAACTTGTTATGGGGGTTAGAAAAGACCATATGTTAAAGATAAGAACACATATGTCTTAAGGACACGTGTCCTGTATTAAATTTACATGCCAAAATCAAAGCTTCTTTCCAAAAAAAAAAACACTTCCATGTTAAAAAAAAGAAATTCCATATCATATATCAAAATTGATTTGATATGTGTTACTTATAAGGGAAGCTTAGTATTTTGTTTTTCTCTTCTTCTTCTGAATTTTTTTATAAATAACCTGTCACTTGTTATAAGCAAATTCGAAAGATTTCCTGTATCATTATTATAATTCTCAGAATACATTTAATAGCCCTTATGGAAATGCAAAAAAAAATAATAAAAAATATTTATGTATATGCTTTTGCCTTTAAGCTATACTTAATTTCGATATAAGTTTCATGTAAGTAAGCCGCTTAGTAAAATTTCTTGACATAGGATTGCATATGCGAAAATAAAAATAAAATTAAAAAAATGTTTAACAGTCGCCCACAAGGAAGAGGAATAATAAATGATTAACGAAATGTTAATTGGATGTTACACTGAAAAAAGCATGTCCCGTTACAAACATTGATTCCGAGCCAAAGTAGATTGGTAGAATTCTTGATTTTGCAAAATATTCCTCTCCAACAAAGAGCTACTTCATAAATTTTCTATAGAAATAAAATTTTGAAATAAAATTTTTTTTTTTGACAAATTCTTCTCCAGAACTAAAATTTTCTATGAGAAAAAAAAAACATTTGGAAAAATGTTCTATAGAAATACAATTTTGGCAAAATTTTCAAAGAAATAAAATTTTGACAAAATTTTCCATAGAAATAAAATTTTGACAAAAATTTCTACAGCAATAAAATTTTGACACAATTTTCTATAGAAATGAAATTTTGACAACATTTTCTTTAGAAATAAAATTTTGAAATAAATTTTTCTAGAAATAAAATTTGACAAAATTTTTCTAGAAATAAAATTTGACAAAATTTTTCTAGAAATAAAATTTTGACAACATTTTCTATAGAAATAAAATTTTGAAATAAATTTTTTAGAACAAAAGTGACAAAATTTTCAATAGAAATACAATTTTGACAACATTTTCTATAGAAATAAAATTTTGAAATAATTTTTTCTAAAAATAAAATGTTGAAATAAATTTTTCTAGAAATAAAATTTTGACAACATTTTCTATAGAAATAAAATTTTGACAAAATTTTCTAGAGAAATAAAATTTTGACAACATTTTCTATAGAAATAAAATTTTGAAATAAATTTTTCTAGAAATAAAATTTTGACAACATATTTTTTTGAAATAAAATTTTGACAACATTTTCTATAGAAATAACATTTTTAAATAAATTTTTCTAGAAATAAAATTTTGAAATAAATTTTTCTAGAACAAAAATGACAAAATTTTCAATAGAAATACAATTTTGGCAAAATTTTCTATAGAAATACAATTTTGACAACATTTTCCATATAAATAAAATTTTGACAAAAATGCCTACAGCAATAAAATTTTGACAAAATTTTCTATAGAAATACAATTTTGTTGTTGTTTTGATTTCAGTTTAAAACCATGAATTGACTAAACTACAAGTGTAGCTTAACCAACGGAGGAAAAAAAATATTCCTCTCCAACTAAGAGCTACTTCATAAATTTTCTATAGAAATAAAATTTTGAAACAAAAATTTCTAGAAATAAGATTTTTACGAATTTTTCTCTAGAATTAAAATTTTCTATGAGAAAAAAATTTTGGAAAAATGTTCTATAGAAATACAATTTTGACAAAATTTTCTATAGAAATAAAATTTTGAAATAAATTTTTCTAGAAATAAAATTTTGACAAAATTTTCTATAGAAATAAAAAATTGAAGAAAATTCATTAAAACCAATAATTTTTTTGTTGTATAAGCAAATTTCGTATAGTGAAATTTTTTTTTAGAAATTTTGACAAAACTTTCTGTAGAAATACAATTTTGACAAAATTTTTTATAGAAATAAATTTTTGAGAAAATTTTCTATCGAAATAAAATTTTGACAAAATTTCTATAGAAATAAAATTTTGACAAAATTTTCTATAGAAATGAAATTTTGACAAATTTTTTTATAGAAATAAAAAATGAAGAACATTCGTTAAAACCAATAATTTTTCTGTTGTATAAGCAAATTTCGTATTGTGAACACGGTTGCCACAGATGGTAGAATTCTAGCAAAAATGGTAATTTTTTTACTATTGGGTAGAATTCTTGATGTTGTGGTGTATTTTGTAAAATATTCCTCTCCAAACAATTTTTTTCAGAACATTTTCAATAGAAATAAAATTTTGACAAAATTTTTCTATAGAAGTAAAATTTTGAAAAACTTTTCTATGAAATAAATTTTAAGAAAATTTTATATTTTATGCACAGAAATAAAAAATTGAAGGAAATTGATTAAAACCAATAATTTTTCTGTTATATAAGCAAATTTCATATAGTGAATTTTTTTTTGGCAAATTTTGTTTAGAAATAAAATTTTGACAAAATTGTCTATAGAAATACAATTTTGACAAAATTTTGAGAAAATTTTCTATATAAATTAAATTTTGAGAAAAATTTCTATAAAAATAAAACTTTGACAAAATTTTCTAGAAATGAAATTTTGACAAAATTTCGATAGAAATGAAATTTTGACAAAAAATTCGTTAAAACCAATAATTTTTCTGTTGTATAAGCAAATTTCATATTGTGAGCACGGTTGTCACAGATGGTAGAATTCTAGCAAAAATAGCAATTTTTTTACTGTTTGGTAGAATTCTTGATCCTGTGGTAGATTTTGTAAACTATTCCTCTCCAAAAAATTTTTGTTCAGAACATTTTCAAAAGAAATAAAATTTTGACAAAATTTTTCTATAGAAATAAAATTTTGAAAAATTTTCTAGAGCAATAACATTTTGACAAAATTTTTCTATAGAAATAAAATTTTGACAAAATTTTTCTGTAGAAATGAAATGTTGGCAAAATTTTCTATAGGAATAAAATTTTGAAATAAATTTTTCTAGAAATAAAATTTTGACGAAATTTTGTACAGAAATAAAAAAATGAAGAAAATTTATTAAAACCAATAATTGTTCTGTTGTATAAGCAAATTTCGTATAGTGAAATTTTTTTGGCAAATTTTTTTAGAAATAAAATTTTGACAAAATTGTCTATAGAAATACAATTTTGACAAAATTTTGAGAAAATTTTCTATATAAATGAAATTTTGAGAAAATTTTCTATAGATATAAAACTTTGACAAAATTTTCTATAGAAATGAAATTTTGACAAAATTTTCTATAGAAATGAAATTTTGACAAAAAATTCGTTAAAACCAATAATTTTTCTGTTGTATTAGCAAATTTCGTATTGTGAACACGGTTGCCACAGATGGTAGAATTCTAGCAAAAATGGTATTATTTTACTGTTTGGTAGAATTCTTGATGTTGTGGTAGATTTTATAAAATATTCCTCTCCAAAAAATTGTTGTTCAGAACATTTTCAATAGAAAAAAATTTTGACAAATTTTTCTATAGAAACAAAATTTTGAAAAACTTTTCTGTGAAATAAATTTTAAGAAAATTTTTATAAAAATGAAATTTTGACAAAAATTTTTAAAGAAATTAAATTTTGACAAAATTTTCTGTAGAAATAAAATTTTGAAAAAATTTTCTACAGCAATAAAATTTTAACAGCATTTTTCTATAGAAATAAAATTTTGAAAAAATTTTCTATAGAAATAAAAATTTGATAAAACCGTTTATAGAAATACAATTTTGACAAAATTTTTCTATAGAAATAAAATTTTGGAAAACTTTTCTGTGAAATAAATTTTAAGAAAATTTTATATAGAAATGAAATTTTGACAAACAATTGTAGAGAAATTAAATTTTGACAAAAATTTTTAGAGAAATTAAATTTTGACAAAATTTTCTGTAGAAATAAAGTTTTGAAAAAATTTTCTACGGCAACAAAATTTTGACAAAATTTTTCAATTGAAATAAAATATTGAAAAAATTTTGTCTAGAAATAAAAATTTGACAAAACTGTCTATAGAAATAAAATTTTGACAAAATTTTCTATAGAAATAAAATTTTGAAAAAAAAATATTCTATAGAAATACATTTTAAGAAAATTTTCTATAGAAATAAACTTTTGAGAAAATTTGCTATAGAAATAAAATTGTGAAAAAAATTTCAATGGAAATAAAATTTTCCTAAAATTGCAAAAGTTTGTATAAATTGAGTCTCTCAATTGAGTAAATTTTACTAAAATTGTACCTGTCTTGAACTTCATATAGCGCTAAAGAAATTTAATCATTTTTAAATCAAATTTTTTCCTTCAACATAAGAAATTTTCTTATATATAAAAGATTTCTTCAATTTGACAAAAAGTATTAACTTATTTATTTAACATGCTACAATTAGAATACTCTTTTAGTTTACATTTTCTACAATAAATCTAATTTTTCTTTCATTGTGGTTTCAATTTTTTTTTTGTGACTTTTCAACATGGAAACAAACTTCATATGAGAGAAATGAGTCTTCTATTCTAAACAAAATTCGCATTTTTGTATTTTAGGGACATTAAACCTTTGGCCTAACGACAATATTATTTTCAGTGTATTTACAAGTCTTAAGTTATCAAAATAATACAGGCGAACTTCAGGGTCTTAAATAATCTACACTGGTAGAAAAATCTTCGTTATATTAACGAAATTTTTCCTTAAAAATGAGCTAAAGAAACGATTTCATAAATACAATGAAATTTTTCGTAAATGTTACGATTTTTCTATTAATTAAAGAAACCTTTCATATTATTAATGGACAATTTCATTCTCTATATTATTTTCCTTTTTGGTGGACACTAAAATGCATTTTTATAAACTTCTTTAACAATGATAGAAAAATACGCAATTTTAAGACCATTTTTCTACTGTACGTCTCTAGTAAATGAACGTTCATACAAAAACTATAGCTGAGATCATTTCAAACATTTTGTATATTTTCTTCACATTCTGAAAGATATTATAGGCCAAATAGCATTTTCAAGTTTTCACAACAAAATCATATACACCGAAAAAAAATTTCATAAAAACTTTTTCAATTTAAAAAAATTTAATTGATTCAACAAATTGTTTAATTGAAACAAAAATCAATCGCAAAAATTAATAGTATCAATTAATTTTTTAATTGACTTTCAATTAATTTTTTAAATGACTTTCAATTAATTTATTAATTGATACTATCATTTTTGTGATTGAAGACATTTCAATCAAAAACTTAATTGGATTAATTAATTTCGTGATTCGTGAATCAAAAAAAAAAAAATTGTGTGCAGATTTTTAATAATTGAGTTAGATGAAAAATTCAGTACACACAAAAAATTTTTTTCTGATTCAGTCACGAAATTAGTTGATCCAATTAATTTTTAATTGAAATGTCTTCAATCACAGAAATGATAGTATCAATTAAAAAATTAATTGAAGGTCAATTAAAAAGTTAATTGATCCAATTAAAAAATTAATTGATACTATTATTTTTGTGATAGATTTTTGTTTCAATTAAAAAATTTTTTGAATCAATTAAATTTTTAATTGAATATTTTTTAAAACTCAATTAAAATTTTAATTGGAAAAATTTTCGTGAAATTTTTTTTGTGTGTAGTGAAAGGGTTAATAAAAGTCTTCTTAAAGCCTTTCTCCTTTTTTGGTTGTTCAACAAATCTTTATTTTATGCATTTTGTTTATAATTTATCGCTTTAATTTCTTGTGACTTTTGATTAGAACAATATTTACATATTTTCTCCATAAATTATAACAATTTCCTCAAAATATTTTCTGTTAATATATAGAACGTAAGACTCAAGGGTTGTAGAGTCTTTGTTGTAAAAAAAACGAAAATTCCCTAAACAGGAAAGGGGTTATGTTTTTTGCTTTTCAAGATTGTGGAGGTCTTTATTAATTTCTTGTTACCTTTGATTTTGACATTTTTAGTTTGATAACTTAATTAGAATTTGCGTGAATGGCTGTTTTGGTTACTATAATGGAAGGTGAACGAAAGAAATGGCAGGGGGGGGGGGCGACAATAATAAGCAGAACCTCGACCAAGAAGACCTTATTACAACTTAATTATAATTTCATGGGACAACAAGAAAATCACCTCATTATGCATACCAAACAAATGCCAATTATGAAAGAATAAATAAATTATGACGAGAAACTAAGGAGAAAATTAATATAAATACCTTTTTATTCATATTTTTCATAACCTTTGGAAACAATTTTCGTCCTGGAAGTGATTAATTAGCACTTAATCAAAATTAATTTATTGTCGTTACAAAAAATGAATAAAAACACTCTGAGTAATTTCCAGAACTAGTGAAAAGACCAAAGAAATTTACTATAGTCATAAAACCACAAAGAAACATTTGTTATGAATTTTATGGAGATTACAAATAGGTTTGAGGTAATTGTTGGATTTAAGTTAAAATGAACGAATGAATAGTGTGTCTAAAGAAACAAATTATGTATTTCCAAACAAAAATTTTTAATTATATTTTTAATAAGAAATTTTTTAAAAACAAAATGTTAAAAATTTTCACTCATGATCTTAACTGGTTAAATTTGGTTCAAAAGTTAATTGTAGCAGTAAATTTTTTCTGCCAAATTAATGGTGGAGCTGATATGAAGTCCTCCCAAACTCTATGCTGTTTTAGTGGTTACCATAATAATGACTTTTATTGTTCTCACATTATTTTAAACAAGCTTAAGAATATTTATGTTCCAATAGCAAAATAAAATCTCAACTCCATTAAAAAGTGATTCAACACTAATGAAATAATGGTCCAACTACAAAAAGCACGAACAACATAAATAGCAAATTGTTAATAGAGGAAAGGAGAGGGCGAAAGTGGGAGTTAGGAACTTGTTGTAATCTGAAATTTGTTTCAAATTATATAATTCTATTATATAAAAACCTTTTTCAATATCATCCAAAGACTTCAAAACAGCGCAACAATTTCGTAGCCATTTAAACATGAAATAAGATTTGGTCCCTTATCTTCGACTCTTAAAACACAACGACACTCGCCAAGGCATTTACTCTTAGATAAAATTGCCATCTTTAGCAACAAAAACAAAGTTACGCACAAACCCACCCACACACAAACGCACACACACATTCATTCTCTCGCATACATGCAATTCACCCTGGCCTCATTGTGAAAACGATTTACTTCATCTCACCCAGAAAAATGAAACCACTTGACATCTGACACAAAAAGTTTTGCTCTTCTCTGGAAAAAAAAGCTCTTCTCTATAGGAAGGACAACAACAACAGCAGCATTACAAGCAAGAAGCTAAACTCATACAACAACTAAGCAAATCATCGACTATTATAATAATGAAATTTACTTTCAAAAAGCAAGAAGAGGAAAAGGGCAAAAAACCCCCCTCATCCAACAACGAAAGGACGAAATTATGTTTTATTTGTTGCCAAACAAAACAATTTTTTGTGACTTATGGCACACTTCATAATATTTACATTTGGGCGGTGGTAGTGAAAGCCAGTGGAAAATAGCAAAAGCGGGTGGTTGTTGTTGTTGTGTTTTCTGGATAGTCATATAGGCAGGAAGGCACATTTAGCAAAGGCTGAACTGAGTGGCACTTCGAGTGTGAGCCAGTGAATAATTGAAGCATTCAACACTTGGTGGTTGCCTTAGCTTATGGCATGACAAGCATATGAGGCCAAGAGATCTCCGGCCACACCATAGAACCCTGAATATGGAATATAATTTTTAGGTGAACAGATGTGCAACTCATTAAAAAGCATTTAAGCGATCAAATTGAATCAAACTCGTAAAGAAAATTTCATAAAAGTAAAAATGAAAAAAAATTTACAATAATAATATTCAGATAATGTGATGGGTATACAAAACAAAATCTATTTTCCATAGAAAAAAAGAGAAGGATGGAACCCCTAACACATTCCCAAAAAAAAACGTTGTATCACCCCTTGTGATTGTATTTTGATTTGATGAACAATTTACTCCTAATTCACTTATCAAGAGGTTTATTTTGGATTTTTTAGATTTCTACATGAGAAACGATTAGAGGCATACCTACACTTGACTTTTGATATTAGAGTTAAGTAGATGTAGCCATTTTGGCAATTTATTGACTTTTACTAGGTTAAAAAAAAACGTAGGAATGAAAGGTCAATTTAAAATAGCAAATGATTGAAATTTGAAATTCAGTTTAGGGGTTACTAATGGGAAGTCTGTTGTCTCGATAAAATATATGAGTCTGAGGAATTCAGAATAATAGAGTTTTTGACCAGAAAACGGCCAACATCGAGTTTAACTTTAATAGCTTCCTCAAATTATTTTTTTATATCAAAGATCCAATTAAACATTTTGGTGTGTGTGAATACCAAAGTAAATTACTCGAACTCTATACTTCAATCAATCAAGCTAAATACTTAAGGGATCACCTCGTATGTTACCCACACGATTCCTTTTTTTGAATCATAAAAATCATAAGCAGATGGGAGTAAGAGAATTTTTTAAATACAATTTTTTTTTATTTTTTCACTCTCCTTACGTACACACAAAAATTTTTTTTTCTGATTCAATCACGAAATTAATTGATCCAATTAATTTTTTAATTGAAATGTCTTCAATCACAGAAATGATAGTATCAATTAAAAAAATAATTGACAGCCAATTAAATATTTAATTGATACTATTAATTTGTGTGATTGATTTTTATTTCAATTAAAAAATTTGTTGAATCAATTAAATTTTTAATTGAATATTTTTTAAAACTCAATTAAGATTTTAATTGGAAAAATTTTCGTGAAATTTTTTTCTGTGTAGGGAGATATGCTACATAAGAAGATCAACTCTACACTCATTTCCATACACACAAAAAAATTTTTTTTTTTTTCATTCAATCACCAAATTAATTGATCCAATTAATTTTTTAATTGAAGTGTCTTCAATCACGAAAATGATAGTATCAATCACAGTTTTAATTGAACATAGAAAAATTCTTGATGAAAAAATTAATTGATTTTTTAGCAATATTCATTTAATTTTTTAATTGATTCAATTAAAAATTTAATTGATGTTGATTGCAAAACTAGTTTTAATTACTTTCTGAATTGGCTTAGACTTTTTATTTGGATTAACAAATGATTGTTTGAAATACATTTTTAAGTAAAAATTTAAAAAAAAATCTACACTTTTTTAACTGAATTAGTCTTCCGAATTTGATTAAAAAGTTAATTGCATCAATTAATTTTTTAATTGAAAATTTTAAAATTTTCAACCACTGACTTAATTAACTTAATGTTTCTATCATGATTAAAAAGTTAATTGTATCAATAAATTTATTAATTGAAAAAATGTTCAACTTCAAACAACTTTTTAATTGGAAATATTTTAAAGTTATATTTTAAAGTTCAAAGTTGTCTTGCTGAATTTGACGGCGGTAAAAAAGATTTCGATCAACACTATCTCTATCTCTCACACCGTTGATAAAGTGGACACTTTTGTGCTTCTTTCGATACATTTCGATTTCCAAAAGCACCGTGGCACGACCGCGAGCCATGAGGATGTTTTAGATTTTATTGCAGGATCTAAAAAAAGTTTTGACAAAATCTTCTATGGAAATAAAATTTTAACAAAATTTTGTATAGAAATAAATTGTTCAAAAAATTTTCTATAAGAATACAATTTTTCCTATAGAAACAAAAATTTGACAAAATTTTCTATAGAAATAAAAATTTCCAAAAATTTTCTATAAAAATAAATTGTTGACGGAATTTTCTATAGAAATAAAATGTAAAATGAGGATATTTTAGTTTTTATTACAGGAGCTAAAAAATTTTTAGACAAAATCTTCTATGGAAATCAAATTTTGACAAAATTTTCTTTAAAAATACAAATTTGACACAATATTCTATAGAAATAAAATTTTGACAAAATTTTCTATAGTAATAAAATTTTGACAAAAGTTTTATACAAATAAATTGTTGACAAATTTTTCTATAAGAATAAAATTTTTCCTATAGAATAAAAATTGGACAAAGTTTTCTATTGAAATAATTTTTTGACAAAATTTTCTATAGAAATAAAAATTTCAAAAAATTTTCTATAGAAATAAATTGTTGACAAAATAAAATTTTGACAAAATTTTCTATAGAAATAAAATTTTCTATAGAAATAACATTTTCTGTAGAAATAAAATTTTGACAAAACTTTCATTAGCAGCAAAAATTTGACAAAATCTTCTAAAATTTTGTATAAAAATAAATTGTTGATAAAATTGTCTATAAGAATAAAATTTTTCCCATAGAAACAAAATTTTGACAAAATTTCCTATAGAATAAAAATGGGACAAAATTTTTTATGGAAATAATTTTTTTACAAAATTTTCTATGGAAATAAAATTTTGACAAAATTTTTGTATGGAAATAAAATTTTGACAAAATTTTCTATGGAAATAAAATTTTGACAAAATTTTTGTATGGAAATAAAATTTTGACAAAATTTTCTATGGAAATAAAATTTTGACAAAATTGTCTATGGTAATAAAGTTTTGACAAAATTTTCAATGGAAATAAAATTTTTACAAAATTTCCTATGGAAATAAAATTTTGACTAAATTTTCTATGGAAATAAAATTTTGACAAAATTTTCTACGGAAATAAAATTTTGACAAAATTTTCTATGGGAATAAAATTTTGACAAAATTTCCTATAGAAATAAATTGTTGACAAAATTTTCTATAGAAATAAAATTTTCAAAAAATTTTCTATAAAATAAAATTTTCAAAAAATTTTCTATAGAAATAAAATTTTCAAAAAATTTGCAATAGAAATAGAATTTTGACAAAATTTTTATAGAAATATAATTTCGCAAAATAAAATTACTTTTAGAAAATATGAAAATTGTCCAAATCGGTCTAGATTTAAATATACGTATGTAAAAGTACACGTAGTCTTGAAATTTGATATTATGTAATTTTAACACCTTTTGGCTTCGAAAAGTACATTGTTAATACATTTATAGTACTTTTTCGTCAACATCATTTATCATCCCTGATCTTTCATTGAAGGTAGATATGCGACATAAGATCAATCCCTATATGAGGCGATTTTGAAGTTCAAAGTTGACTTTCCGAATTTGACAGTGAAAAAAACCAAACGGTGATTAAATTGATTAGTCAAGTTTTATAATTATTAAAAATAAATTTATTTCAATTCGAAAAAATATTACAAATACGACTAAGCAGATTTAAGGATTACACAATATCAAATGTGGAATTAATTCTTGTTTTTATTATCAAATTATTTGAAAAATTAACAAATTGATTAATTTTGTTAATTAAATATTTTTGTGAAATTATAAATTTGAGATATTTAACTTAACTTCATTTAATTTTGTCCACGTTAAATTTTTGTTTTATCTAGAAAAATGAAATGAAGTGAAATTCTGATTTAAAAATTTTATCATACAACGTTTATATTTCACTTTATCAAAATATCAAAAATTTGATTGAAATCCCCCTTTGATGAAAGGTGGTAAATCACTAACGCATGACACCAAACCAAACGAAACCAACCTAATCCACCCACCCAAAGGCATTGCATTTAATTTATTTGCTCACATAATGCCTTTGTTTGAGCTCATATTTTACCTTTTTACGACATTGACATTTATTAACCATATCAAAAATATGCTTCATATTCAAAAGGAACAAATTTATGCTCATGTTCCGTTCTTGTATGAAGAACCAAATAAACAACAACACAAAAAATAAATAGAAAATCATTTCTGAGCAGATGTTTATTACAGACGACCAAGCAGACCTACGTTGTTTTACTCCTACACCCTCCGATGTTACAAACCACACACACACACATACGTACTAAAACCTCTGGTGAACGCAGCAAAAAAAAGCTTCAAACTACTCTAAATTAAAATCCTTTATAGACTCATTTGTTTTTCTTGTTAGTTAATTTTACCATAAACCTCCCTCTCTTAGAAGAGTTAGCAAGGTATTCATGTGAGTGATCAGTCTTTTATTGTTGTTGTTGTTTTTTGTATAAAATGAGACCACACATAAATTATTGCACAATTACCCTGACAACCTTTCAACGGTAGTGAAAAAAAAAACTAAAGACCTCTTTTAGGGGTATGAATGACTTGAAGCAGTTTTTTTTGTGAATGGAGGTCCTTAATGTTTGCCTATTGTGTATTTTCAAGTGTTTTGACTTCTCTTTCTTTTCCCACCGGTTTGGATGGAAATTGTCCTCTCATGCTTGGCTACCATGAAAGGCCTTTGAATCCCTTTGGTAAATATTGTTTATAAATAAAAGGAGGCTAATAATGTGTTAATTGTTCCACACCCTCTATGAACTAAATGTTGGTCATATCAATCCAATGGGGGAGAGTTTGTTTGCTAGTAGGCGAGTATCATGGATTATTTTCGTTGGTTTTTTTTCTATTTTGGAAAATAGAAACACACAATAAATTAAACGATATACATATGTATGCAAATGTAAAATTACGAGTAAAAAGCTTTTCATATAAATGTCGAGAGATTTATAATGGAATAGTCGTTTACGTATTGTAATGTATTTTTGCGTGGACTAAAGTAATTTTCCCGCATGAACCCACTAATTCTGCCTAAATAGAAACACAAGAGAGGTAGGGAGAGAGAGAGAGAGAAAAGTCCCTTTTAAGAGAAATACCGATTAGGATCTTTTATTGATGAGAACTATTTGAGTTATATCAAGAGTATTTCAATAAGTGGTGTTATTTTGCTATTGAAAGAAAATGTATTTTTTTTTAATAATCGATGGGCTGTTTATTTCATTTTAAATGCAAATGTATGCCGTTAATAATGAAAAGTAATATCACCTAATGACCACCACGATCACTGTTGTAAGTCCATATTATTTTCATGAAATTATAAAATGTGGTGAGGGCCTAAGGGAAGCAAAAATTTGCAAACTAAAGAATTGTCCAAATTATAGATGATATCAAATTTGGATATTCGCGGAGATGCGATTGGGAGTTGATGAGCACTTGATTGGGAGTTGACTGGTTTCCACACGGATTTGTGTAGCTGCCTCTAGGAAAACTCATAAAAGTGGATTACTGCTGGGATCGCAATTCAACTAATGGGACCTTCGAACTTAAAATTCAGCAAGTGAGACCATCGGGTATATAATTTAACCTTAAGCTGTCACTACATCTTAGGTTAGGTTAGGTGGTAGCCCGATGTATCAGGCTCACTTAGACTATTCAGTCCATTGTGATACCACATTGCTGAACTTCTCTCTTATCACTGAGTGCTGCCCCATTCCATGTTAAGCTCAATGACCAGGGACCTCCTTTTTATAGCCGAGTCCGAACGGCGTTCCACATTGCAGTGAAACCACTTAGAGAAGCTTTGAAAACCCTCAGAAATGTCACCAGCATTACTGAGGTGGGATAATCCACCGCTGAAAAACTTTTTGGTGTTCGGTCGAAGCAGGAATCGAACCCACGACCTTGTGTATGCAAGGCGGGCATGCTAACCATTGCACCACGGTGGTTCCCTACATCTTATGCTTACGTTGAAATTGAAAGGTTACTACAAAACCTGAGCTCATGGAAGGCTTCGCAACTATCCGTCACAATAGGCTACAATTATACTAAAAAAAAAAGTTTACTTGAATTCAAAGATTTTGACCTTCTCCCAAGGATTTTGGTATTGATTCGGAGCCAAAGATGTTGGTGCTTAAAAAACAAAAAGATTTTTTAGGGAGCCAACTATCGCAGTTAATTTAATTCTCATTTCTTTAAATCAAAAATTTCTTTCTTTAATTTAAAGGAATTTTTCCTAACTTCAAAGTCATACAACTTTAACTGAGGGATGTAAATTTCAAAGATTCGTCTCCTAAATTTAAGGAAAACAATTCTTAAAGCTAAGATTATGAATTTTCTTTTAATTAAAATTTTCTTATTTCAAAGAATTTTATCTTTAATATTGTGTATCTTGAAATGTAGGTTGCATAGTCTTTCATATTAAGTCAATATTATTTTCAGTGTACGTCGTACAAAATGCGGAACTCTTCGTTGACAAAGACAATTACAGAAAAAATATTTAATTAAAGGCGAAAATCGACAGGAAGCTATGGTTAGCATGCCCGCCTTGCATACAAAGGTTTATGGGTTCACTCTAGAGGTGTGCAAGTGAGTAATAGTTTACTCACGCTCACGCACACTCACGACTGAAAAATCATACTCACGCACGATATTTTTTGGTAGGACTCACGCTTACGCACACTCACGAAAAGAACATTTGTACTCACGAAAACGTCGTGACTCACGAAAAATACCGTGACTCACGAAAAATATCGTGACTCACGAATAATTTTATGATTAATTTACCTTACCGAAGTGTCTGAAAACATGAGCATTATTAAAATCGAGAGTGTTATTAAACTCTTAACATTCCAGGTGTCACTAAAATTGTAATTGAATTTAACTCTTAAGCGTTTTATGTTGGTGAGCAGGAATATTTTCGTGAGTGTAATTCGTTACTCATGCACACTCACGAAGATATTATTTTCGTAACTCACGCTCACGCACGACATTTTGGTTTGTTAATCACGCTCACTCACGCTGTTGTCATGAGCGTGATTCACGACTCACGCACGAATCACGAAAATTTTCGTGAGTCACGACAATTTCGTGTCACGTGCACACCTCTAGTTCACTCCCAGTTTCGACTAAATACCAAAAATATGATGACTTTACTGAGTGTTACAAACCTCCTCTAAGTGCTTTCACTGCAATGTGAAACGCATTCGTGAAACCCCGTTATGGAGCCTGCAATAACGGACTCTCAGTATACCTAACCTAACGTAAATATCGCAAATTTCCAATGGATTATTCTGCCAGTTACTGCTAATTGCACCAGGTGCTGAGGACTAAAAGGATTCAAGGTTTCGAAAAGCTCACTTATGTCGCGATTGTGATCCTATATTAAAGAACCGATATGTGAACGTTTCCTCACTGGGGTTGTCTTGTGGCATTCCTAGGGATACAAAATTGGGAAAAATGCACCAATGAGACCCTTGCATCTAAAGTTTCCAAACTCTATTTGTATAATTCTATTCCATCCGCTTACACCCTTTGATTCTTCCAATCCTTCTTGTAATTAGGTTCCGTTCCACTTCCGGACTATCGAGACCTGTACCTTGTACTCCATTGTATTCTCAACAGATCTTCTTTCAAATTCCGGCAATATACCTGACAGAATTCTCACGGCGCTGCAGATCGCTTTCTTAAGGTTGAGTTACATACCATGCGTTAATGCGACCGTTTATTGAAGTGTTGAATTCTCTCTTATAAAGCAACAGTTTTGTTAGAGTGCTTCAAACAGAAAAATATCAACCCTTCCATCAACGCACGGATTAACGCATGATATGTAACTCAACCTTTACTTTCATTCAGTATTCCTGGGACTTTCATTATTCGACAAATTCAAAAACAAAAATAGTTTTTTTTCTTGTTGAGGGAAATTTCGAAGTTTGGAGACCAAGCGCCGTATGAAGACCAAGATTGTCCCAATTTTGGTCAAACTTAAAATGTTAAAAAAAATTTGAACTATTTTCTGGGAAATACAAATTTAATTTTTTTAAATGTTTAATATTAAATTCTAAGTAGCTTTCTCAAAACATAATAATTTTCATGAATTAAAATAGACTTAAATTGGCTTTAGTGCCCTGGGGTTTTCTCTTTTTTCACTGTAATTTTTTAAATTCAAATTTTTTTACTTTTTTTATTTCAAAATTTTTAAGTTTAATGTTTTAAATTTTAAACGAAAAAATTTTAAATGGTTTATTTTATAATTTAAAGTTTTTTACATTTATTCACACCTTCCTAAACCCTTATGGTGGTTATGTATCATTTATTCTCTTTTTCTCTCTCACTCTCTTGGTTTTCCCCTAAGAAATCACTCACTTGGAAAAAATCCAATACAATTTTAGTCATAATACGAAACATTCATTTCTTTTGTGATGAGACCCCCTTTAGGGCAATATTTACATTTTGGCTTATTTGTGACAAAGGAGCTAAGCTATAGATTCCCTGGATTGTTTATTTTGGCTGCCTTCCGGCTAGGACCATACACACACAGAGAGGCATGTTTGGGAGGTTGAACAGAGAACAGAGAGAAGAAAAAGAAAATTACAATTTAACTGTTTATTAAATACGCATAAACAACTTTTGGCCAAACACAAGAATGAAAGAATGAACAAAGACAACAATGAAGAGTAACCGTCGATACAAAAACACCAGCAACAACAAAACGCCCAATTATCCACCCCACCAGAAAATCCACCGTGTGACATTAACACAAGGCTTTTGTTGTAGGAACAATCATGCACACACACACATACACTTGCATATATGCAATCTCTTTTTTTTTATGAAAAGATGTAAGGAAATATCCAATAGCTGGATGGTGAGATGACTATGTTTAGCTTGTATGGTTGTTGGCTAAGGAGACTAATTAAATGTACGAAGGCACGTGACTTCCAAAAAAGTAAATACCAGAGATTTCATCTAAGCTCTCAACTGCTAATGTGACATTTGACAAACAGACACAAAATGAAAAGTAACCATTCACCATGGATGGCATGGATATTAGCTCAGTGTCAATGGGCATAAGGCTTAGGCGTTTATTTTTGAGAATATTTTTGGTTTTCAACAAAGATTTCCAACAACGATGAGGAGAGGTGAACGTTCGGTGGTCACATGTTTCGTATTGCATTACATTATGATTTTCATGTGAAATAAAGACTGTTATTATGATGTCACACAGTAGCACTATCAAGCTTTTAAAGAGAAAGAGACAAATTGAGAGGGGGAGAATACCAAAATACTCAGAGTCAGACATCGATTCAGCCACGTGCCTACTACCACTTTTATCAGCCTTGTGATTAGTTTTAGTGTCAACATTTAATAATGACACACTTTAGCATGTAAATGCAATGGCGTCCTTTTGCGATATCAACCAAAACTAATTTTTTCCATCACATCCTTGTTTTATTTTCATAGACCTCATGAGATGAGAAATGATTTTCTGTTTCACAGATATTACATAGTAATTTGCAACATTTATTTGCTTACTAAGATGACTCTTTTAAGGGTGGTTTACGAGGGTCCTGTTTTGTACTTCAACAAAAATAATTATTTATATAATAATCTACCGTAAAGCCATAAAATTAATAAACGTTGTTTCACTTTATTATGAAATGGTTTTGCATCATCAAAAATGAAGTGTCAAAGCAATTAATGTGGCCATGGGTCTTGAAGATCTTCAATAAAAATCGATAACAATTAGTTTTGCTGTTTTTTCCTCAATTTAACAACCAGGTGTACATTCCCAAGGATCGACATGAGACAAAATTTTGTTTAGTTCAGTATCCAATATTGGAAGCAATGAACTGAACATTATGGTGAAACCACTTAGAAATGCTTTGAAATAGTCAGAAATATCACCAGCATTACGGAGAGGGGATAAACTACTAGTGAAAAACGTTTTGGTGTGGCACTCAGTGTTGCCAGTATTGGGAATTTTTCCCCAAATCGGGGATACTTTTTCGTGGGGATTTGGTGGGGGATTTCCACAAATTCGGGGATTTTTGTGGGGAATTCTGGTCAGTATAACAAATCAGGTTTTGAGTTATGATTTATATGAAATTCTTCTACATGCTTAAAAAGGAGCTTAAAGAAGTACAGAGAATATTCAAAATATGAAAAAAAATCTATTCCAAGAGATACTTTACAATTTACTTTGTTTCTTTAGAAATTGTTTACTATTGTGAAATTATTTCGTAAGGACTTGGGTCGAAGTGTTGACCTCTCATCAAACATATATAATAGAGTTCATATCAGGGCAACAACGCCTTTTGAACGATTACCCAATTTTATTTCTTAGCTATTCAGAACCAGGTTTTGATTCATAAATGTTGAACTCCTATTTGTATTTCTCGAGCATGATGATTTGCATAAGTCACAAATTCGATGACTCTTCATATCAATAATTAATTCTGATGAGGGATTGTATCAGAAAATATTTTGAGCACCCGTCTCATTTTTTGGATTTTGAAATCTTAATATTATTGTAACTCGCAAACTGGTACAACATAGTTTTACAATTTTTAGATTATGACGGATTTTTTACAGCAGAGCCTATTCCTTTTTTGCAAAAATCTTGCCAAAAACTGTATTTTTGTAGGGAATTTTAAATTAAATTGGGTCTTTTTGGGGATGAAAGCGTCTTATTTTGGGGACAAGAGCCCGAAAAATACTGGCAACCCTGGTGCCACTTCCTACAAAGATAATTGAGTATAATAAAATTAAGCCTTGTGCTCTTATAAACCCGACAAATAATGGAGCACTATTTCAGCAGGATTGTAAGGGAGAGAGGCAGTACCAACTGCTTACAAAACAACCGAATCAGCGCTGATTTTTGTGGGCGATGTCCCGATTTAGAGCAGCTTCTACATAGCGCTGATATAATTGTTCTTTTTAATAGAAATATTGCTCAGAAGTGATTTTCCTATTCTATAGCATTGTTGGTATGAAGGAAAACAGCACTGTCTTTAATACATCTATAATGCAGGAATTTGGTGCAACAACGTAAACGAATGATCATAAACTAGTTTGATTACTCGTTTAGCATACATTATTGCCATTGATACATGCACTATGGATGCATTGCCTACTTTATTGTATACCAAAAAGAGCAAGTAAACTCTTACTGCTGAAGTATTTTTTGCTGGGAAGAGAAAACAAAGGTGTAGAGGGCAATGAGAAAAAAATTCTCAATGTTTTCCAAGACAGCTCTGCCCAGAAATAATTGAAAACAGTAATAAAGGGTGGTACGGTCAAAATTTGGTCAAGGGAAAATGCGTGTAAATCGGTGAAATCGTTTACTTAAAAAATCAAATTAAACTTCTTTTTCAAGTTCAATTAGTATAAAATTCAGGAAAAATATTCAGTTAGGCTTTCGGTTTTCCAAATCCGAATTGCCGGGCCTCATGCTTGACACCTGCCATCAGATTTTGTACAGCCACCTTGTCCACCTTCTTCGCCGCAGAAAGCCAGTTTGCCTTGAACTGCTGCTCGTCCGTAGCAGTTTTTTTGGTCTTCTTTAGGTTCCGCTTGACAATAGCCCAGTATTTCTCAATTGGGCGGAGCTCTGGCGTGTTGGGAGGGTTCTTGTCCTTGAGAACCAACTGCACGTTGTTGGCGGCGTACCACTCCATGGCCTTTTTACCGTAATGGCAAGATGCCAAATCCGGCCAAAACAGTACGGAACAACCATGTTTCTTCAGGAAAGGCAGCAGACGTTTATTCAAACACTCTTTCACGTAAATTTCTTGGTTGACAGTCCCGGAAGCTATGAAAATGCTGCTTTTCAAGCCACAGGTACAGATGGCTTGCCAAACCAGATATTTCTTTGCGAACTTTGACAGTTTTATGTGCTTGAAAATATCTGCTACCTTTCCCCTTCCTTTTGCCGTATAAAACTCCTATCCCGGAAGCTGCTTGTAGTCGGCTTGGACGTAGGTTTCGGCGTCCATTACCACGGAGTCAAACTTCGTCAGCATCGTCGTGTACAGCCTCCGGGATCACGCTTTGGCCGTCGTATTTTGTTTATCATCGCGATTTGGAGTCACTACCTTCTTGTAAGTCGATAGTCCTGCTCGTTTTTTGGCTCGATGCACGGTTGTAGACGATACACCCAGCTTATCTGCGGCATCTCGGAGAGAGAGGTTAGGGTTTCGCTTGAAACTACCGGCAACTCTCTTTGTCGTCTCAGCGGCTTCCGGTTTTCGATTTCCCCCCGATCCAGACTTCCTGGCTGTCGACAAACGTTCCCTAAACACTTTAATTACATTTGTAACGGTTGATTTGGCAACTTTTAGCGATTTTGCCAGCTTTGGGTGCGAGTAGCTCGGATTTTCGCGATGCGCGAGCAAAATTTTGATACGCTGCTCTTCTTGCTTGGACGGCATTTTTGACAACTGAAGAGTGAATTCCAAAATCAAAATAGAAGCAACATTCTACACACACACACCTTCAAAATGAGGGCAACATTGAATGAAATACGTCAAGTTTATATTGACCAAATTTTGACCGTATCACCCTTTATTCACATAAAACCACAATAAATATTAACGCGAATACATACACATACGTTTTATTTTAATTTTCTATAATCGTTCTGGTATTGCTTTTGAAGTTTTTAATTCAGAAATTTATGAAAAACACAAATGTTGTGATATCTTCCGACGCAAACGGAAATACATTTTAGAGACACGTCGACGCAAACTTCATGATATTTTGTTGGCAGAGTCCTTTGGTGCTTCAGTTTTGCTATGACAAGACTGCGTTTTCTTCTAATTTGTCTATGTTTCCTGTGCTTCTCTTTTCTCTTTTGACTTTCTTCTCTTTATTTAAATGAAAACTTTGGTGTATCACATTCTCTCTCTCTCTCTCTCTCTCTCTCTCTTCTCTTTATTAAAATGACACTTTTAGTGATAATTGTGAATGTATCAGCGTTAACATAATTTAGACTAATAAATAGGGATGCCATATCGCGCAATCGGATAATTCCCATGGAAAAGTATTTATAAAAACAAAACTCTCCGATATATAATATTCTTGTTGCAGTAGATATTATTTTTGTAATGAGTCTCGTGGCCTTATTCCAGTACAATCAGTTATGTCAATGGAAACCTAATTATTATTATTCCATATCCAGATAATTTTTTCGAGCGGATTTATAAATATATATATGGCCAATAACTATAATTAATATTAACAAAAAAAAATGAAATCCCATATTATCAACGCCTCGGGTGGTCATTGCAAGGCGTTTACTCTCATTGAAAAAACGAAAACCCTATGAATACAATATGCATCTCAAAAATCTGAAATTGATATGCGGCGCCTAATATGAACCCCTTTCATAAGAAATAAAAAAAAACTGCAGACAAAACAAATATCCGGTGCGAAAATTGCATATGCTTCTCAGTGGCAAGGATAAAGATGGTGAATGCAACCACAGGACCAAATAAAAAACGACATAAAAACTTAGCTTAGGGAATCACTATGAAAATATGAAATGAGAATGATATATGCAACCTACCATAAAAGTAGGATTTAAAATAAGGACTCCCTGTTGTTACAATTAAATGTATACCCAAAAAATCATAAACAATATGATGCTAATTACTCAAACTATGATTATGATTGAAAAAGACTTTTTTGAAATTTCAAAGGTTGCTGGTTAATGGATTATAATGGTTGAGAGTATTGTCCTGCTAAATAATATTCCACACTATGTCAAGTTTTCCTAACTTGACTACACTCAAGGAAAAGAATTAGGGCTTGGACTTCATATGAAGAACTTTTGTATTGATTCAGAGCCAAAGATCCTGTTTCTATAACCTGAATAAAATATCTAGTTTTTTTATTTCCGAAAACATCTTAAAACCAAAGATATGAAATCCTCCAATTAAGTCTTATGTATATATTTTTCTTAATACCACAAACTCTGTACCCTGTTAATTTTAAAATTATTTCTTACAAAAAAAAATCCGTTTATTAGGAAACACTAGTCTTACTACAAAGGCGGGACACAAAATTTAAAGCCGTAAACTCTGTATCTCTGTTAATTTGAAAATTATTTCTTAATAAAAATTTGTCTTTATTATATTATGGATGTTTTTATTATATTCGACCTGTATTTAGACTTTTCCAATTGATAATTGTTAATAAAAACGAGCTCGAGGTCTTTGTTTTTAATTTTTATTTATTCAATATTTCGTCTTTTCATTGAAAGACTTCATCGGGAATATTTTTCTGTGTATACAAAGAGAAAAGAAAATATATACACAATACATTTAACATAAATACGTACAAATTGCATGTTACATTAAAAACACTCACGAAAAGAACAAAAATAATACACCAACTGTAAAGTAAATAGCTAACGACTCGGTGTCTGTTGCATTACCAACTTTTATTTGGCTAGGCTTTGCTTTTTCTAATGAGATTTCTGTAGCTTTACGCCAAATTGTCAGTGTTTGTCTTATATTCGCTTATCTGTTTGTGTATTGAAAATGTGAAACATCTCCAGCGTTAGTCTCTTGTTATAAGTACTCTCACACTGTAACAACATTATCAACCCACTGTGCAGCAGAACATCATCACCCAGATTTGGAGAGAGAGAGAGCGTGTGTTAAAGTGCGAGAGTAATTACGACAAGAGATTAACACTGGAGATGTTGCACATTCTGAATACATCAACAGAGAAGCTACTACAAAGAAATACGGCTTTAATGGAGAGATGTACATTTTTAAAGATTCATTTCCTAAATTTAAAATTGTATAGCAACTATTGTGGACTTTATTTCAAAACAAATTTAAAAATAAAATTTAAATTTTAAAGAAATTTGTCCTTAATATAGTGTCTAACTTGTCTTAAAATTTAGGTTGCACAATCTTTCACATTAGGTCAATACTCTACACTATATCACTTTGTTTTTTGTGTTTAAGTTGATTAACTTTGCTCATCATTTGTCCTTCGAGTTTTATGTGACATGTGTAGCTCCTCAAATTTCATAAATTTTTAATTTTATTCTCTTCCCAATTTAATTTTTTTCATTTTGCTATATTCATTAAAAACCAAACAAATATGCAGACAACAAAAGTCTCCGGTTTTATTGAATCTAAAAAATTATGACATGTTTTGTTTGAATGAAATCCATGGCAAAAAAATAGAGGTATGATTTGATTTGAAGGTTAATTTTTTAGTTCCGCCTTTGTGTTTTTTTCATGAACTCGCCTTGATTTCGTCCTTTTTTTATGGGATTCACATCATTCAGACTTTGCTTATATACGAATTGTTTGTCGTTCCGTTTATGGGATGTTGATTCATGTCTCTTGGCATCCTGTTTTATTTGTATTCGTCATCGTCGTAATTGCCGTTGAGGAATTCCTTTTGAAGACTATAAAATCGCTGACAATAAAAGGAAATATTTTAATTAGTTAAAACGCCGACAAGGATATTGATTTTCATACAAGAATTGCGGGTAAATTATTTCTAGTGTGGATATAGTGAGCGTAAGGGTTTGAATTGTATTACGTCTTAAAGGATAGTTGGATTTAAAGGATATTTGTTGAATATTTTCAAAAATATTTTATCAGTGATTAATTTAATTTTGCAACTTTATTTTATAAAATATATTATTGGATATCAATTTATAGTACAATATGATCGTGAAGATGAAGGCCAGTTTTGCGCAAGCACACTCAAAGCAAAAATTCGGTTGAATCCAAAGATTTCGATTTTCCCCTTGGGATTTTGGCGTTGACTCCAAACCAAAAATACTGCTGCTTTAAAATATTTTTCAAATATTTTATTACTTTATTTCAGAGAGCCATCCAGGCAAATTTAAAGAAAACCTTTTTTAAAAATTAACATTCTATTAATTTTTTTTAAGAAATTTGTTCTTAATGTTTGTAGATTGCGTGTACTTAAATTTGAGTTTCATAGCCTTTCATATTACGTCATTATTTTTTTAGTGTACACTCAAAAAAAAAAAATATTTGAATCCAAAAATTTTTTACCTTCCCTTAATGATTTTAGTATTAATGCCGAACCAATGATGCTTTTTTTGGGAGCTATTTAGTTTTAAATCCAGACTCTATAAAATTCTAATTAGGATATAGATATCATTTACAGAATTTCCATTCTTGTATTTATTACCATAATTTTCCCATTTCTATTTATATCTCACTGATTATAATCCTGTACACAATCAAAAGTAATTTTGGGTCAATCTTTCCATTATCTCCATGTCCTGGTAATCGATCATGCCAAACAATGTTCTTGTTTTGTTGATGACCATTGTTTTGAAAGCTTTCATATCACCGCTTTACTTAGGCGGTAAATTGTATCCTCAAAGAACTTTTTTTCTCTTCAATTTTAATTCCTTTGATCCTCAAGTCAATTGTATTAGCAGCATTGAAAAGAATTTCCAGGTAAAGTGTCTTAATTAATTAATTTGTAAAAAAATGCTGTGTAGGATAAGGAGAATAAGAGAATATAGCTCTGAAAAAAAATCCCCTCCACCTCGTTGGTATGTTGATAATGCTCCAAAATGTCTTTAACGCGTAATATTTGAAGATATTTGGTGTACTTAACATATATATTTTGTAGTTGTTAGTGAAGGCGGCATTATCTGACAATTATTTCGCTTTGTGTTGGGCTGATTTAAATGTCGGCTTCATTAAAGGACAATGAACGGCATCCAATTTCATGTAGGCTGGAAATTGTGGATGAATGAAATAACCCTACGCAATTTAATGGTATACTAAACGGCAATTTACCTATGGTCTTTTGAGGCCCTTTCTCTCTCTTAGCTTTGTATACTCCTCTTCCTCCTTTCCTTGTGGAGATATATTTTCACAGTATAGATATTTAATAAGTAATATGAGTCCATTAAAATATCTCACATATTAGCTTAGAACTCTCACAGACTCTCTCTCCCTCTCACTGCCTCACTCTGAGCAAAATATTGCTCATTTCGAAGTTTAGTTTAGCGTTGTTGTTGTCGTGTTTATTGCCTCTGTTGAAGATGCTTTACTGCTGCTAATGAAGTTAAGTGGAATTGAGCCATGACACGTGATAAGTATTAACTTGAGATTCGATATAAAAAAAATCATTGTCTCACATTTGTTGGATGGGAATTTAAGGGTATTACATTAATATGAGACGTGGTAGACTATATGTGAATTGAGAGAATTGAAGTTTGAGAATTTTTTTAAGTTCGAAAACTGTACTCTGAGAATTTTGTTAGTTAAATACCAGAAAGGTCCGATAAATATTTAGCCGCCCTGATGTAATGGTAAAGTGCGAGAAATTTAATATCGTGTACGAGGGTTGCCTTTTATATTTCGGGACTAGAGAAAAACAAATATTATTCATTGAAAATTGCTTTATTGGTTTTTAAAATATTCCTCATTAGGATCTATAGACTTTTGCATGTGTTTGACACGAGACTTTTCTAAACGATTGACAAATTGTGTGCGATCCAACGCCAACATTCCGCAATGAGACTTTGTCTATAAGCTCCATCCTTTACACATACACAGTGTGAATTTAAAAGTTCCCGGCATTGCAAACCCCTCCCCTTTCCAGTTCTTTTCTTTTACTCATGACTAGTGAACAGTTCAGTCGCCTCGTTGAGAAAGTTTTCACAAGTTATTGTTTGATAGAATTCTTGATGTTTGGTAGATTTTGCAAAGAGGTACTTCATAAATTTTCTATAGAAATAAAATTTTGACAAAATTTTCTACATAAATAAAATTTTGACAAAATTTTCTGTAGAAAATAAAATTTTGACAAAATTTTCTATTGAAAATAAAATTTTGACAAAATTTTCTATTGAAAATAAAATTTTTACAAAATTTTCTATAGAAATAAAATTTTTAACAAAATTTTCTATAGAAATAAAATTTTTAACAAAATTTTCTATAGAAATAAAATTTTTGACAAAATTTTCCATAGAAATACAATTTTGACAAAATTTTCTATAGAAATAACATTTTTAACAAAATTTTCTATAGAAATAAAATTTTTAACAAAATTTTCTATAGAAATAAAATTTTGATACGATTTTCTACATAAATAAAATTTTGACAAAATTTTCTATAGAAAATAAAATTTTAACAAAATTTTCTCTAGAAATAAAATTTTGACAAAATTTTCCACAAAAAATTAAATTTTAACAAAATTTTCTATAAAAATAAAATGTTGACAAAATTTTCTATAGAAATAAAAGAGAGTCAGAAGAGACTCTCACCAGAGAGGGAAATAAATCTCTCAAAGAGTATGAGTATTCTTTACTTCACACTTTTAGTCTTATCGATATTATGCCTTTAATTGTGATCTTATATGCTTTTTAATCTACGTAATGAAATATTAATATTTTACAAGCTATAGGTATATTACTACAACTCTTCATGTTTTCAAATTATCTCTTAATTAAATAATTCAGTGTCACTAAATAAGCATCAATATTCCATTCTCTTTGCCCATGGTTAATTGACACTGTTAAACAAAGTTGGTTGCCATGTTTTAGTGGTGATGATGATGCTGCTATCGTTTGTGTGATGATGGTTTTAATTAAATATTCCTTTCCTATCCTCGCATGTATGTTAGCGACGGAAGAAGCAGAAGAAGGAAGAGAATGTGCTTCTTCATTTTAATTAAATCATCAAAAATCAATTTTGTAATTTCCATTCATGGCGCGCCATAATGAAAATAAACAACACACACAAACTAGAGTAAAACCAACACAAGTACACAAACTCCATACTAAATTTCTCATACCGGGATAGACATACACAAATACACACTAAATCCCATCGTACAATTTATTTACACCCAACCACATCTCAGCTCTACAACACAAACACCAACTTTGTGATACAAAGTTGAGATGGGCAAAAAATCACTAATGGGGAAAATTTATACGATTCTTTGCCTCCCATTTGTGGGCTCAAAAAAAAAAAGCTTTCCAAATTAAGCTTTCTTGTTAGATCCGGGTGGAAAACATACAATTTGTGTGTGCGTTTGTATATATGAAGCTGTATCCAACCCATGCACAAACCTCCCTTCCCCACGATAATAGAAAAAAATCATTCAACCGACCTTTCCCCATATACCAAAGAATCACCATTTTGTTCATATACCCTTATATCCATCACATTTCCCATCTCCATTCACTCCCTCCTCCTTACTATTGAGATTGGAATGGGTTGTGTATACAAAAGAAAGTTTATATTCGTTAGTGCCATCAACCACTTTTCATCTTTAATCTCTTTCATAAACTTTTGCCACCCACACCTCTCTTTATACACACGCACACACAGAGAATTAAATTCTCTTGTATTCTCACTCTACTACATTACCTACCTCACTCTCTTCGTTAGCTGATATGAAACAATACAGTCCGTTATACAACATTGCTGTGAGTAAACATTGTTATATTAACTGTACTCTATACAATTTAACTTTTCTGGGGGGGAGGTGAGTGTGAATTGTGTGGGTGGAGATGCTGACAAAAATGAAGTAGACTTTCATGATTGTTTTCGAGTAGGGGGAAGGGGGAGAAGAGAGCAAGGAGGATGCTAAATTGGTCTTTGGGTTCAACTTGAAAACATCATGATGGCAATTTTATTGGAAAACTTTCTTTTGCCTTAAACATCTTCAACTGGTAGCAATTGGGCAATCAAAAGAACACACACACAAACATACACTCCAATATAGCACTACAGTTACCAGGCATTACAACTTACCCCGTTTTGGGGATTTTAAATAAAATTTTACTCACTTACATATCTACAAAAACAGTGGTGATTTAGTTTTTAACTTTATTTCTTCTCCATGTGAGTGTGTTTTCTTCAATTCGGAGTCGAATCGACGCAATTATTTGGCTTATTAAGCATTTTAATTTATTTACCGGCAACCGTGAACTTTCAGGTCTCGGAATACGTTCAACGGGCAGTCTTTGGTCTCCATGGTAATCCATGATAATCCATGGTTCGTCGCGGAAACATTCCCGAATTGCGTTTATCAGTGTCCAATATTGTTCTAATATGGTCTCACGGTTCTGCTTCTTGTCTGCAGTGGCAATCTCAGCACTCATCGTGCCACAGTGGTGCAATAGTTGGCATGCTCGTCTTGCATACAAAGGGTCATTGGTTCAATCTTACATTCGACCAAATGCCAAAAAGGTTTTTCAGCGGTGGATTTTCCCCTTTCAGTAATGGTGGTGACATTTCTGAGTATTTCGCAGCCCAGGTCACTTCTTATTGATCTTAACATAAATACGGATATCACTCATTGATAAGAGAGCAGTTCACCACTTGTATCAAAATGGACTGAATAGTCTGCCACTATATCTAACCTAACTATCGTTCCGACAGCTTTCTCACGGCCGAAATTTGATGAAGACAACGGCCAACACAAATATTACAAATTTCAGCTGTCTTAACTACCTCTTGCTTATTCCACCAATTGCCTGATAACACAAGATACTAGGCAATCGGTACATGCCACCATATTGAAACTCCTTAAATTAACTTTTTATAGTAGCCACTAAGGTAGCAAATTCAATGTACTCAGCGTCCATACTTTCTTTGAATTCATAGGAAAATAAGAATTAATCATATTGGGCTTAATTTTTCAATTTTCCAAACAAATTAAAATTACCCATAAACCCTTAAATTTCTGACATGGTAACCCTATATGTTCTTGTATAGGTATTCCTCGCTCCATCAAAAAAACATTGTTGTGGGTGTATGGCTGTGTATGTATTGTGTTTTCAAACCATCTTGTTACATTCACGCCAATACATATTTTCTCTTTGTGCAACTGTGAGAGCATATTGGTGGGCAGCATTTTATGTCATCAACTCCCTCTTCTTAATACCACATGCCGTACACAATGTTTGCTATTACTATCCTTTGGGGGGAGCTCTGTTTGCTGGGAAAATGTTACAGATGCTGAGCAGGACTAGATGAATTAAAGTGGAAGAGGTTAAGAATAACACACAAAAAAAGTATGGCACCAAATTACTTTCGAGTATGTTTCTGACAGTTTGCAAATTGGAAAATTGACTTTTAACATAAACACTCATACTCACACGTATATATATATATACACAATTCAATGAACTTGCATATGTATGGAGAAAAAAACACGGATACGGAAATATGTGTGGAAATATTTTTTTATTACGATTTCGTTAGAGATTTTAACAAATAATGGAAATGCAAAAAAGGAAGTGTTTTGGGCTAGATTTGATGAATGATGTAATAAACTAGGATTGGACAGAGAAATTGGTTCCCTTCGATTACTTATAGCTTTATGTAAAAATGGATATAGATAAAAATGCACTTATCCCAATTTTATATACAACTTCCAACCTACTTATCCGAGTCTGTTTAATTTAAATCATTAGAGAGGTTTTTAAATATGATCAGAAAATAGGCATATTCAATTTATTTATTTAATATTGCTTATTAAAATTGTGATTTAACATTTCGATTCGTTTTTATTTGACTTCAATCCAGATTGTCTAAATTGAGAGTAAGTGTGAGAACAAGAGAGTGGGATAAAGCAAAGGCAATAATAATATTTTAATATATACAACTTGCAATAAAAACGGTTGGTTTTTGTGTTCTTTATTTTATTTATTTATTTACAGATTTATTATAATTACATTTAAATAAAAATAAACAAAATCAACATTAAGTACTAGCACCTAAACCTATCGGCCTATGTTTCCTTTACATCTGGGCTTTGCTTATGAGAGCATAGTTTTAAAGAGACTGTCAGAAAGAGAGTTAGTTAAAATAATGACAATAATAGGAGTATATATAAAGTATTCTCTCACATGATTAGATTCTTTATTCTCTGATCATGCTCTCCAAATACGAATGCTCGTAAAGACTCTATTTTTGGCTTAATCACTAAGAAATATAGCAAAATTAATGCATCTCTACATATAAGTAAGGAATTTCAATCACACAATTTTGAGTTCGCAATAAAATTAGACCTATCAATAAAAATAATTCTGATTATTTCTATATGACATTATCGATTTCCAATCTCCATCTTCTTTAATTTCTTCATCTATGTATTCACTCATTTGCATATAAAATCCCCAATTCAAATATTAATTGTAAAGATCGTTGTAGTTATCTATGTAAATACTCATTAAGATAATCTGCAAATTGAACTTTATTGAGAATTAAATAACAGCGAATTGCCACTAAACTAATTATGATTTCCAATTGAGAGCTTTTGACATTTACTGCTTTACCGATTATAACCTGGAGCAACAATTAGTGTAACGAACGAAAAAATTAATTAAACTTGCAACAACGGCGACAGCGGCAGATGAAGACAGAAGCCAACATACACACAGAAACAAGTACAACGTATAATAAGCAATTACTTATATATACAAGCAATTACACACCCACGCACACACATACACCCAGGCATAATCGTATTACCTTTTGCTCTCCCACAAAAACAGACTCAGAGTAAAACTGTTACCACAGTGACGAATATGAATAGTGAATATTCTTAAATGGCATTAAGTTAAATGTCATTAACATGACAGTGATAAGAACAAGCAAAATTGTTATCCTACAAAGAAGAAGTGAAAGAAAAAGAAATGAGCACACTAAAGTCTTACGTTTTCCAGTCATACTAGAAATCAAAACTTTTTTTGCCCTTCCTGGTTGTCTCCTGCACTAAGTATGCTAACATAGAAAAACCATAAAAAATAATTGCAAATGAATGAGCTTAATTATCACACTAAATACATTTGTTAATGTGGCATGGGTATAGAACAGTTCTGTGCGTGTATATGTCTATGGGGAACACGAGAGAGTAAAGGAAGTTGAGAGGAAGTGTATATAAATGGTAGCCAAAAACAAAATGGCGGTTAGACACCCCCACCCATTCTCCCACAATTTTCCTTCCTTTCACATGTAGGTAACAGTTATAAGCTCTCCACTTTGGCCTCCCACTCTCCCTCTCTTTGATTCAAATATAATAGACTAATGAAAGAACAGCACAGCAGTAACAAGCAATTGCCATCACTAAAGACAAATTGAAAGAGATTAAAAGAACTGACAGAGGAATAGGGAAAGTACGGGAATCCCGCCAAGGGACAAGATAGAATTCAATTAAGTCAAACAAGCTGTAATTAGAATTATCTTAACAAATATTATAAAGAGCAAAGGGAGAGAAGAGAAAAAGCGGAAAAAGGGCTGTGCGCCAGAGAATGAGTAAGAAAATAAAAATGCCAAATTAAGAGTATTAAGCTCCCATCACGAATAGGAGAAATTTGCTCTATCTATCACTACGCAGTTGGCCTCAAATAACCATGACAGTTATACGATGTGATTAAATAAGGTTGTGGGAAAGAGTGTGAGAGCAGGGAAAAGCGTCAGCATGAGGAGTAAAGACAGTCAGACTAAATGAGTTACTAATTAAGCTAAATACAAGGGAAATGTATGAACACAAATAGATAAACGATAAATATTGGCAGTATGACAAAACCTTGAGAGAATATGGGAGAGCATAAGTATGTGTGTCTAATCCAAATTTACTTTATCTGGATGTATTAAAAGTGTTGCTGTGTAAGTTACATATTTTGGTTTATAACTGTCAGTTGCCTCGCTTGAGACTAATTAAACGCAATTTGTATAAATTTATTAGGAATGATTAGGGAAATAAAATTGGTGGGTAGAGCAAAATGGAGATTTAATTATTTAAAATTGAGAACTAATGAGAATCAGTCAGTCAGTGTAGGACAGTTAATTTATAACCTCATCGAGGAGTCTCTATTTACGATTTGAAGTAAATTAATCCACTTAAACTTAATGTAATTAAATTATACTATTTATTTGCATATAATTTAATTGAAATTACTAAAATTTTTTAAATTATATTATTTAATTAAATTTATATGTTTTTGTAACAGCGGACTTCAATATTCATTCATTTAACTTAATTCAATAATTTATTTTATTTGAAAAAAAAGAATATAAATTAAGAAAAATTGTAATTTAATTACATTTTAATTTTATTCAACTATTTGATGTAATTTCCATATTATTTTATATTTTAGTTTCACTTTCCTTTAGATTAATTTATATTTAATGCAATAAAATTTAATAAAATTATTAATTTTTTTATGAGATATATTATTTAACTAAGTTTATAATTTTTTATCCCCGGAAAATTCAATATCCATCCATTTAACTTAACTCGAAATTTAATTTATTTTATTTAAAATAAAGAATACATATTAATTTTTTAATTAGATTTAAATCTAAATAATTTAAATTTTATTTAATTTTTTAATTTGATTGAATTTAATTTCCCTATTATTAAATTTAAATTAATTAATTTTAGTTTTATTTAAATTAGTTTATTTAGTTCAGTTCAAACTTCATTTATTTAATTTTACTTTATATTAATTTAAATTTAATTACAAACATTTTAATGAAATGATTAATTTAATTTATTTGTTTTTTTTCCTAATATATTATTTAATAAAATTTATAATTTCTTATACCCATGGACTTCAATATTAATTCATTTCACCAAACTCGTAATTCAATATATATTATTTAAAACCCAAAGATTGTATACTAATTAAAAAAGTGTAAATATTTATAAATAGAAATATAGAAAATTTTACACCATTTTATAATTTAATTTAATCAAGTTTAAATTTATTTTATTTCAATTTAATTTAAATATTTTTAAATTCAAAATTTACTTTTAACTCATTTTATTTTATTAGTGTGATAAATTTAATATAAATAATTTAATATAAAAATGATTAAATTTAAATTAATTCATTTTAATTTTATTTAATTAAGGTCAAACTGCATTAATTTAGTTTTATTTTTCTTTTCTTAAACCTTATATAAATAAATTATATAAATTATAAAATTTATTTAAATGATAGTATTTACTTAAATTTATAGTTTTTTTATACCCGAGGACCTCACTATTAATTCATTTAACTTAACTCGAAGTTTAATTTATTTTATTAAAAAAGTATATATTTCTTTCGTATATAATTTACAACTTCTATTAAATTAAATTTGTATAAATTAAAATTTTATTTTAATTTAAATATTATTAAATTCAAAATTTACTTGTATTTTAATTTTATTTTTTAATTTAATTCATTAATTTAATTTAATTATTTTAATTTCGATATTATTAAATTTTAATTAAATTATTTAATTTAATAAAGTTCAAACTTCATTAATTTAATTTAACTTTATTTAAGTTTAATTTAAATTCAATGAAACATAATAAATTTATTTATTTGTTTTTTTTTTTTTCATAATATGAAATAACCATTGAGATTTTAATAAATAAACAGTCTGCAATGCATTTAGTCATTTTTGCAAATCTTAATCAACTTAGATATAACATAAGACTCAAACAACAGTAATCTTAATTAAACTTAATTGTTTCAATCTTAATTAAATTTAATTTGTTTTTATTTTTTACAGGTATGGTTTCAAAATCGCCGGGCCAAATGGAGACGTCAAGAAAAATCTGAAAGTCTACGCTTGGGCCTAACACACTTTACCCAGCTGCCACATCGTTTGGGTTGTGGACCATCCGGACTGCCTGTAGATCCTTGGTTATCGCCACCATTGCTTTCAGCATTGCCAGGTTAGTATTTTCTCAAAAATCTCAATTTTTCACTATCACATGCTAATTTCATCATTTTCTTCTACAGGATTTCTTTCACATCCGCAAAATGTCTACCCCAGTTATCTAACGCCGCCTCTTAGCTTAGCTCCTTCAAATTTGGCCATGAGCAGTTTAGCTGCCATGGGTCATCATGGCCCCAGTATGCATGGTCCTCCCCCACCTCCGCCCAGTAGCCATCAAGCTCATGGTTTACCTCCAATGGGTTCTAGTAATTCGCACACTGGTCATCCGCATATGTCTTTAGCTCACTTATCGCCACACTTGTCACGCATGTCACCACAAACATTGGCCTCAATGCAGCCACAGATAACTGTGGCCAACTCTATGTCCTCAACATCCACCTCTTCATCTGCTTCGGCCACAAACTCGCCACTGACCTCGCTGCCACCACCACCAACATTAAGTGGGGCAACACAGTCAGCAATATCACCACAAAATCTCACCACAAATGGCGATACGGAAACGAATGCCAGCAAATGTTCAACATCGGCCAATGTGAATATTGAGGTGGTCGATGTGGGTCGTGATAGTCCCATACCATCGATAACAACAAATACGAGTGGGACAAATGCCACAGGAACAAGTGGAGCATCGGGGGCAAATGGAACGAATTCCAATAGCACAACATCAAATTCAACATCGTCCACAACATCGGCGGCAACCTCAGTTTCACCATCATCGTGCTCTCCCAGCCAGCCACAATCGACCGATATTCGATCGAATTCAATAGCAACATTACGCATAAAAGCCAAGGAACATTTGGAGAATATCAATAAGAGTTTAACTATGGTCTAAGCTAAGGCATACAGAGCAATACTTGAACACTCACTCCATCCCTAGACATTAGACATAAGGAGAAAGAGGCATTTTTATAGACGAAAATAGAAAAATTATTTTTTCTACAATCATGATATTTTTCCCTATAATAATATCCTTGGTTAAAGAGAAAAATAGTTGTGAGAAACACGTTTTCACTATAACCTCTCAGAAGTGGACACTCACGTTCGCCTAAATGTTGTCCACGCTTGGGAGGTTTCCACTGTTAATGTGATAATATAGCAAACGTCTCACAAAAATTGTCCACTTTTGTGAGTGGTCCGGTTTTTAGATGGTCCAAGTTTGAGAGGTTTCACTGTATGTGTTTATAGTAAAATTCTCCATCCAATAACTTTTTTCACATTTTTGGTAGTTTTCTACTTTGCCATTCAATGCCACAATTTTTCCATTTTTTCTAACACTTTTCATTCATTTGCGATTCGAGACTCCAAAAATAGACGTGTTTTTTGGCTAATGGAACAAGTTCAAGAACATTTTTCCAGACCAAGTTGTATACTTTTGTAATTCCATGAACCGCCTAAAAGTATGCAAATATGTCGGGGAAACTTTTTTGAAGTGGGAATTTAGATTTACTTAATTACAAAAAAACATCCTTTAACGACATGTGGGAAATATTATTCCGAAGTCAACCAAAGCCTTATTAATACCAGTATCCCAAATTAGAACGAAGAGCATACAATAATTCTGAGAAGTGTTAGATTCATTGTTCATTTTTTAATAAGGGCGTCTCCCCTTTGTGGTATTTTTTGTTATTGTTTTTTTTTTTTGTATTCTATCATTGGCTAATAATAAGACTTCTCTTCTCGGGAAAGAAATTTTAGACAAGCAACATTTTTCCCCAATAAAAGACTAAAATAGCCTGAAAAACGCTAAATATTTTTATACCATAATTTACGCCTAAAAGTATGCCAATATGTCGGGGCAATTTACCCATTACAAAAAAAAAAGCATCCTTTAACCACAAGTGGAAAATTTGATATCGAAGCCTATATAATCCTTATTAATACTAGTATCCCAAATTAGAACAAAGAGCATACAATCTTCGGAAATATTCTGAGAAGTGTTAGATGTATTATTCACTTTTTAATAAGAGAGCCTTTTGTAGTATTTTTTTTATTCCATCCGATGACATTGACTCAATTAAACTAAAATAAGAAAGTTCTTTTCTCGGAAAAGAAATTTTAGGCAGGCAAAGCTTTCATTGTTTCATTAAAAACCATAAGGTTTTCCCCCAAAAAACAGCTAAACCACCTACAAAAAGTCAGAAAAATATGGTATAGCAAAAGTTAATGTTTGGATTGAGCTTTGAAATATGTGATCAAAGTTATTCGGGCAACAAGTTTCTCCATATAGAATCATGGCGAAAATAAAAACGGCAAAAAAGGTCATGGAATGATTTCCCCCCTAAAAGGCTTTAGATCTAGCGAGAAAGAACCAATTGGCAACACTGTTTCGCCCGTAAAAAAGTTTCTTTAAAAGAAAATAAATCAAACTAAAAGAAATACTTGGTAAAAAATATAATTCGCCTAAATTTTCATTCCAAAGGAAAGTATTTTTTCTGTGTATTATGCTTGAATGTCACCACATTCCTCTCCGAAATCAAACACATTCTCTTTAGCATATTCTCTCCATCATATAAGATCTCCCTCTCCAACTTACTCACTCACTCACTCACTTTCTTACACACACACCCCTGCCACAAGCATTAGAGATAAGTATTCCACATAACAAAAAGAAATATATAGAATTTCCCTAAGCCTCTAAAAAAACAAGAAAAATTAATTTAGTCAAATAGATTTTAGCCCTCCCCTAGCATAAAGGTAAAATAACTCATTTGTATGAATGTAAGAAAAATTTAGTTGTGAACAAAAATCGAGGTTTTGAAAAACGCACAGACGGATGGACCGAACTTGACTCAATCATACATACATATCTAGAGTTATTTGTAATGTGTAATTCCATTAGTTTGTAATCAACAATCAAAAATCAAAATATTTTATAGATAATAAAGAGTTCATCACTACAGCTACTTATTTTAAAAATATAGTTTGATTTTTTTTGGTCCTTCGATCATTCACGATTTTATTTGGGGATCAAATATTTTTGTTTTTTTTTCTGTATTCTAAAATTCCTATAATATTTAATGTACTTTTGTAGTTATACGATATTATGAAATAATTTGTAGTTTTTAATGTATAATACAATTTTAAGAGAATATGAATATGAATTAGACACCAATAAAAGTTCACTTTTAAATTCAATTTCGAAGAGTTTTTCATGGGGGTTTCTTTACTTGTTAGGGGTCCACTCAGTTTATATTTTCTATTTTATATAGTTTTATTATTATTAGTTTTATGTTTACATCGAAAAGTTTATCAACATTTGAACAAAGAAAAAACTCTTTATAAGAGAAGTATAGTATTTTACGGACAAGAAATCTTTGGCCTCACGACAATTTTTTTTCCTGTGTAGGTTATGCAACAAAGTAGAGCGTTATATTTTTGGGTTTTAACCTTATTGTTCAAAAGCAAAAAAGGTCGGTAACAACATCAAATTTTGGAATCAGTAAAGATTCGTTCGAATTAGCCACCCTATTGACTAAATATTAGCCTTTAAACGACCGACAAAGTCTTCAGACGCTGCACGATAGTGTCTCTTCGCAATTTTCCCCATTCCCAACAAAGCGCCGTCTTGAGATTATAGACACTTTGATATTTTTTTAGAGCCAACATTACACTCCACAACTTTTGTCAAAAATTTTGACAAAATTTTCTATAGAAATAAAATTTTGACAAACCAATCTATAGAAATACAATTTTTACAACATTTTCTAAAGATATAAAATTTTAAAAAATTTTCTATAGAAATAAAACTTTGACAAAGTTCTCTATAGAAATAAAATTTTGACAAAATCCTCTATAGAAATAAAATTTTGACAGAATTTTCAATAGAAATAAAATTGTGACAAAATTTTCTATAGAAATAAAATTTTGACAACATTTTCTATAGAAATAAAATTTTGACAAAATTGTCTATAGGAATAAAATTTTAACAAAATTTTCTACAGAAATAAAATTTTGATAACATTTTCTAAAGAAATAAAATTTTAACAAAATGTTCTATAGATATAAAAAATATTGACAAAATTTTCTATAGATATAAAAAACATTGACCAAATTTTCTATGGAAATGAAATTTTGACCAAATTTTCTATAGAAATAAAATTTTGACCAAATTTTCCATAGAAATAAAATTTTGACAAAATTTTCCATAGAAATAAAATTTTGACAAAATTTTCTTTAGAAATAAAATTTTGACAAAATTTTGTATAGAAATTAAATTTTGATAAAATTTTCTATAGAAATAAAATGTTGATAAAATTTCTATAGAAATAATATTTTGACAAAATGTTCTATAGAAATAAAATTTTGACAAAATTTTCCACAGAAATAAAATGTTGACAAAATTTTCTATAGAAACAAAATGTTGACAAAATTTTCTGCAGAAATAAAATATTGACAATATTTTCTACAGAAATAAAATATTGATCAAATTTTCCATAGAAATAAAATTTTGACAAAATTTTCCATAGAAATAAAATTTTGACAAAATGTTCTATAGAAATAAAATTTTGACTAAATGTTCTATAGAAATAACATTTTGACAAAATTTTCTATAGAAATAAAATTATGACAATTTTGACTAAAGAAATAAAATGTTGACCACATTTTCTAAAGAAGTAAAATTTTGACAAAAATTTCTATAGAAATAAAATTTTGACAAAATTTTCTATAGAAATAAAATTTTTACAAAATTTTCTATAGAAATAAAATATTGACCAAATTTTCTATAGAAATAAAATTTTGACAACATTTTCCATAGAAATAAAATTTTGACAAGATTTTCTATAGAAATAAAATTTTGACCAAATTTTTGATGGAAATAAAATTCGACTAAATTTTCTTTTTTACAAATTTTTCTATAGAATAATAAAACTTTACCAAAATTTTGACAAAATTTTCTATAGAAATACAAATATTTTCTATTGAAAAAAAAAAATTTGACAAAATTGTCTATAGGAATAAAATTTTAGAAAAATTTTCTATAGAAATAAAATTATGACAATTTTGACTAAAAAAATAAAATGTTGACCACATTTTCTAAAGAAATAAAATTTTGACCAAATTTTCTATAGAAATAAAATTTTGGCAAACTTTTCTATAGAAATAAAATTTTGACAAAATTTTCTATAGAAATAAAATTTTTAAAAAATTTTCAATAGAAATAAAATATTGACCAAATTTTCTATAGAAATAAAATTTTGACAAAATTTTCCATAGAAATAAAATTTTGATAAAATTTTCTATAGAAATAACATTTTGACAAAATTTTCTATATAAATAAAATATTGACAAAATTTTCTATAGAAATAAAATTTTAACAAAATTTTTTAAAGAAATAAAATTTTGACCAAATTTTTGATGGGAATAAAATTTTACCCACATTTTCTACAGAAATTAAATTTTGACAAAATTTTCTATAGAAATCAAATTTTACCCAAATTTTCTATAAGAATAACATTTTAACAAAATTTTCTATAGAAATAAAATTTAGACAAAATTTTCTATATAAATAAAATATTGACCAAATTTTCTATAGAAATAAAATTTTGGCCAAATTTTCTATAGAAATACAATTTTGACCAAATTTTCTATAAGAATAAAATTTTGACAAAATTTTTTATAGAAATAACATTTTGACAAAATTTTCTATATAAATAAAATATTGACAAAATTTTCTATAGAAATAAAATTTTGACCAAATTTTCTATAGAAATAAAATTTTTAAAAATTTTTCTATAGAAATAAAATTTTACCAAAATTTTCTATAGAAATAAAATTTTCTATAGAAATAAAATTTTGACAATTTTTTTTTATAGAAATAACATGTTAACAAAAGTTTCTATAGAAATAAAATTTTGATTAAATTTTTGATGTAAATAAAATTTTGACAAAATTTTCTATAGAAATCAAATTTTGGCCAAATTTTCTGTAGAAATAAATTTGTGACAAAATTTTAAAATTTTGTTGTCGTTTTTTATTTCAGCCTAAAACCTTGCATTGACTAAACTACAAGTGTAACTTAACCAACAGAGGAATAGAAAGTTTGTCAAATTTATTTGGGCAAAGCCCTATAGACTGAAAGATGGTTGGACAGACGCACGTTTCGGAATTTCCACATTCTTCATCAGCATCCTCTACTTGCAGCAAAACTATCAACCAATTATCAGGCAGTTCACTAAACCCAAAAGTGAACCACACTTGAACCTTCCGAAAAAAGGTTTCACATGATAGCCGGCTTATGCCGAAATAAATTCGTACAAATATATCTCTTTGCCACCGTCAAAATTTTATTCTATTGGAATAAAAATTTGACAAAATTTTCTGTTGAAATAAATTTTTGACAAAATTTTCTTTAAAATTAAAAGTTTGACAACATTTTCCATAGAAATAAAATGTTGACAAAATTTTCTATAGAAATAAAATTTTGACCAAATTTTCTATAGAAATAAAATTTTACCCAAATTTTCTATAAGAACAAAATTTTAACAAAATTTTCTATAGAAATAACATTTTGACAATATTTTACAAATTTGCAAAATAAGTTTTTTTGTAAAATTTTCTTCAATGAAATAAAGCAAAGAACTGCCTTTCTAAGCCAATCTTTACGTGAGCACTTACGCTGGCTCACGTATTCTCATCGAGGGCGCTTGAGTTCTGGTGGCCAATCGAAGCTGTAAATTTTCAGCTCACCTCTTTGGCCCGATTATTTTGTTTGTTCACAAACTTCTCAGTTTCGAATCTCATCGGGGGAAAACTAAACTCGGTAACGCTTTCGTGTAAGCGAAGCAATTTTTGGGCATCCCTTTTTTTTTGAATAAAACACATGTTTTATTCAAATGTCTTTTGTTCTCAATGTTTCTCATTCTTGGAGAGAACTAATAGGTTGAAAGCAAATATCATTCCACTAGCTCTCCGTAGAGGAAGTCCCGACAAACAATACCCACTCTCATCTCCACTATTTCCCACAACAAGCAACACCGTTGACGTCCAATTAGAAAGCTCCCCACATCTGTGTTCACTAATGGATATTTGCTTATAAGAAACTTTTCTCTTATAATCAACAATTGCCTAAACGAAAACAGGATGTGGCTTTTTTAAACTTGTTTATATCCGTTATCCGTAGCACTTAAATTAAGCTATTTCTTATTGGTATTTTCTTTAATAAGTAAGAATAATTATTATAATAATGTAATAAGTAAGGAGAAATAATTAAATATCATAACAATTATTCTGAAACAGCAACTTCGTCATCAATAAATATCCTTTTTGTCGAAAGACAGCCCTAATGTACTAATCAATTACATTGTTATCGCAACTGTGTGATCAACAACAAGAGAAGACTGTATTGACAGTGGATCCCGAAGAGAAAGAGAGCGAGAATGGAAGACAGTTAGCAAAGCTTTCAACTCACCGCAGCACTGAACCCATAGTACAGATATTTTGGGGGGTAAACTATTTTTTTTTTTTTTCAAGAAAAATAGAAAAAAATTAATTTGATACGAAAACCTACAACGCTTTGTTCTTCTCCCATATGTATATTAAATTATTATTTGATTTTCCTTGTCATGCTACCTCCAACCCCATTGTCTCTTCACCACCAGCCAAATTTTACCCTTGCCTATACAAATGGAGTACAATGAAAAGTGTTGACAACCTACAATTAAAATCAACCAATGAACAATTATAACAATTAAATGCTTCGTAAACAAAGCAAAGGACCTGTCTGCTATCTGTCATCCATAGCATTAACCACAAATGTCTCTACAACGTAATATCCGAATTATATGTGAGTGGGGAGGCAGATTGGGAAATTGTATTATGTTCATGACTAAAACAAATCACTCTTCGACTTGGAATTAAACAATAAATAGTAATTAAATTGTAATAATACAATTGAGAGAAGATCAAGGAAGAGATAATATAAATTGAATGGGAAATGTATATAACTGAAATACATTGGCATACGTTCGAAGTTGTAGCAATCACCTATAAACCCAATTAATGAAGGAGCAATACTTTCACAACTGTCACATATTCGAATGATTTCGTGTACAACTCGCAGTTTAAATTGTCATCAGCTGTTTGAAAAGAATCACAGAAAAAGTGAAATCTTACATTTTTAATATATGAAATGCTCATATAGTAACAAATATTTAATGCTGTGATTATTTATGACATTGCAGCACTTCGAATTTCATGTTATTCGACAAATAAGTCACAATAAATTGCTATTGTGAATCGAAAAAACGCTGCTTTATCAAAATGCAATCTGGCAACACCGATGCGAAATGCACTAAGAAGATGTTATGGATATAACACCAGTGAAACGATGTTCTGGATAGCTCATACAAAAGATGCCTAGAAAACTAAAAGAAAACAGACGTAATATCGAGCATCATTAGGTCCACACCCAGAGAAGGAATATGATCACCTCAAACATGTTTTAAGAGCAAAATGTTATTTTTGGGTGGTGACCATGTAACATGGTTTTCGCAATCATGTTATTTCCTCGGAAATCATGTATCTGATTTCGGCAAGCAGGTTATATTTGACGAGAAAATAACATTTTAGTGACAAACATGTTACATGGTCACCATACAAAAATAACATTTTACTCTTGAAACATGTTTGAGGTGATCATATTCCTTCTCTGCGTGCAGCATATTATCCGCACTGGAAAGAAAAACTTTGTATCTGAGAAATTCTATTCGTATTTTAAGGATAAGAAATCTTTGTTCTCTCTACAATATTTTTTCGGTGCATATCATGTATTAGAGCCTATTACGAGGATTGCCTTTTATATTTCGAAATTGGAGAACAAAAACAATTTGTAACCATTGGAAAATATTTAAACATCAAAATATTCCCCATTAAGACTTTTTCATGCGTTTGAACCAAATGTCGTAGAACTTTTGCCACTCTGATTGAGCTATCTCCAAAACTTGCATTCTCAAAATTTTATGTCCATTGAAAATTTTGTCAAAATTTTACTTATATAAAAAAATTGTCAAAATTTTAGTTCTATAAAAAATTTGTGTAGTATCTCCTCTTAGTTGGAGAGGAATATTTGACAAAATCTACCAAAGCATCAAAAATTCTACCAATCTACCAAACAGAAAAAAAAAATTAGTTTTCAATATGTTACTTATATAGAAAATTTTGTCAAAATTGTATTTCTATAGAAAATTTTATTGTATCGATTATTTTCTAAAAAAAAAATAAAAAATTTTGTCAAAATTGTATTTTATATAGAAAATTTTGTCAAAATTTAATTTCTGTAGAGCAGAGCTTCCCACATGGGGGGGGGGGGGGGGGCGCAGCGTCATTTTTCGTTGAGCAAGTTTTTTATCATTAAATTTGTTAAAACAAAACAATTTGTTAAGTTCAACAAAAACAACAATAATATACTACAAAAGAACATACGAGTACCATTCGAACATTTCGAAGCAAATTGGGTTGGGAAGCTCTGCTGTAGAGAATGTTGTTAAAATTAAATTTCTCCACACTATTTTGCCAAATTTAATTTCTATAGAAAATTTTGTAAAAATTTTATTTCTATAGAAAATTTTGTCAAAATTTTATTTCTATAGAAAAATTTGTCAAAATTTTATTTCTATAGACTTTTTTTACAAAATTTTATTTCTATAGAAAATTTTGCCAAAATTTTATTTCTAAAACAAAATTTGTCAAAATTTTATTTCAATAGAAAATTTTGTCAAAATATAATCCCTATAGAAAATTTTGTCAAAATATAATCCCTATAGAAAATTTTGTCAAAATATTATTTCTATAGAAAATTTTGTCAAAATTTTATTTCTATAGAAAATTTCATCAAAATTTTATTTCTATAGAAAATTTTGTCAAAATTTTATTTCTATAGAAAATTTTGTCAAAATTTTATTTCTATAGACTTTTTTTACAAAATTTTATTTCTATAGAAAATTTTGCCAAAATTTTATTTCTAAAACAAAATTTGTCAAAATTTTATTTCTATAGAAAATTTTGTCAAAATATAATCCCTATAGAAAATTTTGTCAAAATATTATTTCCATAGAAAATTTTGTCAAAATTTTATTTCTATAGAAAATTTTGTCAAAATTTTATTTCCATAAAAAATTTTGTCAAAATTTTATTTCCATAGAAAATTTTTCCACAATTTTGTTTCTATAGAAATTTTTTTTCAAAATATTATTTCTATAGAAAATTTTTACAAAATTTTATTTCCGTAGAAAATTTTTACAAAATTTTATTTCCGTAGAAAATTTTGCCAAAATTTTATTTCTATAAAAAATTTTGTCAAAATTTTATTTTTTTCATTCGTTTTGTTTTGTTATTGTTGGTTTTGTTCTTTAATCATTGTTGTTGTTTTTTTGATTTCAGCTTAAAACCTTGCATTGACTAAACTACAGTGTAGCTTAACCAACAGAGGAAAATAATGTTTGTCAAATTTATTTGGGCAAAGCCCTATAGACTGCAAGATGGTTGGATGGACGCACGTTTCGGAATTACCACATTCCTCGTCAGCATCCTCTACTTGCAGCAAAACTATCAACCAATTATCAGAATAAATTCAGGCAGTTCATTAAACCCAACAATGAACCATACTTGAACCTTCCGAAAAAAGTTTTACATGATAGCCGGAATGTGGTTATTCCGAAAAGTGCGTCCATCCAACCATCTTGCAGTCTATAGGGCTTTGCCCAAATAAATTTGACAAACATTCTTTTCCTCTGTTGGTTAAGCTACACTTGTAGTTTAGTCAATACATGGTTTTAAGCTGAAATCAAAAAAAAAAATTTTTTGTTTCCATAGAAAATTGTGTCAAAATTTTAATTCTATAGAAAATTTTCTCAAAATTTGACAATAGACCTGTCAGATAGCAGATTGTAACATTAGGATTGCCCAATCTCAAAGTATAAAAGATAACCCTCCTATAAATACTATCACATAAATCGTGGTTAATTATTATCTGATTCTTTCTTCGATAAAGAATGAAAAAACAAATGAATTCAATACTAATTCAATTTTTAAAATGCTAACTAATTAAATAGTACTATGTCAATAAAATAGAAACAAGAGATAGAGGTGTTAGAGGCTTTTATTGAAGAATGTCTCCAGTTGCAACAAATTGATTACAGCTCTAATTATAAATGGGAAGAGTGAATGATGAAAGCATATGAAATAAAACAAAAATTTTCCACCTCTTTATCACCCTATTCAAATCTCCCTATACCTGTGTTCTCTATCAAATTGTCTTGAGCTATAATTGCAGACACTCTATATTTTGGGTTCTCTTACTTATGGTAACACTCGACCGTTATAAAAAATATCCAGGAATTTTTGAATATACCTCTTCGTTCTCCCTGCCACCCTACTTGGCAATGACAAATGTAAAATAATGTACTTTCGCATAATTGAAGAGCAATTATCTCTTATCGTAGACCAGAAATCTGTTCTCACAGTGAGAAATAACGAATCCGTTTATTATATTAAGGGGTAACTTCAAAAACATGTAGAGGAGTGAGATGATTAGTTTGTGATACATTTGCTGCCACTACTGCAATTGTTGTTGTTATCCTTGGTCTTCATAATATTTACGGAATGTGTGATTTTGTCATTTGGGCATATTGGCAGCATGCTTTTAGCCCATGAACCAGCTAGTCCCATGAGTCAGCCACTCAATCAGTGTGCCAACCACCAACTGTGAAAATTATAGACAACAAATATGCCTTTTACATGAAAGTTTAATTTCATTGCAATCTCATACAAAAGGAAATCAGCGAGTGGCTTTATCATCCCTTTTGTTGGGTTTTGCTAAATTCGATTCTTGCGATATCCCCTAACAATGGGTGTCCCTAAAAGTTTTGTATACGTCCTTTGTCACACATGCAGCATTCATGTAAAAGGTTGTGAGAGCCTTTACTAATGCATCAACTCATATTCTCATGTATTCGTGAGATAACAACACTCTTTACAATTTCTCTATGTACTTTATCTGTGGGGTAGTTTCTCTTAAATTAAACTCAATGGTATTCTCTTTGGATTTGTCAAATCATATCAGATAATTTATACCCAAGACTTTATATATAATGGAATAAATCATCTACTTTAGACATGATTTTTATCTAGAGCGCTTATCTATATTCTGCGCAGATTGTATCTACCGGTTTGTGTCCTCGATTAATAGGAAATAGCGACATCTTGCTGCTAGTAGTTAAACTCAGCAGTTGTTCAGCTAACAACCGCAGGACCAACTGATTTGAAAAAAATAAAAAGATGTAGCCATTTTTACAAGGAATAATAATATCAGTTTCATTATAAAAATATTGAAATTGAAAATTTTAACTTAATTGCATAGGTAAGAAACCTTTAAAAGCACTTCCACAAATGTCCTCCGAAAGATGTGCCTTTTATTCAGTTTTTATAACTCGCATTTTTTCATATATTTAAAAGAAAATTTGATTTTTTTTTTAAGTAAGGCCCCAGCAGAAAAATTAGAAGTTGTTCCACAAACATTTCTTTTAAAGCGCATTCTTTTAAAGCAGTCGTTTTGTACAAGTCCACAAACATCCCGGGATCCCCTATCGATTGTTTTTTTCACTTTCAATGCAGTCCTTTTGAACAAGTCCTAGAAAAAAACGGAAATAGGCCGTTTTAAGTGAAATTTTAAGTTTTAGACAATTAAATTTGGCAAAAAAGAATAGTGTTATAGTGCCAACAGACCCAGGTTCAATCCCCGGTTGAAGCGAAGAAGTTTCCCAATTTGTAGAAATTAGATAATAAGAAAATACAAGTGTAACAAAAAATATTGATAAAAATAAAAAGTGAAATTGTAAAAAAAATTTTGTTTTTTAGTTTTTTTTTTTAATTTCTTCATCCAAATGAACTTCCAAGGCACAACTTCTAAAGCAATGCAAAGGATCCAAAAATGGAGTACTTCCAACATGCCCATGTAAAATTCTTTGGAGATGATCCAAGTTTGCACTACTTCCGGATCAGAAATTGGGGACCCAAACTACTTTTTTTATACCCTCCACCATAGGATGGGGGGTATATTAACTTTGTCATTCCGTTTGTAACACATCGAAATATTGCTCTATGACCCCATAAAGCATACATATTCTGGGTCGTGGTGAAATTCTGAATCGATCTGAGCATGTCCGTCCTTCTGTTGAAATCACGCTAACTTCCGAACGGAACAAGCTATCGACTTGAAACTTGGCACAAGTAGTTTTTATTGATGTAGGTCGGATGGTATTGCAAATGGGCCATATCGGTCCACTTTTTTTCGCAAGCCAAATTTGGCTTGCGAATCCTCTAAGAGTAGCAAATTTCATCTGATCCGGCTGAAATTTGGTACATGGTGTTAGTATATGGTCTCTAACAATCATGCAAAAATTGGTCCACATCGGTCCATAATTGTAAAGGGTGATTTGTTAAGAGCTTGATAACTTTTTTTTAAAAAAAAACGCCTAAAATTTGCAAAATCTCATCGGTTCTTTATTTGAAACGTTAGATTGGTCCATGACATTTACTTTTTGAAGATAATTTCATTTAAATGTTGACCGCGGCTGCGTCTTAGGTGGTCCATTCGGAAAGTCCAATTTTGGGCAACTTTTTCGAGCATTTCGGCCGGAATAGCCCGAATTTCTTCGGAAATGTTGTCTTCCAAAGCTGGAATAGTTGCTGGCTTATTTCTGTAGACTTTAGACTTGACGTAGCCCCACAAAAAATAGTCTAAAGGCGTCAAATCGCATGATCTTGGTGGCCAACTTACCGGTCCATTTCTTGAGATGAATTGTTCTCCGAAGTTTTCCCTCAAAATGGCCATAGAATCGCGAGCTGTGTGGCATGTAGCGCCATCTTGTTGAAACCACATGTCAACCAAGTTCAGTTCTTCCATTTTTGGCAACAAAAAGTTTGTTAGCATCGAACGATAGCGATCGCCATTCACCGTAACGTTGCGTCCAACAGCATCTTTGAAAAAATACGGTCCAATGATTCCACCAGCGTACAAACCACACCAAACAGTGCATTTTTCGGGATGCATGGGCTGTTCTTGAACGGCTTCTGGTTGCTCTTCACTCCAAATGCGGCAATTTTGCTTATTTACGTAGCCTCAAAAGAATCACCCTTTATATAGCCACCATATAAACCGATCCCCAGATTTGGCTTGCGGAGCCTCTAAGGGAAGCAAACTTCATCCGATCCGGCTGAAATTTGGTACATGGTGTAATTAAAGGGTGATTCTTTTGAGGTTAGGATTTTCATGCATTAGTATTTGACAGATCACGTGGGATTTCAGACATGGTGTCAAAGAGAAAGATGCTCAGTATGCTTTGACATTTCATCATGAATAGCCGAACGATCTGCCACAACGTCGAATTTTCAGTGAATGGGCCCTAGAAAAGTTGGCAGAAAATCCGCTTTTTTATCGACAAATTTTGTTCAGCGATGAGGCTCATTTCTGGTTGAATGGCTACGTAAATAAGCAAAATTGCCGCATTTGGAGTGAAGAGCAACCAGAAGCCGTTCAAGAACTGCCCATGCATCCCGAAAAATGCACTGTTTGGTGTGGTTTGTACGCTGGTGGAATCATTGGACCGTATTTTTTCAAAGATGCTGTTGGACGCAACGTTACGGTGAATGGCGATCGCTATCGTTCGATGCTAACAAACTTTTTGTTGCCAAAAATGGAAGAACTGAACTTGGTTGACATGTGGTTTCAACAAGATGGCGCTACATGCCACACAGCTCGCGATTCTATGGCCATTTTGAGGGAAAACTTCGGAGAACAATTCATCTCAAGAAATGGACCGGTAAGTTGGCCACCAAGATCATGCGATTTGACGCCTTTAGACTATTTTTTGTGGGGCTACGTCAAGTCTAAAGTCTACAGAAATAAGCCAGCAACTATTCCAGCTTTGGAAGACAACATTTCCGAAGAAATTCGGGCTATTCCGGCCGAAATGCTCGAAAAAGTTGCCCAAAATTGGACTTTCCGAATGGACCACCTAAGACGCAGCCGCGGTCAACATTTAAATGAAATTATCTTCAAAAAGTAAATGTCATGGACCAATCTAACGTTTCAAATAAATAACCGATGAGATTTTGCAAATTTTAGGCGTTTTTTTTTTAAAAAAAAGTTATCAAGCTCTTAACAAATCACCCTTTAAATCTGAACCGATTTCAATAAAATTTGCAAGCATAGCTACAATGCTAATTCTACTCCCTGTGCAAAATTTCAACCAAATTGGGGTAAAACTCTGGCTTCTGGGACCGTATTAGTCCATATCGGGCGAAAGATATATATGGGAGCTATATCTAAATCGGAACCGATTTCTTCCAAAATCAATAGGGTTCTATTCGGAGCCAAAACACATACTTGTGCCAAATTTGAAGTCAATTGGACTAAAACTGCGACCTAGACTTTGATTACAAAAATGTGTTCACGGACAGACGGACATGACTATATCGACTCAGGAGCCCACCCTGAGCATTTTTGCCAAAGACACCATGTGTCTATCTCATCTCCTTCTGGGTGTTGCAAACATATGCACTAACTTATAATACCTTGTTCCACAGTGTGACACAGGGTATAATAAAAAGTGAAAGAAGGGAAAAAAATTGTTTTTTAGTTTTTTTTTATTTCTTCATCCAAATGAACTTCCAAGGCACAACTTCTAAAGCAATGCAAAGGATCCAAAAATGGAGTGCTTCTAACATGCACATGTAAGATTCATTAGAGATGAACCAAGTTTGCTTTACTGCCGGATCAGAAATTGGGGACCCAAACTACTTTTTTTGAATCTCTTTTTTTGCTGGGACTTAATAAAACGATATAAATTATTAAAATTTTGTCGAAAAAATGCTAAATCCATTTTAAAAAAGTTTCGAATTTTTGAAAATATTTAAGACGAAATGTTTCCGACAAGCGTTAGAATGCATTAAAAATCATAAAAAAAAACAAGTATATACGGCCGTAAGTTCGGCCAGGCCGAATCTTATGTGCCCTCCACCATGGATTGCGTTGAAACTTCTACGAAAGAATGTAGAAACTTTTACGAAAGTATGGACGGACGGACATGCTCAGATCGACTCAGAATTTCACCACGACCCAGAATATATACACTTTATGGGGTCTTAGAACAATATTTCGATGTGTTACAAACGGAATGACAAAGTTAATATGCCCCCCATCCTATGGTGGAGGGTATAAAAACATACATATCACCAAAATTTTTATTTCACATCCCAAACCCTGAATTCGGATCACACCAAAAGAAAGTGATACAAATTCATTGCAACGGCTGTTGAAATGGTGGACATCCGTTCTATGACAGCCGCAAAAGGCCGACGGATTGAGTGCAAAAGATTTTGGTAGCCATTGTGTACCAGAAATGAAGCGTGCTGTGTACATTGAATCTGTTCAGAAGTTCATTGTCTATGGTCGAAATTTTTGCCTACCCAGGGTCTTAATACTGTTTCGACGACAATTTTCCTATAATATTCGTCATTTATTTTGACCCCAAGGTTGTCATTGGAGCGACTATCAGCCGTTACGGAAGCCCATGCTATTACCATTGGCAGCGCTTGAGCTCTGGTGCGGTGATGCTATTGGGTCCTATTGGAATGTCCATGTTCTGTGGCCGAAATGTTTGTCTTTAGGACATTTGCCTCATAACAATCCGCATTGATTTGACCACAATGTAAATGTTTTAGAATGCGAGCGGGGAGTGACCATCTGCCGTAACGGCATCGCACACCACTACCATTGGCAGGGCTTGAGTTTTGATTGTCTATCGAAGCAGGAAATATTCATGTGATCTCTTTGGCAGCTAGGTAGGTTAGGTGGCAGCCTAATGTATCAGGCTCACTTAATCTATTCAGTCCATTGTGATACCACAGTGATGAACCTCTCACTTATCACTGAGTCCTGTCCGATTCCATGTTAAGCTCAATGACAAGGGACCTACTTTTTATAGCAGAGTCCGAACGGCATTCCACATTGCAGTGCAACCACTTAGAGAAGCTTTGAAACACTCAGAAATGTAACCAGCATTATTGAGGTGGGATAATCCACCGCTGAAAAACTTTTTGGAGTACGGTCGAAACGGGAATCGCATCCATGAACTTGTGTATGCAAGGCGGGCATGCTAACCATTGCACCACGGTGACTCCCTCTTTGGCAGGTAAAAACGACCATTTTGGGTTTTCACAAACTGCTCAATGTGTAAAGGCTTCTATCGGAGAAAAACAAATTTGTTAACTGGCCAATTTCATGCAAGCGAGGCAACTCTTTGGCTCTTTCTTTGAGGTATCAGTGAGTTTTTACACATTTTTGGAATTTAATTTGCCTAGGTCAAACTGATTTTTCAATGTATGTTGCAAACTTTGTTCTCGTGGTATGTTCAGCTCACGAGGAAGTTTTCTACCAGTCGGCTGCGGAGTGGATATCGATCAAATTAAGCCTTAATTTTAAGGATAATTTTCTGGCGCTGTTTCTGTTTTTTTCGTCCACTTTTCGGACGCAATGCAAAACTGCCAATATCGCGACACCGAGCATTGATACTAAAAACAAACAAAATATTCACATTTATATGCTGGAGGGCTTTAGCGATAGCCTCTAGTAGTTTTCTAGCTAAATATAAAGTAATCCAACCATTCAGAGTGCAAAAGATCAAAATGCTTTTGTAAACATGTAAACAATAATATGATCGGTCACTTAAATAAATTTGTAAGCTGTCAGATTTATTCCAAAAATGTTCCCACTTTTTCTCATGGTCCATCCAAATATCCACAGTGGTGGGGTTTGAAGATCTTATATATAAGGACTCCAACTTTTAAATCTAAAAAATTTTGAATTTTTCTCTTCCAACTAGATAAAGTCAAGACACTTTAATATTTCAATATACACATGCAATATGTTTTAAAATTCTTGACAAAAATAAATAAAAAAAAAAACAAAAATCATTTAATATTACACCTCACTGCCCACAATTCTATTGAATAGATTGACGTCAGAGATTTTCATCAAAATTCCAAACGTTAAGTAAATTGAATGAGGTAACGTAATAAAGAATTTTGTGTACACACAAAATTGTTTAGCTACATGCCACAAATCCCGTGACCATATACGGTAGGAGATCATATAGACCATAAAATCTCCCACAATGATTTTCCATCCACTAAATATGCTATAAATATAGACCAGCAAACAGAAAAATATTTCAACATCATTCCACATTTTCCTATATGAAAAATCTCTACACATTCACATTCATTGAGTGGTAAGAATAAATGCATGTGGTTGAAATTTAAATTTGTTGAGAGCATCAATATGATCGTAGAACATAAATAAGCAAGAGGTGAGTGAGTCAATGAATCCTGAGTAGGGGATGACTCATCTAAAAAAAAATATTTTTATCATATAGTATGATAAAATATCTTGCATGGGATATTGAACAATCATTAATCGAATCTAGCAATTCAAAGAGATCTATGAAGGAAATAGTTTAGTGGGTTTCCAATATGGGGAGTAAAGTCATTTAGCTACAACATTTGCTGCCTATTTAATATCTATCTCACATTCTCTTAATCTCTTATTCATATGAGAAGAAATTTATATGCTCTTTCTCTCTCTCTCTCTCTATTTTTATATAGTTTGTTTAAGGAATTGATGAGATCCCAACGAAAGTCTCTATATAAATTTCTAGTCCTATTTGATGATATCCCCTAAATGGCTCTTTATCCCTCCTAAAATTCTCTTTATGATCTTCACATGTATAGTCTACATTAATAGACACTATTCAACCCAAGAAAGTCTCTTAAACCTCTTTGATGAAAATCCCCTAAAATTCTTTTTTTTCTCTGTCTCCAAAATTCTCTTTCTAAGCTTCACATTTAGAGTCTATAGCAATATTCACCATTCATACACCTTTTCTCATATACAATTGTTTTTACCTATTGTTCTCTTTCTATCTCTTATCTTTCTCTCTTATGATAATCAAGGAACTATGGATCATCAATATCGATCACAACGAATAGATTACCAAGATTATTATTTAGAAAAAATATTAATTGTAACTATTAATTTATTATTATTACTTTAAAAATTAAGTAAATTGCTAATTGTTGTATGTATGTGGTGTGTTGCATTTGTGTTTTTTTTTGTTTGTTTGGTGTGAGTGCAGTGATAATTATAAGAAAGAAAAAATCTTCTTTTGTTTGGTATTTTTTGTGTTTTGTTTTTTTTCATTAGATTAAAAAAAATTACATAAGAAAACATTAGATTATTTTACATGTGGCAATAAACCCCTTATAAAAAAAATTAATAGAATTTTTTATTATAATGTCGCTATACACAGAGACAGACAGAACAACAATAACAATAATAATTTTTGTTAAGACACAAAATGAGACATTAAGGACACACGAAAACTATTACAGGATGTCGGATGGTGTTAGAGGTATCTGCTGCTACAGAGTGCATAGCATCAGGTCGATCGATGTACCAGGTGGGGATTTAAAGTAAGAAATTCAGTCATACAGTAAAAAAAATAATCTGGAACCAAATACGATGGGCATCTCTCTCTCTTGTACTCTTTCGAGTCTGAGCATATGATGGTAGATGCTCAGCAACAGCAGCAGCAATTAACAGTTGAGAGTTGTCCTAGTGATAGTATGACTGAGAAGAGCCATACAAGCACAGAGATAACAGACAACTGAGCGCAAGTATAGCAGCTGTAGAGATATGGTGTTGTTGTAGATGTTGTTTGGTTGATTGTTGTAGTGATGGTGGAGGTGGTGAATGGTAAGAAACAACAACAATAATAATTTAGAAGCACTTGCGGTGGACAATGCCGGGGCCGGATTCGTCGTATTCTTCCTTGGAGATCCACATCTGTTGGAAAGTGGAGAGGGAAGCCAAGATGGAACCACCGATCCAGACGGAGTATTTGCGTTCTGGGGGAGCGATGATCTTGATCTTGATGGTGGATGGGGCCAAGGCGGTGATTTCCTTTTGCATACGATCGGCAATACCGGGGTACATGGTGGTACCACCAGACATGACAATGTTGGCGTACAAGTCCTTACGGATATCGACGTCGCACTTCATGATGGAGTTGTAGACGGTTTCGTGGATACCGCAAGATTCCATACCCAAGAATGAGGGTTGGAAGAGGGATTCTGGGCAACGGAAACGTTCATTACCGATGGTGATGACTTGACCGTCGGGAAGTTCATAAGACTTCTCCAAGGAGGTGGAGGCAGCAGCGGTGGCCATTTCTTGTTCGAAGTCCAAGGCAACATAGCACAATTTTTCCTTGATGTCACGAACGATTTCACGTTCAGCGGTGGTGGTGAAAGAGTAGCCACGTTCAGTCAAGATCTTCATCAAGTAGTCGGTCAAATCGCGACCAGCCAAATCCAAACGGAGGATGGCATGGGGCAAGGCATAACCTTCATAGATGGGAACGGTGTGGGAGACACCATCACCAGAATCCAAAACGATACCGGTGGTACGACCGGAAGCGTACAAGGAGAGGACAGCTTGGATGGCAACATACATGGCGGGGGAGTTGAAGGTTTCGAACATGATTTGGGTCATCTTCTCACGGTTAGCCTTGGGGTTCAAGGGAGCTTCAGTCAACAAGACGGGGTGTTCCTCGGGGGCGACACGCAATTCATTGTAGAAAGTGTGATGCCAGATCTTTTCCATATCATCCCAGTTGGTGATGATACCGTGTTCAATGGGGTACTTGAGGGTCAAGATACCTCTCTTGGATTGGGCTTCATCACCGACATAGGAATCCTTTTGGCCCATACCGACCATGACACCTTGATGGCGGGGACGACCTACAATGGAGGGGAAGACGGCACGGGGAGCATCATCACCGGCGAAACCAGCCTTGCACATGCCGGAGCCTATATTGTTTTTTTAAGGAAACAAGGAAGAGAGAAACGCACCATAAGTATAACGACATTTTCGGTGTGATTACATTAGCGTTTCAGCTCAACGATTTAAAGTGTTGGGATTTTTAGAGAGAATAACGGCAAAAAAGTCCATTCTCATTTGTTTTTTATCTCTATGAGCAAAAATTTCTCTTTCCGAGAAATAACGAATAATAAATTGGTTGAGAGTCATGAAGAAAAATGTATCTCTTTCTGAGAATTAAGGAATAAGTTGGCAAAGATACTCTGCCCTAAATGTTTCTTTATAAAAAAATCTCTCTCTGAGAATTAAAGAATAAGAGAATAATTCTCTTTTAAATTTAAGCGCGAGCTTAAAACGATTAAATAAATTTGAGAACCAATTTTTTGGGAAAGCAAAAATTGGGCGAAATTTGAAAATTTGAAATTACCGAAACAACAACATTGAAAACTTAAGAGAATTTATAGAAAATCTTCGACGTATAATTTAATAAAATTGAAAATAAAACGATTTTCTGAGGAGAATGTGGCGTTTTCTCCTTAAATCATATTTTCTCGTTTCTTCTCCAGCAGAGATCTTGAAATCCTCTCCTATTTATATTCCCATTGCCATTGCAAATGAGCGACGTTTTTGTGATGCCAAGTATTTTGCTTCATATTTTGGAATCGTTCCAAAATATTTTCATAAATAATTCGTTATTTTTTCTTCAAAATATTATATAACGTTTTCAATACGCAATTTGGCCAAGCAAAAGTGACGTAATTTTTGCTGGTCACAGACCATCGTTATGAAATTTTTGAAACGTAAAATCCATAGGGGATATGGAAATACATTTATGGCGCAAATGTTGTTAACGTAAGGCAATTTTGAAAATGAACAAAAAACGCGAGGAATCCAACCCGTATTTAGTATTTTTTGGATTCATATTTTTCCTGATTGGCCGCAGGTATTGAGTATAATTTGTATGTGCTTTTGAAGATTTTTTTTCATTGAAATTATTTTGCATAAAAATGACGTAGAAATGGACTTATTTTCACAATAAATATAATTTGACATTAATTGTCGTCTTCGAAAAAAAATCGAATTTTAAGAACTTTATAAAAATAGAAATTTAATTTAATATTTTCCACAAAAGTTTTGAATTGACCAACTATAATTCTTTGAATATTTTTTTTCTTTTAAATATTACAAAAAAATAAAATTTTGTTGTAAAAGTTATAAGCCAATTATTATAATTTAATATTTATCAAATAACTGTGACTTTTAAAAGTTAAAAAAAAATTATAGTTTTTGCAATACTATATTTTTTTTTAAATATTTTTTTTTTTACTTTTACATTTAATTTTTTCTATTGTCCAATTTTTTGTATATGCACGCCATTTTTATCACTAAAATTGTTTTTGCATAATTTCAGAAAAATATTCTTCACATTAGCACTTTTTTCTTTTAAGGGTTATATCCTTCAAAGGATTTTTTGGTTTAAATATCCACAAAACACTTTAAATCCATAGGCTTTTCGCTGGTTAGGATGTGGAGTTATGCGGTGAGGTATCCGTTTTAATCCACTTTATTTTTTCTTGTTGATTGAATTTTTATCCAAACGCACCATTATCAACGACCAAAGCAGCAACATCATCGTCACACATGTTGAGTTTTTTTGTTTTTGGTTAACGGCAAAGAAAGAAAGAATGAATACGGTGTGTACGCTTTGGAACACAAATGACTGACTGAAGATACAGAGCACCGGATACCAGATTTTATACCGCGAAAAAAGTGATAAAACAAAATCACGGAAATCACAGGCAAAAAACCGATCACAAAAATCACACAGGAATACACCAACACCAAAAAGATAAAAATAAAATTGGTAAATACGAAATTGAGAAAAACTCATAGAAAATTAATATACTCATACACCCACACCTCCTCCCCCACTCCCACCTCTGGCACAACCAAAGCCAAATACTACATACAGATCGATCGTTTTTGTAGTCATCAACATCATTATGATCATCTTCATACATATCCATGTTGCTGGCTGGTTGACTGGCTAGGCCCAAGAAAATAAACCAAGTGGGAGGCTAAAAGTACGTGTGCGTGTGATTGTTTGGCGCATATGTGTGGATATGTGCTAGTGTGTGCTGCTAGACGAAGAAATATCCAAAAAAAATTCCTTTAAACATTTCAACACACCAAACGGCCAAGCAGTATTCATAAACACATCGACCACCAATACCACTGCATGCAATAGAAAACAACATCCCCCAGCATCATCTCTCTCAAAAAAAAGAGACTTCGTCATAATCATCGTTGACTAAAAATAACCGATCCAACACCCATCACTAGAGCATCGTTTATTTGCCTATTTTCATTGCTTATACGCTCAGGTTGTTTTATTGCTGGATGGTCGAGCTGAGAGAGTGTGGGGGGTTGTGGGTGTTTGAAAAGAACGGCAAAACACTTGCTAGTGATATTGTGAGTGGGGGGTAGGTAGGGGTAAAGGAAGCATAATGACTGTTTTTTGATGGAGAATTTTTCTTTTGCAAAAATCAAATGGAGAGAAATTTCAATGAAGAGAGTAACATTTCGGTTATTTGTATGAGCTTGTTTTCTTGTTATTAAGAATTTTTCTTATCTTCACTCTTCCTACCATTACTCTCCCAAAAAAAATCTTAGAGTATTGCTAAGCAAATTAAAAAAAAAAATCAAAGGCAATGAATGGGGTCCGTCCAAAAAAAGTACCGTATATGGCAACGCCTGCATTTTATGGTGTGAAAAATTTTCTTTGGCCAAAGAATAAAATAAGGAAAATATATGTTAATTTTGTGGATGAAAATTATTTTCCACCTCTCTATCTCTAAACCAAAGAAAGAGACATAGAGAGAAGAGAGAACCTTGGGAATAAAAGTTCATAAAATTAGGTCGTTCTAGTTTTTTTGTTTTTGTTAATAGAAAATTTTCAAAAAACAACAAATAAATGTTTACACATTTTTATTAATGATTTTTTCTTTCAACATTTGTTATTTCTTGATTTCGTAATATCTCATTCTATTTCTCAAAATAGTGCAAAAGATTATTGCACCATTGGCAATCGATCTGTATTATCATCACAACGTTTCATTGGACATGGCATACCATTTTGTTGGCATTACCAAAATAATATTTGATGTAATAAAATTTATATAAGAAAATATTATGTAAACTATTGTCGTATTTTATCGGTTAATATTATTTAAGCTTATGACATTTTTAGTTTTTTTTTTATTATTCAAAAATTTCAAATAAAATCACATTCAAAAAGAAATGCTATTATTAGCTTTAGTAAAAATCTTTTTAGGGTAAAGAAGTCAAATAGAAATGGTATTTTACATATTTTTATATAAAAGTTTTTTTTTTATTTATTTTTGGATTTTAAGGTTATATTAGGTGTAGTAAAAATAGATTAATTTTGCAATACACAGAAAAAATATTTTTTGTCTTCAATCACGAAATTAATTGATCTAATTAATTTTTAACTGAAATGTCTTCAATCACAGAAATGATAGTATCAATCACAATAACAAATAATTGTTGCACTTAAAAAATTAATTGATACAATTATTGTTGTGATTGATGTGTGTTGTTGTTATTTGTTGAACAAATTAAGTTTTTGTTTGAATATTTTTTTTAATTCAATTAAAGTTTTAATTAGAAAATATCTGTGATATCTTATTCTGTGTATATATGGTGTATAGAGACAAATATCTCTATCTCGCTTTGTATGAGTCCAATCGGGTTCCCCTAGATGGCGTTAGAAAGATGTCAGACCGATATAGCAAACAAATAAACCGACCAACTTAAATATTTTGACTTCTTGAAACCGCATTTGTCATCTGGTTTCGCTGATATTTTTAATTTTACAATCTATAAATTTCATAGAAAACGGTCCCAAAATGTTTTTTTTTTGTTTTGTACAAGAAACAGATATTTCCAATATGGTATATCGGACCTAGGTTTGATATAGCCTCCTTATAGACCACATTTTTTATTTCGATTTACCTCAAATTTTCTTTGAAGACCTGAAAAGAATATAGTTAATATGGGTTTTCATTTTTTATAGACCTTATGCATAAAACGATGTTTCAATTATATTTCTCAGCAATATTCATGTTAATGAAGTTTCACTGTATTTTATTTAAAATTAGTTTTATTTTAGTTTACAATACTCTAAATTCCCGGTGTAGCTGTAACAAATGTTTATGCTTTAACCCAATTTCCAGATGCATGTCATTTCTTTGCAGGGTATCTTTACATTTATTTTGATTGTAAATTGTAAACAATGTGTTTATGTGTTCTCTTGGAGATTTCCCTATAAAGATTTAACACCATTATCAAAACCTAAGTGGAACATGCTCTCATTTCGGTTTGATACGAATTTGCCTTTCCTCTCAATAATACTTCTCACCATGCTAAACATGTCTCATGTAATCATTAGAATTGTTGTTGTCCCCTTAAAACCAGTTTCAATAGTGCATCACAGTGAATTGTTGTTTGACTTAAAACGAGGCATTGCGTTAGTATTCATCATTAACGATAATTCACCAACCATTAGCCTTAAAAAGAGATTTTGTGTTGTTGCATTAGTGCAGTAACAAAAATGAGATTAAGGGATTGGTTCTATTATGACAATATGATATACAGTGGGGAAGAAAATATCTCTTGGATTTTCGCAATTAAAAGTTAGCATATAAGACACAATTTGATCCACAAAAAGAGAAATATTTTATGGGAAAAATGAAGTAACTCGTGATAAAATGAAACTAAATTACTCTCCAGTTTTTGTATACCATAATAACCACGCCGTTGTTTATTCTTACTATTCTTGGTAACAGTAAAGATTTTTTCTTCTGCTGTAGAGAGCATTAAGCTTATTTGGTAGGACCATTGAACCTTATATCCACCTTATATCCACAGAAAATATTTGAGACATCATATCATCAAAATCTCAAAAATATTGCTCTAATTTTTTCTAATTATATAAAAATTAATTACTTATCAAGTAAATTTAATTAAACTTCTCTATGGTAAGTTTGCCAACATGTAGTAGATAGCTCAAATTCCATAATGCAATAGTAGTTTTCAAATTCCACAACAACATTGAACACCAACTCTCAAAAATCCCCTTATTTACAAGTTTATCATGTGAAAAGTAGTCGTCGTATTGTTTTATTTACAATTTGACCTAATCTAATTTTTTTAAAAATTCCAGTATCACAAAATTTCTAAAAATAAATGCATTTTTCTTGGTTCTACAAGATCACCATTACATACACCCTGCGCATACACACGAGACCATGATGAACTTCGATTTTGGTATAGCATAGGAAAATAATGTAGAGAAAACCTAAAAGAAGAATGCTTATTCCACTCCATCCACATTGCACAAATGCATGGCCATTGTGGGCCATTGTATACACCACATCGTAGCATCAATTAAATAAAAAAAAAAATAATTTCCTTTTTTTTATAAGAAATTATAGGAATATTGAAGAGATTGGATAGATAATGAAATGAAGTGAAAATTCACAAATAGAATATTTCCCAAGCAAGTATTGAGTTATTAATAGATATAGAATTTCCCCACTTCACAGAAGAGATGCATTCATAATTCACATAGGGAGGGGCTGTATAGAATTCTAATTCGCATAATAAAATTAACAAGAAAGAAACATTTTCTATAGATATAAAATTTTGACAAAATTTTGTATAGAAAAAAAAATAAAAAAATTTTGATAGATATAAAAATGTGAAAAAATTTTCTATAGAAATCAAATGTTAACCTAATTTCCCATAGAAATAAAATGTTGAAAAATTTTCTATAGAAATAAAATTTTGGCAAACTTTTCAATAGAAATAAAATTTTGACAAAATTTTCTATAGAAATAAAATGTTCACAAAATTTTCTATAGAAATAAAATTTTGACAATATTTTGACAAATTATCTACAGAAATAAAATTTTGGCAAATTTTCTATAGAAATAAAATTTTGGCAAACTTTTCAAGAGAAATAAAATTTTGACAAATTTTCTATAGAAATAAAATTTTGAAAAAATTTTATATAGAAATAAAATTTTGACAAATTTTCTATAGTAATAAAATTTCACAAAATTTTCCATAGAAAAAAATTTCGAAAAAAGTATGTTTAGAAGTAAAATATTGACAAAATTTTGTAGAAAAATCAAATTTTGACAAAATTTTCAGAAGAAATAAAATAAACCCAGCCAACTGCACTCAAATCGATGATTTGGCAGTGGGATAGGAAAAGAGATATGTTTGTACGAATTTATTTCGGCATAAGCCGGCTATCATGCAAAACCTTTTTTCGGAAGGTTCAAGTGTGGTTCATTGTTGGGTTTAATGAACTGCCTGAATTTATTCTGATAATTGGTTGATAGTTTTGCTGCAGTAGAGGATGCTGATGAGGAATGTGGTAATTCCGAAACGTGTGTCCATCCAACCATCTTGCAGTCTATAGGGCTTTGCCCAAAAAAATTTGACAAACATTCTTTTCCTATGTTGGTTAAGCTACACTTTTAGTTTAGTCAATGCATGGTTTTAACCAAATAAAATATTGTTAAAATTTTTTGTAGAATACAATAAAATTTTGTACAATAAAATTTTGACTAAATTTTCGATTGTAATAAAATTTTGGCGAAATTATCTTTAGCTGAAAAATTTACAAACATTTTTATAAATGAAATTTCGACAAACTTTTCTATAGTAACACAAAATTTTCTATTGAAATAAAATTTCTATATAAATAAAATTTTGACAAAAATTTTCAATAAAATACAATTTTGACAAAATTTTATTTAAAAATACAATTTTGAAAAAACTTTCCATGCAAACAAAATTTTGTAAAAAAATACATTTTTCCAAAAATTGTCTATAGAAATAGAATTTTGCACAATTCTATTTCTATAGAAAATAAAATTGTCATTTGAAATAAAAAATTTTACAAAATTTTTTATAGAAATAAAATTTTGCCAAAATTTTCTATAGAAATAAAATGTTCACAAAATTTTCTTAGAAATAAGATTTTGACAATATTTTAACAAATTTTCTACAGAAATAAAATTTGGGAAATTTTCTATAGAAATAAAATTTTGGCAATCTTTTCAAAAGAAATAAAATTTTGACAAATTTTTTATAGAAATAAAATTTTGACAAAATTTTATATAGAAATAAAATTTTGACAAATTTTCTATAGATATAAAATTTCACAAAAGTTTCCATAAAAAAAAATGTTGACAAAAAGTTTGTTAGAAGTAAAATATTGACAAAATTTTGTATAAAAATAAAAATTTTCTAAAGAAATAAAATGTTGTTCAATTTTTGTGTAGAAATACAATAAAATTTTGACAAAATTTTCGATTGTAATAAAATTTTGGCGAAATTGTCTTTAGCTGAAAAATTTACAAACATTTTTTTTAATGAAATTTCGACAAAATTTTCTTTAGTAATACAAAATTTTCTATTGAAACAAAATTTTGACACAAATCTTCAATAAAATACAATTTTGACAAAATTTTATTTAAAAATACAATTTTGAAAAACTTTCCATGCAAATAAAATTTTGTAGAAAAATAAATTTTTGCAAAAATTTTCTATAGAAATAGAATTTTGCACAATTCTATTTCTATAGAAAATAAATTTGTCATTAGAAATAAAAAAATTTTACAAAATTTTTTATAGAAATAAAATTTTGACAAAATTTTCTAAAGAAGTAAAATCTTGGAAAATATTTTCAGAAAAAAATTGACAAACCTTTCCATTTAAATAAAATTTGCTACAGACATAACTTTTTCCAAAAACTTTCTATAGAAATAGAATTTTGCAAAAATTTTCTATAGAAATAAATTTTGACAAAACTTTCCATGCTAATAAAATGTTCTAGAGAAATAAATTTTTGAAAAAATTTTCTATAGAAATAAAGTTCCGACAAAATTTTCTATAGAAATAAAATGTTCACAAAATTTTCTATAGAAATAAAATTTTGACAAATTTTCTACAGAAATAAAATTTTGGCAAACTTTTCAAGAGAAATAAAATTTTGACAAATTTTCTATAGAAATAAAATTTTGACAAATTTTCTATGTAAATAAAATTTCACAAAATTTTCCATAGACAAAAATGTTGACAAAAAGTTTGTTTAGAAGTAAAATATTGACAAAATTGTGTATAAAAATCAAATTTTGACAAAAAATTTTAAAGAAATAAAATATTGTTAAATTTTTTTGTAGAAATACGATAAAATTTTGAAGCTGAAAATTTACAAACTTTTTTATAAATGAAATTTCGACAAAATTTTTTATAGTAACACAAAATTTTCTATTAAAATACAATTTCGACAAAATTTTCTATATAAATAAAATTTTGACAAAAAGTTTCTATTAAATACAATTTTATTTAAAAATACGATTTTGAAAAAAAACTTTCGATGCAAATAAAATTTTCTAGAGAAATTAATTTTTGCAAAAATTTTCTATAGAAATAGAATTTTGCACACTTCTATTTCTATAGAAAATAAAATTGTCAATTAAAATAAAAAAATTTTATAAAATTCTTTATAGAAATAAAATTTTGACAAAATTTTCTAAAGAAGTAACATCTTGGAAAATTTTTTCAGAAAAAAAATTGAGAAATCTTTCCATGCAAATAAAATTTTCTACAGACATAAATTTTTCCAAAAACTTTCTATAGAAATATAATTTTGCAAAAATTTTCTATAGAAATAAATTTTGACAAAACTTTCCATGCTAATAAAATGTTCTAGAGAAATAAATTTTTGAAAAAAATTTCTATAGAAATAAAGTTCCGACAAAATTTTCTACAGAAATAAAAAAATTGACACAATTGTCCATAAAAATAAAATTTTGACAAAATTTGTAAAGATACAAAATTTTGCTATTTTTTTTAAATAAAATTGTGATAAAATTTTCTGCAGAAATTTTGCAAAATTTTTCTATAGAAATAACATGTTGATAACATTTTCTATAGCAATTGAATGTTAGTTAAAATTTTCCACAGAAATAAAAAATTAACAAATTTTTTGTTAGAATTCAATTTTGATAAAATTTTATTTAGAAATAAAATTTTGACAAAACTTTCCACGCAAATAAATTTTTGCAAAATTTTTCTATAGAAATAAATTTTGGAAAAAATTTGTACGGCTAATAAAATTTCGGCAAAATTTCTATAGAAATAAAAAATTTTCACAAAATTTTCTATAGAAATAAAAAATTTGACAATATTTTCTATAGAAATTTCTAAAGAACCAAAATTTTGCTAAAAAATTTTCTAGAAATATAACTGTTACAAAATCTTCTATAGAAATACCATTTTATAACCAATTGAATTTTCTTTAAAATTTCCCATAGAAAAAAAAAATTAACAACATTTTGTATAAAAATCAGAAATCAAATTTGCTATGGAAATAAAAAGAGAAAAGTTTCTATAGAAAACAAAATTGTTAACATTTTTTTAGAAATAAAATTCTGTCAGAATTTTTTATAGAAATACAATAAAATTTTGACACAATGTTCGATAGTAATACTGTTTTGTCAAAATTGTCTTTAGATGCAAAAATTTACAAATATTTTCATAAATGAAATTTCGACATAACTTCTCATAGAAATTTAACATATAGCCTTAGATACAGGAAACTTATCATGAATGAATTTGATGCATAGAAATACGCAGAAGCAAACTATTTTTTGTTATTATTGTTATTATTATTATTATATTTTTTATTTATTATACATTTCAATCAAACTGTTTCACATATATAATACAATAATGCCGATCTGACACACAACAAAATTGTTATGTCATATAAGATTTTTCTTTAATAATTGTTAAACAATTTATCTGATGTAAAAGAATTATCAATAAAATCTTTTCTAATCTAATCTAATCATAGAAATAAAATTTTGACCAAATTTCCTAAAACAATAAAATTTTCTATAAAATAAAATGTTGACACAATTTTCTATAAAATAAAATTTTGACAAAATTTTCTATAAAATAACATTTTATTAAAATTTACTATAAAATACAATTATGACAAAATTTTCTTTAGAAATAAAATTTTGACAAAATATTCCATGCAAATAAAATTTTCTAGAGAAATAAATTTTTACAAAAATATTCTGTAGAAATAGAATTTTGTTAAGTTTGTCTATAGAAATAAAAATTTGACAAAATTTTGTATATAAGTAAAAATTTGACAAAGTTTTCAGAAGAAGTAAAATTTTGGCAAAATTTTCTAAAGATGTCAAATTTTGCAAAACTTTTTTTAGAAATAAAATTTTGGCAAAATTTTCTTTCAATTAAATTTCTTTAACAATTTTAATTTTCCTGTTGTTTCATATGATTAAAGTCCATTGTGAGAAATTTCTCCCTTGTTGCAGAAGTAGTTGGTGAAAGCTAATATCGTTAAAGCATTTAAAATTCTACACATTTATAATTCAAGGGATATTTATTAGAGGTGTGCACGTGACACGAAATTGTCGTGACTCACGTAAATTTTCGTGACTCACGCGTGATACGTGAGTCACGCTCATGGCAAAAGCGTGAGTGTGCGTGATTAACGAACCCAAATGTCGTGCCTGAGCGTGAGTCACGAAAATATTATCTTCGTGAGTGTTCGTGAGTAAAGATTTACCCTCACGAAAAAAAAGTCCCGCTCACCAACAAAACGCTTAAGAGTTAAATTCATTTACAATTTTAGTGACACCTTAGATGTATGTTAAAGGGTGTAATAACGCTCTCGATTTTAATAATGCTCATGTTTTCAGACACGTCGCTAAGTCAAATTACTCAAAAAATTGTTCGTGAGTTACGACATTTTTCGTGAGTCACTATATTTTTCGTGTGTCACGGTATTTTTCGTGAGTTACGATATTTTCGTGCGTGAGTGTGCGTGAGCACAAATTTTCGTTTCGTGAGTGTGCGCGAGCGTGAGTCCTACCAATCAATATCGTGCATGAGTGTGCGTGAGTAAGATATTTCCGTCGTGAGTGTGCGTGAGCGTGAGTAAACAATTACTCACGTGCACATCTCTAATATTTATACACCCAAACAATTGTCGCTAATAGGAAGGATTGTTCATTCATTCGAAGAAAAATCTTTGTGTTTTCATACTAACTACAAAAACTTGATCAAAAACTTCAATTTTTTAAATTTGATAGATTTGTGGTAAAATTTCGAGCTCGAGTGACATCCTATAGGGACCTTTTAGTATCTCCTCTTTACTAAATATTTCTAGTCAAAAGATTAAGTATAGCATTAAATATTTAGTTGAACAGAGCGTTTCGATGGAGAGAATACTTTACTAACTCGATTCAAGAGATTTAAAATGATCGTTTCAACACTTCATTATCGGTCATTCAAAAAGATAAACTAATCCCAAAAGATGCAGCTGTCTAAATGGCCCACAAATGGTCATTTGTTACTAATCGTTAGTGACCACGTTAATCGTTAGTGACCACTCCATCAAAACATTTGAAGTATAGGTGACCCTTCATTTTATACAGCTGCATCTTGTTAGAGATCAAATCCAGTTTTGGGCTAATTGTTTGAATAATTAGCTTTATTAGGTGTTTACTTCGTTACACACAATTTCCATTTAGGAAACCCTTTTCCAGACACCCCACAGTCTCCCCACCATAATACATCATACAAACCGCTAAACAAAGGAAATCCTCCCAAAGAGAAAAAGGATTTGACTCAATAAAATTCTCATTATCGACGAGATTCACACATACCATTTGTTGGTATTGTATAGTCATGGGGAGGGGGAATGTGTATATGGGATATGTATATGTAAGTAGTGTGTGTAGCTGGACAAATTGCTTCAAATAAATATTTACTCTGTCATGATGACAGCCAGTACTAAGAGCTCTGAGAGAGTGAGTTCTGTTATTGAGGAAATTTAATTGAATTTTCGTAGATTTTTGTATGCAATTCACACGCATTTCGCACACCCCCTTCAAAATTTCCTCACTTAACCACAAAACACAAGCGAATATCGTGTCTCATACCCAAACAATAAAGGCCCTTTTCCGTACTCCACCACATGAAACTGAAGACACAGAAAACACAAACGATTTTTCTTTTAGACCATAAAATAAATAACCTTTGGCTATTTTCTCTACTAACATTTTTGCACAAAAAGGAAAATCCAATAACAATCGCATCAACATCAACCACAGCGACAGCGACAACAGGAACACTAACATCCCTTTGGCCGGGGTTGCAGGCAGGGGCAAATGCCATCTCCATCGAATAAAATCTTAATTTAAACGTTGATTTTTGCCTAGATGATTTGATATTGTTACTCGTTTCCTTTTTCCCTTCACAGCTAATAATGGTCTTATCATGTGAGTATGTCCAAGATGGACTATGAGAGCAAGAGAGCCAGAAAAAGAGCGGGAGTCGTATGTGTTTAACGATAAAGTGCAGTCAAAATGATTGACAATGTTGTTGGCGGGGTTGTTGTCCATCCAATACGCATTTATTTGAAAAGTGTGAGAATTCCTTTTTCCTTTTTCGATAAATCTGAAATTAATTTACTTAACAAATGTACCTATTGAAAAATTCAATTCACATATTCCTATATTCGCTGTGCAAATACAGGGTCAATATAATTTATTGTACACACAAAAAAATAATTTTTGTGTTCAATCACGAAATTAATTGATCCAATTAATTTTTAGTTGATATGTCTTCCATCACAGAAATGATCAATTTTAAAAATTAAAAAAAAAATAAAAAGTCCGTTAAAAAATTAATTGATACTATTAATTTTTGTATCAATTAAACAATTTGTTGAATCAAATAAATTTTTAATTGAATACTTTTTTAAAACTCAATTAAGTCTTTAATTGGAAACATTTTCCAATGAAATGTCTTCAATCACAGAAATGATAGTATCAATTTTAAAAATTTTACAAAAAATAAAAAGTCAGTTAAAAAATTAATTGATACTATTCATTTTTGTTTCAATTAAAAAATTTGTTGAAGCAATTAAATTTTTAATTGCATTTTTTTTTAAAACTCAATTAAGTCTTTAATTGGAAACATTTTCCAATTAAATGTCTTCAATCACAGAAATGATAGTATCAATTTTAAAAATTAAAAAAAAAATAAAAAGTCAGTTAAAAAATTAATTGATACTATTCATTTTCGTTTCAATTAAAAAATTTGTTGAATCAATAAAATTTTTAATTGAATATTTTTTTAAAGCTCAATTAAGTCTTTAATTGGAAACATTTTCCCGAATTTTTTTCTATGTATTCGCAAAACAAAGTTTATTTATTTGGCCGCGGAAATCCACATGAAATAAAAAAATATTTAAAAAAAAATGATCAAAAAATGTGCTATACACAGAAGAAAATTTTACCAAAATGTTTCCAATTATAAATATAACTAAAACTGAAAACCTAACCAATTAAAAATGTAACTAAAACAATAAAATTTTTAAACGAATTAAAAAAAACTAAAAGTCGGTTGAGAAAGTTATTAAAAAATTAGGTTTTTAATTTAAATATTAGTAAATCCAATAAAAATATGAATGAAATAAAAAATATTTGTCCAATTAGAAATAAAATTCTATAATATTAAATTTAATTTTGTTTGAAATCAACATTTTATTTAAATAAAAAATAGTTTCAGTTATATATATATATATATATATATATATATATATATATATATATATATATATATATATATATATATATATATATATATATATATATATATATATATATATATATATATATATATATATATATATATATATATATATATATATATATATATAGATATATATATATATATATATATATCAATTATGATGATTAAAACTCAAGAAAATTATAAAAAAACATATTTAGATTTTCAATTTATACACATAAAAAAATTTTTTTTGGTTCAATCACGAAATTAATTGATCCAATTAATTTTTTAATTGAAATGTCATCAATCACAGAAATGATAGTATAAATTAAAAAAATAATTGAAGGTCAATTAAAAAATTAATTGATCCAATTAAAAAATTAATTGATCCAATTAAAAAAATAATTTATACTATTAATTTTTGTGATTGATTTTTGTTTCAATTAAAAAAAAAATTTCGTAAAATTTTTTTCTTTGTATATTAATTATTTCAATTAACATTTTATTGAAATAAAAAAAAATATTTTCAATTAAAAATATAATTGGAAATTTGGTTCAGTCATAATTTGTTTAAATATATGCACCTAATTTTACATAATTTAATATGCCTATCATATCAAAAGAATTTATTCAATATAATCTTATGTTCAAATATCTTTAGTAAACTTTATTAATTCTGTATCTTATGTTCTATATATTATCCCTTGCCTTTATTAATCGAAATTTCATTTCCCCCTTTTTGGTGGAGTTTTCTTGCAATGTTACTAACCCCGATTTAATTGACTCACAAATTTCAATTCAATTCATGAATATCAAATAAAAACGATCCCACACTACTTAAAAAGGACTAACATTTTTTTAAAGACCAATAAACACCCACAAAATAGCAACGCAAACCGAAACAAATATTCATCCGTCAATGCTCAGCCTTTACATAGACTCCCCCATTGGTATGCGACACATTTTCGAAATTCATGAACTCACACAAAAAGGCAACAAGGCAATCAAAGCCAAAAATTGCAACTTAATAAAACTCATTCACAGACTACAGGCTAAAGAGAGGCATTGGAATGAGAAGTATGTATGTGTGTATCTCTCTATACATGGAGACTCTCTAGGACTCAAAGGTCGATGTTGAGTCTGTGGTGGCACCAAACCCATCGCAAGAGGAAACGTAAACATGGCAACACATTTAAGCCCACCAAACGCAACGACACAAGGGTGGCAAAATTAATCCAAAAATAAAGGATCAATTTCCCAAACCTGAAACATATTCAGGCGGGCAACGGTCTAAAATAGGATGAGAACATTGCTAAGGAGAAAAGAAAACAAAAACGAAAATTTAATATGAAAATTTGTCAACCAAAGCACCCAAGAAATTGAAATGAGCAGCAAATGGAAATGTTTGCAAATGTTTACTCAATGGCATGCGTCCTTGTTATGATGTCCTTTGATTAAATCCTTAATATAAATACAAGCCAAGATCCTTAGTGTTATTATTCTACTAAACGAGAGACCGAGAGACTAACTTTGTTAGCTGAATTGTTGTAAGGAGTCAGGAAAGCCAATTGAAACACGTGCTGCTTTCTAAGTAACCAACTGAAAACATTTCAATTAAATCAACTGAAAAAAGACCAAGAACTTTTGCTTTGTCTACCAAAACGACGTTTTTTTTCAGATCATTGCGAAGTAGCCAAATGTGTTCTATGATGCTTATTTAGTGAGTCGCGTGTTTCATCACGAGATGTGATTATTTTCATGAATTAATTCTCTACGTTAATTTTTCTTTTCCTCACTTGGGGTTGTCCCCATCCCTTTCGACGATCTGATTAATTCAATTTTCACTTTTTGGCTATAAAACGCATGTTTTAAATAAACGTTTTACATGACAACCACTTGGCACATGTCTTTATATTAAAAGTACCACAGCACTTTTAATTTCATTGTCTTCTGAAGCAGATGTTGCTAATTATAAAATTAATTTCTGAAAATAAAACAATTAGTTGTTTATATTTCAAAACTAAACACAATTATAATAACAATAAAAAAATAAAAAAAAAAATTGGATTAAAAAATTAATTAAAGCTAAAATCAATAAAAAAATAAAATCAAAAACGTACATAAAATAAAATATTGATAAAAAAAATTTTAAAAATCGAAGGTAAAACCAAAAAATTTGTATTAAAAAAATTAATTAAAGCTTAATAAAAAGTCGATGGTAAAATTAATAAAAAGTCGATGGTAAAACCAAAAAGTTAAGTTTTTAGTTAAAATTATAATTGAAATTTAAATCAATAAAAAATAAAATAAAAGTTGTACATAAAATAAAATATTTAAAAGGTAAAAGTAAAAAGTTTAAATTTAATTTTTTTAAGTTAAAATTATAATTAAAATAGTTTAAATGTACATTATTGGCCTCTACTTTGATTTCGATTTGTACCCAAGAGAAGAAGAAGAGTGTAAATCACATGTTAGTGTAATATTATAATTTTAGTAGTAAATTTTCCAATCTCACTAGCCATGCTCACTGTTGTATTATTGTAACTTAGTCAATTACTTGTAACATGGGTCTAACAACTTGAGAAAAGATTTGAAAAAAGAGTAAACTTTACTGTAACATATTCTCTTTCTTGATTCTCTGAGAATGAGACATAAATAGTCTTCTTCCCCATGAAATTTGTCATTTGCCCTGTACCACACGTATTCAAAAGTGAGCTTACCCTATTCAATTAATCCAATCTTACTAGTCTAAGAGATATAAGATTCTCGAAGAGAGTAAGAAGAGCGAGTCATGCACACTGTTGTCTTAATGTTAATGGAAAGTAGGCTGTATTGTATTATCTTTATTAATTCTCAGAGAATGAATTCATAAATAGTCTTCTTCACCATGAAATCTATCGTCCTCTACCACATGTATTCGAAAGTGAGCTTACTCTATTCAATTAAAACTTCTTAATATAAAATTATTGCTTTAATAGTAAGTTCTCCAATCTTACTAGCTTAGAGAAATAAGATTCTCGAAGAGAGAAAAAGAGAGAGATATCGATATCGCACCCTGGTGACCAAAGGTTACCTTGTAAATCATGGGACCGATTTGAAGAACGAGTAGGCTTTAGTCTATACTCTATATTAATTCTTGGAGAATGAAATCGTAAATAGCCTTCTTTTCCATAAAATTTATCGTTAATGTGATATTATTACTTTAGACGTAATTTTCCAATCTCACTAGGCTTAGAGAAATAAGAGAGCAAAATAGAGAGCGAGTCATGCCTGAGACTTATAACCTATAGAATGAAATCGTAAATAGTCTTTTTTCCAATGAAATGTAGCGAATTTGAAGTAGGATAGATTGGTGGGACTTGGTGTTAATATTTTTCAAATAGTTAACTCATTAATTAAAATGGCTAAAAATTGGGGATAAATGGAAATGATGATTATTGGTGATTTTTGTTTTCAAAAGTGTCTAAGAACCCTCCTTACTTTTCAATCTGTACATTCCTCCATCTATCGCTGTTAAGTGCTTTCTCAAAATTCTCTTAAGAGGATCTCCCATTTCGCATTTGACCCTTCTATTATGGGATATTTATATGCCTTCATTTCCTTTTACAAAATTGCGTTTCTCTAATTGACCCTCTCATTAGGTTTAACTTGTTTTATTTATTATGTAAAACTCTTTTACTATCTACAAATTACCATAATTTATAATTTTTATTAAACAATTTCAAAATAAAAAATAACCATAAATTTTGGAAAACAATTACTCTTTAGACCATCTAAATTTGGTTAAAAGCCAACAATTAAATGTACTCGCTATCCTCGAATTATATACAGATGGATGTTTGTAAACAATGGAACAAAATCTAAACTTGTATCTTTTTTTTTAATTTATATATTTATATGTATAGATATTTTGTTAATATACGTATGAATGGTGTATTTTCTCTATATAATTTTCTTATATATATATATACATTTTCTTTTTCAAAATAATGAAAAACGAAAAAATCTCTAAAAGACCAAACGACCGGACATTTATGGTAAGAAAAATTTTCGAACAAACACACATTTGCAGCACACACACAACGTTTGCCTTGTTTTAAAAATATGCGCCAAAATTTCAAATATGAAATAAAAAAACAACAACAAAGCATAAGCAACAAAAAGAACCAACACCTCTTATAATATATGTTTCAGGTGGAGAAGGGTGGCAAGAAAGACGTATCTGAGAGTCTTATAAACGATGTGAGTATTATGAAATGCTCCTCAATCGCCAATATGAGATAACAAACATGCATTGTAGTAGGTGTATATGACGATGTGCGTACATGCTTGTATGAGTAACATTTACATCCAACAAACAAATGTATTTTCATCAACAAATCCTATAAATATGCTTTGGTGGGGGGACCATCTGCACGAAGTGTGGTGGGTAATGGGGCTTTCGCAGTCGTCGCCCATTCGCTGTGTGTGTGATTGTTCGTGTGTTATGTGTGAGTGTTCTTTTGTCGATATTCGACTAGAAATTGAAGATGATTCCAATACACATTCTTCTTCTCCCATACAAACAGACAAGCAGTGCAGTAGGGGCGTTGGGCGAAATATATCGTTTGGATGGATATTTTTATAATTTCTCATTTGGTTTCCATGTAGATGGTATCCAAGCATATATATAGCCGAACAGTCAGTTAGTGATTTGGTGGCCTCTACCATGGACGTAATTATCGTAAGAAGGAGTAGCAACAAACGTGTGGACACTTCCAATCAGATTATAGTCACATTATTTTTTCATCCACCTTAGTCATTGTGGGCCTGTACCCTTAATTGTTTTAGGCAATTAATTCACTTGTACTTGTGATTCTTCCTAATCTTAATCATAGTTTGTTGTGCTGCATTCCTTAAAGACTTTATCATGCGATCTATAATCAGTACTTTATTGTTTATTATAGAATATAAATTTTTCTTAAAAATTTATTTTGCAACATTTTTTCATCATTATTTGCATCATCATCAGGCATCATTCATCTTGTGGGTTAGAAAACAATGTCCATTTAGTGTCGTCACTGAAATCTACGGCATAATCTATGGCCAGACGGACGGAATAACAAAAGCATCACATCAACCATATTCAAGTTCACTTGAACAGCACTTGCCAATTTTTTTTGTTTCTTAAATTGCTTTTCATTTTTTTCTCTTACTTTTCTTGACTTTGTTATTATTTTGGGATGTATTGTCGTTCCCATCAAATCTTAAATCGCTTTTCTCCCCCCCAAGGTAGGTGGTTACCATTGAAAATCCATTACCTACAAGAAAAAAAAACATTAGGGTACATTCCCCCACAGTGGGAGATTTTTCAAAAAGATTAGTTTATTTATGTTTTATTCAATAAAATGTTAAATAGGAGAATGATATCTAGTATCTGGGGCACGGTTGCCACACGAGTTTATTTCAATACGAAATTTTGCCAAAATTGTATTTCTATAGAAAATTTTGTCAAAATTTTATTTTTATAGATTTTTTTTCAAAATTTTATTTCTATAGAAAATTTTGCAAAATTTTATTTTTATAGAAAATTTTGTCAAAATTTTATTTCTATAGAAAATTTTGTCAAAATTTTATTTCTACAAAAAAGTTTGTCCAAATTTTATTTATATAGAAAATTTTGTCGAAATTTTATTTCAATAGAAAATTTTGTCAAAATTTTATTTTTTAGGAACTTTTGTCGAAATTGTATTTCTATAGAAAATTTTGTCAAAATTTTATTTCTATAAAATATTTTGTCAAAATGTTATTTCTATGGAAAATTTTGTCAAACTATTAATTTTATAGAAAATTTTGTCAAAAATTTATTTCAACAGAAAATTTTGTCAAATTTTTATTCCAATAGAAAATTTTTGTCAAAATTTTATTTATATAGAATATTTTGTCGAAATTTTATTTCAATAGAAAATTTTGCCAAAATTTGACGGTGGCAAAGGAAAAGAGATATGTTTGTACGAATTTATTTCGGCATAAGCCGGCTTTCATGTGAAATCTTTTTTCGGAAGGTTCAAGTGTGGTACATTCCCCTACAGTGGGAGATTTTTCAAAAAGATTAGTTTATTTATGTTTTATTCAATAAAATGTTAAATAGGAGAATGATATCTAGTATCTGGGGCACGGTTGCCATACGAGTTTATTTCAATACGAAATTTTGCCAAAATTTTATTTTTATGGAAAATTTTGTCAAAATTTTATTTTTATAGAAAATTTTGTCAAAATTTTATTTCTAAAGAAATTTTTGTCAAAGTTTTATTTCTATAGAAAATTTTTTCAAAATTTTATTTCTATAGAAGATTTTGTCAACATTTTATTTTTATAGAAAATCTTTTCAAAATTTAATTTCTATACAAAAGTTTGTCCAAATTTTATTTCTATAGAATATTTTGTCGAAATTTTATTTCAATAGAAAATTTTGTCAATATTTTATTTTTTAGGAACTTTTGTCAAAATTTTATTTCTATAGAAAATTTTGTCAAAATTTTATTTCTATAGAAAATTTTGTAAAAATTCTATTTCTATAGAAAATTTTGTCTAAATTTTTTTCTATAGAAAATTTTGTCAGAATAGGCCGGGTATCATGTGAAACCTTTTTTCGGAAGGTACAAGTGTGGTTCATTGTTGGGTTTAATGAACTGCCTGAATTTATTCTGATAATTTGTTGATAGTTTTGCTGCAAGTAGTGGATGCTGATGAGGAATATGGTAATTCCGAAACGTGTGTCCATCCAACCATCTTGCAGTCTATAGGGCTTTGCCCAAATAAATTTGACAAACATTCTTTTCCTCTGTTGGTTAAGCTACACTTGTAGTTTAGTCAATGCAGGGGTTTAGGCTGCAATCAAAAACGACAACAAAATTTTATTTCTATAGAAAATTTCTATAGAAATGTTTATTTCTATACAAACTTTTAAGTTGATAGAACACTTTGTCAAAATTTTATTTCTATAGAAAATTTTGTCAGAATTTTATTTCGATAGAAAATTTGGCCAAAATTTTATTTCAATAGAAAATTTTGGCAAAACTTTTTTTCAATAGAAAATTTTGGCAAAATTTTTTTTTCTATGGAAAATGTTATCAAAAGTTTATTTCAATAGAAAGTTTTGTCAACATTTTATATCTATAGAAAATTTTGCCAAAATTTTATTTCTATACAAAATTTTGTCCAAATTTTATTTCTATCCAAAATTTTCTCAAAATTTTATTTCTATACAAACTTTTAAGTATATAGAAAATTTTGTCAAAAGTTTATTTTAATAGAAAACCGAGATCTAGGGTCCCATTCTCCTAGGACCATCTTATCGGTATCAGTATGGCACACTCGGCAGCTATGGCCACGTAATATTTATGATCATGGATTGTTGCGCCATTTCATCCAACGTCTCCCTTATCCTTATCCTTTGATGGTTCGTCATGTTTCGTGTTTCCGTGCATTCTGTATCTGAACATCTATAAGGTCTTTAGTCAGATGTCGTCTCCAAGGCTCTGGCTGAAAGTGTATAACATTATTTTAGATAATTTTCCAAAACTCGTATAAAGGCAGATCTCTCTCTCTCTCTCAATCTCTAAGTGAGGAAAATATGTTCACCACTACATTACATTCTATGTTTTTTGTTTGAAAATTTGAGAATAAAAATGCAATTACCACTTAATCATTCAGTTATTTTCGTACAATCAGTTATATTCCTACAATCACTTGTATTTTAATTTGTTTGATGTTCAACCACCTAGTTTATACAATCACACCCCCTCGCTTCTCACAAAAAAAAAAAAAAAAACAGGCGCTACGAACTACCTTCTCACCCCTACCACAAATAATCCTACAATTTCCCTTAAGTCCAATAATTACTTTTCAATTATATTTCTTTTATTTGTAGGGGAGGGGGTTTTAAATTAAAAGGCATCTACATTTTCGCCTTATATGGTTATAGTTTACTAAACGTAAAAAATCAACCAAAAAGCATCTCAGTACAAATGGCCCCAAGTTATTTATAGGTATACAACAGTAAAATTCTAGCAACAACAAAATTAGTCAGAACATTGAGCGATCATGCTAAGTGATTCATAAAGAATTTTCTTTGAAAAATTTCTTTCATGTCGCTCTCACTTTCGCTCGCCCGCAAAGCAACAAAACAAATAAAAACAGCTGAAAATGAAGCGAAATGTTGAAATTACAACAACAACAACAGTAATCACGAGAAGATCTTTTTTTAGAGATCTCACCATTCAGGCATATGATGAGATAGGATGGAAAAATTGTGCTATGGATGAATATGGAAATTCTAAATTCATATGTGGAGGTTGAAGAGTGGCAGCAAAAAAATGTTAATCTCCAAGAGTCCGCGTATGACGTCTTACCATAAAAAATGGCATAATTTTCAGTGTTTTTGTATTACTGGATCTTGTCTTCAGCAAAAATTGACAAAATTCTTTAACGTTGGCACAATATGGTGGTAGTGGCATGCTGATGATTTCTTCATTTTTTAGTCAAATAACGAACAACGACAAGTGTTGTGGATTTAGAGAATTTTTGAGAAAAAAAATTGTTCGATGTTATGGAAATTTCTAAAAAAATAAATTTTTAGGAGTTTTACAAAAAAAATAATAAATTCATTTGAATCAACACTGAAGGCTGATTTTTTAAATTTTAGAAAATTGTAATAAAATTGTGTTGTGATTATGTGAATTTCTGATAAGCCCAGCTTTAAGGTTGGATTTGAAAGCATGCCTCTAACACAACTCACATATTTTTTTGAAATTATAAATGAATATATCTATGTTGTGAATGTCATAAATTTAGTTTTTGAATACGAAACAAAAAGTGAAAACTTTTTTTTACCAAAAAAGCTGAAATTCTTTTTACGTCCATCGGAAAGGATATGTATATTTTATAAAAAAATAAAAAAAAAAACATTAAGCTAATGTGAGATATTTACACAAATTAAATTAAAAACATGTGTCTCATAACAGGGCTCTAGCCTAGCTGAATTGTCTAAAATTTAATGCTTATATTCACAGAAAAAATATACCATTTTATAAGAAAAATGAACTACCTCCTGAGAAAATTGAACTAAATTTTTTTTGCATTTTTTGGAGATTTCCGTAGCGGCTTCTCAAAATAACAAACATTTACTGGCATTTTTGGATTTTGTGATTTTTTAACTACACTGAAAAAAAATATTGACCCAACATAAAAATTACGCAAACTAAATTTGAGGATACACAATTTACAAAATATTAAGAACAAATTTCTTTAAAATAAATAAATTTTAATTAAAAGAAAGTTCAGAATCTTTACTTTAAGAACAAATGTTTGAAATATGCGTCCCACCGTTCCTTATATATGCAGTCATTGAAATTTATATCCTCTTATTGTTAATAAAATTTTGGAGACATACTTGGAATGAAGAAAGTTTCATTGGGCTGGGGAAAATTTCAAAAATAAACTAACCCCTATTTTCATGAAGCTCCGTTAGTGCTAGGTTAGCTAACGAACTTTTAAACCGTACTATGGACATATCTATCATCTTGCCTATATATTCTATATGCCAGTTAGGAGCTTAACTGCTAAAAAATTTTTAGTTAAAGTAAACCGGATAGAAGATATTTCCATTTTACTTTCTGTTAACTGGGAGTTAAAGTCTAACGGAGCTACATGAAAATGGCCGTAACTCGAAATAATTTTTGCAATAAAAATAAATTTGTTATCTTCAGATTCACTACGGAATTTGTTCTATGATAGACAGTCTATCGAAGAATTTTTTTTTAGAAACAGTAGTTTTAAAGTTTACATTAACTTTTTTGAAAATTGATGTAAATTCCCTACTTGTCCTACTGGAAATTTATGCAAATTACCGCTAATAGCTACAGTCAGTTTTTTAAATTTTCATATCTCCTGAAATACAATTATCAGAATAATCTATTGTCACCAAACGCCAAAATTCGATCAAAATCTATTATCGAGTTTTTTGTAATATTTTGGTCGATTTTTATACCCTCCACCATAGAATGGGGGTATATTAACTTTGTTATTCCGTTTGTAACACATCGAAATATTGCTCTAAGACCCCATAAAGTATATATATATTCTGGGTCGTGGTGAAATTCTGAGTCGATCTGAGCATGTCCGTCCGTCCGTCTGTTGAAATCACGCTAACTTCCGAACGAAACAAGCTATCGACTTGAAACTTGGCACAAGTAGCTGCTATTGATGTAGGTCGGATGGTATTGAAAATGGGCCATATCGGTCCACTTTTACGTATAGCCCCCATATAAAGGGACCCTCAGATTTGGCTTGTGGAGCCTCTAACAGAAGCATATTTCATCCGATCCGGCTGAAATTTGGTATATGGTGTTGGTATATGGTCTCTAACAACCATGCAAAAATTGGTCCATAATTGTATATAGCCCCCATATAAACCGATCCCCAGATTTGGCTTGTGGAGCCTAAAAGAGAAGCAAATTTCATCCGATCCGGCTGAAATTTGGTACATGGTGTTGGTGTATGGTGTCTGACAACCATGCAAAAATTGGTTCACATCGGTCCATAATTATATATAGCCCCCATATAAACCGATCCCCAGATTTGGCTTGCGGAGCCTCAAAGAGAAGAAAATTTCATCCGATCCGGCTGAAATTTGGTACATGATGTTGGTATATGGTCTCTAACAACCATGAAAAAATTGTTCCATATCGGTCCTTAATTATATATAACCCCCATATAAACCGATCCCCAGATTTGGCTTGCGGAGCCTCAAAGAGAAGAAAATTTCATCCGATCCGGCTGAAATTTGGTACATGATGTTGGTATATGGTCTCTAACAACCATGAAAAAATTGTTCCATATCGGTCCTTAATTATATATAACCCCCATATAAACCGGTCCCCAGATTTGGCTTGTGGAGCCTCAAAGAGAAGCAAATTTCATCCGATCCGGCTGAAATTTGGTACATGGTATTGGTATATGGTCTCTAACAACCGTGCAAAAATTGGTCCACATCGGTCCATAATTATATATGGCGCCCATATAAACCGATCCCCAGATTTGGGTTGCGGAGCCTCAAAGAGAAGCAAATTTCATCCGATCCGCCTGAAATTTGGTACATGATATTAGTATATGGTCTCTAACAACCATGCAAAAATTGGTCCAAATCGGTTCATAATTATATATAGCCCCCATATAAACCGATCCCCAGATTTGGCTTGCGGAACCTCTAAGAGAAGCAAATTTCATCCGATCCGGCTGAAATTTAGTGCATGGTGTTAGTATGTGGTCTGTAACAACTATGCAAAAATTGGTCCACATCGGTCCATAATTATATCTAGCCCCCATATACACCGATCCCCAGATTTGGCTTGCGAGGCCTCTAAGAGAAGCAAATTTCATCCGATCCGGCTGAAATTTGGTACATGGTGTTAGTATATGGTCTCTAACAACCATGCAAAAATTGGTCCATATCCGTCCGCTTTTACGTATAGCCCCCATATGAACGGACCCCCAAAGTTGGCTTGCGATCGCACTAAGAGAAGCAAATTTCATCCGATCCGGCTGAAATTTGGTACATGGTGTTAGTATATGGTCTCTAACTACCATGCAAAAATTGGTCGAAATCGGTCCATAATTACATATAGCCTCCATATAAGCCGATCCCCCGATTTGGCTTGCGGAGCCTCTAAGAGAACCAAATTTCATCCGATCCGGCTGAAATTTGGTACATGGTGTTAGTATATGGTCCCTAACAACCATGCAAAAATTGGTCCACATCGGTCCATAATTATATATGGCCCCCATATGATCCCCAGATTTGGCTTGCGGAGCCTCTGAGAGAAGAAAATTTCATCCGATCCGGTTGAAATTTGGTACATGGTGTTAGTATATGGTCTCTAACAACTATGCAAAAATTGGTCCACATCGGTCAATAATTATATATAGCCCCCATATAAACCGATCCCCCGATTTGGCTTGCAGACCCTCTGAGAGAAGCAAATTTCATCCGATTCGGTTGAAATTTGTTACGTGATGTTAGTATATGGTATCCAACAACCATGCAGGAATTGGTTCATATCGGTCCATAATTATATATAGCCCCCATATAAACCGATCCCCAGATTTGACCTACGGTGCCTTTTGGAGAAGCAAAATTCATCTCATCTGGTTGGAATTTGGTACGTGGTGATAGTATATGATATTTAACAACCATGCCATAATCATATATATCCCCCATATAAACCGATCCCGAGATTTGGTTTTGGAGCCTCTTGGAGGAGCACATTTCATCCGAGTCAGTTGAAATTTGGTACATTGCGCTAGTATATGGCCGTTAACAACCATGCCTAACTAGGTCCATATCGATCTATAGTTATATATAGCCCTCAGATAAATCGATCCCCAATCACACAAAAATTGGTCCATATCAAGTTCATAATTGTATATATCCCCATAAAAGCGACCCCCATATTTCAATTCTTGCTCCCTACCTACCGCGCAAAAGTCCATATCGATTCGCAATTATTGGTAGACTTGCCTACACATACTTTTTTGTCTAATATATACTACGTATGGACTAACACACAATTTAGAAAACGATTTAAGATACCACAGCCCAAGTAATTCGATTGTGAATGACAGACTTTCGTAGAAGTTTCTACGCAATCCATGGTGGAGGGTACATAAGATTCGGCATGGCCGAACTTACGGCCATATATACTTGTTGTTACTCGTATGTCAATTGTCATATCCAAGCATTTTTATATATTTTAACACTTCAGTTTTTCGTAATTTTCTTAAGAAATCTTATTAAATCGAACTTTTCTAAAATTAATATTTTTGAAGTTTGTTTTGTTATGGTTGGTTTCTTCTTCAACAATTATTATTGTTACGATTTATGCTTAAAACCACATGTTAACTTCAAGAGTAGCTTAACTAACAGAGGAAAAGTATGTTTGTTTGTTTGTAACCTAAATAGTCGCGTCTCAAAATTTTCTTTTATTCATCACAATGTCTTTATTTAGGTAAACTTACGAACGAAGAGTATAAAGAATGAAGAGATCGAAACAAACTACACTGCAGAGTAGGTTTCACCGTACTCTCTTAGAACTAGTCTCCTAGTACAAATACTCTTAACAGACACACATACCAAGTGGCGTGTGAGAAAATTCTGGATCATCACAACCACCATTTTTAGAACTATTTTAATTCTCTAACCAATTATTTTAAGTTTCGATCACACAAATAAATACGAGTATACCTGACAACAATAAAAAAGGAAAAAACCACCTTATTTTTAAAACTTTTTTATTGTTGTAATTTTAAAAAATTCCAAACAAAAGAGTTAAAAAATAATATAGCAATTAAAAATTAAAACAATACTAAAAAGAAAGAAATTTCTTAAGCGAATATCAAAAGGTGTTGCTCTCGAAAGCATTTATCGGGGGATTTAAACTTTTTGAATTCTTGTATTGCTGGCTGGGTCCAGCCCACTTTAATGTGGTGCTAAATAGAAAACAATGGCCATGAATTAGGGAAATATTTTTTTGCTTTTGCTGTTTTAATCTACAATGAAATTAATTTTTCAAAAATAAAATTTTGCCACAACAATAACACAGCTTTTTTCAAAATTTTAATGCAATTTCTTGTATTACAACAACAACAACTACACGTATAATAACAAAAGCCATAAGGAATAAGAAATCACAAAATCAATTTCATTACAAGGTCCCATCCCGTACCGTCCATCATCCTTTCATCATTTCATGGTCGAATTAATGATTTATTCTGGAATTTTTATTTTCTGATAATGGGGATCTTTGCAATGCTTTTGTTATTGTTGTTGTTATTTGATGCCGTTATGCATAAATATCAAATGGTGTATTGACAATTGAACGAACGAGTAAATTGAATGGGCCCTGTTCAATTCACACGGCATATGGTCAATTAGGGCTTCTCAAGTTTTGTTGTTTTCTCGAACCACGCTACTAGCAACAACCACAGGACGACAAAACTCATACACCATGAAAAAGTTTTCTACTGCGATGGCGAAATCCTTTCGGGGGCATCAGAGCGTAAGGCGTTGTAACACCAGTCAATTGCTTGTTTGGAATGGAGAAATATTAGAGTGGGACGTAAGGAAAAAAAAGTATATGATAAGAATAGATTGTTCTATTCTTACCATAATTTTTTTAAAATACAAAAGGAATAAACAAATCTTTAAAATTATTACAAATTAATTAGACAATAAATTTATTATACCCTCCACCATAGGATGGGGGTATATTAACTTTGTCATTCCGCATCCACATCGAAATATTGCTCTAAGACCCCATAAAGTATATATATTCTGGGTCGTGGTGAAATTCTGAGTCGATCTGAGCCTGTCCGTCCGTCCGTCTGTTGAAATCACGCTAACTCCCGAACGAAACAAGCTATCGACTTGAAACTTGGCACAAGTAGTCGTTACTGATGTAAGTCGGATGGTATTGCAAATGGGCCATATCGGTCCACTTTTACGCAAACCAAATTTGGCTTGCAGACCCTCTAAGAGAAGCAAATTTCATCCGATCCGTCTGAAATTTGGTACATGGTGTTTGTATATGGTCTCTAACAATCATGCAAAAATTGGTCCACATCGGTCCATAATTGTATATAGCCCCCATATAAACCAATCCCCCGATTTGGCTTGCGGAGCCTCTAAGAGAAGAAAATTTCATCCGATCCGGCTGAAATTTGGCACATGGTGTTAGTATATGATCTCTAACATCTATGCAGAAATTGGTCCACATCGGTCAATAATTATATATAGCTCCCATATAAATCGATCCCCCGATTTGGCTTGCGGACCCTTTAAGAGAAGCAAATGTCATCCGATCAGCCTGAAATGTGGTACATGGTGTTAGTATATGGTCTCTAATAACTATGCAAAAATTGGTCCACATCGGTCCATAATTATATATAGCCCCCACATAAACCGATCCCCAGATTTTTGGTACTTTGTGCTAGTATATGGCCGTTAACAACCATGCCCAACTAGGTCCATATCGGTCTATAGTTATATATAGCCCTCAGATAAATCGATCCCAATCACACATAAATTGGTCCATATCAAGTTCATAATTGTAGCCACCATATAAGCGACCCCCATATTTCAATTCTGGCTCTCCACGTACCGCGTAAAGTCCATATCGATTCGTAATTATTTGTAGACTTACCTATACATAACTTTTTTGGCTAATATATGCCACGAATGGACTAACTCACAATTTAGAAAACGATGTTAAGAAGTGTTAAGATAACATACCTTGCCATCGGTAAGTATTACCACAACGCAAGTAATTCGATTGTGGGTAACAGTCTTTCGCAGAAGTTTCTACGCAATCCATGGTGGAGGGTACATAAGATTCGGCCGTATATACTTGTTGATTATTTTTATTAATTTTTGTGTATTTATTTTAGAAAAAAAATTTAACAAAAAAACATCGTCAATTTTGACGAAATTTGACTCTCGAAGATCACAACGAGAATTTACGAAGAGCTAATGCTTCTTCTGTCTCTGATCTGTCTTCATCACAAGCCAGACAGTCTGGAGAAGGAGTGCCTATATTCCTGGTTCCTCTGTATGGAGTTTTCACATTTACTGATTCACATTTGGTAGAATTCTACCAAAAGTGGTAGAATAAAATTTTAACAAAAAATTTTTTAGAAATAAAATTTTAACAAAATTTTGTATAGAATAAAATTTTGATCAAATTTTCTATAGAAATAAAATTTTAAAAACAATTTCTGTATAAATAAAATGTTAACAATTTTTTTCTATGGAAACAAAATGTTGAGAAGTTTTTTTTTAAATAGAAATAAAATATTGACAAAATTTTCTAAATATTCAATATCTTTAAAAATTTTATTTTTCGTATTGGTCTATTTCGTCAAAGTCCATTGTGAGTAAACTCTCCCTTTTTAAAGATGTAGTAAGTTTCCCTTGTTGGTGCCAGCTAAATCTTTAAAGAATTCAAAATTCGACACATTTATCATAACATATAATATATACTACAATAACTTCTGCTATGTAGAGGAGAGAATTGAAGTATATGAGAGGTAGAGTATAAACGTATTGGAGTCCAAAAGAGAATTATCATATTAGGATTAGGGAGATATACTCTGGGGATTCTTTAAATAACATATCTAATAATAATATAACTTATAATATAAATAATACAACTAATTAAGTAATATATTAAAGTGGAAACATACGTAAAATAAACACGTATTAATAATAACACTAACTAATAATTTTATTACTCGGTGGTCACCTTTTTCTCTCCTCCACTCTGAATATATATGTGAGAATGAAAAATATGAGAGGGACAGTATAAACGTATTGGAGTCCAAAAGAGAGTTATAAAATGAGTATTAGAGGGGTATACTTTGGGGATTCTTTAAATAATATATCTGATAATAAAATAACTTATAATTTAAATAAAATAACTATTTATTAATTAATTAATATATAAAAGTGGATATTATATACGTTAAATAAACGCGTATTAATAATAACACTAACTAATAATTATTTTACTCGGTGGGCATTTAATTCCCTGTAGGAAGTCTGGGGACATGTGTCTCTATGTCACCACTTTTGTCAACTATTACGGTGACATTGTCGATAATTTGTCTACAGCTTGTCTACAAATAGTTCTCTGGCTTTAATGTGTAGAGAAATTTATGACAAATGAGAGTCAATGCTTCTTCTTCCTTTTCCTTGTTTCGCTTTTTTTGGTTGTGAAAACACGTGGTATCGCAATAATTGGACAATAGTTTAAAAAGAAAAGTGAGTTTTATAAGTGAATTAAAAAATGAATAAAAGAAATTACAAAAGACTTGTGAAAAAGCAATTAAAATTGTACAAGGATAGAGCAAATGCAGAAGAGGAGTTAATTTCTAGAGACATCACTTTCATTGATTTTATGCTGCAAGAAGAAAATTGTGAAACTTTTGAAGATTTTGAGTTAGCAGATTTGCCCACTCCAACTCTGAATTTGAGGGAAAAACTGAAGCAGTGGTACATCGAAACATCGCCTTCCAGAAAGTGTTTGGAGAAGCTGCTCAGTATATTGCAGGAGGAAGGCCTAGACGTTTAATTTATTTTATTAAATATACATAATTAATTTAATTTAATTTAATTAAATATACATAATAAATATGATTTTAATATCTAATTTTACGCCTTTTTATTTGGTAAAAAAGTGTTGACAAAATGGTGACAATGGACTACTGATTCAGCGGTTCCCATGTCTCCATATGGTTCCAAAAGTACCACCTAGTCAGTAGTTCTTATGTCAGTAGTTCATTCTCAATGACAAGTACATGTTAAATGTCAATAGAATTTTACATTGTCTGGGTATATTTGGTCAGTAGTACTGGCGACACAGTCAATAGTAAGTCAGTACTGTTTCACTATTGACATTTCCTACAGGGTTGTTTTTCAGGCCTCCACTCTCAATATATTTGTGAGAATGAGATATGTGAGAGGGAGACTGTAAACGTATTAGAGTCCAAAGGAGAATTATAAAATGAGTATGGGGAAGGTATACTGTGGATAATAAAACTAATAATAACATGAATTATAATTTAAATAATATAAAAAATTAATAAGTAAGGAATATAATAAAGGGGATACATGCGTTGTCTTTATATATTAATAATAACACTAACTAACAATTGTGAACTCAGTGGCCTTGTAATCTTTGAAATTAAGATATTTGTCTGGCCTCCTCTATCAACGTTCCCATCTATTAAACTTTTATCGCTTGCAAATATATCGATTATGATTTTCCAAATTGTTTAAATGTGCAAAATTGTTTGGAGAGGATTTTTGTTGTATTAAGATTTCATATTTTTTTGTTCAACAGGCATTTCAAAAAAATTTTACAATTCATTGTTTTCGCATCAATAGTCAAATTGAAGCTCTAGCATAATATCAGCAATGATTGCATTGTGGATATAAAAAAACACCCTTTTGTCATTGACGATACGATATGTGAAAAGGTGGTTAATATGCCTTATTTTTTGAATTTTCAGGGTATGGGATGTTAACAAAAAATCATGAGTATGAGTACAGCACACCGTCACACATTGCATGTTGCACACTCTCTTATATTTATTTTTTTGTTTATTGTGATTTGAAAGCTACGTGGTTAATTTGTGATTGAATTCTTATATGGCTTTTTGAATTAAATAATTATTTGAAAATATTTGTAAATTATAGGGCAAATGTTGTCAATTGGAACGTGTTTAATTTATGAACGATGATTACATTTAAAGAAAGGATTTAAAATGTCCTAGGAGGAGGAGGAGGGGGGAACGAAGGATAATGCATTGCACTCATCCATGCAACATGCAGACGACAAATTATGACAATCATTGATTAAAATCTATGGGGAGGGAGGTGAATTATTGAAGTTTGAACAATGCATGCGTTTCTTAATTTAATTTGAAATACTAATAGGGTGGGACGACTACATTATAACCAGCAACACTTAATAGACAAACACTCATATTATATTAATGAAATTGATTCAAAATTCGTAGAACCTTTGTCGATATATTGAAAATATTTTCTTGTTACCATTTGAAAATTCGAATTTTCAGAACTTTTGCTTTTTTCTTAAATTAATTTCCAAATTTTTGCATTTTGTCCAAAAAAAAATGTAAATTTCTTCAGGCTGGCTGACTGAGATCCAGAGTGTTTGGTGGTAATTATGAGTTAGAAATGAAGCGGGAATCTGCTTTTAAGGTATTATTTGTTGATACATGCTAAGGGCGATAGTGCACCCAGAAAAAAGTGACCCTTCTTTAAGTTAAAATGAACTCATTGTGAAGAAAGTTGAACTTCGTATAGCGCCAAAGACATTTTTATTTGTTTGAACGATGTGATTTTCGTAGAAATTAGGAATAATGCATTCCATATATTAGTTAACATTTTCCTATATTTATATACCACTATACTACAGAATGAAAAAATTTAACTAATTTGAATTCATATATGGAATGATTTTATTGAAATTTTTTCATTCATTTCGACAAATCTTACACATTTGTGGTAAAACTTTTACTTCATAATTAGAACTGCTTACCTTCGTTTTTAAATACAATTTTATTTATTTCTATAACCAATTTTATCTTCAATAAAAGACATGTTTTATTAATATATTGAATATATTTATTAAGAATCAACAGCATCGAATCTCTTTGAAATATTAGTTTATTATTCCACTATTTCCAATTTCCGTGTGATATTATCAAATATAAAACGCACTTTTTCTTCTTCTTGTACTTTTCACTTTTAATAAGTTGCTGCCTAACGATTTTGTCCTCCTTTTACAATTTCAATACCTACAAATATAAAAAAATCATAAAACATTTTTGTTGCAAAAGGTTAGCGTCACTGAATATTACCTGATAATTGAAGATTCCAAAATGAAGACAAATGAAAGGGTTGTTATTCTGCTGGTGTTTTCTTTCTTTATACACTATCACGAACATTGATAGATTTATGTAAAAAAAACGAAAATTTTTCTCACTAATTTAAAATAACAAATATTTTATATATTTTATTTGTTATTTATTATATTATTTTACCATATTATTTTTTAACAATCTCTCCGTATACCAAAACAACGCGATTCCAACTAAAAAAACAACCGACGCGCAAATATATCGATTACACCCACGCGCAAACACATCGATTACGATGACAGGTATCGATTACAGGTAGACAATAGAAATTTAGGAAAATTTCCTATATTCTAACAAGTGTGTTTCCTTAAGTTTTGAAAGGATTGCATACTTCTTAGTACGAATGAACTAAAATATTTTTCTATGCCAAGTGTTGTTCGTATGTATGAAAAACTTTCTATTATAAAGGAAGTCGCAATTATCATTTTATAAGAAATTTTACTAATTTTAAGGAAACTTGCTTTTAGTTCGGTTTTTGTTTATTTTTACGAATGCTTTGTTATCGGTGAATAAAATTTTCTTTTTCAGTAGTAAATTCTTATACCCAGCGAAGAAAATAGTATGAGTAAAATTCCATGCCTTATTCTAGTTAATGAACTATTCCTAACTGCTTACAGTTTAGGATTTTTTTACTGAAACGAGTAAATTTTATTATTTTTCACAAAAATTTACCTTAATGGAAATAAAATGGATAAACTATATTGATGAAAATTTTTTCCTTTAAGGTGAGTATTAAGTTCGAGTTTAGCCGCTAAAATCGTCATTTTTTCACGATTACTTTTCTTCAATAATCCATTTTAAGGAAAACAAACTTTGTGCAAATTTGCTTTGGGATATTCCCCATCAAGTTAAAATGAAATCTGCAACAAATATGTATAATTTTATGACTTTTTTTACTGCTTTAGTTTTCACTTTAGTGAAAATTAGCGGCTGAACTCGAACTTAATACTCACCTTTAGTTTCGAAGGCACTTTTTTCTGGGTGTGCTGAGTGAATGAATATGATCACCCCAAACATGTGTTAAGAGAAAATGTTTTTTTGAGCGATGAATATAGAAAATTTTTATACCAAAAATGTTGTTTGACGATTTTATAAAATTTGTTAATAAATATGGCACATCCCATCCATATTCTTTGGACTATATATACCACCTATATCAAAATCTCATCCATTTTAGTTCATAGTTTGGAGGTGAGAGAGGATATTTTTGTATCAAATTGTAGGCTTATGACCAACTGGCTTATTAGTCGCTCTTCTGAACATTTGATAGAATATTATATTTTCTTAATTGGTAGATACTTGTATAAGGACATTTACAACCTTTGAAAACACCTTAGGCAGAAATCTCCTAGGATTAATCTTACTCATACAATACATTAGCATATAATAAAAATCTCTATGGTAGACGGAATTTAAAAGCAGAAATATATCACTAATTTATCCCTAACTACATTTGAAAGCCTACAAATTAGTAGAATAATACCTTCATTTAGAAGCTATTTAAAACTGTTAAGAAGTCCTTATGGGCCAGAACAAAAGGTTATTGAGTATGAACGGCGGCCAACCTTCGTCGGCGGGGTTTTTGTTTTGTGGCAAGGTGTCACTTGAAAGTGATAAAAGTAACACTCGGCCCTATCAACAATATCCCTGATGTACACTCACAAACACCTACTCTTACAAAATACACTGAGACACACTTTTTGCCTCCCTCTCTCTCTCTCTCTCTCTCTCTCTCTCTCTTTCTCATGAAAGCATACCACCTAACAGAGATTTAGTCTTTATTCATGAGAATAAAAAGAGACTACTTAGAGACCTGGCTTATAAATGGAGAAATTTAAATGAATGGGATGTCTACGATTGAATTGAATTGAGTATGTATGAGTGTGAGTTTTTAAGAGAGTGAATGACTGAATGAATGTGTGTGATAAGTACCTATAATTGTGTTGCTAAATACCTAATTACGAGCCTGATTTAACCATAAATGGTTACTAATTTGTGGCTGTGGAAAAAAAACAGTTTCTGCTTCAGACTCATTGTGTAGTCGGATGAGTGTATGTATGAATGGCTATGGTGAATATTTGTGAATCTGTTATCCTTTTGTAAGTCCTTTCATTCAACATTCATCATTCTTTCTTTCATTGGATGTTAGACACAACAAGCCCGATTTCCCAAGCAGTTTTCTTTTCAATTATGAAATGATTTGTATGAATTTCAAGTGCTATGCACTTGAATTTTTACATTGTTTATTTGTATGTGTCATATTAAGGTGAGTACTTTAGTAAGAGAGAAAAAAATCGTTTGAAGAATATATCAATGGGAGGAACATGTGTTCATTACCAAAAAGAGTTTGGCTTTAGACACCTAAGTATCAAAGTGTCCTTTTGTGGTTTTGAAATTTTATACTACAAAAAAAAGCCGCTACAGTTTTTATTGTCTTCGGAAACCAGGTGAACACTTGAAAACTCATGATCTCAATATCTAAATGCACATTGGGTTGTTGGGAGAAATTCAGGATGCATAATGGAAAAAAATTATCACTGTAAAAACATTTTGATGATGACAATGAAAATGTTTGTTAGTAATTCGAAATGATTCGCAGTTAAAAAAATATAAAAAAAGATTATAATATAATGAAATTTCGTTGTAATTTTGAATTAATTTCGTTGACTCACTTTTAGTGGCGAATGAATGAAAATATTTTTTTTTATTTTTTTGGAAATTTTCTACATAATTTTCCTTATGAACTAAACTTGAGTATATGGTTTAATGACCGTAAACATCAGTTCAATGTGAAATAAATCAGAAGAAAATTTTCGTACGATTCCCAAAATTAGTCAGAATGAACTACTGTATGATTAAAATGGTCCTAATTTGGCACCAATGATTTTTATACCCTAAACCACAAAGTGGTCAGGTTATAATAACCTTGATCTCCCAAAAAATGTCCCTACCAGAAATATTGATTTTAGACCCCATAAAATATATACCGATCGACTCACAATCACCTCGATCTAGCCCTGGGTGCCCGTCCGGCAGTCCGTCCGTCCATGTATTTGTTGTTCACAGGATTCCGGTCGCAATTATTAACCGATTTTGATGAAATTTGGTATGTAGCGCTTTATTGCCACAAGGACGGACGCTATTGAATTTGGAAAAATCGGATCAAATTTAGATATATCTCCCATATATCTGTATCGCCCGATTTCGATAATGGGGGCGTCAAATTTAACACAAAGTAATCCATTTGACCACCCTTTAAGTGTGCCAAATTTCATCGAAATCGGTTCAGATTTAGTTATAGCTCCCATATATATGTATCGCCCGATTTTTGCAAATTTGGCCATAAATCCCTTATTTTCAACCGATCTGACTCAAAGTTGGCCAAATCTAAATTTCCATAGCACTTACTATATGTGCAAAAAAACATCGAAATCGGCTCAGATTTAGCGATAGCTCCCATATATATGTATCGCCCGAATTTCACAAATTTGGCCATAAAGGGTGGTACGGTCAAAATTTGTTCAATATAAACTTGACGTATTTCTTTCAATTTTGCATTTAAAAAACCTGAACACCCCTCATTTTGAAGGTGTGTGTGTGTGTAGAATGTTGCTCCTATTTTGTTTTTAGAATTCACTCTTCAGTTGTCAAAATGCCGTCCAAGCAAGAAGAGCAGCGTATCAAAATTTTGCTCGCGCATCGAGAAAATCCGAGCTACTCGCACGCAAAGCTGGCAAAATCGCTAAAAGTTGCCAAATCAACCGTTACAAATGTAATTAAAGTGTTTGGGGAACGTTTGTCGACAGCCAGGAAGTCTGGATCGGGGGGAAATCGAAAACCGGAAAGAGAGTTGCCGGTAGTTTCAAGCGAAACCCTAATCTCTCTCTCTGAGATGCCGCAAATAAGCTGGGTGTATCGTCTACAACCGTGCATCGAGCCAAAAACGAGCCGGACTATCGACTTACAAGAAGGTAGTGACTCCTAATCGCGGTGATAAACAAAATACGACGGCCAAAGCGCGATCCCGGAGGCTGTACACGACGATGCTGACGAAGTTTGACTGTGTGGTAATGGACGATGAAACCTACGTCAAAGCCGACTACAAGCAGCTTCCGGGACAGGAGTTTTATACGGCAAAAGGAAGGGGAAAGTTATCAGATATTTTCAAGCACATAAAACTGTCAAAGTTCGCAAAGAAATATCTGGTTTGGCAAGCCATCTGTACCTGTGGCTTGAAAAGCAGCATTTTCATAGCTTCCGGGACTGTCAACCAAGAAATTTACGTGAAAGAGTGTTTGAATAAACGTCTGCTGCCTTTCCTGAAGAAACACGGTTGTTCCGTATTGTTTTGGCCGGATTTGGCATCTTGCCATTACGGTAAAAAGGCCATGGAGTGGTACGCCGCCAACAACGTGCAGGTGGTTCCCAAGGACAAGAACCCTCCCAACACGCCAGAGCTCCGCCCAATTGAGAAATACTGGGCTATTGTCAAGCGGAACCTAAAGAAGACCAAAAAAACTGCTTAGGACGAGCAGCAGTTCAAGGCAAACTGGCTTTCTGCGGCTAAGAAGGTGGACAAGGTGGCTGTACAAAATCTGATGGCAGGTGTAAAGCGTGAGACCCGACAATTCGGATTTGGAAAAGAGAAAGCCTAACTGAATATTTTTCCTGAATTTTATACAAATTGAACTTGAAAAAGAAATTTAATTTGATTTTTTTAATAAACGATTTCACCGATTTACACGCGTTTTCCCTTGACCAAATTTTGACCGTATCACCCTTTAAAACCCTTATTTATCAACCGATCATACACAAATTTGGCTGACTCTATGTGTAAAACATCATTCAAATCGGTTCAATTTTATATATAGCTCCCATATATATATAGCGCCCGATTTTCAAAAATGTTCACTTCATAACCTTATTTTTGACCATAGTGGCCTCATTTCTTAACCGATCTTACTCTAATTTAGCACAAGGTATAAACCAAATCTGGAAAATATCATTCAAATCGGTTCAGATTTGAATGATATTTTCAGATTCCCAAATGTGGCCATAGGTTATGTTAGGTGGCGCCCGATGTATCAGGCTCACTTAGACTATTCAGTCCATTGTGATACCACATTGGTGAACTTCTCTCTTATCACTGAGTGCTGCCCGATTCCATGTTAAGCTCAATGACAAGGGACCTCCTTTTTATAGCCGAGTCCGAACGGCGTTCCACATTGCAGTGAAACCACGTGGAGGAGTTTTGATACCCTCAGAAATGTCACCAGCATTACTGAGGTGGGATAATCCACCGCTGAAAAACTTTTTGGTGTTCGGTCGAAGCAGGAATCGAACCCACGACCTTGTGTATGCAAGGCGGGCATGCTAACCATTGCACCACGGTGGCTCCCAAATGTGGCCATAATACTCTTATCTATTAATCAATGTTGCTCAAATTTCAAACGTACATGTATTAGCTGATCGTATTTAGATTTACATGTAGGTTTTACATATTGACCTATTTTCAGAAATTTGGATTTATTACCCACACTAATTGAATGATTTCCTCTTTTTAATAATGGACTCATGCATGTAACTCTGTAGGTTCCGAATCAACTATAGCTCCTAATATCAGACATTTCTGTTCAGATTGTGATAAAACACCCATGTTCTTAAATGTGGAAATGCGGTTTTCCCCAAACCTATACCATTGATACCCCACAAGCAATGTTCACTAATTCAGTAGAGGTGGTAAAGGGTATGATATAGTCGGCCCCGCCCGACTTTCTACTTTACTAACTTGTTTTCTTTAATTTTATTTGATTTTTTCTTCTACACTGAAAAAATATTGTGGTTAAGCCAGAGATTTCACGTCCTTCAAAATACGAAAGTTTTTCTTTGTCCAAAAGTCGACTGGTCTTTAATAATGCTGAAAAATTCTTTAAAGTTAATGAAATATTTTCAGTTAGATAACTTTTGTTTCTTCACCACAAATCAAAAAAAATATATAAATTAAAATTTGTGTCCTACAATCAAGTGCGCAAAACTAAAATTTAAAAGAGAATTGTGTCTTAAATTTATCTTTATTTCAATTCTCCGCTTCTTTGGCTCGGAATCAATACCAAAATCATTAGTTTAAAATTTTTGGAACCGGGCATGATTTTTTTTCAGTGTACGAGGATGTAATTGTAGGCAAAAAGTATATCAGGTCATTACTTGCATTAATAATGCATTCTAGACATCGCGAAAAGTGGAATACAATTTATTTCAATTTTCGCATGAGAAAGTTCAAACTGTTACTTTTTGTTCTGTGGACCGATCTTACCAAATTTCTTTGCTTATTGGCAAGGTGCAGTGCACATCGTGCACTGATCATTTATCAATTTCATAAATATTTCATTGCTTTCAGTTGACTGTCATAAAAGTACAAAATTTATTTAATTTTTTTTCCTCACCATAACTTGGGTCTGTCTCTCTCTCTCTCCCTCTCCCTCTCCCTCTATGATTTGAGAAATGGCAAAGGATTTATTTTTCCTAACGAATTTTTTTGTACCATACCTTTCTATTACACGCTCGAATTCCCCTGTATCTCATCAATTTTAATTAATCATGAAAATGAATGAAATTTACATTTTTCAGTTTTTGCTACAAATTTCCCACTTGGTGGACTGAAAGAGTTTTTATCGTCGTTTCATGCAAATACCATAAAATGACCAATAGAGGCCCCCATAGATGATGAAATACTATATGTAAAAGGTGTGGATGGACGATGGATGGTGTGGCTGAGTTCCTCAAAATTGGATGATCTTTATGTGTGGCATATCAGAATGTTTATGGCCCAATGCCAGACTATATAAAATTAAAAAAAAATATACAATTTTAATTAAATGGGCATAAGTACATCTGACAAAAAGCAAAATCAGTGAAAACCTATTTAATAGGAACTGCTAACAATTTGTTGCAACAAATTAACGATTAACGAGTGCACAATGTTGCTTCTTTCATTTTTGAAAGTAGCAATATTTGGTATTTAACTAGAAATTAAATTTAATTTTGAAGCATTTTAAAAAGGCAGAGCATCCAATGTAGATTTTTAAATGAAATCTATATCGTGATCACATAGACAAATATATATTTTTTCTTTTCAATTGTTTTTTTTATACCCTGCGCCACACTGTGCAACCAGAGAAGGAATATGATCACCTCAAACATATTTTAAGAGCAAAATTTTATTTTTGGGTGGTGACCATTTAACATGGTTTTCGCAACCATGTTCTTTTCTCGGAAATCATGTATCTGATTTCGGCAAGCAGGTTATATTTGGCGAGAAAATAACATTTTAGTGACAAACATGTTACATGGTCACCATACAAACATAACATTTTGCTCTTGAAACATGTTTGAGGTGATCATATTCCTTCGCTGCGTGTGGAACAGGGTATTATAAGTTAGTGCATATGTTTGCAACACCCAGAAGGAGACGAGATAGACACATGGTGTCTTTGGCAAAAATGCTCAGGGTGGGCTCCTGAGTCGATATAGCCATGTCCGTCTGTCCGTGAACACATTTTTGTAATTAAAGTCTAGGTCGCAGTTTTAGTCCAATCGACTTCAAATTTGGCACAAGTATGTGTTTTGGCTCAGAACAGAACCCTATTGATATTGGAAGAAATCGGTTCAGATTTAGATATAGCTCCCATATATATATTTCGCCCGATATGGACTTATATGGCCCCAGAAGCCAGAGTTTTACCCTAATTTGATTAAAATTTTGCACAAGAAGAACAATTAGTACTATAGTCAAGTGTGCCAAATTTTATTGAAATCGGTTCAGATTTAGACCGTATTAGCCCGATATGGACTAATACGGTCCCCAATTTGGTTGAAATTTTGCATTAGGAGTACAATTAGTAGTGTTGTCAAGTGTGCCAAATTCTATTGAAATCGGTTCAGATTTAGATATAGCTCCCATATATATCGTTCGCCCGATTTACACTCATATGACCACAGAGGCCAATTTTTTGCTCTGATTTGATAGAAATTTTGCATAAGGAGTAGAATTAGCATTGTAGCTACGCGTGCCAAATTTGGTTGAAATCGGTTCAGATTTAGATATAGCTCCCATATATAGCTTTCGCCCGATTTGCACTCATATGACCACAGAGGCCAATTTTTTGCCAAATTTGGTTGAAATCGGTTCAGATTTAGATATAGCTCCCATATATATGTTTTTCTGATTTCGACAAAAATGGTCAAAATACCAACATTTTCATTGTAAAATCGCCACTGCTTAGTCGAAAAGTTGTAAAAATGACTCTAATTTTCCTAAACTTCTAATACATATATATGGAGCGATAAATCATAAATACACTTTTGCGAAGTTTCCTTAAAATTGCTTCAGATTTAAATGTTTCCCATATTTTTATACCCACCACCATAGAATGGTGATGGGGGTATAATAAGTTTGTCATTCCGTTTGTAACACATCGAAATATCGATTTCCGACTATATAAAGTATATATATTCTTGATCAGGGAGAAATTCTAAGACGATATAACGATGTCCGTCTGTCCGTCTGTCTGTCTGTCTGTCTGTCTGTCTGTTGTAATCACGCTACAGTCTTCAATAATGAAGCAATCATGCTGAAATTTTGCACAAACTCGTCTTTTGTCTGCAGGCAGGTCAAGTTCGAAGATGGGCTATATCGGTCCAGGTTTTGATATAGTCCCCATATAAACCGACCTCCCGATTTGGGGTCTTGGGCTTATAGAAATCGTAGTTTTTATCCAATTTGCCTGAAATTTGAAATCTAGAGGTATTTTATGACTATAAAGAGGTGTGCCACAAATGGTTAGTATCGGTCCATGTTTTGGTATAGCCCCCATATAGACCGATCTCCCGATTTTACTTCTTGGGCTTATAGAAACCGCAGTTTTTATTCAATTTACTTGAAATTGGAAATCTAGAGGTATTGTAGGACCACAAATACGTGTGCCAAAAATTGTGAGTATCGGTCCATGTTTTGGTATGGTCCCCATATAAAACGACCTCCCGATTTGGGGTCTTGGGCTTATAGAAATCGTAGTTTATATCCAATTTGCCTGAAATTTTAAATCTAGAGGTATTTTATGACCATAAAGAGGTGCGCCAAAAATTGTGAGTATCGGTTCATATTTTGGTATAGCCCCCATATAGACCTATCTCCCGATTTTACTTCTTGGGCTTATAGAAACCGCAGTTTTTATTCAATTTACCTGAAATTGGAAATCTAGAGGTATTGTAGCACCGCAAATACGTGTGCCAAAAATTGTGAGTATCGGTCCATGTTTTGGTATAGCCCCCATATAAAACGACCTCCCGATTTTGGGTCTTGGGCTTATAGAAACCGTAGTTTCTATCCAATTTGTCTGAAATTGGATATCTAGAGGTATTTTAGGACCATAAAGAGGTGTGCCGAAAATGGTGAGTATCGGTCCATATTTTGGTATAGCCCCCATATAGACCGATTTCCCGATTTTACTTCTTGGGCTTCTAGAATCCGAAGTTTTTATCCTATTTGCCTGAAATTGGAAATCTAGAGGTATTTTCGGGTCATAAAGAGGTGTGCCGAAAACGGTGAGTATCGGTCCATATTTTAGTATAGCCCCCATAAGAACGATCTCCCGATTTAACTCCTTGGGTTTCTAGAAACCGTAGTTTTTATCTGAATTGCCTGAATTTGTAAATATTCTGATATTTTAGGCTCACAAAAACGTGTATCGGATTAAGTTTTTATCGGTCCATTTGGTAATGCCTCCATATAGACCAACTTCACTTCTGGAGGGTGTAGAAGGCCAACTGGTCATGAAAATTGCTTGAAACTCAATGTAAAATTTCCAAATTTTACTTCTCGGGTGAAAATCTACAGATTTAAGATTTCAAATCAAGACGTTATTTTATAATTTTCTTGCACACTTACAAGAGATGTTAATGATTCCTCTAAAACTCAAACAAAAATGGTTCTTATAAATCCAGAATCTGATATAGTCGTCATAGGTGAAATCTTTAAATTTATCTTCGGGAAGTGTCCTCAAGTCCTCAAGCCCTCCTGAAATTTCAAAGGAAACCCTAATATTTGGTTCATGGTGATGGGTATTTAAAATTCGGCCCGGCCGAACTTAGTGCTGTATATACTTGTTTTTACTAACATTGTGTTCCACCCTAGTGCATTAGCCGACTTAAAATTTGAGTCTATAGATTTTGTAGAAGTCTATCAAATTCTGTCCAGATCGAGTGATATTTAAATGTATGTATTTGGGACAAACCCCAACACAAAAATTTAGATCTACACAGTGGTGCAGGGTATAATATAGTCGGCCCCGCCCGACTTTATACTTTCCTTACAAGTTTTTTTTTTTGTGGATTGTCGTATTTTTGCCAACCTTCCACCCACAATCAATCAATTTCAAGCTGCTATAATAATTTTGCAAAAATTTAGCTCAGAAAATTTTAATAAAATGTAAATTTGATTGTATGATTGGTTGTACAAATAATCTCATTACCATTCAGACAACTTCAAATTGATTTTATAATGGATAATTGTCTGCCACCGAATTGACAAATTTATATCGGCTAAGTCGACAAGGCACCGGAGGCAAAAATTTTGTATCAGCCGCCACCGACAAAAATGGGTCGGCTTCATTCTCTGCTCCCCACTCATATTCACTGACCATGGGATCAAAATAAATACCGAATATTATAGGGAAAATATCCGAAAGCTAGTATAAAAATCAATTATTTCGGCTACACCATGGACATTCCAACAGGACCCAGCACCATCCGTAAAAATGAAGTTTTACAGCCCCAAGGCCATCAAAACTTAAGTTGTTGATAAAACCAAGTCCAATCCAATACGTCTTGAAGAGCCATATCAAGATTTCTCTCTTCGAAAACTGGAGACTTCTTTCTTTTCTTTTATTATTCAAAAAGAATATGAATTTATTCTCAGCTCCCCTCTTTCTCTCTCTCTCTCACACATCTGTATATCTTTGTATTTTTTCTCTTGCTTGTCTCTTTTTCCCAGTATTAACAAAATCAATTTAGTCTCACTTCCAGTTCTTGTTAGGCATTTTATTGTTAAGCATTATGGCAATTATTCCGCTTGATTTGCAAAATTCAATTGGCCTTTGTTTTGCCTCAATCCATCGGTGATGAGAAACCATGGAATAAGTGGCTGTTAATCGTTTTGTGCCGCACTCAAATTACAAAAAAAAAATCTAGTCAATCCATACCACACCACTATAAGGCTATGCATTCCATTTTGTGATTCTTTTTTTTACGTTTTTCCATCGATTGCTTGTCATTATTATGGTCTGTTTACGGAGTTTCAAGAAACAATTTTTTTCCCTTCTGATTTTGTCTTGTCCTTTTGCTAGTAGATCTATGAGGGAAGAAGAAACAAATTGCCAGCTTTGGCAACTGTCACACATCCGTTCGTATTTTTTGTTTGCTTCTTGGTCTATTCCTCAGTTTTATTGTCACAAGGATATAAAAGAATGAACGAACGAATGTTCATCGCAGAGATGACGGTGTCATCTCAATATCCCCCCCGTTGGGAGATTGAGTTTGTTGCCTTGCTTTTGTTAATTGAAGAAAATTGGAACAGCGCTTGCCTAAAAGCGGAAACAGGAAACTCTCAGAAAATTGAAATGTTTTGCAAGAGGACAAAGTACAGAAGAATATTTTTAATTTGTGGGATTGTTGCAAAAATTTCTTGCAAATGCAAAGAAGTTTATATTCGGCAAGATTGGATGCTTAAGAGCTAAGGTATGACACAAGAGAATTTATTATGTCAAACATGCTTTCTCTTACTTCCAAAACCTTCTCAAGAGAACTTTCATGGAAGTGAAATAGATAAAGGCATATGATCAAATCCCCGAGGGCGTGATTGTTTCTTTGTTTTAATTTAATCTTTACTGTTGTTTTACTGTTTAATTTATTTTTAATTCTTTTTTTGAGACATTTAATTGTCCAAAATTTTAAATTTCGCTTAAAACGGTCAAAGAGCGTATTGTCTAAGTCTCTTCAAAAAACTTCATTGGGAGTGAAAAACATTGATAGAGGACACCTCAAAGGAAAAGTTTGTGGAATAACCTCTAAATTGTTTTCCTGGGGGATGCTAATTTTTAATGCCGATGCCACAATGGGCCATCATCAAGGTTAGGTCTGCATTATGCGAATAATTTTATTGTTTTGTAATTTTTCTTTCGCCTATTTTTTAAACTATTAGTTAGTTATATTGCAAATATTATTATTTATATTAAAATATTCTTTGTTTATTTTTTTAGTTACGTTTCTTAACAACTCCTAATATATTTCATGTTATTCCACAATTTTTGTTCCTGGCATTTATCCTTGACATTCACCCCACTTTAGGGGTTAGTTGTCCTTGACAACACAATTCTTTATATTTATTTTATTATGATTTTTTGTTTTGTTATATTACAAAACTATTATTTCATTTGCATTGCATTCCATTTAGCACCACCACTTACTCCACACTTAAGCACCTGCTCCTAATTGATTCAATGGTTATTTCATCGCTCACCCTATCCAAGATCAACCAACTTGACATAGCGTGTCAAGTTAGTTTCTTTGTTTTTGGAAATACAACAATTGCATGTAAAATTAGAAGAAAATCTGTATAGAGGCCTAATGAAAGGGGAAAAACCAACTGCTTCATTTAAATTAAAACAAACGGAAATTAAATTAAACTTGAAAACTTCTACGGCCCTTAGAGTATGGTTCCCAAAATAACAATTTGTCAAAATAATTTATGAAGTAACGACGGAAGCAAAAGTGGTCGTGAAACGGAAGTTAAATACCAAAATGTAGCTGAATAATACATGTTTGTCCTAGAAGAAAGGTGTTCTAATCAATTTTGACTTAATTTTTGGAAAAATTTGGAAATTGGATCAAAAGATGTAATGCCCATTCCCGGCGAGTATTTTGACAAAATTTTTTTATAGAAATAAAATTTTGACAAAATTTTCTATAAAAATAAAATTTTGCCAAAATTTTCTATAGAAATAAAATTTTGACAAAATTTTCTATAGAAATAAAACGTTGACAAAATTGTCTATAAGAATAAAATTTTGACAAAATTTTCTATAGAAATAAAATTTTGACAAAATTTTTCATAGAGAAGAAATTTTGACAAAATCTTCTAAAGAAATAAAATTTTGACAAAATTTTCTATAAAAATAAAATTTTGCCAAAATTTTCTATAGAAATAAAATTTTGACAAAATTTTCTATAGAAATAAAACGTTGACAAAATTGTCTATAAGAATAAAATTTTGACAAAATTTTCTATAGAAATAAAATGTTGACAAATTTTTCTACAGAAATAAAATTTTAACAATATTTTCTATAAAAAAATTTTGACAAAATTTTTTATAGAGATGAAATTTTGACAAAATTTTCTATAGAAATAAAATTTTGACAAAATTTTCTATAGAAATAAAGTTTTGACAAAATTTCCTATAGAAATAAAATTTTAGCGAAATTTCCCTTCCAAACATATTGAACAGAATTGGGGCGTGCACAAGGCCTTGGTTGATGTATTTCCTATAGGTATGAAAAAACAATTCCGAGAATTACATTCCTAACTTTACTCGAATGATTCCTCTTTGAAAAACTACGAACACTTTGCATATAACATAGCAGGAATATGCAGAAATCTTCCAAAGATATTATTTATTTGGTCTTATCCGAAAGTTTACTTTGGCAAAGATTAGGTTAGGTATAGCGACATCCAGTTCTTTTCAGTCCAATGTGGTTCCATAGATGGTGAACTTATCTCTTATCAATGAGTGCTACGTTTTTTGCACAATATAAACAATTTGACCTTAAAGAATTCGGTATTACAAATATCATTCGGTATAACAAATATCATTTCAATTGCTCTCTTTTTTAGGAGAATCTCATTTCTCATATACCTATTAAATAAATTTCAAAATTCTTTTTTTTTTATTTTTGTTCAATCTTATGTCTTATCATTTTTCTAATCTTGAGGAAATAATATTAAATTACAAATATTTTCAATCTTTATTATGCAAATCACCCAGATATTCAACATGCTACCTAATTGTTCAACACTGTTAATCAATGTAATCTTTTTTGGAAAGCTATGTTTTTGCTTTTGGTTTTTTGTTCACAAGAATCATAAATACCACAAACAGTCATAATTTGTCATCCATTATCCTACTTAGAAAATGCTTTAGAAACCACAAACCATCAACCCTCCTTGTCAAGAGGCCTTCAGTAAACATCGTTGTGCAACACACAGCACAGCAGAAGAGAGCGACACATGATACAAATTAGACCAACTGAAATGACTGGCTAACAATTTAACGCATTAAAAACGCTCAACGCGAGTTATTTCCTCCCTTCCTCTTTCGAAAAAAAATCGGAAATAATTAGCATATGAATTCAGGCTGATAGCATGATTTAAAAACTACTGTCTCTCATCCTATGCCACATAGAGACAGTAAGGAAGCAGTCAGTATTTTACTTTCTTCAGTAGTTAAGTATGGTGGAATAAAGGATAGGGGATATCAGAGAATTTAATATACACACAAGCATAAACACAGTAGTCGAAAGTGAAGTATTAGCTTTTTGAGAGAAAAAGTGGTATTAGCGACAATGATTTCAAAGTGAATTTTCTTCATCTTCTTCATCATTTACAATGAGGACAAATTTGAAGAGCCCATTTAGTTTGATATGTCACTTATGTGACATATTCTGAATCATTAAACTCTGGAGAGGGAAATTGGTGAGTAGGGGAAAGAGACAAAACAATTGTTCGGAATGTGCCATTATATCTTATTTTTAAATTTACCCAGAATTCCACTATGTGACTGTGATTACTAAAATCTAGCCAACCTTACCTTAATCACAGTAAATCCAATAAAACTGTAATTTAATTTGAAGTTACACATTGTTTTACTAACTTTGTTCACATCCTCCCTTTAGGCTATGATAACACTCACAAAAAGCCATAGAAATGACTATCTCTAGAACAACAACTTATATTTATGATATATTTTATAGGTGTGTGTCTGTTATACACTCTTGTGAAATGTTAACTCTCTCCTCTACAATATCTACTCGTAGAACCAAATATGGAAATGTTTTGTGTGTTTGTTTGCTTGTAGGCATAAGCATTTGTGATGTTGCCACTCATATTAGTTTGTTTACTCTATCTTCCCTTGTTATGAAGTGTTAACAGGTGTTGTATTTCACAAAAAAGAGTTTTATTTGATGTTTTAGTTTTATTAATTTAATTTAATAGTTCACGGAATTCATTTTCATATGCAAGCCATAAAACCATAAACTATGATATAGAATATGGGTATAGGTTAGGGTATAGAGAAATATGGGAGAGCCGATTATTATGAGTGAAAAATTTGTTATATGATGGTTTCCTAGCTTTTATGAGAATGTAAGCACTTAGCAACTTTGGAATTTTCAACGGGATCAGACATGTATTTTATTTCTAGAAAATTGATATGAGTTATATGGTCAGTAATTCGATTATTAATTTTGGATGGTAAATCGCACATGCCCGAAAGATGGATACCACGGGTAAATCCAAACTCTTGTATTGGATGCCAACCGATTGAAATAGTGTTGCCAGTATTGAGAATTTTGGGAATTTTGCCAGTATTGAGAATTTTGGGATGCTGGGTATTTTTCGAAATCTATTCAATCAGTTTCTCCAAGTCGCAAGAATATTGGATCAAAATGGGTATTTTGGGAAAAGAGCTACTAAAAAAATTTCTTATGTAACGGAAAAAGTATAATTTTGAACAAATTTTCATCAATTTGACAAAAGTATTAACTTATTTGTAGCATGTTGCAGTTTGAAAACTATTTTAGTTAAAAATTTCTAAAATAAACCCACATTTTCTTTCATGGCTGATTTAATTTTGTTGGTGAACTAGCGACACAACAGTCGAAAACCGAAGACGCCACGACTTTTGATGTTGGCCAGAAACTAGTAAACATCGAACGCGACGTCAAAAGTCGACTTTTGAATAAAAAAGTGGTCTTTTTTAAATTTAAAAAAGAAATCAATATTTGAAAATTTTGGAAAAGTCGAAAAAATATTTTGAAATTCCGATTACAATCACTAGGTTTTATGTTGTTTAAGGGCAATCCAATGAGAACTACCGTGGTGCAATATTAGCAATGCCCGCCGCTCATGCAAAAAAATGTTAACAATGTCCGTTTGCAGCTTTGCGCAGAAGCGATATCGTATCGCAGCAAAAAAAAGCTTCGCCAAAAAAGTAGTGAAAATATTCTTTTTGTATCAGGAAGTGGTGCAAAATTGACGGAAAAGCGATGAATTTAACATGGGATTGTCATAGGACGGATGTCCACCATTTCAACAGCCGTTGCACTAAATTTGCATAACTTCTTGAGGTGTGATGCGAATCAGGTGTTTTGGATGTGAATTAAGAAATTTTGTGATATTTTGACAACTAAATAATTTTTAATTTTTTTATGATTTTTAATGCATTATAACGCTTGTTTGGAACGTTTGACATCAAATATTTTAAAAAAATTTGCAATTTTTGTAGAAAGGAATAGGGCAGCACTCATTGATAAAAGAAAAGTTCACCACCTGTGGTATCACAATGGACTGAAAAGTCTAAGTAAGCCTTACATATCGGGCTGCCACTTTACCGAACCTAAACTTTGTATTGAAAAAGTCGTGGATTGAAACTCAGTTTCGGCCGAACACCAAATAGTCAGCAGTGTGTTTTTATCCCAGATAGGCTCGGCTATAAAAATTAGATCCCTTGTCCTAGAGCTCTCTCAATGCCACACACTATGTTTCATCACATTTTTCCCTGAATAAAGGGTCTGTGACACTTTCTCCTTGAAAAAAGTGTCTGTGATATTAATTTCTTCCAAAAAAAAAGTTCTGTGATACTCTTTTCTAAAACAGAAGTCTCTATGATAGCCTTTCCCCAAAAAAAACTCTCTGAAAAAATATCTGTGATACTCTTTTCCTAAAATATACTTCTTTCCTCCACAAAAGTTTTTGTTATATTTTTTTTTCTTGAATATATCTGTGATATCTTTTACATGAAAAAATATAAGAGAGACTTTCTTCGTGAAATAAGATTCTGTTATATTTTTTTCTTGAAAAAATGTGTCAGTCATATTGAAGAAATAAATTTCTTTTATACCTTTTTCCTGAAAAAAGCTTCTGTGATATTTTTGATTTCTTGAAAAATAATGTCTATGAGAACTTTTTTATTTAATAAAATGTCTGAGAGACTTATTCTCTGAGAAAAAGTCTCCATTAAAATTTTTCCCTAAAAAGTGTCTGTGATTTTCTTTTCCTAAAAAAATCTCTGTGATGGCTATTTCCTCAAAAAATCTGTCTGTGATACTCTTATCATGACAAAATTGTATGTGATATTTTGCATAAAAATATATGAATGACTTTCTTTATGAAAAAGTATCTGTGATATTCTTTTCCAAAAATGGTCTGTGATTCTTCTTTCTTCAACAAAAGTTTTTGTTATAATTTTTCTCGAATGTGTCTGTGCAACTTTCTTCCTGAAAAAAGTTTCTGTTATATTTTTGTCTTGAAAAAATGTGTTATTCATACTGAAGACATAAATTTCGGTGATACTTTTTTTCCTGAAAAAAGGTTCTGTGATATTTTTGATTTCTTGAAAAAAGTATCTGTGAGAACTTTTTTACTTAATAAATTCTTTGAAGGAAGTTTTCCCTGAAAAAAAAAGATTCTGTTAGACTTTCTCCGTAAAAAGGAGCCACTGTGGTGCAATGGTTAGCATGCTCGCCTTGCATAAACGGGGTCGTGGGTTCAAACCCACTTTCGACCAAAAACCAAAAGGTTTTTCAGCGGTGGATTATCCCACCTCAGTGAAGCTGGTGACATTTCTTTGTGCTTCAAAGCTTCTCTAAGTGGTTTCAGTGCAATGTGGAACGCCGTTGGGAATGGGATATAGAAACGAGTTTCCCTGTCATTGAATTTAACACGGAATCGGGCACCACTCAGTGATAAGAGAGAAGTTCATCACTGTGATATCATAATGGACTGAATAGTCTAAGTGAGCCTGATACATCGGGCTGCCACTATACCTAACCTAACATAACCTTCTCCGTAAAAAGTGTCTGTGGTATTCTTTATTTATTTATTTTGCAAAATGTCTGTGATGTGTCAGTGATACTTTTTCTTGAAAAAAACTGTCTTTGATATTTTTCATGTAATAATATATGAGAGACTTTCTTCCGGTAAAAAGTATCAGTGATGCTTTTTTTCTTTGAAAAATGCGTTTGTGATTTTCTTTTCCTGAAAAAGATTGTTCACTGTCTGTGATAATTATTTCCTAAATGAATTTTTATACTCTCCACCATAGGATGGGGGTATATTAACTTTGTCATTCCGTTTGTAACACATCGAAATATTGCTCTAAGACCCCATAAAGTTTATATATTCTGGGTCGTGGTGAAATTCTGAGTCGATCTGAGCATGTCCGTCCGTCCGTCCGTCCCTTTGTTGAAATCACGCTAACTTCCGAACGAAACAAGCTACCGACTTGAAACTTGGCACAAGTAGTTCTTATTGATGTAGGTCGGATGGTATTGCAAATGGGCCATATCGGTCCACTTTTACGTATAGCCCCCATATAAACGGACCCCCAAATTTGGCTTGCTATTGATCTAAGAGAATCAAATTTCATCCGATCCGGCTTAAATTAGGTACATGGTGTTAGTATATGGTCTCTAACAACCCTGCAAAAATTGGTCCATATCGGTCCATAATTACGTATAGCCCCCTATAAACCGATCCCCCGATTTGGCTTGCGGAGCCTGTAAGAAAAGCAAATGTAATCCGATCCGGCTGAAATTTGGTACATGGTGTTGGTATATGTTCTCTAATGAACATGCAAAAATTGGTCCACATCGATCCGTAATTATATATAGCCCCCATATAAATCGATTCCCAGATTTGTCCTTCGGAGCCTCTTGGAGGAGCAAAATTCATCCGATCCGGTTGAAATTTGGAACATGGTCTCTAACAAACACGCAAGAATTGGTCCATATCGGTCCATAATTATATATAGCCCCCATATAAACCGTCCCCCAGATTTGATTTCCGGAACCTCTTGGAGGAGCAAAATTCATCCTTTCCGGTTGAAATTTGCAACGTGGTGTTAGTATAAGGCCGCTAATATCCATGCCAGAATTGGTCCATATCGGTCTATAGTTATATATAGCCGATCCCCAAACACACAAAAATTGATCCATATCGGTTCATATTCGTGGTTGCCACTCGAGCCAAAAATAATCTACCAAAATTTGATTTTTATAGAAAACATTGTCAAAATTTTATTTCTATAGAAAATTTTGTCAAAATTTTATTTCTATAGAAAATTTTGTCAAAATTTTATTTCTATAGAAAATTTTGTCAAAATTTTATTTCTATAGAAAATTTTGTCAAAATTTTATTTCTATAGAAAATTTTGTCAAAATTTTATTTCTATAGAAATTTTTTTCCAAATTTTATTTCTATAGAAAATTTTTTCCAAATTTTATTTCTATAGAAAAATTTTTCCAAATTTTACTTCTATAGAAAATGTTGTCAAAAATTTATTTCTATAGAAACTTTAAACTTAATTATATACGTATTTAATCGGCCTTTTTTAGTTTAATATATACCACGTATGGACTATGTGGTATATATTACAGTGTTAGGAAGTTTTAAGATACCTTACCATCGGCAAGTTTTACCGCAACCCAAGTAATTCGATTGTGGATGACAGTCAACCATAATATGTTTGCGGCAACCATAATATGTGTGCAACAAACATATTATGGTTACAAGAAACATATTATGCTTGCAGCAAACATGTTATTTTTGGTGTCAAACATATTATGTTTGCTGCAACCATAACATGTTTGCTGCAATCATATTATGGTTGCAGCAAACATGTTATGATTGTTGCAAACATAATATGTTTGGCACCAAAAATAATAAGTTTGCTGGAAGCATAATATGTTTGCTGCAACCATAACATGTTTGCTGCAAACATAATATGTCACAAATAACATGTTTCCTGTAACCATAATATGTTTGCTGTGACCACGACATGTGTGCTGCAAACATATTATGGTTACAGGAAACATATTATGTTTGCAACAAGCATGTTATTTTTGGCGCGAAACATATTATGTTTGCAACAACCATAACATGTTTGCTGCAACCATAATATGTTATGCACCAAACATATTTGCAGCAAACATGTTATTTTTGACATATTATGTATGCAGCAAACATTTTATTTTTGACATTATGTTTGCAACAATCATAACATGTTTGCTGCAACCATAATATGTTATGTACCAAACATATTATGTTTGCAGCAAACATGTTAGTTTTACATATTATGTTTGCAGCAAACATGTTATGGTTGCAACAAACATATTATGTTAGCAGCAAACATGTTATGGTTGCAGCATTCATATTATGATTGAAGCAAACATGTTATGGTTGCAGCATAGTATATTATGGTTGCCGCAAACATATTATAGTTGCAGCTAACAAATTATAGTTGCAGAAAACATGCTAATTTTAGGTCAACAATATTAAGGTTGCAGCAATCATAATATGTTTGCTGCAACCGTAATATGTTTGCGGCAGCCATAATATGTGTGCAGCAAACATATTATGGTTACAAGAAACATATTATGTTTGCAGCAAACATGTTATTTGTGGTGCCAAACATATTATGTTTGCAACAATCATAATATGTTTGCTGCAACCTAATTTAAAAAAATGAGAGTTTTTGCCTGTTGAAAACATTTGCAACTAATATTAAGTGTCACATATATTTAAAAATAATGAATGTTTTTGTAACTTTTAACGATAAATGTTAATAGTTTATACTATAGCCATGCCGTTTGACTACTTCTGCGTAACTTCTTGCCATTGGTTAGGATTAAATGGTCAACGATATTCTATGGTTCAAGTTCAAATAGATTGCCTATATATAGTTATATATAGCCGAACCCCAAACACACAAAAATTGATCCATATCGGTTCATATTCGTGGTTGCTACTCGAGCCAAAAATAATCTACCAAAATTTGATTTTTATAGAAAACATTGTCAAATTTTATTTCTATAGAAAATTTTGTCAAAATTTAATTTCTATGGAAAATTTTTCCAAATTTTATTTCTATAGAAAAATTTTTCCAAATTTTACTTCTATAGAAAATGTTGTCAAAAGTTTATTTCTATAGAAACTTTAAACTTAATTATATACGTATTATCGTATAATTATATCGGCCTTTTTTAGTTTAATATATACCACGTATGGACTATGTGGTATATATTACAGTGTTAGGAAGTTTTAAGATACCTTACCATCGGCAAGTGTTACCGCAACCCAAGTAATTCGATTGTGGATGACAGTCAACCATAATATGTTTGCGGCAACCATAATATGTGTGCAACAAACATATTATGGTCACAAGAAACATATTATGCTTGCAGCAAACAGATTATGTTTGCTGCAACCATAACATGTTTGCTGCAAACATATTATGGTTGCAGCAAACATGTTATGATTGTTGCAAACATAATATGTTTGGCACCAAAAATAACATGTTTGCTGCAAGCATAATATATTTGCTGCAAGCATAATATATTTGCTACAAACATAATATGTCACAAATAACATGTTTCCTTTAACCATAATATGTTTGCTGTGACAATGACATGTTTGCTGCAAACATATTATGGTTACAGGAAACATATTATGTTTGCAACAAGCATGTTATTTTTGGTGCCAAACATATTATGTTTGCAACAACCATAACATGTTTGCTGCAACCATAATATGTTATGAACCAAACGTATTATGTTTGCAGCAAACATAATATATTTGCTGCAAACATAATATATTTGCTGCAAACATAATATGTCACAAATAACATGTTTCCTGTAACCATAATATGTTTGCTGTGACCATGACATGTTTGCTGCAAACATATTATGGTTACAGGAAACATATTATGTTTGCAACCATAATATGTTATGCACCAAACATATTATGTTTGCAGCAAACATAATATGTTTGACACCAAAAATTACATGTTTGGCACCAAAAATAACATGTTTGCTGCATAACATATTATGGTTGCCGCAAACGTATTATAGTTGCAGCAAACATATTATAGTTGCAGAAAACATGCTATTTTTGGGTCAAAAATAGTATGGTTGCAGCAATCATAATATGTTTGCTGCAACCATAATGTTGAACCCACTGTTCAACAATTAGACTTCATTTGTTATTTGAATTCTTATGATTTCATTTTGTTTTATATTACCTTTGTATTCAACATGAATTCAAACCTTTTATATTTTACTTTCATATCATTTATCTTATGTACCTCATTTCATTACTTTTATTTATAAAATATATATAATATTTTTTTTTTATGTAGTAGTAACATAAGTAAATAACGCTAGGAGCGTATTTAGTTTGAAGTCACCATTGTTAAGTCAGTTCTAAGTGAGCAGTCAATAAAGCAAGAAGCTTTCAATTGTTCATCAAAGGAAATATTATAACCTTTTTTATTTCTTTGGGAACTCAATTTTTAACCCCCTGAATTCTGCGAACCAGATACCAGAATTCTTCATGGTCCTTCGAACGTTCTTAGCGGAGTCTAAGAATAGATGGAATCAGTGGACGTTTCCAGATCGTCAACTGTCCTTTCAAAAGTCAACGTTTTTATAGACGTAAACGACAACACGTTAGAAAACTTCAATAGGAGAAGTTCATCACTTGCTTGTATGTGACTTATGTGTTGCTGATCGCCGTTTTTATAGACATCACCAACAACAAAACATTGGAAAACTTCAAAAGAAGAAGTTCATCATTTGCTTGTTCAAAAAACAACAACAATAAAGAAGATTCCACAGTAGCCATCACCAAGAGAGGACGAATGAAAACCAAAGTAGAAAGGAAAGTACAAAGAAGTTCTAAAAGGTATGGTCAGAGTGGAGATGACAGGTATGTACAATGGAAATTTGCATTATACATTTGATCATTTGGTAAATTAAAATGAAATAAAATTCATCGCGAAAAATCAAAAATTGCATAAAGACCCTAAGACTTGCTAAAGAATACAAAAATCTTCGTAAAACAATCGGAATATTAAAATCAATTTGAAATGATTTATCTAATCTTCGAATACTCTCGAAACGATGTTCTTACCAACCAAACTATTATTTTCCATCACTAATATGACTTGCCGGCACAGTACATAAATGTGTCATCACTGATATAAAACAAAAAACAAAAGTGCCATCACTGACATAAACGAAATCAAAAGGAAAAAGGTGAACAGTATCGAGCGGGAATAAAGCGAAAAAAATTATTGGAAATAAATATTAAAATTAAACAGTGAAAAACAAGTGAAAACAATTAATAAAATACACAAGGACAAAATAAGAGTGGTGTTTTAGTGATTGGTGTTGAGAGACATTGACAAAATTGTGGAAAACCGGCCGAAATAAAGAAATTAAAAATCTAATTTGTTGGTGCAAATAAGTCCCCCAGACAACTAAATACTCAACAATAATTAATCAAGAGTACGTAAAACACAAGGAATTAAAAGGGTGAGTGTTTTAATTGGAAATATATTTTACATATATTTGGTTTTTGGCAAATAATTTTTTCGCGAAATACATACAATCATAACTGTTAAAATCAAATTCAATGCCGGTAGAAAACAAAAACAACAACGTTACGACCTAGGTCAACATGAGTAGAGATGCCACATTGATGTGAAAAACAACTGATTGACGGATAACATTTTTTCCTTGTGGGAATTAATATTTTAATGAAGTTCGAAGAAAGTGAATGAAATTAAATGGATAAAAGTGGATTTTTAATAAAATCGGAAAAAAATGAATAACAATGCATTCAGTAATAAAACGATCGCGCCGTGAAAAAATAAAATTTTCTTCGACTTAAAATAAAAAGATTCCAAACACAAAAAAAAAAAATATATATATTTTTTGCAACAATTTCTTCAGGAAAACAAAAAAGAAATAAAATTCTCCAGTTCTATGATAAATTTGCTTTATAACGGTTTATTTTCAATAAAGACTAAACTCGTTTGACATTGTTCCAAGGTCATAATCAAGAAGAAGAATTTGTAAAGAACTTTAACAAATATTCATGTGTGTGTTTGAACATAACGGTTTACAATTTCTCGAGAGGAGAAACGAAACACAAAAGAACATTCTATGAAAATTTCGTATTACAAAAGGTATTGCCATTGTTTTCAAATTATTGTATCCTAGTGGGATTCTGGAATTTCTCCACGAAGTAAACATATTTCGTGTGTTTAAATTTTGGAAAATCGTAAAAATTATCGAATATTCTTCTTCGGATATTTTAACTGAATTTTTTCTCACTATAATAAAATCTTTATAAAGAACAACGAACACGAACATTTATTTGAATATAATTTGTCCACGGAATGACAAAGAGAAAGGCAAAAATGTCGTCGTCACGTAAATTTAATTTTGATCAGAAACAATTAGTTTCTTTCTGCAAGAAATTCGCTGAAGAATTTGAAAATATTGACAGTCCTGCGATTTTTGAAGTGAAACATAATGAGTTGGAACGTAGATGGAGTAATTTGGTGGAAAGTTTCGAGAATTTAATGACTTCGGGAGAGTCAGATGAAAATCTTGAAGACAAAGAAAATGTGGAAAAATTTGATGCCGCATCGGAAAAGTATCAAGATTGTAAAGTTAAAATAATAGAGGCTTTGCAAAACAGATTGCAGCCTAAAGTACATGAAAGTACACGAGCTGATGTCTCCATGACTTATCAAAATGTTTCGAACTTGAAACTTCCACCCTGTGATACACAGCCATTTGAGGGAGGATACTCGAAGTGGCCTGCGTTCAGGGATATTTTCCAAGCAGTGTTTATAAATCATCCTGGCTTATCTCAAGCTCAAAAATTATACCACTTACGTTGCAAGACAAGAGGTGAAGCCTTGCAAATAGTACAAAAATTTGATCTTGTTGATTCAAATTTCAATTTAGCATGGGAAGCATTAAAAAATAGATACGAGAATACTCGAATCCTCGTCCATCAACAAATGAAGAAATTGTTTGGCGCTCCAGTCGCAAATTGTGAAACCCCAAAATCCATAAGACAAATTCAAAGTTGTATTAATGATAGCGTATCCATATTAAAATCATTCAAGGTGAAAACTGATGATTGGGATCCTATTTTAATACATTTATGCTCTACAAAATTGCCTGACGAGACAATTAGAGCTTGGGAAGACTCATTAGTTGACCATAGGGAATTGCCATCATGGTCACAATTAGATTCCTTTTTATCAAAAAGGATAGAAATCTTGGAAACCATTAATGATTTGAAAAAGCCAAGTCACAAAGACAATCAGAACAAAACACAAACATTTTATGCGTATTCAGAGAGAGGAAATACCAATATTTGCAAGAAATGTAAACGAAATCATGGTCTTCGTCATTGTAAATATTTCAAAGCACTAACTCCACAAGAGAGACTAAAATATGTTTATGCGAATAAATATTGTGCCAATTGTTTATCGTCGAATCATTTTAAGTCTAAATGTTCGAGCAACTCGTTATGTAACAAATGCCAGAAAAAGCATCACACTATGCTTCATTTGGATACAAATCAGAGTAATGTGACAAACCAACGAATTGATAGCGAAGAAGCTGAAAATGGACAATTAGATACTCCAAGTACATCAAATTCAATAAGAGAAAGGAATAATAATCGTAATGATTCTATACAAGTTCATTTCGCCCAAAATAATGGCACAACTGTTTTACCCACAGCTGTAATAAAATTGGTTCATGCTGGGGAAATTTTTTTGGTCCGAGCTCTCTTAGATGGAGGTTCGGAAAGAAGTTTCATCTCAAAACGATTACAACAACAACTGCAACTGCCAGTACTTCGTCATATCAGTCAGATATCAGGATTGGGAGGAACTATAGTTGGAAATTCGAACGGAACCTGTTGCGTTGAAATTCAATCTAGAAATACAAAATTCTCCATGAAAATAAATGCTATTGTTGTTCCAAAATTAGCTAGTTTTCTCCCCGCAAAGAGAGTAAACATTGGACACCTAGAGTATTTATCAAATTTCGATCTTGCGGATCCATTTTTCTACAAACCATCGCCTATAGATATGATCATCGGAAGTGATTACTTACCACAAATTAATATGAAAGGCATTCATCTTGATTCAGCCCAAGGATTAGAAGTCAGAGAATCCAAATTTGGATGGTATTTGTCAGGTCCTATGCCTGTTTCTGAAATAAATTCATTTTCATTATCAGTTGTAGATTCCGATCACGAAAATCTACATGATATTTTGAAGAAGTTTTGGGAAATTGAGGAGGTTGATGTTCGTCCACCCGTTAATGATCACGATGCATACTGCGAGGAATACTACCGGAAAACTACATTTCGAGATGAAAGTGGAAGATACGTAGTGCGCCTTCCCTTTAAGCCTGAATTTCCTCATGAAATATATTTAGGTGCCTCAAAAAAGAGTGCATTGGCTCAATATTTCAGAATGGAGAAAAACCTTGCGAAAAATTCAGATTTGAAGACTGAATACGATAAAGTTCTTCAAGAATATATTGATTTAGAGCATATGGATTTAGTAAAGTACAATGAACTACCTGATGAGAAACAGTTTTCTTTTTTCTTGCCCCATCACGCGGTTGTTAAACCGGACAGGAAATCCACAAAAGTTCGGGTTGTGTTTAATGGATCAAAGAAAACGTCTAGTGGCTATTCATTGAATAATGTATTACTTCAAGGGCCAACACTTTTAGCCGATTTGACCCAAATAATTTTAGGATGGCGATTTTATAAATATGTATTCACAGGCGACATCGAGAAGATGTATCGCCAAATTTGGCTTCACCCAGAAGATAGAAAATACCAATCAATTTTATTTCGACCTAATTCTGATGATCATGTTAAAACATATCAACTAAAAACTGTGACTTTTGGAATCAATTGCGCCCCCTTTTTGGCGATAAGGACATTGATTCAACTCAGCGAGGACTACAGGCCGAAATATGAGTTTGGTTCACAAGTGCTTCGGAACGAAACTTATGTTGATGATGTATTGTCAGGTGGACATGACATCGAAGAAGCAAAACTAAAACAATTACAACTAATGCAGATACTCAAATCTGCCTCTTTTCCTTTAAAAAAGATGACATCCAATAACGATTTTCTTTTGCAACATTTGGCCCGGGAAGATCTTCTTGATGAAGATTTTTTAAAATTTGATGAGTCCAGCACGACTAAAACTTTGGGCATCCGCTGGAATGCCAAGGAAGATGAATTCTTTTATAATGTTGAGTCCATAGAAAAAAATCCCGTAGCTACGAAAAGAATAATATTATCGGTTATTGCGAGAATATATGACCCTCTGGGTTGGCTGGGACCAATAATTGTCACAGCCAAAATATTGATGCAAAGTTTATGGCAGGAAAAAATTGACTGGAATGAGCCTGTACCTTTACATTTGTTAGTAACTTGGAATAAATTTGTTGAAAATTTGTCATTTGTTTCGAGGTTGCGAATACCGAGGTGGATTGGATTTTCTCCAAGAAAGCATATCCAAATGCATGGATTTTGCGACGCCTCGGAGAAGGCTTACTGCGGTGCAATTTATATTCGTGTTCAAGATCTCAGTGGCACTATTTCCAGCAACCTGCTCATAGCCAAAACAAAAGTGGCCCCTCTAAAGAATATAACAGTTCCGAAACTCGAATTATGCGGTGCTGTGTTGATGGCGAAATTAATGAAAACAATCACGGTGAAATATGATTATGAAAAATACTTTTGGACTGATTCTTCTATTGTCTTAGGTTGGCTGCAAAAATCCCCACAGTCCCTAAAGACATTTGTGGCTAACAGAATTACAAAACTCAGTCAAATCTCGGATATCACTTGTTGGAAACATATATGTACTGAAGACAATCCAGCTGATGTAGGTACCCGAGGATGTACTCCACAAGAGCTTAAGCAACATAAACTATGGTGGCATGGGCCTCCGTGGCTTCAAACTCTACAAGAAAATTGGCCCAAGCCAAGAACTTTTGATCCAACAGAAATCGAAACCAAAAAGACGTCAAATTTTCATCTTGAAATTCAAAATGAAGATTTCATAAATCGTTTTTCATCATTTAACAAAGCTATTCGAGTTTTGTGTCAAATATATCGGTTTATCAACAAATGCCGACATAAACTTCACCAAGAGGGTGAAGCATTATCTACAGATGAAATAACTTTTGCAAAACATCGATTAATAATTATGGCACAGAAGTCTCATTACGCTCAGGAGTACAAGAAACTTGAATCAAAACTGCCTGTCAATAAGAAAAGTACTATTTTAACTCTAGCCCCATTCTTGGACAAAGACGGATTAATACGAGTTGGTGGAAGACTAAATAATTCTGGATTTAGTTTTGAAGAGCGGCATCCGGTTCTCATACCTGATAAATCTCATCTATCAACGCTTTTTGTAAATTATGCACACGAAATACTCTTGCATGCAGAACATGGAGTTATGCTACGATACATAAGACAAGGTTTTTATATTCCTCGCCTTCGAAATGCAATCAGAAAAACAATTCGTAATTGCCGAAAATGTACGATTTATAAACACAAATTCCACAATCAACTCATGGCATCTTTACCTCAAGAAAGAGTTAATTTCTCTCCTCCTTTCACCTATACTGGAGTTGATTTTGCTGGCCCATTCAGCATCAAATCGTCGTTTCTCAAAAATGCTAAAGTGTTAAAAAGTTATGCAGCGGTTTTTGTGTGTTTTACTACGAGATCCGTCCACTTGGAGTGTTGCTCAGATCTGTCAGCTGATGCCTTCCTGGCCACATTTAGCCGATTTGTTGGTCGTCGAGGGCTACCAAAAACACTATTCTCCGACAATGGGAGAAATTTCATAGGCGCTAATCGAAAACTTCTAGAAGAGCACAATTTATTTCTCAAAGATGTGGGAAATAATTTGGGAAAAATATATAGTCCACAAGGCTTTACATGGTCTTTTATACCGCCATATGCTCCTCATATGGGCGGCCTATGGGAGGCTGCCGTCAAATCTATGAAGACCCACTTAAAAAAGGTAACAACTAATTGGAACTTTACATTTGAAGAGTTTACAACTTTATTGGTTCGAGTTGAAGCAGTTCTAAACTCAAGGCCACTATGTCCGATTTCAGAAGACCCAAGTGAACTTCTACCATTGACACCCGGTCATTTTTTGCGTGGAGCTTCCCTTACAGCTCCCCCAGAGTCTCCAGTCATACCTCCATTAAAATCTCTCTCATATATTAATCGATGGCAGCGATTAAAAGCGATTTTTCACATGTTTAGTCAAAGATGGAAATCTGAATATGTAGTAGAATTACAAAGACGTTATAAATGGAAGACGAGCAAGAATAACATCAAAGAAGGAGATATTGTCATCGTGAAAGAAGATTCATTGCCACCAACGGAATGGTGTCTTGGCCGAATTTTGAAAACATTCTATGGTAAAGATAATAACGTAAGAGTAGCAGAGATCAAAACTAAAAATGGCGTAATCGTGCGACCTGTCGTGAAGATATGTCTTCTCCCGACATCAGAAAATCCCTCCTTTTCACAATTGCCAAAAGACATATTATTAAAACCAAAATCCCAATGATCAAATCAAAAGATGCAAGTTTCTCATTGTATATATTTTGTTTTCTTTCTCTCTTTCCATTTCAGATTCTCAGTCACCATGGCTCAGCTAGTAAAAAAACCGAGATGTTTTCTCTGTGGTCGAAACCAACCATTAAAATATTGCGTCCGGTTTCGCAATATGTCTGTTCCCGAACGTCGAAAGGTCTTAGCTGGAAAGGATATATGCATAAACTGTTTTGGAAGTGGACACACCAGATCAAATTGTCCATCAGAAAATCGATGTCAAATGTGTGACGCCAAACACCATACGATGATACACGTCGACAATTTTGAGGCTGTACCAAGTTTCGAAACCACTATCCTCTGGTCGTCAGATAATGAAGAAACAGATCAATTCACCGCAACAACCCCATGCTCTGGCAACGAGACCAACTTTTTCACCATTACTGCAGATGAATTATCTAGCCTACCATTTGACTCCATGCCTTTCTATAAACAGATGACAACATACAAAGGTTGCTTACCATACAACTGGTCCCCCACAGATGACAACAAGTCTACAATGATAGCTCCAGTAATTGAGTGTGATGTCTTAGAAGGAGGTATTCAAAAGTCCTTGACTTTTCTCTTCGAACCAAGAGTACCAAAATCTATGTTGGTATTCGAAAGCATCAAAGAATTTGGCCATGTATGTTCGACAAGATTAGATATAAATTATGGCTTATTCAACATTATACTTCCTTATGAGCAACATCGACACCGATTCGTCATAGTGAATAGAATCCCATTTTATACACCTCCTGCTGTGAAACGATCCTTCGCGAGCTACTTTCCACATCGTCAAATGGCTCATCCAAATCCATTCGACTATAGCCACATTGACGGTGTTTTTGGTCATGATTTGGAAGACTACATCGTACTAGGAGAGTCTTCAAAATGCGAAAAGAACCCATGTATATCCATCCAAAACACAGTGTTCGGTCTGGTCTTGAGTGGATCCACAGCGAGAAGCAACATCCCATTTTTAAAATCATTGGCTCCTCTTGAGCGGCGAGAAGATGGCCCATTCTGTAATTAAGTGAAACTCCACACTTAGCCCGGGAGTATGTTGAACCCACTGTTCAACAATTAGACTTCATTTGTTATTTGAATTCTTATGATTTCATTTTGTTTTATATTACCTTTGTATTCAACATGAATTCAAACCTTTTATATTTTACTTTCATATCATTTATCTTATGTACCTCATTTCATTACTTTTATTTATAAAATATATATAATATTTTTTTTTTATGTAGTAGTAACATAAGTAAATAACGCTAGGAGCGTATTTAGTTTGAAGTCACCATTGTTAAGTCAGTTCTAAGTGAGCAGTCAATAAAGCAAGAAGCTTTCAATTGTTCATCAAAGGAAATATTATAACCTTTTTTATTTCTTTGGGAACTCAATTTTTAACCCCCTGAATTCTGCGAACCAGATACCAGAATTCTTCACATAATATGTTTGCTGCAATCATAATATGTTTGACACCAAATATGTTTGATACCAAAAATAACATGTTTGGCACCAAAAATAACATGTTTGCTGCATAACATATTATGGTTGAAGCAAACATATTATAGTTGCAGCAAACATGATATTTTTGGGTCAAAAATAGTATGGTTGCAGCAATCATAATATGTTTGCTGCAATCATAATATGTTTGCGGCAACCATAATATGTGTGCAACCATAATATGTGTGCAACAAACATATTATGGTTACAAGAAACATATTATGCTTATTATGGTTGCAGCAAACATGTTATGATTGTTGCAAACATAATATGTTTGGCACCAAAAATAACATGTTTGCTGCAAGCAAAATATATTTGCTGCAACCATAACATGTTTGCTGCAAACATAATATGTCACAAATAACATGTTTCCTGTAACCATAATATGGTTGCTGTGACCATGACATGTTATGCGCCAAACATATTATGTTTGCAGCAAACATGTTATTTTTGACATATTATGTATGCAGCAATCATGTTATTTTTGACATATTATGTTTACGGCAAACATGTTATGGTTTTAAAAAACATATTATGTTTGCAACAAACATATTATGTTTGCAACAAACATATTATGTTTGCAGAAAACATATTATGTTTGCAGAAAACATATTATGTTTGCAGAAAACATATTATGGTTGCAGAAAACATAACATGTTTGACACCAAAAATAACATGTTTGCTGCAAAACATATTATGGTTGCCGCAAACATATTATTGTTGCAGAAAACATGCTATTTTTGGGGGTCAAAAATAGTATGGTTGCAGCAATCATAATATGTTTGCTGCAACCATAATATGTTTGCGGCAACCATAATATGTGTGCAACAAACATATTATGGTTACAAGAAACATATGCTTGCAGCAAAAATGTTATTTTTGGTGCCAAACATATTATGTTTGCTGCAACCTAACATGTTTGCTGCAAACATATTATTGTTGCCGCAAAAATAACATGTTTGCTGCAAACATAATATGTCACAAATAACGTGTTTGCTGCGACCATAACATGTTTGCTGCAAACCTGTTATGGTTACAGGAAACATATTATGTTTGCAGCAAGCATGTTATTTTTGGTGCCAAACATATTATGTTTGCAACAATCATAACATGTTTGCTGCAACCATAATATGTTATGTACCAAACATATTATGTTTGCAGCAAACATGTTATTTTTGCCATATTATGTTTGCCGCAAACATGTTATGGTTGCAGCAATCATATTATGTTTGAAGCAAACATGTTATGGTATTGCGTAAGCCTTTTGCAAAAAGTTAATACCAATTTTTCGTTTTACAACTTTTACAACTTGCAAAGGCTATTTTATTACTTTTACATTAGACAATTGACCAGATCAGTCATGCACCCGCAATTTGTCATCGGAAATCCATTGTTTTATCACTTTACACGTGTGCTGGGGGTCATGATCGCGCTGACAAATCCATACAGACGGCATTTCCCGGAATGCCCATGACAATATCACATGGAAAAAGATGTTTTTGTAGACTTCCGACAGCATAATACCCTCGACTCTATAAATCGGGCCAATATCTTTTCCAGAAAAATACCCCCACACCCTAACATTGGCTCCACCATGATTGACGTAACTATTTGTATTTCTTGAATTAATGCTTTCTTTGCAGTATTCGTACTAAATTTCTACCATCCGATCCATGCAAGTTAAAGTTTGACTCGTAGGAAAAAATAGCACATATCCACTGCTCCTAAGGCCATTTAAGGTATTTTTGCAAAATTTTAAGGGCGTTAACCTTTTTTTCGTGGAAATAAGTGGTTTTGGACATGTTTGTGTAATCGCACTCCGGCTCCTAATGCTCTACATCTGATCGTTATGGTTCATATATCCAGTCTAACTTAATTTTTGACATCTTTAGATGATATTTGAGTGAATTGTTGCTGCAACCATAATATGTTTGTTTCAAAAATAACATGATTGTTGCAGACATAATATGGTTGCTGCAACTATAATATGTTTGCACGTAAAATGTTTGCTGGAAACATAATATGTTTGCGGCAACCATGTAATGTTTGCTGCATTTATGGTTGCAGCAACCATGTTATGTTTGCAGCAAACATAACATGGTTGCCGCAAACATATTACGTTTACAGAAAACATGTTATTTTTGGTGCCAAACATATTATGTTGCGACAAACAAAATATGGTTGCTGCAAACATGTTATTTTTGGGGTCAAACATATTATGGTTACAACAATCATAATATGTTTGCTACAAGCATATTATGTTTGCCGCAAATATATTAAAAAAATTATTTGCTGCAAAAATAACATGTTTGCAACAAAAAGGAAATAATATGCTGAGCCCAAAAATAAAATGTTTGCAGCAAACATAACGTGGTTGTCGGAAACATAAAATATTTGCAGCAAAAATAAATTGTTTGCAAACATGTTAGTTTTGCTGTAATCAAGATGTCGTATTATTAGATATAAAGTATAGTATGTTGAGTAAGTTAATCTCTATTAAAGCGATCACTTCTTCATTCCATTAAGTTTTCTTCCCAGAGAGCACTCATTTCTTTTTTAAATATTTGCCCTCATTGAACCATATCGTTATCCAACTCTTTGCTTAAATAAGCCATAACGTGTCAGCTAAATAAATATATCCTTGTTTTTTTTTATACCCTCCACCATAGGATGGGGTATATTAACTTTGTCATGTCCGTCCGTCCGTCTGTTGAAATCACGCTAACTTCCGAACGAAACAAGCTATCGACTTGAAACTTGGCACAAGTAGTTCTTATTGATGTAGGTCGGATGGTATTGCAAATGGGCCATATCGGCCCACTTTTACGTATAGCCCCCATATCAACGGACCCCCAAATTTGGCTTGCGATTGCTCTAAGAGAAGCAAATTTCATCCGATACATGCCAAAATTGGTCCATATCGGTCCACTTTTACGTATAGCCCCCATATAAACGGACCCTCAAATTTGGCTTGCGATTGATCTAAGAGAAGCAAATTTCATCCGATCCGGCTGAAATTAGGTACATGGTGTTAGTATATGATCTCTAATAACCATGCAAAAATTGGTCCATATCGGTCCATAATTACGTATAGCCCCCATATAAACCGATCCCCCGATTTGGCTTGCGGAGCCTCTAAGAGAACCAAATTTCATCCGATCCGGCTGAAATTTGGTACATGGTATTGGTATATGTTCTCTAATGACCATTCAAAAATTGGTCCACATCGGTCCATAATTATATATAGCCCCCATATAAACCGATCCCTCGATTTGGCTTGCGGAGCCTCTAAGAAAAGCAAATGTAATCCGATCCGTCTGAAATTTGGTACGTGGTGTTGGTATATGTTCTCTAATGAACATGCAAAAATTGGTCCACATCGATCCGTAATTATATATAGCCCCCATATAAATCGATTCCCAGATTTGTCCTTCGGAGCCTCTTGGAGGAGCAAAATTCATCCGATCCGGTTGAAATTTGGAACATGGTGTTAGAATGTGGTCTCTAACAAACACGCAAGAATTGGTCCATATCGGTTCATAATTTTATATAGCCCCCATATAAACCGTCCCCCAGATTTGATTTCGGGAGCCTCTTGGAGGAGCAAAATTCATCCTTTCCGGTTGAAATTTGCAACGTGGTGTTAGTATAAGGCCGCTAATATCCATGCCAGAATTGGTCCATATCGGTCTATAGTTATATATAGCCGATCCCCAAACACACAAAAATTGATCCATATCGGTTCATATTCATGGTTGTCACTCGAGCCAAAAATAATCTACCAAAATTTTATTTTTATAGAAAACATTGTCAAAATTTTATTTCTATAGAAAATTTTGTCAAAATTTTATTTCTATAGACAAATTTGCCAAAATTTTATTTCTATAGAAAATTTTGTCAAAATTTTATTTCTATAGCAAATTTTGTCAAAATTTTATTTCTATAGAAACTTTAAACTTAATTATATACGTATTTAATCGGCCTTTTTATACCCTCCACCATAGGATGGGGGGTATATTAACTTAGTCATTCCGTTTGTAACACATCGAAATATTTCTCTAAGACCCCATAAAGTATATATATTCTGGGTCGTGGTGAAATTCTGAGTCGATCTGAGCATGTCCGTCCGTCCGTCTGTTGAAATCACGCTAATTTCCGAACGAAACAAGCTATCGACTTGAAACTTTGCACAAGTAGTTGTTATTGATGTAGGTCGGATGGTATTGCAAATGGGCCATATCGGTCCACTTTTACGTATAGCCCCCATATAAACGGATCCTCAAATTTGGCTTGCGAATCCTCTAAGAGAAGCAAATTTCATCCGATCCAGCTGAAATTTGGTACATGGTGTTAGTATATGGTCTCTACCAACCATGCAAAAATTGGTCCACATCGGTCCACTTTTACGTATAGCCCCCACATAAACGGACCCCCAAATATGGCTTGCGAATCCTCTAAGAGAAGCATCATCCGATCCAGCTGAAATTTGGTACATGGTGTTAGTATATGATCTCTAACAACCATGCCAAAATTGGTCCACAGCGGTCCATAATTATATATAGCGCTCATACAAGCCGATCACCAGATTTGAACTCCGGAGCCTCTTGGAAGAACAAAATTCATCTAATTCAGTTGAAATTTAGTACGTGGTGTTAATATATGGCCTCAAACACCCATGCAAAAATTGGTCGAAATCGGTCCATAATTATATATAGGCCCTATATAAACCAATCCCCAAATTTTACCTCCGGAGCCTCTTGGAAGAGCAAAATTCATCCGATTCGGTTAAAATTTGGTACCTGAAGTTAGAATATGGTATCCAACAACAATGCAGGAATTGGTTCATATCAGTCCATAATCATATATAGCACCCATATAAACCGATACCGAGATTTTATTTTGGAGCCTCTTGGAGGAGCAAATTTCATACGAGTCTGTTGAAATTTGGTACATTGTGCTAGTATATGGCCGTTAACAACCATGCCTAACTAGGTCCATATCGGTCTATAGTTATATATAGCCATCAGATAAATCGATCCCCAATCACACAAAAATTGGTCCATATCAAGTTCATAATTGTATATAGCCCCCATATAAGCGACCCCCATATTTCAATTCTGGCTCTCTACGTATTGTCTAATACATACCACGTATGGACTAACTCACAATTTAGAAAACGATGTTAAGAAGTTTTAAGATACCACAACCCAAGTAATTCGATTGTCGATAACAGTCTTTCGTAGAAGTTTCTACGCAATCCATGGTGGAGGGTACATAAGATTCGGCCTGGCCGAACTTACGGCCGTATATACTTGTTTAGTTTAATATATACCACGTATGGACTATGTGGTATATATTACGGTGTTAGGAAGTTTTAAGATACCTTACCATCGGTAAGTGTTACCGCTACCCAAGTAATTCGATTGTGGATGACAGTCTTCAGTAGAAGTTTCTACGCAATCCATGGTGGAGGGTACATAAGCTTCGGCCTAGCCGAACTTACGGCCGTAAATACTTGTTTTGTTATATTTTTGTCTTAAAAGTGTTTGTGATTATATTTTCTTGAAAAAATTGTTTATGATATTTTTCCTAAAAAGAGTTCACAGACACTCTTGTTTTCTGAAAGCAGTTCCTTCGACACTTTTTGCCTCAAAAATTGTCGGTGAACCAAAACTTTAGTATTGCGAGATATGTTGGCTACCTGAACCGAAGATAAGTCCTAATCACAAGAAGGTGGTACACTTCTTTGTCATTGATATGATACCAATTGATTGTTCATTCTTTAATCACAACAAGTCCGATTTCTCTTTTTGCCACTCTTCACTAATGACCATTGGCATTATTAAAATCCATGATAAGACGAAGTTGATCGATAGCCAGGGAAAACAAAAAACATTTACAACCACCATTTTCATAAGTCACCTAATACCATTGACAATTTTCAAATGGCAAAGTTAAGGACGGGAATATCTTCAACGAAGAAAACAAAACAAAACATCACCTATCACATTTTCATCAATTGTCACAAAATAACGAATAACATTTTTAAGATTTGCAAAAAAACCAAGCGGTCTCATTTAAGGATACTTAGGCATCATAGGAAATGAAGTCCTTAAGAGACGATCGGTGCCTTTTGATTTGTCACACAAAAAAGTATCACATTACCCAAGAGCAAAAACAAAATGCATTTGTCAGAGTATTACCGCCACTTACCAATGATGACAATGATAATGATCCCCGATGCAATCATCGATGTTGCAGTTTCTTAAATCTTCGAGATTATATCCTGGCGGAAATTGTTATTTCTTTCATTTTTGTTTTTCATTTTTGACCGAATGTGTTTTTCTTTTCCTTAGTGAGAGTCTGTCCGTCTGTCTGTGAGCTGCTGTTGTTTTCTATTCCTGAGCCCTCCCCATTTTGTAACAATTAAGTCTTGCGGTTTGTCCTTACAATTTATTTTTAATTGTTCTGCCAGATTGATATTTTCAAGTAGTAGGACGAAGCGCTTTCTTCCTTCAAGGATATCATTTAACAACTAATAATCATAATTTCATTGTTGTCCTATTGTCCTGGTGAAATGATATGTTCACATATAGAGATCTTGGGGATAAATAATCTCCGTATCATAAATATAGGAGCGGTATCGTTTGGCATAATATAATTCTTTGTTGTGTAGTGGTAAATGTAATTACAAAAAAAGAAAATAACGCAGGAAAATTATTGATCTAAGGCAAAAAAATGTGAACATTACGGTTGCCAGTAGACAGCAGAATCAATCGGTTAACAAAGCCTGAACAACTCATAATAGATAATTCCTTTCCCATCCCACTAAACACTAAGGATAACATTAGCATTGCTGACAGGGCTACAAATTTTGCCGATTTATCGGCATTACGACGATTTTTTACTCAACAAATAGCAATTGCCGATTTTCCAAAAATTACTATATCTTTTTTCTATAGAAAATTTTGTCAAAATTTTATTTCTATAGAAAGTTTTGTCAAAATTTTATATCTATAGAAAAATTTGTCAATTTTTTTTCTATAGAAAATTTTGTCAACAATTTATTTCTGTGGAAAATTTTGATAAAATTTTATTTCAATAGAAAATTTTGTAAAAAATTTATTTCTATTGAAAATTTTGTCAAAATTTTATTTTTAAGAAATATTGTCAAAATTTTATTTCTATGGAAAAGTTTGCCAAAATGTTATTTCTATAGAAAATTTTGTGGGAATTTTATTTCTACAGAAAATTTTGTCAAAATTTTATTTCTATAGAAAATTTTGTCAAAATTTTATTTCTATAGAAAATTTTTTCAAAATTTTATTTCTATAGAAAATTTTGTCAAAATTTTATTTTTATAGAAATATAGTCAAAATTGTATTTCTATAGAAAATTTTGTAAAAATTTAATTTCTATAGAAAATTTTGTCAAAATTTTATTTCAATAGAAACTTTTGTCAAAATTTTATTTCTATAGAAAATTTTGTCAAAATTTTATTTTTATAGAAAATTGTGTCAAAATTTTATTTCTATAGAAAATTTTGCCATAATTTTATTTTTATAGAAAATTTTGTCAACATTTTATTTCTATAGACAATTTTGTCATAATTTTATTTCTACAGAAAATTTTAACCAAATTTTATTTATATAGAAAGTTTTGTCAAAATTTTGTTTCTAAAGAAAATTTTGTCAAAAATTTTTTAGAAAAAAAAAACATTTTTAGAAAAGTTTGTCAAAATTTTATTTCTATAGAAAATTTTGTCAAAATGTTATTTTTATAGAAATATTGTCAACATTTTATTTCTATAGAAAAGTTTGTCAAAATTCTATTTCTATAGAAAATTTTGTCAACATTTTATATCTACAGAAAATTTTGTCAAAATTTTATTTCTATAGAAAATTTAGTCAAGATTTTATTTCTATAGAAAATTTTGTCAAAATTTTCTTTTTATAGAAATATTGTCAAAATTTTATTTCTATGGAAAAGTTTGCCAAAATGTTATTTCTATAGAAAATTTTGTGGAAATTTTATTTCTACAGAAAATTTTGTCAAAAATTTTTTTCTATGAAAATTTTATCAAAATTTTATTTCTATAGAAAATTTTTTCAAAATTTTATTTCTATAGAAATTTTTTTCAAAATTTTATTTCTATAGAAAATTTTGTCAAAATTTTATTTTTATAGAAATATAGTCAAAATTGTATTTCTATAGAAAATTTTGTAAAAATTTAATTTCTATAGAAAATTTTGTCAAAATTTTATTTCAATAGAAAAAATTTGTTAAAATTTTATTTCTATAGAAAATTTTGTCAACATTTTATTTCTATAGAAACTTTTGTCAAAATTTTATTTCTATAGACAATTTTGTCAAAATTTAATTTTTATAGCATATTTTGTCAAAATTTTATTTATATAGAAAATTTTGTCAAAATTTTATTTTTATAGAAAATTTTGTCAAAATTTTATTTCTATAGAAAGTTTTGTCAAAATTTTATTTCTAAAGAAAATTTTGTCAAAAATTTTTTAGAAAAAAAAACATTTTTAGAAAAGTTTGTCAAAATTTTATTACTATAGAAAATTTTGTCAAAATTTTATTTCTATAGAAAATTTTGTCAAAATGTTATTTTTATAGAAATATTGTCAACATTTTATTTCTATAGAAAAGTTTGTCAAAATTCTATTTCTATAGAAAATTTTGTCAAAATTTTATATCTACAGAAAATTTTGTCAAAATTTTATTTCTATAGAAAATTTAGTCAAGATTTTATTTCTATAGAAAATTTTGTCAAAATTTTCTTTTTATAGAAATATTGTCAAAATTTTATTTCTATAGAAAAGTTTGTCACAATTTCATTACTATAGAAAATTTTGTCATAATTTTATTTTTATAGAAAATTTTGTCAAAATTTTATTTCTATAGAAAATTTTGTTAAAATTTTATTTCTATAGAAAATTTTGTCAAAATTTTATTTCAATAGAAACTTTTGTCAAAATTTTATTTCTATAGAAAATTTTGTCAAAATTTCATTTTTATAGCAAATTTTGTCAAAATTTTATTTCTATAGAAAATTTTGTCAAAATTTTATTTTTATAGAAAATTTTGTCAAAATTTTATTTCTATAGACAATTTTGTCAAAATTTTATTTCTACAGAAAATTTTAACCAAATTTTATTTCTATAGAAAGTTTTGTCAAAATTTTTCTTTCTAAAGAAAATTTTGTCAAAAATTTTTTAGAAAAAAAAAATTTAGAAAAGTTTGTCAAAATTTTATTACTATAGAAAATTTTGTCAAAATTTTATTTCTATAGAAAATTTTGTCAAAATGTTATTTTTATAGAAATATTGTCAACATTTTATTTCTATAGAAAAGTTTGTCAAAATTCTATTTCTATAGAAAATTTTGTCAAAATTTTATATCTACAGAAAATTTTGTCAAATTTTATTTCTCTAGAAAATTTAGTCAAAATTTTATTTCTATAGAAAATTTTGTAAAAATGTTATTTTTATAGAAATATTGTCAAAATTTTATTTCCAGAGAAGAGTTTGTCAAAATTTTATTTCTACAGAAAATTTTGTCAAAATTTTATTTCTACAGAAGGTTAGGTTAGGTTAGGTTATGTGGCAGCCCGATGTATCAGGCTCACTTAGACTATTCAGTCCATTGTGATACCACAGTGGTGAACTTCTCTCTTATCACTGAGTGCCTCCCGATTCCATGTTAAGCTCAATGACAAGGGACCTCCTTTTTATAGCCGAGTCCGAACGGCGTTCCACATTGCAGTGAAACCACTTAGAGAAGCTTTGAAACCCTCAGAAATGTCACCAGCATTACTGAAGTGGGATAATCCACCGCTGAAAAACTTATTGGTGTTCGGTCGTAGCAGGAATCGGACCCACGACCTTGTGTATGCAAGGCGGGCATGCTAACCATTGCACCACGGTGGCTCCCTTATTTCTACAGAAAATTTTAACCAAATTTTATTTCTATAGAAAATTTCGTGAAAATATTATTTCTGCAGAAAATTTTGTCAATTTTTTTTTTTGTCTATAGAAAAGTTTGTCAAAATTTTATTTCTATAGAAAATTTTGCCAAAATTTTATTTTTATAGAAATATTGTCAAAATTTTGTTTCTATAGAAAAGTTTGTCAAAATTTTATTTCTAAAAATTTTTTTTCAAAATTTTATTTCTATAGAAAATGTTGTAAAAAATTTATTTCTATTGAAAATTTTGTCAAAATTTCATTTCTATAGAAAATTTTGTCAAAATTTTATTTCTATAGAAAATTTTGCCAAATTTTATTTCTATAGGAAATTTTGTCAAAATTTTATTTCTATAGAAAATTTTGTCAAAATTTTATTTCTATAGACAATTTTGTCAAAAATTTATTTCTATAGAAAATTTTGTCAAAATTTCATTTCTATAGAAAATTTTGTCAAAATTTTATTTCTATAGAAAATTTTGCCAAATTTTATTTCTATAGGAAATTTTGTCAAAATTTTATTTCTATAGAAAATTTTGTCAAAATTTTATTTCTATAGACAATTTTGTCAAAAATTTATTTCTATAGAAAATTTTGTCAAAATTTTATTTCTATGGAAAATTTTGTCACAATTTTTTTTCTATAAAAAAATTGTCAAAATTTTATTGTTATATAAATGTTGCCAAAATTTTATTTCTTTAGAAAATTTTGTCAAAATTTTATTTCTATACAAAATTTTGTCAAAATTTTATTTCTATAGAAAATTTTGTTAAAATTTTATTTCGGCAGACAAAACACTGTATCTGTAGAAAAATTTTCCACATTTTTATTTCTATAGAAGATTATTGCAAAAATTTATTTCTATAGAACATTTTTGGCAATTTTTTTCTATAGTAAATTCTTGCAATATTTTATTTCTATAGAAAATTGTACCTCATAATTAGAGGTAAAGGGTGATTCTTTTGAGGTTAGGATTTTCATGCATTAGTATTTGACAGATCACGTGGGATTTCAGACATGGTGTCAAAGAGAAAGATGCTCAGTATGCTTTGACATTTCATCATGAATAGACTTACTAACGAGCAACGCTTGCAAATCATTGAATTTTATTACCAAAATCAGTGGCAGAAAATCCGCTTTTTTATCGACAAATTTTGTTCAGCGATGAGGCTCATTTCTGGTTGAATGGCTACGTAAATAAGCAAAATTGCCGCATTTGGAGTGAAGAGCAACCAGAAGCCGTTCAAGAACTGCCCATGCATCCCGAAAAATGCACTGTTTGGTGTGGTTTGTACGCTGGTGGAATCATTGGACCGTATTTTTTCAAAGATGCTGTTGGACGCAACGTTACGGTGAATGGCGATCGCTATCGTTCGATGCTAACAAACTTTTTGTTGCCAAAAATGGAAGAACTGAACTTGGTTGACATGTGGTTCCAACAAGATGGCGCTACATGCCACACAGCTCGCGATTCTATGGCCATTTTGAGGGAAAACTTCGGAGAACAATTCATCTCAAGAAATGGACCGGTAAGTTGGCCACCAAGATCATGCGATTTGATGCCTTTAGACTATTTTTTGTGGGGCTACGTCAAGTCTAAAGTCTACAGAAATAAGCCAGCAACTATTCCAGCTTTGGAAGACAACATTTCCGAAGAAATTCGGGCTATTCCGGCCGAAATGCTCGAAAAAGTTGCCCAAAATTGGACTTTCCGAATGGACCACCTAAGACGCAGCCGCGGTCAACATTTAAATGAAATTATCTTCAAAAAGTAAATGTCATGGACCAATCTAACGTTTCAAATAAAGAACCGATGAGATTTTGCAAATTTTATGCGTTTTTTTTTAAAAAAAAGTTATCAAGCTCTTAACAAATCACCCTTTACAATAAGAGAGGTAATCAATAAGAGTTTTATGATCAAATTTTGGTAAATCGTTTCCTGATTATATACGTAAATATTAAAGATCTTTATTTTGATTTTTAATTAAAAACTTAAATCAATTCATAAAAATTTAATTTTTTTATTTTTATACAAAACTGAATTCATTATGCTTTTGTTGTTGAAATGCATAGTTACGTATGTTAATTTTCTGCTCTTTTTATGAAATAAATATTTTTATTTTTAAACGAAAAATTAGTTTGGTTTTAATATTATTTACATTGCAGATTTTTGACGATTTTTAAAATAGAAATGACGATTATGACAGTTTTTTCGGAAGAAAGTGACAATTTTTCTTGAAATTTTATAGGCAGCCCTGGAATTATGTTAAATATACAAAAGTCGAATCGTCTTTTCAAGTTTTTAACCGAAAAAGTCGAATTCGATTTTTTGGTAATCTTCAAATTCAACTCAAACTCAGAAGTCTATTTTTTTTTAGAAAAACGAGTCAATCGACTTATAACGAAATAAATTAAAAATAAACAAAATTTAAAGAAAAAGGGAAAGTGTCTACCATGTGACTGACTGGAAAAAATGTCTGTGGACAGTTTTCACAGTTTTCTCAAACAAAATCCGCTATTTTTTCCTGAAACACATGCGTGTGGTACCTTTTTCCGGAAAAAATATATGCGAAACTTTTTTCCTGAAAATATTGGCTGTGACACTTTTTTTCTGAAAAATAGGCTTGTGTTACTTTTTTTCTTGAAAAAAGACTCTGATAAATTTTTTCTTGAAAAAACAAATATTGTGAGACTTTCTTCCTGAAAAAAGGGGTCTGTGATACTTTTTTCCTCAAAAAAGGTATTGTTATGTTTACTTTTTTCCTGAAAATAGTGGATGTAATACCTTTATTCTTGAAAAACTTTCATGTGATACTTTTTTCTTGAAAAAGGTGTCTGATATAAGTTTTCACGAAAAAAATATTGTGACAATTTCTCCCTGAAAAGAATGTCACTGATACGTTTTTTCAAAAAAATAAATATGTTATAATTTCTGAAACAAGTGTCTCTGATAACTTTTTTCCTGAAAAGTATCTGTGATATTTTTTCCTGCCAAAGTGGCTTTTCTGAAAAATATGCCAGTGATACTTTTTTCTTGAAAGAATCCTCTGACATTTTTTTTCTCGAAAACATTTCTTTGAGACATTTATGGAAATAAAGTGTCTGTGGGAATTTTTTCTCAGAAGTGAATGTCTGCGATATTTGTTTTTTGAAAAAATTGTACCTGAGACTTTGTGTCCGAAAAAAATTTCAATGAGACTTTGTCCCTGAAACGAGTTTCCGGGAGAATTTTTATTTTCAAAAAGTGAATTTGAGACTTTTATTTTGAAAAAAAAAACAGTCGGTCGGTCGTTGTCTTGAATTTTTGTTTGAAAAAGTGCATGTAAGACTTTTCTTCGTAAGAAGTCAAAAGTCGTCATTACCGCACAATTGGATGCAGATTTTTCCAAAATTTTCACAATATTAAAAAGCCGGATTTTTATTTATAATTAGAGAGCCACTGTAGCACAATGGTTGACATGCCCCTCTTACATACCGAGGGTAATGGAATCAATCCCATTTTTGACCAAACACAACAAAAATTTCAGCGGTGGATTGTCCCCACACAGAAAAAATGTTCACAAAAATTTTTCCAATTAAAATTTTAATTGAGTTTTAAAAAATATTCAATTAAAAAAATAATTGATTCAACAAATTTTTAATTGAAACAAATGGCAATCACAAAAAGTAATAGTATCAATTAATTTTTTAATTGGATCCATTAATTTTTTAATTCACCTTCAATTAATTTTTTAATTGATAATATCATTTCTGTGATTGAAGACATTCCAATTAAAAACTTAATTGGATCAATTAATTTCGTGATTGAATCAGAAAAAAAAATTGTTTTTGTGCACTCTGTAACCACGGTTGCCACTGTTGGTAGAATTCTACCAAAAATGGTAGATTTTTAACTGTTTGTAGATTGGTAGAATTCTTGATGTTTTGGTAGATTTTGCAAAATATTCCTCCCCAACAAAGAGGTACTTCACAAATTTCCTCCAGAAATAAAATTTTGACAAAAATTTCTATAGAAATAAAATTTTGTCAAAATTTTCTAAAAAAATTAAACTAAATTTTCTATAAAAATAAAATGTTGACTAAATTTTCTATAAATTAATTTTTGTTGTAGGCCATTTTTTCAGAGTTTCCCTTATTCTCAAGGGATATTTATACACTCAAATAAATTTCCCCTATCATTAAAATAAAATAATAAAACACTTGTTTTGAAGAAAAATTTTTAGGTAAATTTCGTCTCTAAATTCAGTGATATATTGAATTTTTAGTTTCAAGATAAAAACGCTTCAAATATAGGCCAAGATTTATTTTGAAGATTTTACATCATTAACTTTATATTTTTTTGGAATTAAGAAAAAGTTTTTACTTTGAAGTACCTTTTATAATTTAAATTTTTTAACAATTGTTTGTTCGTGAATAGCTTTATTAATATATCGCAAAAATTATGAAAATTCTATGAATGAGATCTTTATCTTAATTTTATTTTATTTTTTTTATCCTACATTTAAAGATAGATAGTTCCCTAAACAATGTATTTTGTTTAAAGAAGTATCTTTGGCTCGGAATCAATACAAAATATTTAAAGGAAGGCAAACTTTTTTTGAGTGCGTACTCCCATGGTGTTCGGTATAAAAATTTTTAATAAATAAGGTTGGCTATTTTGTGTGTAAACCAATTCAATGCCTACATGAAAATACCCTCATTTGATGACGTTACCAACTCAGTTTTTTTCCTCTATTTACCATCATACTCTGATACCAAAGGATAAAGGATGCACCTATTCACTTGATAAATTTCATATATTTATATCCCACAGAGCGATAGAGAGCGATTCACAAATAACCCCTTGTAAATATTAAAACGGAAGGAATTTTGGTGACATTTACATTTGAAGAAAAAAAAAACAAAATTGAAACGAAGAGCATTGGAAGTAACCAGGAAAAGACTTTCAGAAGAAATTGCAATAAGATTTTGTTCATCATACAATGCAGGACATGCAATGGTTTTCATAAAAGTGAACTGGTGAAATGGTAACTATACAAATACCCTTACACTCAAACAAGGCACAAGGACTTACACACACATACACTGATACAAATCTGTAGTCTGTGTACATAAGAAAATGTAATCGTAATACTTGAACTTTATTGAATTTTCGCCAATAACATCAACGATACATCCAACTATGATGACATCCTTTTTACTATGTGAGCATGAGTACAACCAAAAATGATATCCTCCCAAAAATTTCAACATAGCACAGGAAGAAGCTATGGCCATATGTATACAGACAGACAGCTAAAAGATGATGTTGGCAGATGTATGCGCCACACATACATACAAAGAGACATGAACCTCCTTTCCAAAAAAAAACTCTGCAACATGTATAGTCCCTCTGAACCCTCTTTTATATATGTATGGTAGTACGAAGCCAAACAAATCCAACAAGGATATTTAAATCTGCATATACATACATGTTCCAGTCATAAAGGGTACTGGTGGTGGTGATGGGAGATGAGTGTCTCTTCCTTTTTTTGGCATACAAGTTACTCCTCGTTATGTCGTCTTTATTCTCTTCAGAACCTTGTTGAAAAGATCAAATCTTTTAAGTCGCGTTTATTTCCACCATTCCTTTGTGGACCATTCATGAGAGGAGGAGATGACTGAATTTTTACCCAAATGAAGAATGATTTTCTAGCCTTATACCGTCCGCTGTAACTCTTGCAGTTGCCATCGCCAATTGATATTACCAAATGATTATTATGATATTTATTATTTGCTGATGGAATTTAATTTTGTCATTTCTATGCTCTTACTTACCAGCAATGCAAGAAAGGAGCATAGAGAGGTACATAGAAAAAATTCTGAAGAGATAGATAACATATATTGCTAAAAATTTTTTTCTATAGAAAATTTTGTCAAATTTTTAATTCTATATATCTATAGAAAATTTTGTCGAAATTTTATTTCTATATAAAATTTTGTCAAATATTTATTTTTATAGAAAATTTTGTCGAAGTTTTATTTCTATAGAAAATTTTGTCAAAATTTAATTTCTATAGAAAATTTTGTCAAAATTTTATTTCTATTGAAAATTTTGTCAAAATTTTATATTTATAGAAAATATTGCCAAAATTTTATTTCTATGGAAAATTTTGTAAAAATTTCACTTCTATAGAAATTTTTGTCGAAATTTTATTTCTATAGAAAATTTTTTCAAAATTTTATTTCTATAGAAAATTTTGTCAAAATTTTATTTTTATAGAAAATTTTGTAAAAATTAAATTTCTATTGAAAATGTTGTCAAAATCTTATTTTTATAAAAAATATTGCCAAAATTTTATTTGTATAAAAATTTTTGTCGAAATTTTATTTCTATAGAAAATTTTGTCAAAATTTTATTTCTATGGAAAATTTTGTAAAAATTTCACTTCTATAGAAATTTTTGTCGAAATTTTATTTCTATAGAAAATTTTGTCAAAATTTTATTTCTATAGAAAATTGTGCCAAAATTTTGTTTCTATAGACAATTTTGTCAAATTTCCTTTTTATAGAAAATTTTGTCAAAATTTTATTTCTACAGAAAATTTTGTCAAAATTTTATTTCTATAGAAAATTTTGTCAAAATTTTAATTCTATTGAAAGTTTTGTCGAAATTTTAATTCTACAGAAAATTTTGTCAACATTTTATTTCCATAGAAAATGTTGTCAAAATTTTATTTCCTTATAAAAATTTGTCAACATTTTATTTCTATAGAAAATGTTGTCAAAATTTTATTTCTATAGAAAATTTTGTATTGTTGTTTCTTTTTTCTTTCTAATAAAAATTTGGCAAAAGTTGTTCTCTACAGAAAATGTTGTTCCAACTTTATTTCCATAAAAAATTTTGTCAAAATTTTATTTCTATAGAAAAATTTGGCCAAATATAATTTCTCTAAAAATTTTCTCAACATTTTATTTTTATAGAAATTTTATTTTTATAGAAAATTTTGTCAAAATTTTATTTCTATAAAAAATTTTGTCAAAATTTTATTTCTATAGAACATTTTGTCAAAATTTTATTTCTATAGAAAATGTTGTCCAAATTTTATTTCCATTGAAAATTTTGCTAAAATTGTTTTGCTACAGAAAATGTTGTCAAAATTTTATTTCTATAGAAAATTATTTTTTCACACTTTTATTTCTATAGAACATTTTGCCAAATTTTATTTCTATAGCAAATTTTGTAAAATTTTACTTCTTAAAACAAAAAATTGTCAAAATGTTATTTCTATGGAAACTATTTTTTCAAACTTTTATTTCTATAGAAAATTTTGTCAATTTTTCCAATATATTGGAAATAAATATTAAAACAAATCAATAATTGATTGTTTCTATGACCTCAAGCCGAACAAAATTAATAATCAGAATAAACATAAAATAGGTCAACAACACTCAAAAATATTTTTAAAATTTTATTTCTACAAAAAATTTTGTCAAAATTTTATTTTTATAGAAAAGTTTTGTCAACATTTTATTTCTATAGAAAATGTTGTCCAAATTTTATTTCCATTGAAAATTTTGCTAAAATTGAATTGCTATAGAAAATGTTGTCAAAATTTTATTTCTATAGAAAATTATTTTTTCACACTTTTATTTCTATAGAACATTTTGCCAAATTTTATTTCTATAGCAAATTTTGTCAAAATTTTACTTCTTAAAACACAAAATTGTCAAAGTGTTATTTCTATGGGAAACTACTTTTTCAAACTTTTATTTCTATAGACAATTTTTGAAAATTTTATTTCCGTAGAAAATTTTGTCAAAATTTTATTTCTACAGAAAATTTTGTGAAAATTTTATTTCTACAGAAAATTTTGTCAAAATGTTATTTCTATAGAAAGCTGTGCCAAAATTTTATTTCTATACACAATTTTGTGAAAATTTTATTTCCGTAGAAAATTTTGTAAAAATTTTATTTCTATAGCAAATTGACCCAACATTTTATTTCTATAGAAATTTTTTTCAAAATTTTATTTCCGTAAAAAATTTTGTCAAAATTTTATTTCTATAAAAAATTAAGTTAAAATATTATTTCTATAGACAATTTTGTCAATATTTTATTTCCGTAGAAAATTTTGTCAAAACTTTATATTTATAGAAAATTTTGTCAAAATTATATTTCTATAGAAAATCTTATGAGCTCTTTATATTTCTCTTAATTTATTTACCCATTTTTTTCTCTATGCATAAAACTTTCGATTCGTTGTATATATATCATATTCCTTATCCAAATAGACATCTCCATTATGAAATCCTAGAGAAATTTCATAAATTTATTCAAGTGTATATGTGGAATATAATGACAGTATTGACACAAAGTATTTATAAATGATTCATGACTTCATTCAATCTGAAAGTCTTCCATTCATTTTGTCATCTCAATCTTTTACTGTTCCACATCTATATCAGCCATATCAGTCAAATCTATTCCTTCCTGTGTGTGATGATGTGATTTTTAAAGGACACTGAACAGAGATTTAGCATGGAGCAACGATACGGTTATGAAAAGTAAATAAAATTCAAATTAAATGGGAATTAAGTCATAAATGTTGATGACACTTGATGATTCTTTTATGAAATGATCATCGAAATGATGATGATGATGATTAATGGTTTCTCATTTCCATGGAGATGCTCTTTACCAGCTTAATTTACTATGATTGTCTGATTTGAATTGATTTCAAGTATTTTGTTGTACTTTTCAGGGTGCATCAAAGGACAAAAAAATAGTTAGTGGGACGTGTGATACTTCAATTCTTGGTAGATTGAGTTAAACAAATTACCTTGACTATTGCTCGAAGTCAGTCCAAAAACGAGTTGAAAGATACCGTACCGCTTGGCTTGGGTTCGATTCATCGATTTGGGCTACTTTGGATATTGGTCCATTTTTAAAAACTCAAAAAACGGTTTTCCAGGCTAAATTCAATTATTCTATTCGATTATAGATTACAAAAAGGCAACATTGACTTTTTTGACACCAAATCGTGAACTCGGACAGCGTAATCCACATACTGGTAAAAAATCATGCACTGAAAGAAAAACCGTTTAAACGGTAACCCAAAAGTTTTATTTTGTGTGAAATACAATTTTTTATTCCCAAATCTCGTAGATTTGGTTATAGCAAGCACTTCTCCTTTTTGGCTTTATGTCATATAATAAATTTTGAGGTTTCGTAGAAAAAACTGAATATTATGCTATGCCATCGCAGTTTCCGCATGAGCCAAAAATAATTAGCAAACCAAAAAATTATATTTTGCAAAATTTTATTTCTATGGAAAATTTTGTCAAAATGTTATTTCTATAGAAAATTTTGTCAAAATTTTATTTCTACCGAAAATTTTGTCTAAATTTTATTTCTATAGCATTTTTTTTTTTAATTTTATTTCTATAAAAAATTTTGTCAATATTTTATTTCTATAGAAAATTTTCTCAAAATGTTATTCCTATAGGAAAATTTTTCCACAGTTTATTTCGATAGAAAATTTTGTCAAAATTTTATTTCCATAGAAAATCTTGTCAAAATTTTATTTCCATAGAAAATTTTGTCAAAATTTTATTTCTATATGAAAATTTGTCAAAATTTTATTTCTATAGAAAATTTTGTTAAAATTTATGTCTATCGGAAATTTTATCCAAAATTTATTTCTATAGAAAATTTTGCGAATTTTTTATTTCTATAGAAAATGTTGTCAAAATTTTATTTCTATAGAAAAATTTCGCCAAAATTTTACCTCTAAGGGACATTTTATCCACATTTTATTTCTTTAGAATTTTTTTCAATTTTTGTTTTATAGAAAATTGTGTCAAAATTGTATTTCTATAGAAAATTTTGTCAAAATTTTATTTCTATAGAAAATTTTGTCAAAATTTTATTTCTATAGAAAATTTTGTCAAAATATTATTTCTATAAAAAATTTTGTCACAATATTATTTCTATAGAAAATTTTGACAAAATATTATTTCTATAGAAAATTTTGTTAAAATTTTATTTCTATAGAAAATTTTGTCAAAATTTTATTTCCATAGAAAATTATGCCAAAATTTTAATTCTAAAGAAAATGTTGTCAAAATTTTAATTCTAAAGAAAATGTTGTTAAAATTTTATTTCTATAGAAAATTTTGTCAAAATGTTATTTCTTTAGAAAATGTTGTCAAAATTTTATTTCCATAGAAAATTTTGTCAAAATTTTATTTCCATAGAAAATTTTGTAAAAATTTTATTTTTATAAAAAATGTTGTCAAAAGTTGTTTTTATAGAAAATTTTGTCCAAATTTTATTTCTATAGAAAATTTTGTCCAAATTTTATTTCTATAGGAAATTTTGTCAAAGTTCTATTTCTATAGGAAATTTTGTCAAAATTTTATTTCTATAGAAAATTATGTCAAAATTTTATTTCTATAGAAAATTTTGTCAAACTTTCATTTCTATAGAAAATGTTGTCAAAATTTTATTTCTATAGAAAATTTTCTCAAAATGTTATTCCTTAAGGAACATTTTTCCACAGTTTATTTCGATAGAAAATCTTGTCAAAATTTTATTTCCATGAAAATTTTGTCAAAATTTTATTTCTATATGAAATTTTGTCAAATATTTAATTCTATCCGAAATTGTGTCAAAATTTTATTTCTATAGAAAATTTTGTTAAAATTTATGTCTATCGGAAATTTTATCCAAACTTTATTTCTATAGAAAATTTTGTGAAATTTTTATTTCTATAGAAAATGTTGTCAAAATTTTATTTCTATATAAAAGTTTCGCCAACATTTTACCTCTAACGGAAATTTTGTCCATATTTTATTTCTTTAGCATTTTTTTTCAATTTTTGTTTTATAGAAAACTGTGTCAAAATTGTATTTCTATAGAAAATTTTGTCAAAATTTCATTTCTATAGAAAATTTTGTCAAAATATTATTTCTATAGAAAATTTTGTCAAAATATTATTTCTATAGAAAATTTTGACAAAATATTATTTCTATAGAAAATTTTGTTAAAATTTTATGTCTATAGAAAATTTTGCCAAAATTTTATTTCCATAGAAAATTATGTCAAAATTTTAATTCTAAAGGAAATGTTGTCAAAATATTATTTCTATAGAAAATTTTGTTAAAACTTTATTTCTATACAAAATTTTATCAAAATTTTATTTCCATAGAAAATTTTGTCAAAATTTTGTAAAAATTTTATTTCTATAGAAAATTTTGTCAAAATTTTATTTCTATAGAAAATTTTGTCAAAATTTTATTTCCATAGAAAATTTTGTCAAAATTTTATTTTTATAAAAAATGTTGTCAAAAGTTTTTTTATAGAAAATTTTGTCAAAATTTTATTTCTATAGAAAATTTTGTCAAAATTTTATTTCTATAGAAATTTTGTCCAAATTTTATTTCTATAGAAAATGTTGTCAACGTTTTATTTCTATAGGAAATTTTGTCAAAATTTTATTTCTATAGAAAATTATGTCAAAATTTTAATTCTAAAGAAAATTTTGTCAAAAATTTTATTTTATAGAAAAATTTTGTCAAAATTTTATTTCTATAAATAATTTTGTCATAATTTTATTCCTACAATAAATATTGAAAAAATTTCATTTATTTAGAGAAAAAGGTAGTTGTGATGTTTGTCATATATGTCAGTAATATATCCTTCCCTTCTCTTGTTGCCTTTATTATTTAACAGTAAACTCTTTACAGTTAAAAACTGTTTGTAACCACCAATTTCACATTAACTCTGTATCAAAAAATTCAATAAATATCTTAGACTTCATATTTGAGAAAAGACAACTTGAACTTTGACGTTGGCTATGCCCGAACTCTTATTAAAGCTGAACATCGAAGAAAACAACCCCCAAATTTGAGAATCATAACTCTTGCAATAGGCCTCAGTTATTCGAACAAATAGGAAGCAGATATATGAAAAAATGTAACAACGTTAATCCCAAAATTATTAACAAATGAAAAATCAATAGAGACAACACCAGCCTTCGTAGTCATCTGTAACAAAGTAATAAAATCCAGATTTCTTTAATGTTGGAACAAATGCAAGAAGAGCGAATTGTTTGAACGAATGAATGGAATTGGTAAGAGCCAAAGATCAATGCCTTTTTAATACCCGTAAACATTTTTTTGGAGAACAATAAAAAAAATTGGCAAAAATCTATCTTCATCAGCAACAATCAAAGTAAGAACCCATTATGAGAATATCAATACAAAATTACTAAAGGTCCCTTAAGCATTTATGGCCTGTCTATGTGTTGAATAAGTTGAAAGCCTTAATAATCATTGTATATGTATGTGCGTGTGTATGTTTGAGAGTATGAATGCAAGTGAAGTGTAAGACGTTACTGACTGAGCTACAATGGAATGAGATTTGATGTTGCTCGCCCTACTAGCAAAATACCTTGGCTTGCCTCATTGTTAAAGAACTCAAGTGGAAGTACTTAATTCCGTTCATTAAAAATCCTTCTTCAACCAAATAAAATGGGAATATTGAATTGAATCATTTTCATTTTTCAATTTAATCATAGGCTGCATCATCTTTGCCGTGCTCACCACCACCACCATCAAGACAACCAAAATCGCAAATACACTATAACAAAAATAAGGACATTCAATATCAACAAGATTTCGGTATGTTTTGTGTCATAAATGTAGCATTTGTTTAAGAGTTTTAATAAACTCAAGAATATATGTAAGTATGTAAGCTGACAAAGAGGGCACACTCACATACCATACACACACGGGAGTGTACAAGAATACCAGAGTTCTTTTATAAAGAGGGCTTTGTGGAGCGAGAGAAAGAGAGATAGAGAGACACTGAGTTTCTCTACGTTAAGGGTATGAAAATGTAATTACATTTACTCCTGTGGTGTTAATAACATAGTTTGATATCCTGTAATTATAGTTTAGAGTACCAATAATTATTGCTATTTCTTATTTTCCCATTTCGTAGGTATTCAAAATGTTTTGAAAAATATTTTTTTTTTGCACAGCATTTTGTTTATTCAGTCTATGAGATATTTTTTATAATGCCTTCGTGTGTGTGTGTGTGTGGATTTTTGGCTTCGGTTTGTTTTTTGCGAATTTCATAACCCAGTGGGGGGTTTGGCATCTGAAGCTTGATATAATAATTTTTGTATACTTTTGTGTGTTTTGGCAAATAAATTGAATTTACTCATCGTTATGGTGTTATTCTCAATTGATCAGGGTTGTAATCTAACCTATGAAGTTTATTGACATTTGCTCTGTATAAGATTGATGGGAGGAATTTAGTCAATGGGTTTTCGTTTTTTTTTAATCGATGGCTCAATCCTTCTGTTTGTAAGTTTGTAATATATTGGAGTTCTGATTCGTGTTTTTCCATAGCTTACTTCAATCTCATTAGCTGTTGACGGTCTGGGGAAGCTTATACACTCAAAAAAAGGGAACCCTTCAAGGCACCAAAGCACAGTTAACTCTATTTCAGTTCATGGAAATAAGCCGAAAAAATTATACACAAATGAAGCATAAATATTTACTATATTCCTATTTCCTACAAAATAGTTCAGAAGTTGTTAAAATTTGTAAATTTTACCATAAATGGTACAGACCTATAAGTCTAATATCATTCCTGCTGAACAAATGGAACGCGGGGTTGACACCATGGTAAAAAGTGGAATTTCGTGCGAAAGGCTAAGGTATAATCACTGGCATATGTAAAGGGGTGATCGGTGGAGACGGCCCTACACGCTAGCCGTAACTAGAGGCCTGCATCGAATAACTTTTCACTACATGTATGCAATTCGCTGTCGAATCCCACCTGACCACAACGTTCGTTATCGTATTCGATATAGAAATATTCTCGGGGTTTTCTCGAAGAAAACTATCGAAAACGATATCGAGAATGGTTTGAAAAAATTTCGAAAAACGTTCATCTGTCGTGCTGTTACTGCCAGCAAACTCTTCGTTTTCGAAGGCTTGCTAGTGATTCGTTAAAGAAGGTTTCGCGATATCTATAATTGATCGTTAACGAATCTATTTCGAAATCGTTTTCGTATTCGATATCATTCCGCTTTCGAAGGTTTTCTATACTGTTTTATTACCATTTTGTTCCCATTATAAGTTGTGTAGTAAAAGAAAATTTTCAAGTTTGTTTTTATTTTATTATATTAGTGTTGCGAACAAAATACTTAAAATATTTACATTTTGGAATATATATTTAAAGTGATTTAAGGCACTGCATTGACTTCTTTGCGCGGAATTTCTTATTAAGCCGATCGTGGCTATGCCATTGAAAAGGACTATAATCAATGAGTAACATTTTCCGGGATACATCTACAAATTAAACATGAAAGAAAATTGATAGTTTTTTAAAAGATATATAAATAAATTACTTACCTCTTTTAGATTCGCTAAGACACTTCACCCGCACTTAACAATTTCTTAAACTGAAATGACTTTTTAATCTCTGTCTTTGTCAAAACAAACATGGCGGAACACCAACAAATAAGCCGAAAAATATTCGTTATTGCTTCGAAACAACGAACGTTCGAAATTTTTCTATTATCGAACTTTTCTCGAATAATGTGCGCTTTAAATTATTTCGAAAAATGTTCGCTTTAGCGAACCTTCGCCATTTCTCGGCACTTTGGTCGGGTGGGATATAGTACATACACTGTCTTTCTCTCAGAGCGCAAGAAGTGAAGTGAAGAGAACACTTGCTTGTCAAATACCACCAAGTACTTATCCGAAACAATACGTGTTCCGAAAAAAAGGAACAATAAAAATATAAGTACTTGAGAAAAAGTACAACATAGATTCTCTTCACTTCACGTGGTACCACAAGTATTGATCAGTTATGTGCGAAGCAAAACTTTCCATAATTATTAATCATAGATATGTATGTATGTCACATATTTCATATATTTATGTATGTCACACACTTACCTTAACATTTGCCGTTCTTTATATCAATCCGAAAACATATATTATGGAGAGTAACTGTTTTCTTGTATTTCTGAAACTGCACGTGCTACATGGAGTACTCTATGAAGTTTTGTTCTCGCAACATACTCGACGTGATCACTCTGAGTACACTTCAATAAGAGAGAAAGAGGAATATGTGTTTGTTGGTAGTGAAGACATCAGAGTAGCAACAAGAAGTTACTCGTGGCTTTTGGTGTTCATTAAAATGTGTACCAATTGTTTTGCGACTCTCTCAAATAGATGTACTCATTTAGCAAGTACACGTATACTCTGCATTTAAAAATGGAATTGTGCAGACCTCTAGTTTCAACAATCCTTAGAAACGTTTTGGATGACGGGATCTTTACAAGATTGGATAGCGGGAACTCTACAGTGGGCGATACTATAAAAACCATACATGGCTGCTATGAGATTGAAGGTGTTGAGAGAATGGACGGAAAAATCATCAAAAGATAGTAGGGGAAACGGTGGGTGTAATGGCGGATGCCGCAACAATCCATGATCGCATAGGTGAAGTGGCCATAGCTGTCGGGTGTGAGATTCGAACGCCAGTAAGATGTTCCTGGGCAGAGAATGAAGCCGACCCATTTTTGTTGGCGGCGGCTGACACTAAATTTTTGCCTCCGTCGGCTGTCGACTTTGCCAATATAAATTTGTCAATTCGACGGCGGACAATTGTCCATTAAAAAATCAATTTGAAGTTATCTGAATTGTAATGAGATTAGTTGTACAACCGATCTTACAATCAAATTTTCATTGAAATTTTCTGAGTTAAATTTTTGAAAAGTTATTGAGGAAACATGATGCTAATTGATCGTGGGTGGAAAGTTCAAATTTTTGGAAAAAAAAACAACAATTATTAATATATTTTTCTGATTTAAATCAATAAATTTTGGTTAATTGGCGACTAAATTTTAGTCGAAATGAGGCGACATTTTCGGCGGCGGCTAAAAATGACGGCACAACTCGGCGGCTTCATTCTCTGGTCCTGGGGTCCCACAACTGATACCGGAGGGGAATAACTTCTGCACCGATGGATCGAAGATGGGTGAGAGGACGGAACTGATCGAATATGTGGAGGACCCTATTCCGATTAGGATAACGGAATGTTTAAATTGTTTGTCCTAAAATTTAGACTTTGTAACCCTTTAATTAGGGCACCCATGCACCATGATCCCTTTCGCATATTATTGTCGTATTTCGATTTCTGTTGTTAACATTGACTTCAGAAAGTGTTCAATTTTATTTCGTCTCAGTAAAAACTCTTAGTTGACAATTAAATTTTCCGCTTTTTAGTGATTTCTTGGCTGCTTATGTCACGGCCTTGGTCCATAGTTTCCAACGCTATGTCAACCACAATGAAGGGTTCTTTCACATCCAAATTTCCATAATGGAAACGGACGAACCATTGGTGGCTACAAGAAGTTTTGTTAGATTTGGGGATTTTTCCCCCAAACTGTGGGGATATTCTTTCACTTTGGGGATTTGGCTGGGGATATTTCCACTTTCAATAACAGTATTAAATTTGTTATAGAAAGTGTAAAAGCGAAGTACAATAACGTTAAAGGGCTTTGATAGATTTTACAAAAGATTCCTCTCCAACTAAGAGGTAATTCACAAACTTTGTAGAGAAATAGAATTTTGACAAAATTTTCTATAGAAATAAAATTTTGACAACATTTGCTATAGTAATAAAATTTTTAAAAATTATCTACAGAAAAAAAATTTACAATATTTGCTACAGAAATAAAATGTTGACAACGTTTTTTAAACGAATAAAATGTTGAAACAATTTTCTATAAAAAAAGAATTTTAACAACATTTAGAAATAAAGTTTTGACAAAATTTTTTAAAGAAATGTAATTTTGACAACATTATCTGCTATCGAAATAAGATTTTGACAAAATTTTCTATAGAAATAAAATTTTGACAAAATTTTCTATAGAAATAAAATTTTGACAAAATTTTCAATAGAAATCAAATTTTGACAAAATTTTCTATAGAAATAAACTGTTGACAAAATTTTCTATAGTAATAAAATTTTGACAAAATTTTCTATAGTAATAAAATTTTGACAAAATTTTCTATAGTAATAAAATTTTGACAAAATTTTCTATAGAAATAAAATTTTGATAAAATTTTCTATAGCAATAAAATTTTGATATAATTTTCTACAGAAATATAATTTTGCCAACATTTTCTATAGAAATAAAGTTTTGACAACATTTTCTATAGAAATAAAGTTTTGACAAAAATTTTATATAGAAATGTAATTTTGACAACATTTTCTATAGAAATAAAATTTTGACAACATTTCGGTTGCTTTGCAGTCGAAGCGAAGTCAAATACAAATTAAGAATTATCACTTCAGCTTCTCAAATATATCCAATATATATCTCATGGTAATTGATATTAAACCCAAATGAGTTGGTTGTTAAAAGAGAGTGATAGTAAGAGTTGATTTGGGATGAGATGATATGTGTGCTCACATATGTAAGTCCTACAAGTAAGAGAGCAATTATAAATCATGCAAATAGCCAAGAAACAGCTTACGAACATATTGTTCATTCAAAATAGGAAACAAAGTTTTTTTGAAACTATTAAATTTATGATAATTAATTAATTTAATATCGTATAAAATTATTTAATCTATACCCAAGCAATAAGGCCTAGACACCTACACTGAAAGAAGAGTTGTCTTTGCTGAGTAACGAAATTTGAGTTTTTTTATGCTAAAAATTTTTGTATTGAAGTAAATAAAAATCATTAGATAAAATCGCAAAATTCCGGTTTACTTGCTATTTATGCAAATATTTTATAACAAAAGAGAATTTCGCTTGTCTTTAATTTCTTTCCTAAGGAAAATATTTTTTCTTTGGGTGTATAATCGGTTGCTTTGCAGCCGAAGACGTATTTATCACCACTAATAAATAAAAAAGAAAACTAATAAGATAAAATTTATCTTTTCATTTCTATACATAACAACCTCCCCATTCTTAAATTATGTTATTCATCGAATTAAAACACATAGATTATTTCTTTTCATATTTTTTCCAAACTTTTATTAAACTTCTAAGAATTTTATTTTATTTTATTATCTTAAAGTATGTCTAAAAAAGCCAACTAAATTTTTATAATTATTTTTTACAATACTATTTTGGCATTTGCATTATAAATATTACAAAAGAATTCTTCATCAATGGAAACAAAACCAAAAGAATTAAAAATACGAGAGATATAATACAATTTTTTTTTAAATCGTATACAAATAAAATAAGTCTTTATTAGAAAAAAACCAAGAAAAATCCTGTAATGTAAAGGAATGTTTGTTTTTTTTCTAGATTATATCACTTTTGTTTAACATGGAAAATTGGGATTTTAAAAAATAAAAGCTAAAAACTAAAAAACAAATCAACTACAATATTTATTTACAATAAGGGTTTTTTTTACTTTTATAAAATCCTTAATTTGGCTGAGCCAATAGCTTTATACCCCATGCACTTTATTCTCTTATTAGCTTCAGTCTTCTGATTTTGTGACCACTGACACCGGTGTAGAGTTGCCACTTACACTTCCTGTATGTGTGGTATTTAGAGGAGATTTTGGTGAGGCTGCCGCCGATGAAGTTAATGTTACACCTCCTGAGACTATGGTAGTTCCACCCACTGATCCTCCGCCAATTGTGGGACTTTCACGTGGACTGCTATTACTACAGGGCGGACTAACTTGAGCGGCAGAGTGTAATGACAAATTCTGGGGATAAACACTGGCATTGAAAATACCATTGAGATTACTCAAACCCATATATTGGGAGAGAAGTGTATGGAAATTCGGTAGCTTATAGTGGTGGATTAAACCCTGAGGCAAAAGTGCTGGATTGAAGGGCTGATGTAAGGCAAAATGGGGTGGCCAGAATTCTGCTGGTAAACCGGCGGGATGACCAGGAATGCCATGGGGTAAGGGAATGCCCAAGGGGAAATCGCCAAGACCTGCAAGTAGAAAAAATGTGAAAAATAAATTAGCAAGTTTTCTTTAAGGTAAATAAAAAAATTATTAAAAATTAAATAAAAAAAATAAATTTATATTTAATCATAAAATTAACTGATCCAATTAAAAAATTATTTGATAATTTTTTTTTATTAATTTTGATTAATGTTTGTAATTGTTTTTAGTTTTATTTAAGCAATTTGTTGAATCAATTAAATTTTTAATTGAATATTTTTGAAAATTCAATTAAAATTTTAATTGGAAATATTTTGGTGACATTTTTTCTGTGTAACGTCCAATTTATTTGTATAACTTTTTTAAGATTTTGTATAAAACATATGGCAACTCTACTTTGAATCTATTATAGTTTTCTATAGTTTTTTATCTATAGTTTTTTCTCTCTTCTATGTAAACCCTTTACGTTTCTAGTCACAAATTAGAAAATTACGTGACTTTCAGACCGGAAACTTTTTGGCCAAATTGTGTAATTTAATTACATTCACAGAAATATAACAGTTAATCATATACAAAAATCAAAATTACTATGAAATTCTTAATGTTTGTGACACTTACCTTGGTCGGGTAATAAATAACCATTTTTATCTTGATTCATGAATTTCTCACGTTTACGCCATTTGGCACGACGATTTTGGAACCAAACCTAAAACAAAACAAAAAAAAACAAACAAAGTCAATAAAATATTTCTTAAAAAATCATATGAAGGTATAAGGATTATGGGACTAGTTTAAAACCTTGACTATTTCTAAGGAATAATTACCCTAACCAATTATCTTAAACGTTTGTCCGGGGACCATAAACTCATCGCCCCCCTCTACCTCCACCCACTTTTGGGATTTTCTATCATCAGCTAATTTACTCAGCGCCCACGTCCACAATTTTCAATGAATAAACGCCCAATTAACCCCTTTAATCATTGTTGTGTACATACACACTCACCAAAATCTCTCTTAACATCTCGCCATGCATCACCACCACCAACCCCAAAAGTTAAACGTATACATTTAAGCCATCCGTTTTGCTGGCATAACCCCCTATCTTTCGCTCTCTACATATAGAAATCACTTTGGGCCAAGTTTAATACAGTTACTGACAACACCACCATCACCAGTAGCAACAACAGACAATAGAATCCAATCGGAAGTTAAATTCTGTGATTTGCCTTTTATTCACCACCCCATAGCCTCCCACAGAACAAAAGCTCTCACTCTCTATCTCGCACTCTCTTCCCATTCTTAGATCTACCAGCATAACGAATTTCTAAACTCTTGATAAAGTCCCTCTTCAAATAAACACTCGTCCACATGGAATGCTAAAGATGTTAAGATTCTGAATTCTTATACCTAGACACACATACCCACCACCCCCCCATAGGCCATTTCATCATACATCTCCCGGTAGAAACCTTGGATTGAATGTGTGAATGTCTTTCGGTGGTGTGGGTGACCATGAGTTGAGGGTACTTTGTGTCTTATTAAATGCAATTTACAATTGTGTCTTCTTGGTTGTTGGGCAAGTGTAACCGAATTGAATCAATTGTCTATGCTTCCTTAAATGTTTAGGCCACATTGAGAATACAGGGTTCGGGAAAAATCGTTAATGGTTTTGAGGAAAGAAGTGTTAAAGGAATTTGGAGATTCAGTTAGGGATTAATTTTGGGAAAAATCTAATAAGTCGGCTTTCAAATATTGAGTTTTTTATTCTCAATACAATGCCTAAGCTTTATTTTATGTAAATTTAAACTTTTTATGATGTATAACAGTTTAATAGTAAACTGTTATACTACTTAAATCTATTCAAAAACTCATACCATGCAAATATAGTGTTTATTTTGGCATTAAATTGAATTTTTTTCGCGTATAACAGTTTCATGAAAACTGTTATACTGCTTAAATATGTTCATGTTTTCATACCAAACAAAAATACAGTTTATTAAGGCCCTGTATTGATTTTTTCCTTGTATAACAGTTTTAAGAAAACTGTTATACTACTTAAATAGGATCATATTTTCATACTAAACAAAACTACAGTTTAGTAAGGCGCTGCATTGAATTTCTTCTTGTATAACAGTTTCAAGAAAACAGTTATAATTCTAGAATAGGATCATATTTTCATACTAAACAGAAGTACAGTTTATTACAACATCGCATTTAATGTTTTTCATTTATAACAGTTTAAAGAAAACTGTTATAATACTCCAAAACTTCAAAAATCAGTTGTTTTATAAAATTTAACAAAAAAAAATCAAATCAAACCTTGAAAAATTATGTTTACTCTGCTTATATATTAAAATTTCGTCAATATTCCAAGATATTCTATATTGAAAGTTAATTTGCAATACAAAATATTTTCCTATTTAAATATTTTCCTAACCCTGATTATAGACTTTACACACACATACATTATTTGAATAAAACCCTCTTCATGACACGATATCAACATCTTCGACATTGTCATCAACATTATCATCGTCATCATCATCATCATCCTTGTAGTCATTTTGAAAACGAACAATGTAATGCATCTGTGCGTACAGAAAATTAGTAATGATTTCCTGACAATAATTGTTACAAATTATTGTCATACTTTTGTCAGAGATCTAAAGGAAGGCAAAAGATTGTGAAACCAACATTCATCACATCTACACATATGTGTAGGTGGAGAGGGCTAAAATCTTTAACAATATAGACTTGTAAACATTTGAAACATACATGAAAATCAGAAGCCCACCAACCCATAGACAAATTCTACAAAAAAAAATAGGAAAAAGCTTGAACACAATGACATGGGGCTTAAGATTAGACAAAAGCCACTTAAACATTTGTTGTCAGACGAAAAATATTCTATGTAGTAGTGTGAGTATTTGTGTGCGAGAATTCCTCTTTATGTTTATATGTGCGGTTGCTGCCTATAAGGACTATTTTTACTATGAATGAAATTATCACCCATTTTTTACTTTCTTTCTTTCTAGGCAAATGATGATGATTTTCATAATGATGATATGACAATTTTAATTGTTACAAGGACAATTATTAACGTACAATTAAATAAGATAATTATTATGTGAATGCCATAATATATGACTGAGAGAGCAATTATGAACAACTGTCATGTCAAAGAATTGCTCAAAGGAACATCGTATTTACACCTTCATGGAGGATGATACAAGAGGATGTCTTTTCATGGAAACACAAAATCATTGAAAACAAAATTACGGTAAGAGGATTTATAATGGGGGGAAAACAATGGGTAAAAGCAATAGGAATATACTAATTTCGTTAGTATAACAGTTATTTTAAATTGTTATACTAATAAAATCCATATAAGATCATTAACTAAAATAGTAAATTTGTTGTTTTGTAAAATGGAAACTGTATCAGATTTCTCAGTTTTAATAAAACTGTTATATTGTATTAGAAAAGACAATATTGAACTGAATTAAAACTAAGCATTAAAAGGATTTTATTTTTATTTGTTAATAACATTTAAAATTCTAAATTTTTTGAGTATAATATTTAAAATGAAAACTGTTATACAATGCCCTAAACAAAAAAATTTAAATTAAAATATGAAAAAATGTCGAAAGTGGACTGTTTTACATATAGAGAACATAGACAAGTCGAGTTTTTCATTCCAAACACAATCGCTAAGCTTTATTAAATTTTGTGAGTATAATATTTAAAATGAAAACTGTTATACAATGCTTAAACAGAAAAAAATAAATTAAAAAATGCAAAAATGTCACAAATCGACTGTTTTACATATAGAGAGCATAGAAAAGTCGAGTTTTTGATTCCAAACACAATCTCTGCGCTTTATTGGAGGTAAATTTCAAATCTTTATAAAGTATAACAGTTTAGTAAGAAACGGTTACACTGCTTATATATGTTGGAATACCCATATTAAACAAAAACAGAGCTTGTAGCATTGTTTTTTATGTATGACAGTTTACATAAAACTGTTATACTGCTCAAAAACTTAAATAATATGAGTTTTTTTTTCAAAAATCTAAATAAATTGAATGTAAAGATTATAAGGATTTCGTTTGCTTCCCAGCAAAAAAACGTCGTCACAAAAGTAGTTCAAATGTTCTTTTTGGATGCGGAAGTGGTGCCAAATTGGCCCAGAAGTGATGTATTTAATATGGGCATGTCATACGTTGGATGTCCACCATTTCAACAGCCGTTGCATTGAATTTGAATAACTTTTTAGAGTGTGATCTGAATTCGGTGTGTTATGTGTTCAGTATAAAAATAAATAATTTTTATACTTTTTAATGCATTCTAACGCTTGTCTGAATCGTTTGACCACAAATATTTTCAAAAATTTGCGATTTTTCTAGAATGGACTTAGCATTTTTTTTCGATAAAATTTGAATAATTTATGTGATTTTATTAATTCTTACTTTGAAACCATAAAAATTAAAATTACTCATTAAAAATATTAAAAAAAAAAACGAGTTATATAAAAGTTGAATTAAAAGAAATTCCTGATAAAGGAATATCGTAGGAAGGACATTCTTGGAAGTGTTTTTTTGCTGGGTTGTAAAATTTTAAATTCTAAATTTTGAGAGTATAAGATTTGAAAAGAAAATTTAAATATTTTCAATCATTTTCTTTATTGATATTATTTCTTAATTTTTTATTTGATAATATTATCAACCTTAATTCAAAATTTTAATTTGAAATATTTTGCTGATTTTTTTTTTGTAACATTTATAAAATAATTTTCGAATGCATCTTTGGCAATTATTTAGTAAAACATTTTTTTCGTGATGTTTTTTTTTTTTTTAAATTTTTTTAATTTTGTTTTACCAAATCTCGAGCTCCGCATCCATTTTCCTTTGCTCTTTTGCCTTCATATATATACATAATTTTCATAATTATGCTTATTACAGATTCATTAAAAGCAATTATATCATTCATGCGGGTGCAATTAACTTTTCTAGCATAAGCCCAACCCCACAAACACATTTATAGAATTTTGCCAAGAGAAGAATTTCTCTTTACCATAAAGGATTTCTAAAAAAAAAAAAACACTGTAAAACTGGTAGCTAAGCCAAGATGATTATTGAAGAAAATTTACATAAGAAATATTTAATGCTAATGATAAGTCGTTTTAATTAAAATCTATTTTCAAAATGTTTATGACCATGTTGTCATTAGGGAAACCATAACAGAGTTTTAATATTTGAGATAATTTGGGAAAATAGTTTTAAAAGCACTTTTGGGAGGGTTGAAAAAGGACACACTCCTTTTTTGCGCTGTTATACCAGACGAAGAGGGGAGTAGAACAATTACTTAGATGAGTATTTAATAGAGATTTTCCAAATGATTAAAATGGCTTTGGCCTGGTGTTATTGTTTTTATGAACTCAACTTATCAACGATAGGCTTTGTCGGACAACAACAAAAGGGTGCTTACTCGTATACAATATCTGCTACAAGGGTGGCTTTTTGAACAAACAAGAACTCGTAAAAATTCACACATAATTAGGGTGATCAATTTGTTTTCACATCTCTTATGGATGACTGAATAGTCAAGGATGTTTCCCGAAAATGAATAAACAACAACAAATACAATTTAATGCCCAAAGATGAGAAATGACAATTTGTTTGTTATAAACACACAGTTTATGTACTTGACCTATCAATCAGTACAATCAAGGTCCATAATCTAAAGAGATTATTTGAACTCTCTCTCTCTCTCTCTGAATTTAAGGCATTTCGCCAATTTCAAATGAAATGATTACAAATATCCACAGCTAATACTCTTTGATTTGTTTTTTTATGAGAAATAGAAAATCTCTTTTTTACAATTTCATCATTTAATTGGTCATTGATGTTATCACACACACGCACACAGACACAAGCAATAGTCTAGGCTATTGAGTACCGTCCATAATACCTGGTAATCGCGTGTCATCAACATGGTGTATAACAACATTAATGCTTTTACCATGCCACGTTTTATTGTCATATGTCTGATTTCGAATATTGAATATAAAACAGACCTACCCACCCTATCGTCGCTTGGTTTTTGCTTTCTCGCGCCAATTTAATCCTTGTCAATTGTTTTTTGTAACAATTTTGTAGCTTATTTTGCTTTTCATCATAAATGTTTCTTTTTGCCGTAATTTGTTTTTTATTTTAAGCGATTTGGGAAACAATTTTTAACAAGGCAATTATTTGGGGATTTGATAGACTTGCCTATATTGTATAGGTGTATGTGTATGTGTGAAAAAGGATATCAACATACGCTAAAACGCTCATGTGTAAAGGATCTACGGATATGGATGAAGTGGTCATGCGAATAATATTTCAACATAAATATGTACCCATGTGTGCGATGATATCGTTATATTTGTATAACTGGTTTATAATAAATTGGTAACTGCTCAATAGAGACTTCGTCATGCTTATAGGCTTTGTAGAGAATTTGAAACAAGGATTGAATTTATTTGGTCATGATTGAATGGAAACAAAGGATTACGTGAATGGGAGATATGGATTTAATTTTTTTGTAACAATTTCAAAAATTATAAATGCGTATAATATCATATGATGATGAATATTCTGTTGTAGAATTCTAACAAAAAAGGATAGATTGTTTACTGTAATTTTCTATAGAAATAAAATTTTGACACAAATTTCTATAGAAATTAAATTTCGAAACAATTTTCTATAGAAATATAATTTTGACACATTTTTCTATAGAAATAAAATTTTGAAAAAATTTTCTATAGAAATAAAATGTTGACAAAATTTTCTATAGAAATAAAATTTAAAAAATTTTCTATAGAAATAAAATTTTTACAAAATTTTCTAGAAAAATTTTTTTTGACAAAATGTTCTATAGAAATAAAATTTGGACAAAATTTTCTATAGAAATAAAATGTTGACAATTGGTCTACAGAAATAAAATTTTGACAAAATTTTGTATAGCAATAAAGTTTTGAAAAAAAAAATTCTATTGAAATAACATTCTAAAATTTTTCTATAGAAATAAAATTTTGACAAAATTTTCTAGAAAAAATTTTTTTTGACAAAATGTTTTATAGAAATAAAATTTGGACAACATTTTCTATAGAAATAAAATGTTGACAAATTGGTCTACAGAAATAAAATTTTGACAAAATTTCCTATAGAAATAAAATTCTAAAACTTTTCTATAGAAATAAAATTTTTACAAAATTTTCTAGAAAAATTTTTTTTTTGACAAAATGTTCTATAGAAATAAAATTTGGACAACATTTTCTATAGAAATAAAATTCTAAAAATTTTCTATAGAAATAAAATGTTTACAAAATTTTCTAGAAAAAAAAAATTTTGACAAAATGTTCTATAGAAATAAAATTTTGACAAAATTTTCTATAGAAATAAAATGTTGACAAATTGGTCTAGAGAAATAAAATTTTGACAAAATTTTCTATAGAAATAAAATTTTTACAAAATTTTCTATAGAAACAAAATTTTGACAAAATTATCTAGAAAAAAAATTTTTTTGACAAAATGTTCTATAGAAATAAAATTTGGACAAAATTTTCTATAGAAATAAACTGTTGACAAATTGTTCCACAGAAATAAAATTTTGACAAAATTTTCTATGGAAATAAAATTTTGACAAAATTTTCTATAGAAATAAAATTTTGACAAAATTATCTAGAAAAAAAAAATTTTTGACAAAATGTTCTATAGAAATAAAATTTGGACAAAATTTTCTATAGAAATAAACTGTTGACAAATTGTTCTACAGAAATAAAATTTTGACAAAATTTTCTATGGAAATAAAATTTTGACAAAATTTTCTATAGAAATAAAATTTTGACAAAATTTTCTATAGAAATAAAATTTTCTATAGAAGTAAAATTTTGACAAAATTTTCTATAGAAATAACATTTTAAAAATTTTCTATAGGAATACATTTTTGGCAAATTTTTCTAGAAAACAATTTTTTAGACAAAATGTTCTAAAGAAATAAAATTTTGACAAAATTTTCTATAGAAATAATATTTCTATAAAATTTTCTCTGGAAATAAAATTTTGACAAAATTTTCTATGGAAATAAAATTTTGACAAAATTTTCTATAGGAATAAAATTTTGTCAAAATTTTCTAGAAAAAAAATTGACAAAATGTTCTATAGAAATAACATGTTGATAAAATTTTCTAGAAAAAAAAAATGTTGACAAAATTTTTTTAGAAATAAAATGTTGACAAAATTTTCTATAGAAATAAAATTTTGACAAAATTTTCTAGAAAAAAATTTTTTTTGACAAAATATTCTATAGAAATAAAATTTTGACAAAATTTTCTATAGAAATAAAATGTTGACAAATTTTTTACAGAAATAAAATTTTGACAAAATTTTCTATAGAAATAAAATTTTGACAAAATTTTCTATAGAAATAAAGTTTTGAAAAAAATTTCTATAGAAATAAAATTTTGACAAAATGTTCTATAGAAATAAAATTTGGACACAATTTTCTATAGAAATAAAATGTTGACAAATTGTTCTACAGAAATAAAATTTTGACAAAATTGTCTATAGAAATAAAGTTTTGAAAAAAATTTCTATAGAAATAAAATTTTGACAACATTTTCTATAGAAATAAAATGTTGACAAATTTTTTTACAGAAATAAAATTTTGACAAAATTTTCTATAGAAATAAAATTTTGACAAAATGTTCTATAGAAATAAAGTTTTGAAAAAAATTTCTATAAAAATAAAATTGAGACAAAATGTTCTATAGAAATAAATTTTGGACACAATTTCCTATAGAAATAAAATGTTGACAAATTGTTCTACAGAAATAAAGTTTTGAAAAAATTTTCTATAGAAATAAAATTTTGACAACATTTTCTATAGAAATAAAATGTTGACAAATTTTTTACGGAAATAAAATTTTGACAAAATTTACTATAGAAATAAAATTTTGACAAAATTTTCTATAGAAATAAAGATTTAAAAAAAATTTCTATAGAAATAAAATTTTGACAAAATTTTCTATAGAAATAAAATTTTGACAAAATTTTCTATAGAAATAAAATTTTTACAAAATTTTCTATAGAAATAAAATTTTCACAAAATTTTCTATTGAAATAAAATTTTGACAAATTTTGCTATAGAAATAAAATTTTGACAAAATTTTCTCTAGAAATAAATTTTGACAAAATGTCATATTTACAATGATTTACTATAGAATTATCCATTAACGTTCCTTATGGATATATAAAAGTTTACTTCTGAACGGTTATACTTTGTAAATTTTACAAAATAGATATCACAAATTTAAAACTTCATTATTGTGTTTTAATGCAGAAAACACATGACTGTTAAGGTGATGGTATGTTGTCATTTATAAACCACAATAATTAAATTTTAAATTTTTGATACATAATTTTTTTTAAACTTTACTAAGTATAACAGTTTATAAATAAACTATTAACAGTTTATAAATAAACTATTAAATAAACTAGTTTATTATATTTAAAATTTCTACCAAATAAATGTTCTTTGAATATGATTTTCCCACAGTTTTCCTGTACTCCACTATTACTTTCACTCCCCTAATATATTTTATCAATGATTAGTTTCAACAATTAGAGCAATTATCATCATCCTCTAAAAAAAATAATATAGATCACATATTATTTGCTATTTAATTATTTACCTGTACACGTGCTTCACTTAAATCCAAACGCATTGCCAAATCTTCCCTTGTAAATACATCCGGATATTGAGTCTTTTCAAATGCTCGCTCCAATTGATGCAATTGAAATGTTGTAAAGGTGGTGCGTGATCTGCGTTTTTGTTGTTTGTGATATCATATTTTGAGGGGGGAAGGGGAGAGACGGAAAAGAGAAGAATGAAATTAAGAAGATTAAATATACAATGCATACGTAATCACAGAAAAAAGCAAGCAATTGTTTTTTAGTTCAAATTTGTAATTGTGTGTAAATTTTTTAAGAGGATTTAGGATAAACAACTTTAACTTATGTTGAACAAACATACCTTCTTACTTTACGTGGCCTCTCCATATCACCAATATCATGGCCATTATTTAGACTATTCGATAGATCATCATCGGTATTATCAACATCTAAGCCATTGTCTAAATTGTCGGGTGAATCTTCACGTTCACGTTTTTCGGAATGTTGCGTTGCTTGTAAATGCGTTTGATGTGACTGTTGTTGCTGTTGCTGCTGCTGCTGATGGTGATGTTGTTGAGATTGATGATGTTGTTGTTGTTGTAAATGATTATTGTTCAAATGTTGCTGTTGCATATGCTGATGATGTAAAGCCAATTGATGACTTGGTATCAAATGTAAATGGGTATGTAAATGGGGTAATAATGTGGTTTGTATGGGACTGGTGGGATTACTGCTACTACCACCACTACTGCTGCTATTGTTGGTGATATGATGTTGGTTTTGTTGATTCAAGGATTCTGTAGAATCTGAAAATAAAAAGAGAAAACAAAATATGATTTAATATAAATAATAAACACAATTAATTGAAAATGATTTGTATAACAGTTATCCAATTCTAGGGTTCTCTTTTTAGAGTTATAATTTTCAATAGAGTGGTATAAAATCGGCTATATTTTTTTCCACTATAACATTTCTAAAACTGTTATACTATAGTTTTTTAATAATAAAATTGATTTATATTTAAAAACAAATACGATTGTTCCAGAAAAAACTGTCAATAATCATGAACATATTTATTAATCTATAGAAAATTTGGTTTATAACAGGTTTTAAAATGTTATATCAATTTTAGAACTCTTTGTAGTGTAGTGAAATATAAATAAAGGCATGTAGCCACGGTTGCCACTCGAGCCAAAAGATAATCTACCAAATTATGGAGAAAATTTTACCAAATAACTACCAAACAAAAAAATCTTATTTTGCACACTTCTATTTCCATAGAAAATTTTCTCAAAATTTTATTTCTATAGAATTTTTTGTCAAAATTTTATTTCTATAGAAATTGTTGTGAACAATTTATTTCTATAGAAAATTTACACAAAATTTTTTTTCTATCGAATTTTTTGTCAAAATTTTATTCGGGAAAAAATCTTGTCAACATTTTATTTCTATAGAAAATTTTGTCATAATTTTATTTCTATAGAAAATTTTATCAAAATTTTATTTCTATAGAAAATTTTGTCATTTTTTTTCTAAATTTTTTTTTTCTATAGAAACTTTTGTTAAAATTTAATTTCTATAGACAAGTGTCCAAATTTTATTTCTATAGAAAATTTTTAAAAAATTTTATTTCTGTTGAAAATTTTATTTCTATAGAAAATTTTGTCAAAATTTTATTTCTAAAAATTTTAAATTTTATTTCTATAGACAAGTGCCCAAAATTTTTTTCTACAGACAATTTTTTTAATTTTTTCTATAGAAAATTGTTTAAAAATTTTATTTCTATAGGCAAGTGTCCAAATTTTATTTCTATAGAAAATTTTGTAAAAAATTAATTTCTGTACAAAATTTTGTTAAAATTTTATTTCTAATGAAAATTTTGTCAACATTTTATTTCTATAGAAAATTTTGTCAACATTTTATTTCTATAGAAGATTTGCTCACAATTTTATTTCTATATAAAATTTTGTCAACATTTTATTTCTATTTAAAATTTTCTCAAAATTTTATTTCTATAGAAAATTTACTCAAGATTTTATTTCTATAGAAATCTTTGTCAACATTTTATTTCTATAGAAACTTTTGTCAATATTTTATTTTTATTTCTATAGAAAATTTTGTCACAATTTTATTTCTATAGAAAAATTTTGTCACAATTTTATTTCTATAGAAAATTTTCTCAAAATTTTATTTCTATAGAATATATGATCAAACTTTTGTTTCTATTTATGAATCAACTCTTAGTTGGAGAGCAATATTTTGAAAAATCTACCAAAACATTAAACATTCTCCCAATCTACCAAATAGTTAAAAAGCTAGCATTTTTGATAGAATTCTACCAACTGTGGCAACCGTACATGTAGCACAATGAGTTGGTACCTTATGGAGTGACTATTTTGGTAGTTTGAAGAGTTATATCAAATATGTGTTCGACAAACACCCTATTCAAAACCGCACGATTTTTTTATATGGAGTATAACAGTTTTTCGTTGAAAAATATGATCCTAGTTTTAGGCTTGAGATAAAGTGAATGGGAATCATTCAAATTTTTATCAGTATAACACTTTTAAAACTGTTATACTACAATTACATAACTGTTATACTACTATAAATTTTTTATTAAACATCACGAAAATTAACTTTATTTTATAATAAAAGAAAACAAATTGAAATCGAGTCCATTATACCAGTTTCGAAACTATGTTTTCGAGCTTATTCAATTCTTAAATTGAATAAATTTGCTCTACGGAAAAAATTTTATAAAATTTGTATTTTTATTTAATTTAAACATAGTCGCACAAATTTCATTTAAAGTTCTAAAATGTATCCACCTATGAACCACACCATAAACATACGAAATAGCAATAAAATTTTATTGGTTTTTTTTTGCACATAGTGAACGAAATTAACAACCTTTTTGTATGCAAATTAGTTTACCATGACCTTATGGCAGACAATATCCACAGTTTTCACTGCCAATACAATATGGCATGATATGATGAGAATAATTCAATTACAATGATGCTGTAAACGATTCCACTATCTAAAACACCAAAGGTATTAAGAGAGCGATAGAGAGGGTGTGAAAAATCCCTAATATGACACCAAAGATGACCAAGGCCATCAAGGGCTGGTATTGTGACCACAAGCTACTTGAAATTCATGAAAATGTGATTGCATCATGGCAAAATTTCAAATCAATAATGAACATTTTTTTTTGCATCATTTCAAGAATTTAAAATTGATATCCTTTCAAAGATTTATGCTTACTCTTGGCAAAAATTGTATAATAATCAAAAAAATAAAATAAAATCAATTCAATATTTTCGGTAAACATACGAAAATTTTTAAGTACTCAAACAATGGGTTAAAAAATACTCGTACATCAAATGATGCTGAACCAATTCTATTCACCATTCCAGTCTTTTGTATTCAAAAGCCAGCAAACATGACGATGATAATGGGCAAATTTGCAAATTCTTTTACAAAGTGAATGGATATCAATTGAAATTGAATTTTTATTTAGAAGTTAAACAAAACGAAGGACTCGAAGAGCTCAAAATCAACCCAACCCAATCAGCCGGCACATCAGTCAATAAACACTTAAACACAATAAAAAAAAGCTTTAACTTAAAAATAAGCCTTGGCGGAAGAATTGGCAAATAATTGGGTAGGACTGTGTAGGGCTGGGCTGGTTGGATTGATTTTAAAAGGCATGGGTAAAAGTAAAGTTCTTGAAAATCATTTGAAAAAGTATTTAGAGACGCGTGAAAAAACAAAAAAAACGGAAATACAATAAAGTGAAATTGTTCGACACAAGGCGGAAAATAAAGCGCGAAAGGTTTGCCAAACTCAAATTTGAACAATCGAATGAATTGTTACAATAAAATCAACTCTTTCCCGTTTGGGATAATAAGAACTAAATTCTATGGCATAGGAAATTGTAAAGTATCAATAATGATATTTAATTGGAGTTTCCATTAAAACATTGTGGCTTTATATACAATAACTGTTATACAATAGCGAAAACAAATTGATAATTATAATTCCAGCAACACAAATATTAAATAATTTTTATAAAAAAAAATTAAAATAATTTTTGCTTCGCCGCTCTACTTATAAAAGAATTGTAAAATTGTTATACCGATGGTAAATTATGGAACAGAGTACTTATAACAGTTTCGAAATTGTTATATATGGTAAAAAAAAACTATGTTTTCTATGTTACTTTAAACAAAAACTTCAGTTTTTTATTGTCCCATAGAAAAAATGCTACTATTTAATTACCAAACGTAATTTACTAAAGTTATAACAGTTTCAAAAATTGTAACTCTGTTAGAAACAATTTTTTGGGACTAATTTTAAGAATTACTATAAAAATTTGAAAGACTAAAATAAAATAAATTATATTGAAAGAAAAATTAAAAACCCATTTGCGTTATTCTCTCCTAAAACTTGTATATTTGTTTTACTGTAACTGTTATACAACTGTGTAAACATGTGTATTATATATATTTACATCCAATAAAAATTTTTACGTTTTTGGTTCAAAGAACTTTGAATAATATTGCAGAACCAATAATAACAGAATTGTAAAACTGTCATACACTTCCTAAATTGTGTAATAGTGCCTATATAACAGTTTCTAAATTGCTGTAAATGGCAAATTAAATTTGTTTCTCTATATTTCCTTAAATAAAAACTTCAGTTGTCTATTCTCCCTTAACAAAAATGCAACTACGAGTATCTAATTACTAAATATAATTTACTATAGGTATAACAGTTTTATTATGTATATCTCAGTTAGATAACGATTTTCGGAGACTAATTTTAAGAATTATTATAAAACTTTGTAAAACCTCATTTCTTTAATATTAAAACAAAATTTAAAAATCCATTGGAGTTATTCTCATCTGAAACTTGTGTATTTGTTTGACTGTAACTGTTATACAACTTCATAAACATATTTATTATGTATATACATCCAATAAAAAATAAAAATTTGTAATATTTTTGGTTCAAAGAATTTAAAATAAAATTCAAAAATTTTGCAGATATAATTATACATGAATTGTAAAACTTGCATACACTTTCTAAATTGTGTAAAAGTGCCCATATAACAGTTTCCGAATTGCTGTATATGGTAAATAATTTTGATTTTCATTGGTTTTGTTTTTCAGTCTTGTTTTTTGCCATTATTATGATAAATGCTTTTTGAAGTTTGATTTTCTCTATATTCCGTTACACAAAAAATATATTTTTTGTCTTCAATCATGAAATTAATTGATCCCATAAAATTTTAATTGAAATGTTTTCAATCACACAAATGATCAATTAAAAAATTAATATATTTTTTGTCTTCAATCACGAAATTAATTGATCCCATAAATTTTTAATTGAAATGTCTTCAATCACAAAAATGATGGTATCAATTAAAAAATTAATTTAAAGCCTATTAAAAATTTAATTGATCCAATTAAAAAGTTAATTGATCCAATTAATTTTTGTGATAGATTTTTGTTTCCATTAAAAAAAATTGTTGAATCAATTAAAATTTTAATTGAAAATTTTTTAAAACTCAACTAAGACTTTAATTGGAAAAATTTTCGTGATTTTTTTTTTTTTTCTCTGATTAAATAAAAACTTCAGTTGTCTATTGTCCCTTTACAAAAATGCAACTATCTAATTAGTAAATATAATTACTTTAGTTATAACAGTTTTAGTATTTTCATAACACTGTTCTGATGACTAAAACACAAACAAAAAATATAATGAATAAATTTTCTTTAAGCGTTACAAATTTAGTTCTAAAAATTGTCATACCCTAGTATGGACATATTTATTATTTTTATTTTAATTAATTTTTAATTTTAATTAATTGCTCTCTACTTATATTTTATGTTGTATAACACTTCTATATAGTTATAACACTTTGCAAATATTGGTTCTAAGCTTACAAAACACCAATTGCTATATAAGAAGTGCCCAAATATTATTCTAACAATTTATTTATTTTATTTAACACTTTAAAAACTGTTATACTTTCGTTTAAATAATTTTATTTATTATAAACAAATATATATTATTTTTATTTCAATTAATATTTAATTTTAATTAATTAATCTTTGCTTATATTTTTTGTTGTATAACAATTCCATATAATTACAACACTATGTAACTACTGGTTCTAAGCATACAAAAAATAACAATGGCTATCAAAAAAGCGCGCAAATATTTTTCTAACAATTTTTTTCAACCGTCATAAGTCCATCATTATGTAACAAATCTTAATCAATAAAATCAGGTTTCCTTAAGGTCCTTGCTATACAAAAGAATCCTTTTCATAACAATTTTTTTTTTCAATATTCTTTCAAAAGCTATAACGTTTGTTTTCTTATGCATCATCAGCCCTAATAGAATTATTCTTGGATGTTACGTTACAAAAAAAAAAAAAAAAACAAGAGAAAAAACTTCGCTAACACGTTCACCTTTCAAAACCCATAATCAACCTTTAATGAGCCTCAAATTAATAAATGTTTTCCCCATACAATTTAAAATGAACGATACGTCTGCTTCTCAACAGGATAAGCTTGTTCGTCCCAGCATGATACCAATTTCATTGGTAACGACATTCAAAAAACATAAAACAGAGTGTGTGTAATTCAGCAAATACAATTGAGACCATTCGCTGTAGAAACAACCTCCGCGTTTTCAAAAAAATTTTTTGATGCTATTCGGAGGAAAATTATGCATTAGAATTGAATTGAAGCTAAAGAGAGGCCAAAACAACCAGGATAATTTCGTTCTCAAATTGCCCCCAGAACATCAACATCATCCTATCAGTGGTCTGATATGGTCTGCCATCATCAGTTGGTCTCATCATCACCATCATCATCAATGCCATGACAGATTTTGGAGTCATAAGCAAATTATGGAATATATGCTAGCTTCACAAACCACATCCCTCCCATTCTCCTATTCCATCATATTGGCAACAAAAAAAACTCGTCGTGTGTAAAATCGAACAATTTTTGAATTTTAATAAACGTCACCAACATCACCAGCCCATTAACCGTAGGTGGTGTGAATAGAAGTCCTTTTCAGCTGTGTGTATGAATCTGAAATCATGACACTGATGATATCCTGTTGAGCTTTTATCAACTCCGCAAAATAAAAAGAGAAATGCAAAAGCACCCAAAGGTCTCATATAGGTGTCAATTTCATTGAGGAGCCCATTTAATAGCTATTGATATTTTTAGGTGTAGCTAGATGGATTTGACACCCAATAATAGCCTGGTCCTTATAATGCAAAGACCTTTTCGAGAATTAATAGGTGTAATTATGAGATGGAAAATATTTTTATACACAGCGGGTTATGGCAGTAGAGGATTTTTTCAAAAAATTATTAGGGTGCTAATGATGCATAGAATGACATAAAAAAGGTAGGAAATTGGATTTGATAATTTTGATTTATAAAATATTAAATCGAAACTTTGGTAAGACTAATGACATTCGCTAAATACTATGGTATAACAGATTACAGGTATACAACACTGTAATAGTTAAATTATATTTATTTTTATAGAAGTGTTCGATAAAAATCTAATATGGGAAGTTAATAATATATATTTCAATGAACTCTGCTACAGTTAACTTATGGAAACCTGCCCTGGTGTTGTACATGGTCCTTCGATCGGGATATGAACCAGTAACTTGATTTTTCTCTATCTCAATGCATGCAGATAAGTAATTCCATAATAAAACTTACGTTTTTCATTGAGTTTTATTTATTTTTTAAGGATTTTAATCTGTATAACAGTTACCTTATGGTAGTATAACACTTTTCAAACTGTTATACTCATTGAAAATACTTGCAATTCATGTTCATTTACGATCCTATCTCAATATTAACACGACAGATTAACTTCAAACCTTTAAATCGGAAGTCTTGAACCAATGTGGGCAAATTTGATTAGGATTTAAGGTTAAAATGGCAGCCCGATTAAGTTTCCGGCTCACTTAGACTATTCAGTCCATTGTGGATTTTAGGATTTGGTTATCAATAAATTTTTAATTAATCGATACATATATTGCAATTATATTTAAAATTTATCAAATTTTAATAATATATAGAAATTCTTCTTTGTTAAGAAGAATTTTCTTTAAGAACAAATGCGAATTTACGACAACGTAGAAAAAAAGTAGCGAAAATATTCTTTTTGAATCCGGATGTGGCGATGAATTTAACATGGGCTACCCAGCAAAAAAAAATGTGTCCAAAAAAGTAATGAAAATGTTCTGTTTGTATTCGGAAGTGCTACAAAATTAACGCGGAAGAGATGATTTTAACATGGGCTTGTCATAGCACGGATGTCCACTATTCCAACAGCCGTTGCAAACAATTTGCATTACTTCTTAAGGTGTGATCCGAACTCAGTGCTTTGGATGTGAAGTTAGAAAAATTTTTGATATTTTGCCAAATAAATTATTTTTATATTTTTTTTTTTATTTTTAATGCATATTAACTATTGTCTGAAACGTTGACTTCAAATATTTGCAAAACTTCGCAATTTTTCTAGAATGGATTTAGAATTTTTTCCTACCACATTTTAAATAATTTATACCATTTTTCTAATTTTTACTCTGTTTTTACCCTATTTGAAACAAAAAAAAAACAAAAAATTATGAAAAAACGAATTATGAAAAAAATTAATTGAAAAGAACTTCCTAAGTAAAGAACATCTTTGGGAGAATATTTTTCGAAGTACTTTTAAGTTCGGGCCTTTAGAAGAACTTTAAAAATTTTTTTTTTTTGGCTGGGAAGCTATGCAATTATTTTCTCTAATCTTTTCTATCTTTAAAGAAATTTTTTAATGTCAAAATTAAAACTCATCAGAAGAGCAAACTCATATTTCAGTGTATACTGAATTTCTTGAAAATCGCCCAAAAATTGTGACCTCTCTTTGACGTAAAATATATAGATGAGCAAACCGACGGGCTTAACTCCCAAGCTAATTATAAATTTTAATTTTGTATTTGTACAAAAAATTTTCTAGGATTGGATTAAAAAAATTTATAGGCTATTTCCCACATGGTATGAAAATGAAAATAATTTGTTAGCAAGCTTAGATACCTTCTGGGAACCGCTTCAGAAATGTATAAAACAAAATGATAACCAAACGGTATCAAAATCTAAAATTGCTTCCAATCACAAGAGCCAAAAATAATCTACCAAAATTAAGAGCAAATTTTACCAAAATTTTATTTCAAGAGAAAATGTTGTCAACATTTTATTTCTAAAGAAAATTTTGTCCAAATTTTATTTCTAAAGAAAATTTTGTCCAAATTTTATTTCTGTCAAAACGTCAGAATTTTCAAAACTTTATTTCAATAGAAAATGTTGTCAAATTTTTTTTCTATAGAAAATTTTGTCAACATTTTATTTCTATAGAAAATTTTCTCAAAATTTTATTTTTATAGAAAGTTTTGTCAAAATTTTGTTTCTATAGAAAATTTTGTCCAAATTTTATTTTTATAGAAAATTTAGTCATAATTTCATTTCTATAGAAAATTTTGTCAAAATTTTATTTCTATAGAAATTTTTGTCAAAATTTTATTTTTATAGAAAATTTTGTCAAAATTTTATTTCTATAGAAAATTTTCCCAAAATTTTATTTCTATAGAAAATTTTCCCAAAATTTTATTTCTAAAGAAAGTTTTGTTAAATTTTTATTTTTATAGAAAATTTTTCAAAATTTTATTTCTATAGAAAATTTTTCAAAATTTTATTTCTATGGAAAATTTTGTCAAAATTTTATTTCTATAGAAAATTTTGTCAAAATTTTATTTCTATAGAAAATTTTGTCAAAATTTTATTTCTATAGAAATTTTGTCAAAATTTTACTTTTATAGAAAATTTTGTCAAAATTTTATTTTTATAGAAAATTTTGTCAAAATGTCACTTCTGTAGAAAATTTATGGAGTACCTCTAGCAAAACATCAAGAATTCTGCCAGTCTACCAAACAATAACAAATCTACAATTTTTTGTAGAATTCTGCCGTGCTTTCAATACCAAGCTTTATTAATTAATTTTCTATCAGTGTAGGATTTTGCCGTCGGCTTATATTGCCCCCTTTTTATATAAAATTTTCAAACTTACCACTTCGTTTCGTTTGATTTCCCAATATCTGATCGATGCTGTAGACAGCACGTGGTCTCGAAACTGGACTTTCTTGTAGAGGACGTATAACAGGAGCCATTATAGCATGGGAGGCGGTAGTTGTCATCATTATATTGATATATTTTGATAATAATATTTGCAATAAATATTTTTTGTAAATATGTCACAAATTGTATTTATTTATTTTTTAATATTTATTTTATATAAACATTTATTATATTTTCATGTAGAAGCTCTTTATTAGGTTAAATTTTTCACCTCGACCACTAATTGCACTTTTATTCTTCTATTTATAACAAAAACACTTTGCTTGAAATAATGAAAACACTTTTTTGTTTTAATTCACGTCTAATTGTTAACATTTATTTTTGGGAAATTATTAAAAATTTCTTTTGTTGTTTTTTTTTCTGTTTAATATTTGAAAATATTTTTTTTATTTCTCCTTTGCGAAGGATGTAATGTTCTTTGCGACCATTAACCACCGACTAAGCAATGAATGGTCATAACATTAGCATTAAATACAATTATAACAGTTATATTGCTCAAATCCCAATGATGTATGAGTGAAATGGCATATTCCAAAAGATATAAATACAACCCTCTTAGATGACATTCATTCACATCATATAGCAATGGGATTTGGTAACTTCTCTTTCACTCCTACAAGAGGAGAGAGAGAGAATTTGTGTGTGTATTGGTATAACGAAGGAGGAGGGTTGGTTGGTTGATTTGCTATAGCTTCAAAAATAAAACACAGGTAGGATTTTCAATATACTAGCACCCTATACTCTCATCAAAACATTCTCTCATGCTCTTACTCTCACACAAACTCACATTCATGCCTAGCTAGGGGTGTTACATTCTTCATGGCTTTATTGTTCGTATGGCTGGCTATATGTGTGTTTTTATTTGAGGTTTTTTGTGTCCTTTGACTTTATTGTAGCATACACTAGGGTGTTGAAATGTATTTTGCTAAATAAAATTGGCTCTCTTCCTCTCTTTTGCACAGCAAAAGGAACATCATTATTATGTTGACTAAACGCTTGAATAAATATTTGGTAACTCAATTAATCAAAAAATCATATAGAAATTATTTTAACATCAATTTAATATCCTTACGGCAGAGAAGACAATCTGTAATATGGAAACATATGTAAGAACATGATGTTTCTTCATGTATATCTTGTATTCTTTCCCTCCCCTTTAACAATCACACCGTCACCTGGTTCGTTGTTCATTCTGTGGCTTCTTCTTCTTCATTTGCGGTTTGTTACCTGTTTTAAACGCCATCGTAAAATTTTTTTATGATTTCCATAATTTTTATATGATTTTGTTCCCAATGCTTTGGGATTCTTCCTGTGGTAGTTGAGTGTGTGTGTGTGTGCTTTTCGTTGGGTATTCTTCCTTTCTTCTACACCTTGGTGTTATTGTTTTTGTTGTTACTTTTATGGGTTGTTGTACAATACCTTCAATTATGGCGACCATAAATATTTGTATACCTTTTTGGCGGTAAGGTCATTTATCGTCGTCCTTTACCTTGGGTTTAGCTATCCATTCGCTTATTCACTGTGATCCATTGATCATTTAAAGACACTCAATGAATCCTTTTACTTGGGATGGGATTTTCTAGAGTATTTTTCCTCTAAGTTCATTGATTAAATTAAATACGTTATGGGATCTGTTTTTAAATAACCTTGAGTTTCAGATAATTTTAGATAATGTATAAGTAAGCCATATCAGGTTATAGTTTAGACCATGAGAACAGGTGTATGCCGTATGATTAATTTGCCTATTTTAATCTAAAATATCGGCTATGATAGTTATATGTGATGATTTACGAAATCTAGGTCATATTCCCCATATGGAAAAAATCTACCTTTGAACAATATATCCATGAACCGTATCAAACTACTTACCACACTGAAAAAAATGCACTTTATATAAAAGATAGCGTAACTCGGCCCGCTTCGCTGCGCCTTCCGAAGCGTATTTGGAGGAACATTTTGCATTAACTTAGTCAACTATATCCTTCGTGCTGAAAACAAATTCGAAAAGATTTCAATTCTTTTAAACAAATCGGACTACTTGATTTTTCGTTTATTGGTACAAATACGGCGGGAGAGGGTGTACCCTTTCCTCCAAATTTTTTTAATAATGTTCTGTATTCAAGTAGTTGGACAATCTTCTATATTTCTTGTGAATTTTAAGTGGGGTTTGTCAAGGAAAGGTATCCTTCTCCTCAACATATCTGAAAATTAAGCACTATATTATAATAACATACAAAGAATTACTGTTTCCCATCCAATAAATCGGGAAAAGGAAAAGTAGTAAAAAATTTTACCACATTAACATTTGCTAAAATGTTGGAAAATGATGCACTCTCTACGTTGGCTGCCAATTTCATGTAAATTTAAGTTCTTTACTAAAAAGAAGTCTGGCAGAAGCCTGTACAAAAATCATAAAATTATGTACCGAGTTCCCATTTACGGACAACCCTCTTCTTTCAACTTAAGAAAAAAAAACGGACAAAAGGGAACCCTCTCTTTACTAAAAAGAAGACTAAGAAGAAGTCTGGCAGAAGCCTGTGCAAAAATCATAAAATTATGTACCGAGTTCCCATTTACGGACAACCCTCTACTTTCAATTTAAGAAAAAAAAAAACGGACAAAAGGGAACCCTCTCCCCACCTTCGCTCCACTCCGACCTGATATCGGACTATCACGTACCCTATATTAATTTCGCAACTACTCAATGGTCCCTATAAATTCTATCGAAGTAAATCGGTAAAGTTTATTTCAATTTTCCCCTTCCCCAACCAGATATCGAAAAATCATATAGTAATTTAAAAATTATGTATAAATATAATCACCTCCTGCCACGTCCCTGTAAATTTCAAGTAGATCGGAGATGTTTAAATTTTGCTCTATTGTTTTAAAGGGACGTCACTTTCCCCGATACAATATCGACACCCCTAACCTTCCCTGAAAATTCTTGAAACTTTCCTTCAAGTGTGGGGCAAGGAAGGTTGCCTCTTCGTTCATAACCTTCCCCCACTGCCTTTGTAAATTTCAAGAAAACTTAATTTTTTTTGTAGTTTTAGAGGAGGACCTCCTCCCCGACCAAATATCGAAAAGTGATTTAGCGTATCTTTTGTAAACGTCCCAGAAAATGTCAAGCAAATTATAAGCCTAAAGGGGCGGCCTCTCTTCCGTCCAAATATCACAAAATCAGGTATCAACTATTACGGTTGACGGAGGTTACGATCTCTCCCCAGTCCTCTGTAAATTTCAAGTAACTCGGTAAAGTTTAATTGTTTCTCTGTATGTACTTAAGAGAAGCGGATGTCTCCCTATGTCCTTTTATTTTTATTAAAAAATCAGGAACCTGATATAAATTTCGTAACCCATTTTTTCTGTAAAATTTCAGTCGGCGAAATTTAGTTTTGTTTGAACTTTCCAAAAAAAATTTGGGCAAAGGGGTGGTCCCCCTCCCCGACCAAATATCGAAAAATAATGTAGCGGATTTTTGTCTACATGCCAACCCCAACATTCAATGAACATTTCAAGCAAATCGCATAATTTTGTTCCAAGTTTCAAAAAGTAGGGCAAGGGGGAAGTCCCCCTCCCCATCCACATATGAAATCATCGGGTACCCCATATTAATTCCATAACCTCACCACATGTTCTCTGTAAATCTCAGATAATTTAGAGAATTTTAGTTTTTTCACTGTACTATAAAAAAAGTCGAACAAAGGAGAGGCCCCCCTCCGCCCCCAAATATCGAAATAAAAAGTAGCGGACCTTTGTCTAGATGCCAACCCCAATCTTCAACGAAAATTTCAACCAAATCGGTCAACTTTGGTCCAATTTTCAAAAATTCCGACAAGGGGGAGGTCCCCCTCCGCGACCAGGTGTCAAAAAATGAGGTACCCTATTTTCACCACATGAACGCCCCCTACGATCTCTGAAAGTTTCAAGTAAATCGTTTCGGAGCCAACTCGGTACATACAAACAAACAAACAAACAAATAAACAAACATAGATTGAATTTTATATATATAGATTATGCAATTTATATGTAAGGACATGCAAAATATTGAAAACACATGTTTTAAACAATTAAGACCCCACGTTGGGCGCCATCTCTGCTATGTGTGTGTCTATATCACAACGTTCAATATGGCCATCCGGCTGACCACAGCGGTCTTGTTGGACAAAGTCCTCAACATGACAATATCAAAAACACTGCAAAAACAAACCATCGAAAAATAAAATGCACAAGGTGGCTGATATGTAATGCAACCAAGTAAGGCGCTTTATTTTGGGAAGACCTTTTTAATTTTTTGTACAAAAAAATAATATTTTTGAATCAGTTTCGATTTATTCGAACTGGTTACCTTTGATATAAATTATAGCCTTCAAATGGCCGGCTGTATGAAAATGTGCCCTAGGAAAATGAGCCCCAAAACCCAAATGAAACAGGGACACTAATATGGGGCGACACTTCTTAATAAATGTGATCCCCATAAAAATGAGGTCCAACAAAATGCGACCGAAATATGAGAATCGACCCCAAAAAAATTGGACTCTTTTAAATCATTTTTCGATTTAAAAGACCGAGTGAAAATGAACCGTAACTGATGAAAAATATGAAGTTTCAAAAATCAAAAAATTTGAAGTTTCAAAAATGACACATGTGTTACTCTGTGCAATACACACAAAATTTTTTTTCTGATTCAATCACGAAATTAATTGATCCAATTATTTTTTTAATTGAAATGTCTTCAATCACAGAAATGATAGTATCAATTAAAAAGTTAATCGAAAGTCAATGAAAAAATTATTTGATCCAATTAAAAAATTAATTGTGATTGATTTTTGTTTCAATCAAACAATTTGTTGAATTAATCAAATTTTTAATTGAATATTTTTTAAAATTCAATTAAAATTTTAATTGGAAAAACTTTTGTGAAATTTTCTTCTGTGTTGGAGAAGGTTTTATACTTCACGCAAGACTCAAGTCGGATGCGTTACAATGCTATTCGGAACAACAAAAGTGTGTAGAGTTGCTATTATTCCCAAATCTCAGAATGAGAAAATAGGACCCATGCCATAATGAAGATCAATCCCAAAAAGGGCAGTGGTATTTATTTTCATTTGAAATAATGGGGTTTATTTTCATAATACAAACGAGCCTTAAATATAAAAATAAATTATCCCACCAAAAAACATACAAATTTGGTGTTGTTTTTTGGTTTTAAATAATTTTGTGGGGTCCTATTTCATTTAGTTGCTATTATTCCCAAATCTCAGAATGAGAAAATAGGACCCATGCCATAATGAAGCTCAATCCCAAAAAGGACATTGGTGTTTATTTTCATTTGAAATAATGGGGTTTATTTTCATAATATTAAAAATAAAAAAAAATTACTCCCCAAAAAAACATAAAAATTTGGTGTTGTTTTTTTTTGGTTTTAAATAATTTTGTGGGGTCCTATTTCATTTAGTTGCTATTATTCCCAAATCTCAGAATCAGAAAATAGGACCCATGCCATAATGAAGCTCAATACCAAAAAGGACATTGGTGTTTATTATCATTTGAAATAATGGGGTTTATTTTCATAATACAAACGAGCCTTAAAAATAAAAATAAATTATTCCCCAAAAAATATAAAAATTTGGTGTTGTTTTTTTTTTGGTTTTAAATAATTTTGTGGAGTCCTATTTCATTTAGGGTTTTGGGGCTAATTTTCATGGGGCCCATATCCATGAAATGATCGACACGTTGGTATTTTTAAGCTCCAATTCTACTCTCCAAAATGCCCTAGGTGCAAACGTCTCCAAAATGCCCTAGGTGCAAACGTCCAACAGATTGAGATCCAAAGATTTTGGCGGCCATTGCAGTGTTGCCTGGTTGGGGGGGTTCCCCCCAATTTAGGTGGTTTTTCTCCTCGTTTGTGGGGATTTTTTGGGGTGAAAAATAACCTACACCTTATAAAGTAAATCAATACTCAATCAAATTTGGAACAATTTGGGCATGAATTTGAAGAAAAAATTAAAAAAAATATTTACTTCCAACAATTTGGACACTGCCAATGCAGAATATTTGGAAACTTTTGACTATTTTTGGCGAATAATACATGCATATATTTACAGAATTTTATTTTGTTAACTTTTCTACATTATAAACCGAATTGTCACTTATATATTTTTAATTAATTCGATTTAAAAACTTTATATATTGATATACATATTTTGTGTACTTGTATCCATACAGGCTTTTTTTCTATAAAATTTGGAAAGGCATTTGTATCTATTTACATTCCTAAAATTTTTGGGGGTTTTTGAAAAAACTCTAGAACAATTTAGAGGTTTTTTTAATATCTAAGGTCCACAAATGGCCTGACAATATTGGGCCATTATGCAGGAGAAATATCAGTTAGGAACCTCCTTTTTAAGTTGTTCTTGGTGAACGCATTATGAGTGCAATGGTACTGGTCCCGTTGGAACGTCGAAAAAAAATTTTGCTTCTCTGTGCAATTTCAAAATATACCGAATTTTGACCATTTTTTTCTAGACTTCTCCCAATTTTTTTTGCTAGTTTCTTATAGAAGATCATCCTAATATCCGAAATTTAAAGAAATAAAATATTTTAAAAAATTCTCTTTTGGGAAAAGCACCGATTGCTAATCCAATCCCTATTCCAAAAAACCTCATGTGTCCACTAACTAACTGTTAAAGGTCTACGGTAAACACCTGAGAAATATACAAATTACAAAAAATGACGCTTTCCAACATATGCCCCCACTTTGGCAGTTTTGGGGATTTTTGATTCGAGTTTTCGGAATATTTCTTAAGAATAATTTTCACACAAAAAGCAATAAAAATCAAAATTAAAAATCTGAACCGATTTCCACCACTCTTCACTATATTACTAATCGTATTTCTTGTGCAAAATTTGAAGCAAGTCAAAGTCCGGATTCTAGGGTCAGGACTAGCAAGCATAGGGGAACACACTTCAGCTTACAACACAAAGACAAAATTATGTTGATATCTTTATCCGTTCAAAAGATGCAGAATTATTGCTAAGCGATTTGGAACCACTATGCGTCCAATCAAAAATTGAGTGATAAAATTAATTTTACTGATTGATTTTTGTTTTAATTAAAAAATAGTAGATGAATTTCATTTTTAAATGAATAGCCTTAAAAATTCAATTAAAATCGTAATTAGGAAAATTTTGTTGATATTCTTTCGATGTAGAATTATCCCAAAATTCCTCTCACATAGTATGACTTTTAATTATTGCAGAACTTGTACAAACCCAAGTTTCCTTTTATAGGGCCGCACACTTACTTCATTACAACAGACTATCTTTCAAACTGTCCTCAATTTTGGCTTTTCGGAATATTAAACAAGCTTTCAATTAAATGGACCTAAGTGCTCTTATCATGTAGTATTAAGGCAGAACCATGATCATAGGTACTGTTAACCCTCTAATGCCACAATTTTTTGCCAGCTGATTAAATTTTCAATGTTAACGACACAAAAGCAAGAGAACTGAGCAAGAACAATTTATACGGTAAAATTCAGTATATGCTGCAAAGCTTCTTGAATACTTTCAAATAAGTTTTCTTTTTATTTTGCCCATTTTTGTTGTCTTAAGGTGTTTTTTACTAAAAGCTTCCTTATTAAATGAAGGCTTGGACATTAGAGGGTTAACTTAACAGTGTTAACTTAACCATATGATCTTAAGGTTTATAAGATAAGAGATGTATACTCTTTTCTATGAGGGTAAAATAAGAGAATTAAATTAAAACTCGCCGATTGAGAAGAGGTTATATAAATTCTCAAATAGATTGTATACCCTTTTCGATGAGAATAAAATAAGATAATTAAATTAAAACTTGCCGATTTAGGAGAGAAGATTTAAATTCTCCAATAAATTGCCTACAAACTCCCACAAGTGCAAATATTTGATCTACTCTTTAAATAAAATCCATCATCACCTATTTCATCTGGAGGTCTTGGAGGTTTACAAATTGTCGCTCATGCCACTTGCATGATCTCCCGATTCCTCTAGAACCTCTATAGCCTAAAATCTTCCACTTCATCTGGTACTCTTAGTATTTAACATAATTTGAGAGAGTTTAAGAGTATAGAGCTCTCAACGAGATTTGTTTAACATAGACTATTTAAATTGATAGTCCTAGTACGATTTCAGGAAAATCTAGTTTAATTCATGTTATTTTAAGAATGGTTAGAAATTTAAATCGTCGCTCATATGAGGCAGGTATAGGATTGCGAATAAATTTTAATCGCAGGTTACATTGGTTAGCTACTGTTTTCTTTTAAGTCACCCAAACTGTTCATCCCCCTTAATGAAAATCCTGTGAATTGTATTCGGAAATCCGTATACTACTTAAATATATGATCAATGTTATTATTCGTTTTAGGTACAGTACTCAACTAGGCGATTTACATCTTACATCTTAGTGTTGGTCCAGAATTTTACTTTTTCCATAAGCGGAGTATTATAACAAAATTTTGAATAAGGCACACAAGGAGTATTAAAACTTAAGATATGTTCATCTGGAATATATTGCCTTCAAGCCATTTAAAGCTAACAAGTAAGGAAAGCTATAAAATCCAGTGAATTCTCTACATTTTATCTTATTGAAGACCTACTCAGTTAGAGGTTTTCGTCATCATTGGATAGGAGATTAACGGTGATGTTTAGATTTGTAAAAAATGGCTGAGATATCTTAGGAAGCTACATCTAAATAAAATTATAATATATAAATGTATAATATAAAAAATTAAATAGTTAATAAATATCAAAATGGCCTAAACATTCTAAGAGAGCCTGAATCAAATCGGGCTGCCACAATAACCTTTAACTTAAATAGCTAAAATTTAATAAACTAAACGAAACAAGTTAAAATTCATTTAATATAAATTAATATATTTTTATTTACAATTGGTGTACTTGTTAGAGTTGAGATTCTTGAACAAAGAAGACGAAGAAATTACATTAACCATTACATTAAATTGCTTCGTCATCTTTTGTCCAACGTACACATGGGAGCTCCGGGTTAATTGCAAAACTTAACCTAAAATATCCAAATAATTTTCCACTTTGCTTAAGACCCTCAGAAATTTTGTTTATATATCAGTCTGTTAAACTTCCCTATAAGTTTTAAGGTATACCTTTCGGATTAGTCCATCAAAAAGGTACTTTTCCCTAGAAATTAAAAAAGAATTGAGTGACACGTATTGATATAGAAGGAGTTTCTATGGAATTCATGATATGTTAGTTGGATAGGTTAGGTATAGTGGCAGCCCGATATTTCAGGCTCACTTAGACTATTCAATCCATTGTGATACCACAGTGGTGAACTTCTCTCTTATCACTGAGTGCTGCCCGATTCTATGTGAAGCTCAATGACAAGGGACCTCCTTTTGATTGCCGAGTCCGAAAGGCGTTCCACATTGCAGTGAAACCATTTAGAAAAGTTTTGAAACACTCAGAATTGTCACCAGCCATCACTGAGGTGGTATAATCCACCGCTGAAAAACTTTTTGGTGTTTGGTTGAAACTGGGTTTGAACCCACGATACGTAGGATAATAATTTATAGTAGATTGTAGAATATTTCTTAATGGGATCATTAGGGGAAATATTTATATCAATTTGGTCACCTTTGGATTCAAAGGATTGACCATCAGTTCAGAAGTTTGGTACTGGTTCTGTGCTATAGAAACAAACAGATATTAAGACAACACCTTACATACACACAAAAAATTATCACCAAAATCTTTTCAATTAAACACTTAATTGAATTTGGAAACGGATTCAATTAATATGTTAATTGATTCAATTAATTATTTAATCAAATCCAAATAAAAACCAATTAAAAAAATGATTGATATTTGTTACGTTTCCAATTAAAATATTAATTGATTCAATCAATTTGTTAATCAATTCGGAAATAATTTTCAATTACAAACGTGATTGAAATTTTTTCCGTTTCCAATTACACATGTGATTGATCCAATCACCTTTGTGATTGAAACTGAATAATGTTGAGCAATGGAAAGAGCAAAAAGAGAACAAGAGAATGGGTATAGTATTCAACAATGTATGATGGAGAGATCAGTCTGTGGAAGTAACTCGTAACGAACGGTTGAGTTTTTGTTTTTCGCGTAAATTGAAAAACATGATTGGCGACATTCTGTCTGCTGCATTCAAAATGTGTGCATAAATATTTTGAACGCAACAACAAATCATAGCAAAGGGTTGAAATAAATAAAGTGTGCAACAACAAACGGCCACGTGGTAAAAGTTTGAAAAAAATATATGAGAGAACGCATTTGAAATTACCTGTGTTTGTGGTATTGTAAAAATGGAAAACAATCTACACAGTCTCACATAAGTTTACATACGATTAAAGAATTTGTATTTTCTTTAAATCATAAAATATTATAAACTATGCATATACATCCTTTAATTTTTGTAAAATAATTTTAAAAACAAAGTATTTGTTAATTTTTAAGAAAATTTTTTTGGCGTGGTTTATAAACAACAACAAGAAACATGTATAGTTAGAAGGTTAAAAACTCAAGGGTATGTAAACTTGTGTAAGACTGTGTACGTTTATTGAAGGTAAGAAATTGTGAAATGTGAATACCGTTTTCCATTGAAGCGGACTAAAATAATATATATTTTTTATTCATTTCTTTTAGTGACCAATTTTATTTCGTGAAATTGACCAATCAATCCCATCAACTCTATCATTTTATCATATATATAAGAATATGTTTGCAATCAAAAATTGTTTACCGAACTGATCTTTTAAAATTATAAATTTTTTTCGCTTCTAGTTTTCTTAAAACCAAGAGCGGTATGGGTTTGCTGGAAGATTCTCCTTGAAGTTGCGAAGTGGCGTTGGCATTAAATTGCATTTTTGTTTTACCTGCCTTTTTCAGTTTGAACCCAAGTAGAGAGCAGTATATCTGGTATATAAACTAATGAGCTGAATTATGTAATGGTAAAAAAGTTCTTTCTTTTGGATGTAAAAATATGAAAAATATCCGAAAATAATAAAAATTTGTATTTTCCATTTATATTTTTTTCTATTTCCAGAATTTGCAAAGTATCATCAATATAATACCAAATATTACATTGCTTTCCCATTATTTTTGTCTTTGATTGGTTCAAATTTTAATAGACGATTTTAATGTGCGGAAATTTTGGAAAGGAATTGTTACTAAAATTAAATTTCCGAGCTCCTTAATACACCTTTTTATGCTAAAAGACTACAACTGCAAAAGAAGATTATAAATCTGCAACCTGGAACTAAGAATTGAACTTGATATTCTATGAAGGTAATGTTTAACAAAATTAACATTTTTATTTGAACAAAATTAAATTCGAATTATTCTGTTTACTTTCAGAAAAACTAATTTAGCTTACAGGCTGCTGATTTATTGGAAATCTAGGCGCATCTACATATTAGAAGGAACATGCTAACATGGTTATTAATTTAAGGAAGATAATGATTTATATAATTAATTTTTTCACCCTATAGTTGTTATTGATAGTAATTGTATTTGTAAGTTATGTTAGAACAAAACACAAATGACAAGAACCAAATTTATTTGCCTATTACATAATTCAAAAAATAATAAAATATTAAATATGTTTTATAAGAAACACATATTTTCTTTTATTTCAAATAAAACTAAATACGATTTTGGGGTCGCAATATATAAATTTTTTGACCGAAATTTATAGCCAATTTCAATTATTTATTTAATTGAATGAATCAAATAGTTGATTGATTTTTGTCGCGAAATTAATTAAAATTTTAATTGATTCAAGTAAAACTGTGATTGAATTTTGTGTTAAAAATCAATCACGTTTTTAATTGATTCAATCACACAATTAATTGATTCCGTGACAAAAGTCAACTAAATTTTTAATTAAAAATCGTTGTGGTTTTCAATCAAAATGGGTGATTGATACTATCATTTTCGTGATTGAAGACATTTCAATTAAAAAAATGATTGAATCCGCGATTTTCGTGATTGAAATCAAAAAAAAATTTTTGTGTGTACTTACAAACTTGTATACAGATCTTCGATAAAAATCTTTTATTTTAGTAATTTAATTTACTTGTATCCCATACAGGCCACACAGAAAAAAAATTCACGAACATTTTTCCAATTAAAATCTTAATTGAGTTTTAAAAAATATTCAATTAAAAATTTAATTGAATCAACAAATTTTTTAATTGAAATAAAAATCAATCACACAAATTAATAGTATCAATTAATGTTTGTCTGTTCAGGGCTTCAGTATTGTGTTTAGGGCATTTTCCCGAACATATTCGGCATTTATTCCGTAAGGAAAGGTAAAATTCATTGGATCCAAGTAAAGGCTGTGTGATTATATTTTTAAGTGCACACAAAAAAAAAATTTCTGATTCAAACACGAAATTAATTGATCCAATAATTTTTTAATTGACTGCCAATTAATTTTTTTAATTGATACTATCAGTTCTGTGATTGAAGACATTTCAATTAAAAAATTAATTGGATCAATTAATTTCGTGTTTGAATCAGAAAAAATTTTTTTGTGTGCACTTAAAAATATAATCACACAGCCTTTACTTGGATCCAATGAATTTTACCTTTCCTTACGGAATAAATGCCGAATATGTTCGGGAAAATGCCCTAAACACAATACTGAAGCCCTGAACAGACAAACATTTTGGTCGCTGAGCATGGACCTTCCAACCGGACTCGCATTAATCACGCGTCTACCAAGAATGTCTTAAAAAGAAGGTTCCTCGCATTATTTTTACCGCACAATGGCTCCCAAAATCTTCGGAACTCAATTCGTTGGACTTTTGCGCAGCGACATTTTGGAGAGTAATCTTGGCACTAAAAAATATCAAAGACGGCGCTTCGCCGGGAATGGATCCACTTTCATGCAGCGCACTGAAAAAATAGTGAAACCACCACACTCAAAAAAAGTGACGTGATGTCAGCGTTTGTAATACTGCTTAGTTCAAATTTTCTAAAAATATTAAAAATTTTCTAAAATTTGCTAAATGTTTTCTTCCTTGTAGATTCACTGTTTTTTCAGTGCAGGAAGAAAAATGTTCGTTACTTTTAGAAAATTTAAATTAGTCTTAGAAAATGTTAACCAAACAGTATTACAAACGCTAACATCAATTCAAGAAAATTTATTAAACATAATTATTTTTTTTTTTACTTGCTAAAGAATATTTTGTAGTTTGGAGGAAAAAAATTGGAGTTCAAAATGGCAAGAATGTCTTTAGTGCCATACGAAGCTCAAGAAATAATTAACTATATAGTACGAAGTACGTTTTTAGTTAATTTAACTAACCTATGTAAACAATTATTAGAGTAAAGGAAACTTAAAGGAAAGTTAAATTGACTTTAGTGAAACAGAGGGTTCACTTTTTTTTGAGTGCGTATTATGGTTCCCTCGGTCATATGAAGGCCATAATTGGAAAAATCTAACCTTAATAAAAAAAGTTTTGTTGTTACCGAAATGGTTTGCTTTTGAGCAATAACATTTAAGAAAACAAAAATAGGTACAATTTTACTTAGTTGCATTACATATCAACCACCCTGTATTAGCATTAACACTACATGTAATTAAAATCATTTGTGTTTAACATTTCTCTTTCTTTTTATACCCACCACCATAGAATGGTGACGGGGGTATAATAAGTTTGTCATTCCGTTTGTAACACATCGAAATATCGATTTCCGACTATATAAAGTATATATATTCTTGATCAGGGAGAAATTCTAAGACGATATAACGATGTCCGTCTATCCGCCTGTCCGCCTGCCTGTCTGTTGTAATCACGCTACAGTCTTCAATAATGAAGCAATCGTGCTGAAATTATGCACAAACTCGTCTTTTGTCTGCAGGCAGGTCAAGTTCGAAGATGGGCTATATCGGTCCAGGTTTTGATATAGTCCCCATATAAACAGACCTCCCGATTTGGGGTCTTGGGCTTATAGAAATCGTAGTTTTTATCCAATCGTAGTTTTTATCCAATTTGAAATTTGAAATCTAGAGGTAATTTATGACCATAAAGAGGTGTGCCAAAAATGGTGAGTATCGGTCCATGTTTTGGTATAGCTCCCATATAGACCGATCTCCCGATTTTATTTCTTGGGCTTATAGAAACTGCAGTTTTTATCCAATTTACCTGAAATTGGAAATCTAGAGGTATTGTAGGACCACAAATACGTGTGTCAAAAATTGTGAGTATCGGTCCATGTTTTGGTATGGTCCCCATATAAACCGACCTCCCGATTTGGGGTCTTGGGCTTATAGAAACCATAGTTTTTATCCAATTTGCCTGAAATTGAAAATCTAGAGGTACTTGAGCACCATCAAAAGGTGTACCGAAAATGGTCCGTATCGTTCAATGTTTTGGTATAGCCCCCATATAGACCGATATCCCGATTTTATTTCTTGGGCTTCTAGAATCCGAAGTTTTTATCCTATTTGCCTGAAATTGGAAATCTAGAGGTATTTTCGGGCCATAAAGAGGTGTGCCGAAAACGGTGAGTATCGGTCCATATTTTAGTATAGCCCCCATAAGAACGATCTCCCGATTTAACTCCTTGGGTTTGTAGAAACCGTAGTTTTTATCTGATTTGCCTGAAATTGTAAATATTCTGATTCGGATTAAGTTTTTATCAGTCCATTTGAGGGTGTGGAAGGCGCACTGATCATGAAAATTGCTTGAAACTCAATGTAAATTTTCCAGATTTTGCTTCTACAGATTTAAGATTTCAAATCAAGACGTTATTTTATAATTTTCTTGCACACTTACAAGAGATGTTAATGATTCCTCTAAAACTCAAACAAAAATGGTTCTTATAAATCCAGAATCTGATATAGTCCTCATAGGTGAAATCTTTAAATTTATCTTCGGGAAGTGTCCTCAAGCCCTCCTGAAATTTCAAAGGAAACCCTAATATTTGGTTCATGGTGGTGAGTATTTAAGATTCGGCCCGGCCGAACTTACTGCTGTATATACTTGTTTATTTTAATTCTCTCTGTCACTTTTAATTTTAACCTCTGTAAGTATAATTTGATCAATATTCTCTTTATCTCAATCTCTCTCTTTATCACAATTACTCTTTAGAATTGGAATTAACTGCAATTTTAAATTTTTGTGGACTTATATATGAATTTAAATATAAAGTTCGTTTTGTATTTGCGTTTAATTAAAATAACTTTTAAATAATGATTAAATAAAGTTTATCGTAAACTCTCTTAATAGTTTTATTTATTAAATGTAGAAAAAATACCATAATCAATTCTTTCATTAATCTGCGATCATTGGTTTTGTGGGTTTTAAGGTTTAAAAATTACATTTGATTGAAATTAAAAAAAATAATAATAATAATTTATCTCCCTTCTCTACTCTTCTCTACTTTTGCTACTATATTCCAAGATATTGCTATGGCATTTCTACAATTCTTCGAATATATAATAATTATAAACTCCTTATCCCCTCCATCAATGTCTAATGGAGGATAATTCCTTTGGAAATCATATTTTGAAATGGCCTTGTTAGCATTAGCCCTAAAAGCCGATAAACTAAATATAAACAAAATGGACAAGTCATAATCTCTTTAAATTGCTTTTAAAGTAATTCGATACTTGAGCAACAAACATTAAGCGGAACATTAAAGATACAGCGCAGCAAAACATAAGGCTTGTTCCTTCTGTTATCAACTAGCATCTAAAGGACGACTATCAACTATTTTAGGACCATCAATAATTTTAATGAGGTCAATTAAAGGCTACAGCGGCGACCAGCCAGTGTCTGAAAATAAAAATACGTCAGTCCAAAAAATGCAAAATCATCTTGAACGATTATCCAACCTTGTCTTGCTGGGACAAGGGAAACTGAAAGTATAGAAATATTGATCAACGATTAGCTGCTCTTGGCTGAAATAAGCATCAGAGGCCTTGCCTTGGCTATAAGATCTAGAACTCATTAGACATAAATCTTGAAAAGAGGCGAAACCAGGCCAGGTATCCTTAGCTAGAAGCCTACTTTAGGTAGTTAAAGCCCCTAAGGTTGGGGTAAGCTCTCTCTTTTTTTTTTTTTTTTTTGACTGGTCTCAAATAAATGAATACGGAGCTCTATATTAAACCATTGAGCTAAGGCCAAAGTATGAACTAAGAATGTTGCTCAATGAAATCATCACCATAATCATAGCTAAACTATCCTAAATAAACAAGAGACTCTCACACTAGTTCAAAAGAACCTGCTCATATTTTTGCTCTCTCTCGCTTTAATCTCTTGAGTTATAGCGCATGATTAACAGTGGCTTAAGTAACCGCATGGCTCTTACATACCAACATCATGATAGACTATGTCATTGCTGATGACACAAGTTGGTTGATATTGCTCTAGCATTTTATGGCGTCATTAACATGACAGCTGTCAAAATTAATGATTGTTTCTTTTTCGAGGACATATTGTCATTGTTTCCTTTGTATGTCCGTTTCCTTGAGTCGAGTACCTTTTGTTCGTCGAGGTTTGTTTGTGTCAAGAGCATAAAGAAATTGTGCAAGTTTTCACAAATTAGCGCCTTGTCATGGTGCCAGGTTCTTATGTAATTGCCACAACAAGTCCATACATGACCGCAATGTCCTTTTGTATTTAGGTTATTGTGATGAATTTCCTGGAAGAATATGAGATCAGTTGGATTAACGGGTAATGTGTATGTAAACATCGTTTTACGATTAAATGGTCATTTTTGGAATATTCTATGCTAAGGGATCTACATTTTATATACATCGCGAACATTTGTAAGGTTTATTTGTATATTAGGTTGAACTGCGTTAAATTCTCCGTACACTGAAAAAAAAAACTGTGAACCCACCAGGAAGAACATTTTTTTAGAAAATTTTTAGAAAATTTTAACTAAACAGTATTGCAAACTCTGAAAATCAAGCCGATATCAGCCACCCTGAATTATCATTAACACTACATGTAATTAAAATCATTTGTTTTGATAATTTCCCTTTCTTTGTTGTCTTATTTCTCTCTGTCTCATTTAATCTGAATCTCTGTAACAGCGTTGCCACCATGAATTTTTATTTTGGACCATCATTTTTCCAAAATTGGACCAAAATTCGTACCAGCGGACCATTTTCCCAAACTAAATTAATATAATTTAAAAGTTAAAAAAAATAAAAAATAATTAAAAAGTTTTCCAAAATTTTATTTCTATAGAAAATTTTGTCCAAATTTTATTTCTATAGAAAATTTTGTCCAAATTTTATTTCTATAGAAAATTTTGTGAAAATTTTATTTCTTTTGGAAATTTTGTCAAAATTTTATTTCTTTTGGAAATTTTGTCAAAATCCCATTTCTATAGAAAAGATAGTCAAAATTTTATTTCTATAGAAAGTTATGGCAAAATTTTATTTCTATATAAAATTTTTAGAACATTTTTGGATAATTTTGTATCTATACAATTTTTTTTTTTTTTAAGTTTATTTCTGTACAAAATTTTGTCAAAATTTTATTTCTATAGAAAATTTTGTTAAAATTTTATTTCTATAGAAAATTTTGTCAAAATTTTATTTCTATAGAAATTTTTGTCAAAATTTTATTTCTTTTGGAAATTTTGTCACAATTCCAATTCTATAGAAAAGATAGTCAAAATTCCATTTCTATAAAAAGGATAGTCAAAATGTTATATCTATAGAAAGTTATGGCAAAATTTTATTTCTATATAAAATTTTTAGAAAATTTTTGCATAATTTTGTATCTATAAAATTTTTTTTAAGTTTATTTCTGTACAAAATTTTGTCAAAATTTTATTTCTATAGAAAATTTTGCCAAAATTTTATTTCTTTTGGAAATTTTGTTAAAATTCCATTTCTATAGAAAAGATAGTCAAAATTTTATTTTTATAGAAAGTTATGGCAAAATTTTATTTCTATATAAAAATTTTAGAAAATGTTTGCATAATTTTCTATCTAAAAATCTTTTTTTTAAGTTTATTTCTGTACAAAATTTTGTCAAAATTTTATTTCTATAGAAAGTTTTATCAAAATTTTATTTCTATAGAAAATTTTGTCAAAATTTTATTTCTATAGAAAATTTTGTCAAAATTTTATTTCTATAGAAAATTTTGTCAAAATTTTATTTCTATAGAAAATTTGGTCAAAATTTCATTTCTTTAGGAAATTTTATCAAAATTCCATTTCTATATAAAAGTTAGTCAAAATTTTATTTCTATAGAAAGCTATCACCAAATTTTATTTCTATATAAAATTTCTACAAAATTTTGTATCTATACAAAATTTTTTTACACAATTTTGTCAAAATTTTATTTCTATAGAAAATTTTGTTAAAATTTTATTTCTATAGAAAATTTTGTCAAAATGTTATTTCTATAGAAAATTTTGTCAAAAATTTATTTCAATAGAAAATTTTGTCAAAAATTTATTTCAATAGAAAATTTTGTCAAAATTTTATTTCAATAGAAAATTTTGTCAAAATTTTATTTCTATAAAAAACTTTGTCAAAATGTTATTTCTATAGAAAATGTTGTCCAAATTTTATTTCTATAGAAATTTTGTCCAAATTTTATTTCTATAGAAAATTTTGTCAAAATTTTATTTCTATAGAAAATTTTGTCAAAATTTCATTTCTTTAGGAAATTTTGTCAAAATTCCATTTCTATAGAAAAGTTAGTCAAAGTGTTTTTTCTATAAAAAGTTATCACAAAATTTTATTTCCATATAAAATTTCTACAAAATTTTTGCAAAATTTTGTATCTATACAAAAATGTTTTAAAGTTTATTTCTGTACAAAATTTTGGCAAAATTTTATTTCTATAGAAAATTTTGTTAAAATTTTATTTCTATAGAAATTTTTGTCAAAATTTTATTTCTACAGAAAATTTTGTCAAAATTTTAAAAATGTTGAAAAATTACCGATTTGACGAAAATGGACCAAAATCAACCAAATTTAAAATTTAATAATTTTTTTGGGCCAATTTTTGTCTGATCGAACCAAAATGGCAACCCTGCTCTGTAGGTATAATTTAATTTGATCGTTATTTTCTTTATCTCAATATCTTTCTCTCTCTGTCTCTTCATCACAAATACTCTTTAGAATTGGAATCAATTGCCAATTTAAGTTTCTATGGAATTATGTATGCATATAAATATAATATTCGTTTTGTATTTACGTTTAATTAGAATAACGAATAATTGAATTTAAATAAATTTAATAATTAATTGCCTTATTTGTATTATTTATGTAATATAATGATAGTTTCATAACCCGTGTTGAACCGTGTTAAAATTTCCACACACTGAAAAAAAAACAGTGAACCCACCACGAAGAAAAAATGTTGATTAATTTTAGAAAATTTAAATTATTTTTAGAAAAATTTAGTTAAACAGTATTGCAAACATTGACATCAAGCCGATATCACAAAAACAAATAAATATTTTTCAACAAATTCAAGAAAATTTATTAAACATAAATATTTTTTTTTCACTTGTTAAAGAAAATTTTGTAGTTTGATGGAAAAAGTTGGAGAATGTTTTTGTGCCATACGAAGTTCAAGATGAAGGCATTTGTGGTAAAATTTGAAAATTTAAAGAAATAATGAACAATTTTTTGAGAAATACTATTTTAGTAAATATTTATGCTCATTTGTTTATAATTTTAAACGTTTTTAAGTTCGATTAACTAACGTACGCAAAAAATTATTGGAGTAAAAGAAACTTTCGCCAAACATAATAATTCCATGAACTGAAATAAAGTTAAATTGGCTTTAGTGAAATGGGGGGTTCACTTTTTTTTAAGTGTAGGCAGCATTATTGATATGTACACTCAATAAACAGTGAACAGGAAGGAACATTTTAGTAAATTTGAACTAAACTGTATTATAAATGCCCATATCACAAATATAAAAAAAAATATTTTTCAATAAATTCAAAAAAATTATTAGACACAATTATTTCTTTCAGAAGAAATCTTAGTTTGAAGAAAAAAATTTGAGTAAAAAATTGCAAAAAATGTCTTTATCACCATAAGAAATTTCAGATGGGCGCATTTGTGATAAAATTTAAAAATTTTAAGAAATTCTACAATATTTTCTAGAAAATAAGAATTTATTAAATCATTATAACTAATTTGTGTATAAATTTGTCAACGTTAATTAATTTAATTTTAACCAACGTTATTATTGAAAAAAATTCGTCAATATTCTATTTTATATATAAATAAAAATTCTAGGAAAATATAAAAGTGCAACAGAAAAATCCTTCATTTCATTTGCTATTTATATATACTTTGCCTTTTTTTAGTTCTATATCACACAGACAAAGTTTTTGTGGCATACTCGCTCCCTCTCATAATAAGCTCTAATAAATTTAATTACAATAAATAAATGAATTAATTTCCAACACATTCTCACATTGATTTTCAAGTTTAGCTAACACAATATTGAATGAATCCTATATTCGCACCTATCTCTGACCTCATTTCATGGTGTGTTCTCCTTTGAATATAACGGTTTTTTGAGCTCTCTAACTCTCGGTGTTTATATGGTGGGGAAAGACATGCGCTCTTGTGGCAACATTTCATTGGATATAGAAATTTGCTATATAACCAATACCATTACATAGGCCAACAAAAAGGATATAGGAAAATTTTCCCCAACACTAAAGATTTATATATCTCCCCACCACACACACACATATATTTTTGCTCTCTCTCAGCTTCTATATGGGGGAAAAAGAGTTTTTATTTTTAACTATAACCCATACTCCTACGAAATTAAGTTAGTATTTGTAAACATATTGCTTATAAGGATACTTGCATAGTCATCGGTGATGTGGTGATGCTTTTGTGGATGATAAAGATGGAGATGTTTGGGTGAAAGGATGGCAATGCTCTTAAGAGCCTGTATAACAAAATAGTTAACATTCAACTCACCTTTTAATAAGGTTAACTAGGTACTGGCAAAAAAGACAAACGCATCCCATTCCATGATGATGTGAAATAGAGGGTGGTAGAAATGTCAACACCAACATTCCATCTATGAAATACAGTATTAGCACAGTGGGCTATAGTGAGTAGCAATTTTAAATGAAATATTGTCAGATCAAGTAAGAAAATTGTACACGCAGAGAAAGAATATGATCACCCCAAACATGTTTCAAGAGCAAAATGTTATTTTTAGACGGAGAACATGAAACATGTTTGTCGCCAAAAATGTTATTTTCTCGCCTAAAATCTACATGGTTGCCGAAATCAGATACATAATCTCTGAGAAAATAACATTGTTGCGATAAAAATGTTACATGTTCCCCGTACAAAAATAACATTTTGCTCTTAAAACATGATTGAGGTGATCATATTCCTCTGTGGGTGTAATGAATGTAAATAAGAGTAATAAATAAATAATAATAATAAATAAATAAATAATAAATAATTAGTAATAAAAGATTAACCTAACTACACAATTTCGAATTCTTTAATTAATAACGAAATATTTTATAATATAAATGAACAATTTTCGTTAACTCCATTTTAATGAAACTTCTCTTCAATATAATACTCTGTTTATTTTTTTTTCGCATTGATATTTTTTGAACCACTTAACTTATCAGAGATCAAATTACACACGATTATTCGTCATCTTATTACCTTTCATTTAAGTACCAACAACGGACATTAAAATCTAACTCGAGATATATTGTGTTTAGTCATCGTCATCTTATTACCTTTCATTTAAGTACCAACAACGGACATTAAAATCTAACTCAAGATATATTGTGTTTAGTGAAAAAGAGCGAAAATTTAAAAATAACGGGACTTCTCAAAAACTGTTCCATAAGAAATTTTTAAACATTTTTTTTTTCGAATTCAGCAGCTCAAAATATATAAGAAAATTTGATTTTTATCAAGTGTACATTTTGAGTGTAAACTAGTGTTATCAGTTATATTATCCTTTATTATGAAAGTGAAAATATAATAATGCTCTACTCATTGATGAAAGAGAATTTAGCCCTGGGACCCGTGAAATATCTCCGGAAAATATATATAAAAATACAGAATTTACTAGAACCCATTTTCCACATATCTAAATTAGAAAGCAAATATCTTTTATTATACGATTACCAAATCATATGTTATCTCTTTGAAACTCCACTGTGCGTAATTATCATGATTGGTCGTTTAGCTCATTATCAACATTAGCTATTGTTCTCGCATTCTCCCTACCCTGCCCTTCTCTTAGATTTAGTTACAATGGAAGAGAATAAAAAAATCTCGTCTGTCTTTCTGTTAGTATTGAGTGAGCAGTAGCAACATTTTTCTTTGCTATTAAATTTAATATATTAAGGCAATAAAATGATTTTCATTTGTTGACTTATGCCAACATCAACCACATACCACCACTATGATGGCATCGAGCTGAGCCATCTAACCCTTCATAACTCCCCCACCCCTTATTTGTCCCTTCAACTCACTTTTCTACCAGTCTTCTGGCTTCTTTTATTCGGTCTTTGTTAAAAAGTCATTATCTTTGGCTTTTCAAAAAGGCTATGATATGGGCATGGCAATACTATTAAGTATGGGTGGAGAATAAGAGAGAGAGAGTGCGAGAATAAGAAGATTCTTGCTCTCTGTATGTGGGAGATAGTCAGTGTAGCCCCCTCTACACACATTATACAAAGCATAAGGAGTGTAAATGAGGTTTTATGTGGCATGTTTTTCAGACCTTTGGCAGCAATAGTTTTTGTTGTCTTTGTTATACTGTCTTCTAAGGATTAAATACTTCATGGTGGATGTGGTTGTCGTTTGTCTTTTTGCTACTGTCGCTGTTATTGTAGTTGTTTTTGCATTGATTTCGTAAAAGGAAGCTGCAGTTTGGGTCTGGAAATGATTTTAAATTTGATTTTGATTCTTTACAGAGTTTTGGCACATTACACACACACACTTGTATACACTCCTCTATTTTCCCCCTAAAAGTTGATAGCCTTTATTTTCTTCGATTAAATTCATTTATTTTGTTTGCTCTTTTTTTTAAAGGGTGTGGGTATATCTGTTCAAAGCAAGTGTGGGTGATTTTGTGAAAAGAGCTATGAAGAAATGTATTCATGTGAATTTTTTGTTTGTGTCTCTCTCTCTCCCTTTGAGTCTGAGTTATTCTTTTGTAATTTGAATTAAGTTTTTGTTTTTTATCTTTTTATCATTTATCATCCTTTAGTTGTTGTCGCTTGATTGCAAAAAAAATCTGTTATAATTATTTTTTTCATTGCCGTTGATCATCACGATGAGTGGTAGTGAATCGGAATGTTGTTGTTGAAGTCCTTGCTACTTATCCTGATGTTAAATAATTAAGTCAAGATGGGACAAAAGAGACATTGAGTTACGTAGCATACAAGTTAAGAGTATCTACCGAATGTATGGCTTTGACATTGATGGGCAATATCTTCTTTGTAATAGTTTGATTGAAATTTCATTGAAAATTTAAGAAGTATGCAAATTAGTTTTATGTAATCTCTTAAGTTTGATGCTTAAAACTATGGCTGGATTCATTGAGCGGATTTTTATAAGAATTGCACATTGGGTTCATTATTTATTTTAGCAAAATTAATTAGGTAATTTGCAGAATGTATGAAAGAAATTAATGTCCATAGTATGAACTATTTGTTTTTTTTTTTTTTTTGAAAATTTAATAAAATATTTTGCTCCAGAGAGGCCCCACCAATTATTGATTATTGCAAAAGATTACCGCAATTATCATATATAGTATATTCTCGCAAATGGCTAATTTAAAAATGTCACCCAAATTAGTATCGTATTTTTGCTTCACGACGAGTGGGTTCAAGAAAATGAAAAATAGCAATATCGATCAGGGGTCACGATTGCCACTCGAACCAAAAAAATCTACCAACATTTGGAGAAAATCTTACCAAAAAAAGTAAATATTTTATTTCTAAAGAAAATATTGTCAAAATTTTATTTCTATAGAAAATTTTGTCGAAATTTTATTTATAGAGAAAATATTGTCAAAATTTTATTTCTACAGAAAATATTGTCCAAATTTTATTTATAGAGAAAATATTGTCAAAATTTTATTTCTACAGAAAATGTTGTCCAAATTTTATTTCTATAGAAAATATTGTCAAAATTTTATTTCTATAGAAAATGTTGTCGAAATTTTATTTCTAGAGAAAATATTGTCAAAATTTTATTTTTATAGAAAATTTTGTCAAAATATTATTTCTATAGAAAATTTTGTCAAAATTTTATTTCAAAATTTTATTTCTATAGAATATTTTATCCAAATATTATTTCTATAGAAAATTTTGTCAAAATTTTATTTCAAAATTTTATTTCTATAGAATATTTTATCAAAATTTTATTTCTATAGAAAATTTTGTCAAAATGTTATTCCTATAGAAAATTTTGTCCAAATTTTATTTCTATAGAAAATTTTGTCAAAATTTTATTTCTATAGAAAATTTTGTCAAAATTTTATTTCTATAGAAAATTTTGTCAAAACTTTATTTCTATAGAAAATTTTGTCAAAAATGTATTTCTATCGAAAATTTGGCCAAAATTTTATTTCTATAGAAAATTTTGTCAAAATGTTATTTCTTTTTTTGTCGAAATTTTATTTCTAGAGAAAATATTGTCAATTTCTTTTTTTTCTATAGAAAATTTTGTCGAAATTTTATTTCTAGAGAAAATATTGTCAAAATTTTATTTCTACAGAAAATTTTGTCCAAATTTTTTTCTAGAGAAAATATTGTCAATTTTTTTTCTATAGAAAATTTTGTCGAAATTTCATTCCTAGAGAAAATATTGTCAAAATTTTAATTTTATAGAAAATTTTGTCAAAATTTTATTTCTATAGAAAATTTTGTCAAAATTTTATATCTACAGAAAATTTTGTGAAAATTTTATTTCTATAGAAAATTTTGTCAAAATTTTATTTCTATAGACAAATTTGTCAAATATTTATTTCTATCGAAAATTTTGTCGATTTTTTTTTCTAGAGAAAATATTGTCAAAATTTTTTTTTTATAGAAAATTTTGTCAAAATTTTATTTCTATAGAAAATTATATCAAAATTTTATTGCTATAGAAAATTATATCAAAATATTATTTCTATAGAAAATAATATCAAAATTTTATTTCTACAGAAAATTATATCAAAATTTTATTTCTATAGAAAATTTTGTCAAAATATTATTTCTATAGAAACATTTGTAAATATTTTATTTGTAAAGAAAATTTTGTCAAAATTGTAGTTCTATCGAAAATTTTGCCGAATTTTTTTTTCTAGAGAAAATATTGTCAAAATTTTATTTTTATAGAAAATTTTGTCAAAATATTATTTCTATAGAAAATTATATCAAAATTTTATTTCTATAGAAAATTATATCAAAATATTATTTCTATGGAAAATTATATCAAAATTTTATTTCTACAGAAAATTATATCAAAATTTTATTTCTATAGAACATTTTGTCAAATGTTTTATTTCTATAGAAAATTTTGTTAAAATTTTATTTCTTTAGAAACTTTTGTCAAAATTTTATTTCTATAGAAAATTTTGTCAAAATTTTATTTCTATTGAAAATTTTGTCGAAATTTTTATTTCTAGAGAAAATATTGTCAAAATTTGATTTTTGTAGAAAATTTTTTTATTTCGGCATAAGCCGGCTATCAATGTAAAACCTTTTTTCGGAGGGTTCAAGTGTGGTTTTTGTTGGGTTTAATAAACTGCCTGAATTTATTCTGATAATTGGTTGATAGTTTTGCTGCAAGTAGAGGATGCTGATGAGGAATGTGGTAATTCCGAAACGTGCGTCCATCCAACCATCTTGCAGTCTATAGGGCTTTGCCCAAATAAATTTGACAAACATTCTTTTCCTCTGTTGGTTAAGCTACTCTTGTAGTTTAGTCAATGTATGGTTTTAAGCTGAAATAAAAAAACGACAACAATGCTTAAAGAACAAAACCAACAATAACAAAACAAAACAAATGGAAAAAGAAGAGGAGGCACGCTCAAAATAAACCCAGCCATGTGAATTCAAATCGATGATTTGACAGTGGCATAGGAAAAGAGATATGTTTGTTTCGAATTTATTTCGGCATAAGCCGGCTATCAATGTAAAACCTTTTTTCGGAGGGTTCAAGTGTGGTTTTTGTTGGGTTTAATAAACTGCCTGAATTTATTCTGATAATTGGTTGATAGTTTTGCTGCAAGTAGAGGATGCTGATGAGGAATGTGGTAATTCCGAAACGTGCGTCCATCCAACCATCTTGCAGTCTATAGGGCTTTGCCCAAATAAATTTGACAAACATTCTTTTCCTCTGTTGGTTAAGCTACTCTTGTAGTTTAGTCAATGTATGGTTTTAAGCTGAAATAAAAAAACAACAACAATGCTTAAAGAACAAAACCAACAATAACAAAACAAAACAAATTTTATTTCTATAGAAAATTTTGTCAAAATTTTATTTCTATCGAAAATTTTGTCAAAATTTTATTTCTATAGAAAATTTTGTCAAAATTTTATTTCTATAGAAAATTTTGTCAACATTTTATTTCTATGGAAAATATTGTCAGATTTTATTTCTATGGAAAAATTTTGTCCAAATTTTATTTCTAGAGAAAATATTGTCAAAATTTTATTTCTATAGAAAATGTGGTCGAAATTTTATTTCTGGAGAAAATATTGTCAAAATTTTATTTTTATAGAAATTTTTGTCAAAATATTATTTCTATAGAAAATTTTGTCAAAATTTTATTCCAAAATTTTATTTCTATAGAAAATTCTATCAAAATTTTATTTCTATAGAAAATTTTGTCAAAATGTTATTTATATAGAAAATTTAGTCCAAATTTTATTTCTATCGAAAATTTTGTCAAAATTGTATTTCTATCGAAAATTTCGCAAAAATTTTATTTCTATAGAAAATTTTGTCAAAATTGTATTTCTATAGAAAATTTTGTCAAAATTTTATTTTTATAGAAAATTTTGTGAAAATGTTATTTCTATAGAAAATTTTGTCCAAATTTTATTTCTATCGAAAATTTTGTCAAAATTTAACTTCTATAGAAAATTTTGTCAAAATTTTATTTCTATAGAAAATTTTGTCAACATTTTATTTCTATAGAAAAATTTGTCAAAATTTTATTTCCATAGAAATATTTTAACAAAGTTTTATTTCTATAGAAAATTTTGTCAAAATTTTATTTCTATAGAAAATTTTGTCAAAATTTTATTTTCAAATTTTTATTTCAAAATTTTATTTCTATAGAAAATTTTGTCGAAATTTTATTTCTACAGAAAATTTTGTCAAAATTTTATTTTTATAGAAAATATTATTTCTATAGAAAATTATATCAAAATTTTATTTCTATAGAAAATTATATCAAAATATTATTTCTATAGAAAATTATATCAAAATTTTATTTCTGCAGAAAATTATATCAAAATTTTATTTCTATAGAAAATTTTGTCAAAATATTATTCCTATAGAAACTTTTGTACAAAATTTATTTGTAAAGAAAATTTTGTCAAAACTTTATTTATAAAGAAAATTTTGTCAAAACTTTATTTCTATAGAAAATTTTGTCAAAATTTTATTTATATAGAAATATTTTTATTTACATTAAATTAAACCTCTACATGAATTATTTTTATTTAAGTCCATTTTTAATGCAATTTTGTTTTCCCTATGAAATTTCTTATGAAGGTGGAAGTTTTTGGAATGGCTACGAACCATTTCATTTAATCCAAATTTAAAAATTTGAGTTCCCTTCCAGGAATCAGAAAACAAACCGGAAATGAGATATATTTTCCATAATTTCCCATGTATGAATATCACATATGTTCGATGATTAAGATTACTATCATTCCAAATATATTTTAAAATATGAAAAAAAAGAGTTTAATCCTGATTGGAATGTCTCAAAAACAAAGCAAGCAAACAATTAGTTGAGGAAGTAAACCCTTGAAAACAAAAAGAGTTAAGGATAAAAGTTAAAATCACTTACATATCGACAATATTCACAGGAACTAAAATAGACGCCATAATGTCTACAAAGAAGACCATTTGGCAGCAGGACCTTATTCTTTTCCTAACGCAAAAAAAAATCATCTTGACCAAAATTGTAACAATAAACTTATCAAACCATCAGATAATAAAACATTTTTACAAGAATTTTTTCGGCACGCTTCAAAAAAATACCTTCAAAAGATTAGCCTTTGAATGTCCTTTTTCTGAGGTGGGCGTATTGAGCTCCTTGTAATAACCACCCATATGTACATATGTGTATAGGAGAATATGATATCTCAAAGAATTCAGATTAGCATAAAAACTAAGAATGTCGAAACAAAAGGTACCTTTGCTATTCACATGTCTTTGGTATTGATGAGATGCTTTGTTTGTGGGCAATTGATCACTTGAGTGTCCCCCTATTATTGAGAATGCCCACAAATGGTCATTTGCTCTAATTGTGTTGTGTATTTTGTAAATGATGATTGTTTTCACACATCCTAGGATTGCATAGCCCATTTGTAAAGGATCAAAAATTATAGGAACATCACAGGAGAGTATTTGGAAAAATTTATGGGGAGTCATATTACATTCAGAGAAATTTTTATATTATTAGAAAAAAATAAAATAATCTAAAAATATTTTTAGTGTATTCATCACAGGCGTAAAGACTATAAAATTTATAAAAATTCGCATTGCGACTTCAAGATGCTACAGTAATATTTATTAATTTATTACAATCACAATAATTATGAAAATAAATATAAAAAACTTATTATACCCCCGTCACCATTCCATGGTGGTGGGTATAAAAAATTGGTGCTAAAAACAATGGGTTTTGAAGATTCAATAAATCAAATGGAGGATATGAGAGCTCTATCAAAATACGCGACAAATACAACCTGTCTTCGAACTTCAACTCTCTCCTCACAACCTAAGCTGAAACAAATACAATGAAATGTTACCCATGTGCCTTTAGTAGCAAATTTTTGCCGCCTAAAAGTATGCAACGAAATTTATCAATAGCATGTAAAACCTGTACTCCCTTGTACTGTCAACTTCAAGTGGTAATTGAGATTAAAATTAATGTTAGGATAATTTAAATTTAATTTGAAAATGAATGTGATGTATGAAGTGAAAAGCTTATATAAATATAAAATGTTGACAAAACTTTCTATAGAAATAAAATTTTGACAAAATTTTCTATGGAATTAAAATTTTCAAAAAATTTTCTATAGAAATAAAATTTTGAAAAGATTTTCTATAGAACTAAAATTTTCACAAAATTTTGTTAGAAACCAAATTTTTACAAAATCATCTATAGAAATAAAATTTTGACAACATTTTATATAGAAATAAAATTTTTTACAAAAATCTTCTATAGAAATAATATTTCGACAATAATTTTCTATAGAAATACAATTTTAACAAAAATTTTGTATAGAAATAAAATTTTGACAAAATTTTCTATAAAAATAAAATTTTGACAAAATTTTCAATAGAAATTAAATTTTTTCCGAAAATTTTCTATAGAAATAAAATTTTGACAAAATTTTCTATAGAAAAAAAATTTGAACAAATATTTTCTATAGAAATAAAATTTTGACAAAAATTTTTTATAGAAATAAAATTTTGACAAAAATTTTCTATAGAAATAAAATTTTGAGAACATTTTCTATAGAAAAAAAAATGTTGAAAACATTTTCTATTGAAATAAAATTTTGAGAAAATATTCTATAGAAATAAATTTTTGACAAAATTTTTGTTGACAAGAAATTTAATTTTGACAAAATTTTCTATAGAAATTGAATTTTGACAAAATTTTCTATAAAAATAAATTTTTGACAAAATTGTTAAAGAAATAAAATATTGACAAAATTGTCCATAGAAATAAAATTTTTAGAAAATTTTCTATAGAAATAAATATTGTGACAAAATTGTCTATAGAAATTAATTTTTTTACAAAAATTTTCTATAGAAATAAAATTTTGACAAAAATTTTCTATAGAAAAAAATTTTGACAAAAATTTTCTATAGAAAAAATTTTGACAAAAATGTTCTATAGAAATAAAATTTTGAGAAAATTTTCAATAGAAATTAAATTTTTTACAAAAATTTTCTATAGAAATAAAATTTTGACAAAATTTTCTATAGAAAAAAAATTGAACAAATATTTTCTATAGAAATAAAATTTTGACAAAAATTTTCTATAGAAATAAAATTTTGACAAAAATTTTCTATAGAAATAAAATTTTGACAAAATTTTCAATAGAAATTAAATTTTTTACAAAAATTTTCTATAGAAATAAAATTTTGACAAAATTTTCTATAGAAAAAAAATTTGAACAAATATTTTCTATAGAAATAAAATTTTGACAAAAAATTTCTATAGAAATAAAATTTTGACAAAAATTTTCTATAGAAATAAAATTTTGAGAACATTTTCTATAGAAAAAAAATGTTGAAAAAATTTTCTATTGAAATAAAATTTTGAGAAAATATTCTATAGAAATAAAATTTTTACAAAATTTTTGTTGACAAGAAATTGAATTTTGACAACATTTTCTATAAAAATAAATTTTTGACAAAATTGTTAAAGAAAAAAATATTGACAAAATTGTCCATAGAAATAAAATTTTTAGAAAATTTTCTATAGAAATAAAATTTTGCCAAATTTTCTATAGAAATTAATTTTTTTACAAAAATTTTCTATAGAAGTAAAATTTTGACAAAATTTTCTATAAAAAAAAAATTTTGACAAAATTTTCTATAAAAATATAATTTTGACAAAATTTTCTATAGAAGTAAAATTTTGACAAAAATTTTCTATAGAAGTAAAATTTTGACAAAAATTTTCTACAGAAATAAAATTTTGACAAAAATTTTCTATAGAAATAAAATTTTGACAAAATTTTCTATAGAAAAAAAAATTGACAACATTTTCTATAAAATAAAATTTTGAGAAAATATTCTATAGAAATAAAATTTTGACAAAATTTTCTATAAAAATAAAGTTTTGACAAAATTTTCTATAGAAATAAAATTTTGACAAGAAATTAATTTTTTTACAAAAAATTTTCTATAGAAATAAAATTTTGACAAAATTTTCTATAGAAATAAAATTTTGACAAAAATTTTCTATAGAGGTAAAATTTTGACAAAAATTTTCTATAGAAAAAAATTTTGACAAAATTTTCTATAGCAATAAAATTTTGACAAAATTTTCTATAAAAAAAAAATTGACAAAATTTTCTATAAAAATAAAATTTTGACAAAATTTTCTATAGAAGTAAAGTTTTGACAAAAATTTTCTATAGAAATAAAATTTTGAGAAAATTTTCTATAGAAAAAAAATGTTGACAACATTTTCTATAGAAATAAAATTTTGAGAAAATATTCTATAGAAATAAAATGTTGGCAAAATTTTCTATAGAAATAATATTTTGACAAAATTTTCTATAGAAATAAAATTTTGACAAAAATTTTCTATAGAGGTAAAATTTTGACAAAAATTTTCTATAGAAAAAAATTTTGACAAAATTTTCTATAGAAATAAAATTTTGACAAAATTTTCTATAAAAAAAAATTTTGACAAAATTTTCTATAAAAATAAAATTTCGACAAAATTTTCTATAGAAGTAAAATTTTGACAAAAATTTTCTATAGAAATAAAATGTTGACAACATTTTCTATAGAAATAAAATTTTGAGAAAATATTCTATAGAAATAAAATGTTGGCAAAATTTTCTATAGAAATAATATTTTGACAAAAATTTGCTATGGAAATGAAATTTGGACAAAATTTTCTATAGAAATAAAATTTGGCAAAATTTTCTATAGAAATAGAAATTTTTGTCAAAAGTGTTAAAGAAATAAAATATTGACAAAATTGTCTATAGAAATAAAATTTTGACTATATTTTCTATAGAAATAAAATTTTCTTCAAAATTTGGTAGATTATTTTTGACTCGAGTGGCAAACGTGATTATATGGCTTCCGTGGTAAAAACGCCTCAACCCACCCAGGGGCTTTATTTACCACCTCATGATGCGGCAACGGATGGTGACACCTTGACGGGTGAAGGATATACATGGGCGCCTGCTAAGGAGCCCTAATTCAAATTCTAGTAATAAAATCTCAGAGGATTTGGCAGGGAAAGGAAAATAACCAGCCCATCCTAGCCCCTTTCCCGGCTTGATCATGCGTGAGTAGCTATATTCATCCGTGAGTGTAAGAATTTGTCGTGAGTTTTGAGATTATTTTCGCACCATTTTTTAACATACTTTTTTCTATACCTTAAAGAACTTAAGCTTTCATTTTCTTATGGTGTATTCAAATGTGTTCTCCCCAAAGTTACTCGCAGAAGGACTCTTACGATGGTCATTTATTTTTCGCAACATTCTATTGTACGTTTGCCACCATCTTATCTCTAATTTTGGGTCATTTAGTTTGGGTTATATGTTAGTAGCACATTTATGGGCTCTTTATCCTCTATTATCCAGGCTATTTAAATATTGGTCTGGGCCTCTTGTCTTTTGTATAAACCATAAGAAGGCAAACAATGTCCAATATCCATTGCCCATTCAAGTTTTGTTTTGTTACTTGATGGCCAATTTTTATGTAATTCAAGTGGCTAGTAAGGATGGATGGTCCATCCATAGGCCACAACACTATAATTTCCAATGAATTTTGTGTTTAGTAGATCCATTTGAATGTAACCAAAAAGAAAAACGAAGAATACATGCCGACATTTGGCTCATTGTTATGAAAGTCCTTGTTCCTTTTGTTTTTTTGATGGTTTGTTTGTTGTTTCTCAAAGTGCCATAAATTGGTGCAAAACGGTGGCAAATGTGTTGACGCCTACAGTAGCATATCACACTTAGGCTTTGTACTATTCTGGTGTATGAGTATGTGTGTGTGCCCATAATAGTAACAACCATGCCTTTGTTGTGTACATATGATAGCCAAGATTGTAAAAGGTAACGATGATTGATATCAGAACATGTGTGTGTGTTATTGTTTAGGCCACACATATGAAACGCCTTCGCTCAAAACTATTCTCTCCCCCTTCAAAAAAAAAAAGAGAAAATAAAACAACAACTACTGCAACATAGCAAATGTCTCTGTGGTTAAACAGTAGCTACACTAGTTTTATACACCTCTGTATGGCAGCTAATCACCATTGCCATTGTGTGTCTCTCTAGTTAAGGAATAATTTCCCTGCTATGCTCTGTAGTGAAGAATAAATGTGGTTGATTGTGGGAAATGATATGAGGAGGTTATGTTTTGTTTATTTTTCACTTTAAATTTTAAGAAAAATATTTGCAGTAGTTATTTGAGGTGATGCTGCTAGATCAAAAAGAGTATGGGAATTCATATGGGAAGTCGTGTCAAATGTCATGTGTATTCTTGGGATTTTGACAGATTTCCCAAAAGATTGTTCAGGCATATTTAATAAACGGGCACACTTTTGCTACAGTTTCTATCTAGCAAATCTAGATCAAGATTAGATTTTTTTTTAATATTTCTTAGTTCGAATAGCCATGTTGGCACCTTTGTCTAGGAAAAGACTAGACGCATGGTCGGCATCAGGCTGAAGAAGTGAGTGATTTTTTTGTAAATAAAAAATTCGTCTTAAAGAAAAAATTGCAAACAAAAAAACATAAATTTGATTTAAATGTATTAATATAATTAAATTACACATAAAAACTATATTTTTTCCGATTCAATCACGAAATTAATTGATCCAATTAATTTTTTAATTGAAATGTCTTCAATCATAGAAATGATAGTATCAATTAAAAAATTAATAGAAAGTCAATTAATAAAAAATTAATTGGTACTATTAATTTCTGTTTCAATTAAAAAATTTGTTGAATCAATTAAATGTTTAATTGAATATTTTGTAAAACTCATTTAAGACTATAATAATCATTTAAGATATATAATAATTGCCATTGAGCTTAACATGGAATCGGGCAGCACTCAGTGATAAGAGAGAAGTTCACCAATGTGGTATCACAATGGACTGAATAGTCTAAGTGAGCCTGATACATCGGGCTGTCACCTAACCTAGCCTAACCTAACCTAAGACTATAATTGGAAAAATTTTCGTGATTTTTTTTCTGTGCATAAACATGGGTCAAAATGGGTCAAAGAAAAATTTTGAAAAAATCATTTCATTCAATTTTAAAAACTAAAAATAATTAGTCTATATCTGTTTGAAAATGTGAACGATTTTTTTCTCAACCAAAAAAAAAACTTGTCAAATTAAATATGCATAAAAAAACATAAATTCAATTTAATTTTAAATTATGTTAAATAAAATAATTAAATCATAAAATGACGTGTTTAATCAAACCAAAAAAAATCAGACATATACTGAAAAAAATATTTAGGTGGAATTAAAGATTACGCAACCTAAATTTTAGGATGCCCAATTTACACAATATTAAGGACATTTTTTTTTACAATATTGAATTTATAATTAAAAGAAAGATTATAATCTTTGCTTTAAAAAAAATTTATACAATTTTTGACACAAATTATTTTTTTGGACACAAATTATTATTTTGGACACAAATTATTTTTTTGGACACAAATTAAAGGGTGATTCTTTTGAGGTTAGGATTTTCATGCATTAGTATTTGACAGATCACGTGGGATTTCAGACATGGTGTCAAAGAGAAAGATGCTCAGTATGCTTTGACATTTCATCATGAATAGACTTACGATCTGCCACAACGTCGAATTTTCAGTGAATGGGCCCTAGAAAATTTGGCAGAAAATCCGCTTTTTTATCGACAAATTTTGTTCAGCGATGAGGCTCATTTCTGGTTGAATGGCTACGTAAATAAGTAAAATTGCCGCATTTGGAGTGAAGAGCAACCAGAAGCCGTTCAAGAACTGCCCATGCATCCCGAAAAATGCACTGTTTGGTGTGGTTTGTACGCTGGTGGAATCATTGGACCGTATTTTTTCAAAGATGCTGTTGGACGCAACGTTACGGTGAATGGCGATCGCTATCGTTCGATGCTAACAAACTTTTTGTTGCCAAAAATGGAAGAACTGAACTTGGTTGACATGTGGTTTCAACAAGATGGCGCTACATGCCACACAGCTCGCGATTCTATGGCCATTTTGAGGGAAAACTTCGGAGAACAATTCATCTCAAGAAATGGACCGGTAAGTTGGCCACCAAGATCATGCGATTTGACGCCTTTAGACTATTTTTTGTGGGGCTACGTCAAGTCTAAAGTCTACAGAAATAAGCCAGCAACTATTCCAGCTTTGGAAGACAACATTTCCGAAGAAATTCGGGCTATTCCGGCCGAAATGCTCGAAAAAGTTGCCCAAAATTGGACTTTCCGAATGGACCACCTAAGACGCAGCCGCGGTCAACATTTAAATGAAATTATCTTCAAAAAGTAAATGTCATGGACCAATCTAACGTTTCAAATAAAGAACCGATGAGATTTTGCAAATTTTATGCGTTTTTTTTTAAAAAAAAGTTATCAAGCTCTTAACAAATCACCCTTTATAAAAATCTTTGCTTCAAAAAATTTTGTTTATACAATTTTGGACACATTTTTTTTTTGACACAAATTATACAACTTTGAGTCCCTATATATTTTCTAATTAATGCACATATCCTTAAAGTAAATAAAACATTTTTTGGGTTAATGAAATCATCCTTAAATTAACTGAATGAATTGAATTTTTTAAATTTAAGATAAAATCGCTTCAAATATAAGCTAAGGCTTATTTGGAGGATTTTGTGTCTTTGGTTTAATTTTATTTTATTTTATTTGTTTATTTATTATTTTTTTTTTTTTTGGAATAAAAAAACATTTTTTAAAAAGTAGGAAAGTATCTGTTATAGTTTGGATTTGTTTCTACGTAAATTGCTTTATAAATATATCGCAAACAGATAAGGAAAATTCCATAAATGAAATATGTATCCTAATTCCCTAAAAATATCCTTATTTTAAAGAGGCCGTATCTTTGGCATGAAAACAATACCAAAATTCTTAAATGAAGGTCTTTGGATCCAAGTAAACTTTTTTTTGAACTACACAAACTACTGTCAGCAACTGATCCTCTCGGAAAAGATCCATCGATTTTGTATAAAAAATCGGTTATGTAAAAAATGGATGGATATAAACCAGTTATTCAATAACATATCAGTAGAAATTACGATTGAGAAATAAAAATGGGATATAAATTATTAACACTATAAACATTCTTAATAAGATTCGTTGATATCATACAAATTAAATTTGAAATTTTCACATATGAAGGCTACAGCAGATTCTGGACCTAAGAGAAATGAACAAAGACTGTATACGAAAATTTAAAAAAGTTTTGTCAAAATTTTATTACTATAGAAAATTTTGTCAAAACTTTATTTCTACAGAAAATTTTGTCAAAATTTTATTTCAATAGAAAATTTTGTCAAAATTTTATTTCTATAAAAAATTTTGTCAAAATTTTATTTCTATAGAAAATTTTATCAAAATGTTATTACTATAGAAAATTTTGACAAAATTTTATTACTATAGAAAATTTTGTCAAAATTTTATTACTATAGAAAATTTTGTCAAAATTTTATTACTATAGAAATTTTGTCAAAATTTTATTACTATAGAAAGTTTTGTCAAAATTTTTTTACTATAGAAAATTTTGTCAAAATTTTATTACTATAGAAAGTTTTGTCAAAATTTTATTACTATAGAAAATTTTGTAAAAATTTTATTACTATAGAAAATTTTGTTCAAATTTTATTTCTATAGAAAATTTTGTCAAAATTTTATTTCTATAGAAAATTTTATCAAAATGTTATTTCTATAAAAAATTTTGTCAAAATTTTATTTCAATAGAAAATTTTGTCAAAATTTTATTTCTATAGAAAATTTTATCAAAATTTTATTACTATAAAAAATTTTGTCAAAATTTTATTTCTATAGAAAATTTTGTCAAACTTTTATTTCTATAGAAAATTTTGTCAAAATTTTATTTCTATAAAAAATTTTGTCAAAATTTTATTTCTATAGAAAATTATGTAAAAATTTTATTTATATATAAATTTTTGTCAAAATTTTATTTCTATAGAAAATTTTGTCAAAATTTTATTACTAAAGAAAATTTTGTCAAAATTTTATTACTATAGAAAGTTCTGTCAAAATTTTATTTCTATAGAAAATTTTGTCAAAATGTTATTGCTATAGAAAATTTTATCAAAATTTTATTACGATAGAAAATTTTGTTAAAATTTCTATAGAAAATTTTATCAAAATTTTATTACTATAGAAAATTTATTCAAAATTTTATTACTATAGAACATTTTTTTTATTACTATAGAAAATTTTGTCAAAATTTTATTACAATAGAAAATTTTATCAAAATTTTATTTCTATAGAAAGTTTTATCAAAATTTTTTTTCTATCTAAAATTTTGTAAAAATTTTATTACTATTGAAAATTTTGTCAAAATTTTATTACTATAGAAAATTTTGTCAAAATTTTATTACTATAGAAAATTTTGTCAAAATTTTATTACTATAGAAATTTTATCAAAATTTTATTGCTATAAAAAATTTTGTCAACATTTTATTTCTATAGAAAATTTTGTCAAAATTTTATTTCTATAGAAAATTTTGTCAAAATTTTTTTTCTATAGAAAATTTTGTCAAAATTTTATTTCTATAAAAAATTTTGTCAAAATTTTATTTCTATAGAAAATTTTGTAAAAATTTTATTTCTATAGAAAATTTTGTCAAAATTTTATTACTATAGAAAATTTTGTCAAAATTTTATTTCTATAGAAAATTTTGTCAAAATTTTATTTCTATAGAAAATTTTATCAAAATTTTATTTCTATAAAAAATGTTGTCAAAATTTTATTTCAATAGAAAATTTTATCAAAATTTTATTACTGAAAAAAATTTTGTCAAAATTTTATTTCTATAAAAAATTTTGTTAAAATTTTATTTCTATAGAAAATTTTGTCAAAATTTTATTTCTATAAAAAATTTTGTCAAAATTTTATTTCTATAGAAAATTTTGTAAAAATTTTATTTATATATAAATTTTTGTCAAAATTTTATTTCTATAGAAAATTTTGTCAAAATTTTATTACAATAGTAAATTTTGTCAAAATTTTATTACTATAGAAATTTTGTCAAAATTTTATTACTATAGAAAGTTTTGTCAAAATTTTTTTACTATAGAAAATTTTGTCAAAATTTTATTACTATAGAAAGTTTTGTCAAAATTTTATTACTATAGAAAATTTTGTCAAAATTTTATTACTATAGAAAATTTTGTCAAAATTTTATTTCTATAGAAAATTTTGTCAAAATTTTATTTCTATAGAAAATTTTATCAAAATTTTATTTCTATAAAAAATTTTGTCAAAATTTTATTTCAATAGAAAATTTTGCCAAAATTTTATTTCTATAGAAAATTTTATCAAAATTTTATTACTATAAAAAATTTTGTCAAAATTTTATTTCTATAGAAAATTTTGTAAAAATTTTATTTCTATAGAAAATTTTGTCAAAATTTTATTTCTATAGAAAATTTTGTCAAAATTTTATTTCTATAGAAAATTTTGTAAAAATTTTATTTATATATAAATTTTTGTCAAAATTTTATTTCTATAGAAAATTTTGTCAAAATTTTATTACTATAGAAAATTTTGTCAAAATGTTATTGCTATAGAAAATTTTATCAAAATTTTATTACGATAGAAAATTTTGTCAAAATTTCTTTAGAAAATTTTATCAAAATTTTATTACTATAGAAAATTTATTCAAAATGTTATTACTATAGAACATTTTTTTTATTACTATAGAACATTTTTTTTATTACTATAGAAAATTTTGTCAAAATTTTATTACAATAGAAAATTTTATCAAAATTTTATTTCTATAGAAAGTTTTATCAAAATTTTATTTCTATCTAAAATTTTGTAAAAATTTTATTACTATAGAAATTTTGTCAAAATTTTATTTCTATTGAAAATTTTGTCAAAATTTTATTTCTATAAAAAATTTTCTCAAAATTTTATATCTATAGAAAATGTTGTCAACATTTGATTTCTATAGAAACTTTTGTCAACATTTTATTTCTATAGAAAATGTTGTCAAAATTTTATTTCTATAGAAAATTTTGTCAAAATTTTATTTCTATAGAAGTATCGGAAATCTTGTCTGCAATTACTGCCAATTTGTTGCGAGATTCACTGCTTACCGACAAAATTGCTTGAGTTTGCCTCGGTAGTCGTTGCATCCACTAAGATTTTAAGAGTCCATCCGAGACTTTCCCAGAGGCAAGACAAATCATCTCACGGAGTAATGTTGAGGGATTTTTATCTCCCAGTTCCATTTCACGCAATAGACGCTTCAGCCGTTTTTCTTCAGAATCCATGAAACGTTCTTGAATACTTCTCTTCAAGGTTTCGTACATTTCCGTTTCGGGTGGATTTAATATTAAGTCGCTTACCTCAGAAAGAACGTTTGCATCAATGGCTCCAACAATTGTATGAAATTTGGTTGAATCCGAAGTTATTCCAGATGTAATGAATTGACTTTCAACTTGCTTGAACCAAATCGCCGGGTTATTTCGCCAGAATGGTGGAATTTTCACAGAAACACGGGAAATTTCAACCGCTCCTGTTGGTATCGGGTCGTCCAAAATAGAATTCATCGATATATTTCCCTGAGCCATTGGTGGAGACATTCCCGCTACCAGTTCTTCTTGATTGTCTCGGTTTTCGTTCTCTCCTCTAGGATTTCGAACTGGAGAACGAAACATCTTTTTATAATTCGATCGTTTGTCGGGGTCACCAATTGACGTGGTATTTTGTAATTCAAAAATTGAAACACAAATTTTACAACAAAAAAATGGTAGATTTATTTCTTCTTTTTAACACGTCAACAAATAATTTCTAACTAACTCAAAAAATATGTATTGGAAAATAAAGGCAAGCAACAAAAATGCAATGCCTACTAGATATTCTCTTGCAAATTTCAAAAATTAAAACAGAAATATATTATGCTAGCACTACATACTTGACAAGAAAGGTAATGTTAAAACTACTTTGTTAAAATATTTTGTTTGGTTTGATTATAATAAAGTTACATGAATACAAACACAAATAAAAAATTCAAATCTAAGGTTACTTGATGAAAATTGAAATTTTAATATTTAAAATATAATTATAAGTATAATAAAAATAATGGAGCCACCACAGGGGTGTGTTGTTGTTATTGCACAGAGGCTAGCTTACACGGTGTTAAGCTTTGTGTTATTCTCCTTTTAATTTGTAATCAGATTTATATCCAGCGATTCTCGTTTCTACATGGTTTCACTAGCAAGCCACTGCACACAACAAAAACACAACCCCAACCTTAATAGTACGCGTATATTGTGAAAGGAGCAAAACACAGTAAGAGAATCACTCAAGAGATAAATGCATAATGAGAAGGGAATTATTTACAAAGTCTTCAACTACAGTTCTTTTAATGTGAATGATCATTCTACCTCGATAAAACATTATTTTTATTTAAATTACAGAATGCTATAAGATTTTGATATTTTAAATACATATTTATCAATTTTGTAATGAATATCCTAAAAAACATGCAAATTATTCTCAAAATACGATTAAGCTAAAATAATAAAATAAATAATTTATAAACAACAACAATTTTTCATAGATGTATACATGATTTTATGAAAAATATTTGCGATCATGGTGTGGTGGTTGTAGAAGCAAAACCACTCTAACATTTTTGAGTTTTTGATTAAAACTAATTAATGTTTGTTAAAATTAATTTTTCAAATCAAGTTGCCTTTGACATTTTTATTTTGCTTAAAAATAATTTTGCTTGTTAAAAAAATATTTTTTCAAATTGTGTTACCTTTGACTTTTTATTCTGAGATATATAAAATGAAAAATATTCATTGTCATTCGAAAAATTTTATTTGAAGAAACGGCTGTGAAATAAAATATTAAATAATTTCGTTTTTTTATTCCTTATTAGTGATATAAAATAGCAATGTTGGCTAATTCCACAACTTCTTCTGAATTTATATGCAACAGACCAAATAATCATTCCCACATCTTTAAAGAGCACAATACAATATCTCAAAACATGTCTGTTACATGCATAAAATTAGCCACAAACCTTTTAATGAAGTTGTCTAATAAATAATTACCCCAAATCAAGACAAAAAAAAAACAAAAGGATACAAGAATTAAGCGAATACAAACTCATATAAGCCACAGGATTTTCTTCATACTCTTGCATCTTGAAAATCCTACAGAAACCCATACACACTTACACACTTATAGAAATTCTTCAGCAGGACCCCAGTTTATTGTAATCTGAAACTAAGGACCCCCTATGGTTTGAATTGGGCATGATGTAGAGAGTACTCATGTAGATTGGAATTCGAATCTCTTTGCTATTTTGCTTTTTTATTAAAAATAAATAATAAAATCAAATAAATGTTACGTACATAGTCTTATTGTGTGTGCTATAGCTATAAAGGATAGAGAAAGTACTCGTACAAGAAGCAAAAAAAAAAACAATAACCAAAAGGATTAACAACAACCACAAATATGTCACAATATTTCATATACAGCATCACTATAGCATGGACCTATGGCCCATAAGATTGTCCCAGGGTAAGTAAAAGAATCATACATTACAAACGAAAGAGAGAGAGAGAACAATTATGATGATGCTAAGTATAATATCATAATGATATTGAGTATGTGTATGTGTGTGTGTAAAACTGCAGGAGTTGACATTTCATTGTCCTGTGAAAGCATATTATATTACAATTTTATTCATTATCCTTTATAATCATAATAGAATATTTTCATCTTCCTTCACATATCATTTGCAGAAATTCTCTAGTGAATATGCTTATAAAGGAGATAGCTAGGTTGAATTACCAAGATATTATAATAATTTACTTTAATTTTGCTATGGAAATTGGTTTTAAAAAATTTGACCTCCATTTAAAGATTTTGGTGGTTTCTTTAAGAGAAGCTACTCGGACTTTGTCAAAATTTTGTTTCTATAGAAAATTTAGTCAAAATTTTATTTCTATAAAAATTTTGTCAGAATTTTATCTTTTTATCAAAATGTTATTCCTAGAGAAATTTTTGTCAAAATTTTACTGTGATAGAAAAATTTTATTTCGATAGAAATTATTGTAAAAATTTTATTTCCATCCTTAGTCGAAGTTTTGTCAAAATTTCATTCCTAAAAAATTTTGTCAAAATTTTACCGTATAGAAAATTAAAATTGTCAAAATTTTGTTACTATAGAAAATGTTGTCAAAATGTATTCCTAGAGAAAATTTTGTCAAAATTTTATTCCTAAAGAAAATTTTGTCAAAAATGTATTCTTAAAGAAAATTTTGTCAAAATTTTCTTTCTATAGCAAATTTTGTCAAAATTTTTTCATAGAGAATTTTTTGTCAAAATTTTTATTTCGATAGAATTTTTGGCAAAATTTTTATTTCCATAGAAAATTTTGTAAAAATATTATTTCCTTAGAAAATTATGTCAAAATTTTATTCCTAGAAAAAATTTTGTTAAAATTCTATCCTATAGAAAATTTGGCAAAAGTTTATTCCTAGAGAAAATTTTGTTAAAAATTTATTCCTAAAGAAAAGTTTGTCAAAAATGTAAAGGGTGATTTGTTAAGAGCTTGATAACTTTTTTTAAAAAAAAACGCATAAAATTTGCAAAATCTCATCGGTTCTTTATTTGAAACGTTAGATTGGTCCATGACATTTACTTTTTGAAGATAATTTCATTTAAATGTTGACCGCGGCTGCGTCTTAGGTGGTCCATTCGGAAAGTCCAATTTTGGGCAACTTTTTCGAGCATTTCGGCCGGAATAGCCCGAATTTCTTCGGAAATGTTGTCTTGCAAAGCTGGAATAGTTGCTGGCTTATTTCTGTAGACTTTAGACTTGACGTAGCCCCACAAAAAATAGTCTAAAGGCGTCAAATCGCATGATCTTGGTGGCCAACTTACCGGTCCATTTCTTGAGATGAATTGTTCTCCGAAGTTTTCCCTCAAAATGGACATAGAATCGCGAGCTGTGTGGCATGTAGCGCCATCTTGTTGAAACCACATGTCAACCAAGTTCAGTTCTTCCATTTTTGGCAACAAAAAGTTTGTTAGCCTCGAACGATAGCGATCGCCATTCACCGTAACGTTGCGTCCAACAGCATCTTTGAAAAAATACGGTCCAATGATTCCACCAGCGTACAAACCACACCAAACAGTGCATTTTTCGGGATGCATGGGCAGCTCTTGAACGGCTTCTGGTTGCTCTTCACTCCAAATGCGGCAATTTTGCTTATTTACGTAGCCATTCAACCAGAAATGAGCCTCATCGCTGAACAAAATTTGTCGATAAAAAAGCGGATTTTCTGCCAACTTTTCTAGGGCCCATTCACTGAAAATTCGACGTTGTGGCAGATCGTTCGGCTATTCATGATGAAATGTCAAAGCATACTGAGCATCTTTCTCTTTGACACCATGTCTGAAATCCCACGTGATCTGTCAAATACTAATGCATGAAAATCCTAACCTCAAAAGAATCACCCTTTATTCCTAAAGAAAATTTTGTTAAAATTTTATTTCTATAGCAAATTTTGTCAAAAATTTATTCTTTTATCAAAATTTTTGTCAAAATTGTATTTCCATAGAAAATTTTGTAAAAATTATATTTCCATGGAAAAATTGTCAAAAAATTTTGTCAAAAACTCTATCCTATAGAAAATTTTGTCAAAAAAATGTATTCCTAGACAAAATTTAGTTAAAAATTTATTCCTAAGGAAAATTTTGTCAGCACCATCATACTCAGCACGCGTCAAACAAGAATGGCTTAAAAATTAAACTTCTCGCTTCATTTTATGTGCAATGGCCTCCGAAGATTCCGGATTTCCGTTGGACTTTTGCGCCTGTGACAATTTAGAGAGTACAGCCTCAAAAAAAATCGCTTCTGTAACATATACCCCTAACGCATTTTGCTTCAAGCATATATATTTTCAGGATTGGTCCAAACAAAATATTGTTTGTATTGTTCAAACATATTATGTTTCAACTTAGGGCATAAGGTTAAAGTGGCAGCCCGATTAAATTTCAGGCTCACTCAGACTATTCAGTGTATGCCTTGTGGCATACACTGATAGAAAAAAATGTTGACGAAATTTTCTTTGTGTGGATGTATTTTTAAGAGTCCAATTGGTTACTTCCATTATTTTACTTGCATCTTACTCTCTAGGTCTCCCTTTCTAAACTCATATATGTTTATAGGCTATTTCTAAAGTAATATATGTTTGCATCTAAACATATTATATTTAGAAACATTTTATGTCCCAAACATAATAAAGGGTGATTTGTTAAGAGCTTGATAACTTTTTTTTAAAAAAAACGCATAAAATTTGCAAAATCTCATCGGTTCTTTATTTGAAACGTTAGATTGGTCCATGACATTTACTTTTTGAAGATAATTTCATTTAAATGTTGACCGCGGCTGCGTCTTAGGTGGTCCATTCGGAAAGTCCAATTTTGGGCAACTTTTTCGAGCATTTCGGCCGGAATAGCCCGAATTTCTTCGGAAATGTTGTCTTCCAAAGCTGGAATAGTTGCTGGCTTATTTCTGTAGACTTTAGACTTGACGTAGCCCCACAAAAAATAGTCTAAAGGCGTCAAATCGCATGATCTTGGTGGCCAACTTACCGGTCCATTTCTTGAGATGAATTGTTCTCCGAAGTTTTCCCTCAAAATGGCCATAGAATCGCGAGCTGTGTGGCATGTAGCGCCATCTTGTTGAAACCACATGTCAACCAAGTTCAGTTCTTCCATTTTTGGCAACAAAAAGTTTGTTAGCCTCGAACGATAGCGATCGCCATTCACCGTAACGTTGCGTCCAACAGCATCTTTGAAAAAATACGGTCCAATGATTCCACCAGCGTACAAACCACACCAAACAGTGCATTTTTCGGGATGCATGGGCAGCTCTTGAACGGCTTCTGGTTGCTCTTCACTCCAAATGCGGCAATTTTGCTTATTTACGTAGCCATTCAACCAGAAATGAGCCTCATCGCTGAACAAAATTTGTCGATAAAAAAGCGGATTTTCTGCCAACTTTTCTAGGGCCCATTCACTGAAAATTCGACGTTGTGGCAGATCGTTCGGCTATTCATGATGAAATGTCAAAGCATACTGAGCATCTTTCTCTTTGACACCATGTCTGAAATCCCACGTGATCTGTCAAATACTAATGCATTAAAATCCTAACCTCAAAAGAATCACCCTTTATTTTCTAACATATTAACATACATATATGTCCCAAACATGTTATGCTAGTTTATGAACATTATATGCTTGCACTTAAAAATATTGTCTTAAAAATTTTGAGTTCCAAACATATCATTTTTACACCCAAACATATGAAAAACAGTCTTTTTCGTCCGTGTAAGATTGCCACTAAAAAATACTAAAGTGTCGATCATCTCAAGACGAAGTATCACCGGGAATGGACCAAAATACCACAGACCCACATTCATGCAGCCTGTAATGGCTTTGTCGGTCATTTAAAGGTCATAATCCGTGACAAAGTTAGCCAATTCGAACAAATCTAAAATGATTCAAAAATTTTATATTATTAATTTTTGACATTTTTGCGTTTTAAACAATAATAAAATAAATAAATATAGCGCTTTACGTTTTTGCTTTTAATATCAGCCACCTTGTATATGTATATTGTATTGCACATATAGTAAAGTGGATTTATGTAAATTTATAAGACCTTCAGATTTTGAATTGGCACAATGGATCTAAATTAGAGCTCAAGATACATATGTCAACTTTTTCCATAATTCGTGCCATAAGTAACCAAATCGAACAAATCTAAACTTAAACTAACTAATTTGTTTTTATTATTTTGAAGATAAACAAACATTTGAAGTTAAACAAACACACTTGCATCAAATCTTTAGATATGTGAGCACAAACCCACTCTCTTGTTTTTTTATTACTTGCCCATAATATCTCTGGTGAGAGATATTTTATATAGCACAGTGTTGCACCACTGAAATTCACCTCTATTGTTAAAGATTCCTCGCACCAAAGAAGTCTATATCAGCACTTATTACTTAGACATACAGTCCGCTATCCATTTGAACATCGGTATAAAATATATGTCTCTAAAATATTGCTGTTTTCGTCTCGATTCCCTCTCATCATAAATACTCCAACAGATTTAGTATCGCTTCCTGATCCGATTTAACGATTTCCATTCCCCAATCTCTCTGTCTATCCTTATTAAGAAAGTCGCACACAATATTAGATCGTAACAGGTTATACTTTTCTCTTTGTAAATATGGATTTAACTCTCTTATTGTGAATGTAAGCTCTTCTCTTTTTAGTATGTTAATATTTAGCTTCCGCAAATATTAGCACACAAAATCACCCAGCTTTACCACACAATTTGAGATTTTTAGACATTGAAACAGTATTCATTAACGTGTTACAATTGTTCGTAACCGTAAAAACGGATGTCGGCTTTATTCAAATTAAAAAAAAAATCGACCTAAAAGAACACAATAACACTCAGAACTGCACACAAAAAATATCAATTAATTTGATTGTCAATACGATTAAAATTATGTTTAAATTAGAGCTAACAACGTAATTTGTAAATACAATTACGATTTTAGTCACTTTAGCAACCAATTTTGTTATATCAACAAACATTTTGTTATATCAACAAAAATTTTGTTGAACTTAAAAATTTTCTGTAACAACAATTTATTGTTAGCTCAAAAATTATAATATTATTTTCTGTGTATGTACCCCTTGCAAAAATTTCAAAATGAGTTCTCAACTTTTGAAGTGAAACCACTATTTCTCAGTACATTCTAGTAAGCTCATTCTAACGATTTCTCAATATTTTCTATAAAAAGTAATAAAACTTAAGAAATTTTGAATTTTAAACCAAATTTTGAATTTTTAAAATTCGGAATTCAAGAAATTTATAAAGATTCAATTTATTCTTCATATACGATATTCACTCCTATCTCTTTCATTGACTTGTGTCATAGTTTCTATCTCTCTTCTCATCTATCTCGCGTATTCTCTTTATGATATTTAATTTCATAACTTTTTGCTTGGGTGTTTGATTTTGGCCACCCATCACCCAATGCCTTGGGGTTATAATAACTAAATCTCGAATAAATAATATTCTCAAACTCAATAATAGAAGCCACACAAAATTGTCGAGTATCAGAATAGAAATGCACAATATTTCACAAGGGCCACTATACACAGGAGATGAATGTGTGTTTATATGTAAGTATGTAGTGGGAGAGTGAGAGAAGAAGAGTACACCCATCTACTAGTTTTAGTATGTTGACTAGAAATATGTATGTTGCGGTTGATGATGCTGGTGATAGTAGTGGTAGTTGCAGTGGTGGCTGGTCCATTCAAAAGTCACTTCATTTTATGAAGACGAAAACATATTGTGCAAATGAAAGACGAGATAAGAGATCAAGCCAAAAGGGACTTTGTGGATGGTTTACTATTAAATTAATAAACTTTATAAAGATACAATGATGTTGGATGATTTTTGTTGCTGTTTTGGGTGTTGTTGCTGCTGATGCCATAGTAGCCACCAAATTGCTTGAGGCTATTTAAGGATATTGGATAATTTAACAAAATACTAAGAACTAAATGCTATAGTAAAAGTTTTTGTGGTGGAAATGAGATTATTGTAAAAGTTATTTCATATTTTATTGGAGCTACACAGTAAGGGTAATGATGAAAAAAATATTTAATTCGATAAGAGAGCATTGAAGGGGGGAATGAGTTTAATATGATAACAAAAGAAAATGTTAATATGAATAAATATGGTTATATCCTACACAAATACTAGCAATAGTATACAAATTAATGTGAAATATGTAACGCAAGGAAGAAAAATATGAAAAAGGGCTCTGTTTAAACCTACCAGTTGTACAAGGTGGCTGATATGTAATACAACCCACTTCATGTTTCAGGATAAAGAATTGATCATCTCCAGTGTAAGAATATGATCACCTCCTAGAGCAAAATAATATTTATGGGTGGTGAAAATATAACATGTTTCGGACATTATGTATCTGATTTCGACAATCATTTTATGGTTGGCAATATAACAACATTTTTTCGACAAACATGTTCTGTGTCCCCCATCCAAAAACAACATTTTGCTCTAAGAGGTGATCATATTCCTACTTGTAGTTTTAAGAATCTATTCTGAATTGTCTATCGCAAATATTTCTTGCCAAGTATTTGAAGTTAAAATAACACGCTTGCAACAAATCTTTAGAAAGGTGAGCACAAATCCGCTCTTGAATAAATTAACTTCATTAATAATTAACTCCAAACCAACTCTCTTCTTTTTTATTACTTGCCCATAATATCTCTTGTGAGAGTTGTACGGTGTGGCTCAGTGTTCCACCACTGGCTTTCACCTCTATTGTTGAACATCTCTCGCACCAAAGAAGTCAATATCAGCTCTCATTACCTAAACATACAGTTCACTATCCATTTGGGCATTGGTGCAAAGTATAACATACGTCTCTGGAATATCACTGATTTCGTCTCAATTCGCTCTCATACATACTCTAACAGGTCCAGTGTCGCTTCCATTCCTCATTCTCTCTGTATATTTTTATTAAGAAAATCTCACACTATATTGGATCATAACGGTAATACTTTTCTTTTGCGAAGAGGGATTTAACTCTCTCTTATTATGAATTTAAGCTCTTCTCTTTTTTAGGAGAGTTAATTTCTTCTTAGTTATATCCCCAAGAGAGCACCTTTAAACTTTCAGATTTGACGTGGAGGTACACAGAAAAAATTTCGCGAAAATTTTCCAATTAAATTCAATAAAAATTTAATTGATTCAACAAATTTTTTAATTGGAACAAAAATTAATAGTATCAATTATTTTTTTTTAATTGGATCAATTCATTTTTTAATTGACTTTCAATTAATTTTTTAATTGATACTATCATTTCTGTGATTGAAGACAATAATCAATAAATTTTTTAAAAAACAAAAATTAATAGTATCAATTAGTTGTTTAATTGGATGAATTAATTTTTTAATTGATACTATCATTTCTGAGATTGAAATGATACATACAGAAAAAAATGTATGGTGTGTAATTCCCTCCAAAATTAAATTAAAATCGTCAGCGTCCTCTAAATACAGTATTGAAATTTATTGGTATTTAACATCAACCATCAAACCATATTCTCCCATTCAAAAAAAAATCCCAAATCAATTCATCACATGGCCTTAGTATTTGGACGATTAATATTGCTTTCATAAATATCGATAAGTAGAGTAGAGAAATCCTTTGAAATTCCATTCAGCAACAGAGATTTTATTTTTGTGTGGTGAGTTCATCAGCGTCATCATCATCATCATCGTCTCATAATAAGAAATTACGAACACATGAATATTGATACCAATATTTGCATATAAATCTTCACACAAGAGGATAGTGTAATAAAATCCTCATTCAGCAAAGATTCATACCCGAAACTCTCAACTACCCCCAAACCAATAGTGGGGGCAAGCATATGCATATATTTAACTCAGAGAGAGAGAAAGAGTGAGAGAGAGGGGGAACCAACACACATCACTTTAGTATTTTCATTATGAAACTTGTTCAGAAATTTCATTAAAAATGGATGCAGTTGGTGTTTTTTTTTTGGTTTTGTTTCTTTCCTTCAAAAAAAAAAACGTCACATGCCCTTTTACCCCTATCCCATGCAAAGCTCTTCCTTATTACAAAATACACCAACACTTTGGCCATTTTCATCATCACCCTCTGCAATCGTTGACTGCATTCATTCATAATACAAGAATAAAATATAAATTATGATGAACAGCTCAAGAGTCCTGGGTCACAAAATATTATGGTTCGTCCCCATCTCACCCCCACACATGGCCTCTTAGGACAGGAGGTTAACTTACTTCATCAACAATCATTGTGATGGGGGGTTTAAGAGCTAAGTGCCATTTGCCTCTTAATGTTGTGGCTATGTGGAAAGTTTCCCAAATGGAAAAAAGGGTATGAGAGGAAGAGAGAGAGAGAGTGAGTCTGAGCCTGAGACTGCAAGACCACAGCATAGGGATGCAAACAATGAAGGAAATGTTGTTGCAAAAAATAACAAATTTTTTTATATAGCGTTGAAAATTGCACTCAATTGCTTGGGTTATGGGTTCGTATGTTGCATCGTATAGTCAGTGACACAGTGGGGTACGAATTTGTTGTTAATGCATTACTTTTAACCTGATGTATTATTTCATTTACCACCTAAAAGTATGCAAAGAAATTTTTCTATATTAAATAAATAATTGAGTGGTTTGCAAAGATATATTATCCAAATGTTTGTTAGTGTTTTGAGGATCTAAACTAGAAAAAGTTTTTTTTTTCAGAATTCTATATAAAACACTGATATAAATTCGTTTTATTCCTTTATACTTGTATTAGATATAAAGGAATGATGTGAGTGATCTTGTAATGGACTGGATTGAGGGAATATTATTTCATAGGAATATGGAAGCGGGACTGGTCGGTACTCTACAAGAAATGCGACTATCGCATTTACTTTGGTTACTCATAGTGCATGAGGTTCTGACTTCTCTGCACAACAAAGAGATAAAAATAGTGGCGTATGCGGATGATATTGTCATAATGATGTCAGTCAAATGTCTGGTCACGATCTCTGGTGTAATGAGTGGTTTGTGTGTTTACCCAAAGAAAACGGAGCAAGTGCTCTTTACTAGGGGAAGAAAACCCACCGAGTGTCTCAAAATCGGCCAATGTACCTGGGAGTTGTCATAGACTTCAGACTAACCTGGCTAGAAAATACACCTGTTCGTCTAATGAAAACATACGTGGCACTATGTGCGTGCCAAAGATTGGTTGGAGAATGAAGCCTGGTGTTTTACAACAAACATATTAATCATTTCAACAGAATAAACTGGGCGACTTTTATTTATATGGTTGGTGCAATGATAATAACGGCGACTGATTGATAGGAATCTGCCCACTTTATCTTCATACAGCTGAATTGGGAATTTAGATATATAAGATGGTCAGTGGGAGCAGCAGTTTTCAGGCGGATGTATTTGTCATTACAAAAGCCAATGGACCACTAGAGGATCGCCATGGGGAGAGGTAATATAAGCTTTGCTGTGGCTATTGGTGGTGAACGAGGTTTCGATTGGGCTGACCAGTAAAGGCGTCAAGGTGGTGGCATACGCGGATGACATTGTGATGCTGGTATCGGGAAAATTCCTGGATTCTATTACGGATGTGCTGAGCTGGTCTTTGAAGTAAAAGATACTGGACTCGGGGATTAGGGATGAACTCTAATCAACAGCTAGTACTTTTCACCAGGAGGATAAAGGTTATCGGATACAAGTCTCCTGAATTCCAAGGCACGAAGTTGATCCTCTCTAAATCAGCAAGGCACTTGGGAGGTTTTTTTTTGGATTCCAAACTGAATTGGATGGAGAATACTGCAGATCGCATAAAGAGGGCCTCTGTGGCATTATACTCGTGTCAGAAATTGGTCGGGCAAAGATGGGAAATGAGACCTTCTCTTTTTGGTTGGCTTTATACCGTGGTCGTAAGACCTGTGGCCACATATGGGTGTCATCTTTAGTGAACAATCGTGAGACACCAAAGTCATATGTCGAGAATAAATAGGATAAATAGAATTGCACTTATTTATATGACAGCCGCTATGGGGACCACAGCCACTGCCGCTTTGTACTGATGGGAGTTATCCCACTCGATTTACACGTAAGGAAGACAGCAGAGACTTAAGAGATTGAACACACTGGAGAGGACTGCCTGCAGGCATACTGAAATTCTTGCCGGGTATTATAAAGAGACGGACGATATGGCCACGGAGCCTGTTTATCATCACAAACCGGCACACATTATGCCAAGTATAGAGGAGTGGAAAGACAGGAGGATACCCTTCGGAACCCTAAACATGTATACGGACGGATCAAAGATGGAAGAATAAACGGGTAGCGGTATTTATTGCAGTGAACTGGGAATAAGAGTGTCTTACACGCTGGATAGTGATTGCCGTAATTTTCAGGCTGAAATTTCTGCGATCACAAAGGCTGCTGAGTCGCTGTTGATGAGGCCGTTATTCAGAAGCGATATCAGTTTCTTCATCGACAGTTCAGCAGCTATAAAAGCATTCCGATTCCATGTTGTCATTGAGCTTAACATGGAATCGGGCAGCACTCAGTGATAAGAGAGAAGCTCACCAATGTGGTATCACAATGGACTGAGTAGTCTAAGTGAGCCTGATACATCGGGCTGCCACCTAACCTAACCTATTGTGCAGTGCTGACATAAGGTCTCAGGTAGTCAGCCGCTGTCGTAGAGAACTCAAGGTTCTCACTAAACAACATAATATAACTTTGTGCTGTGTACCTGGGCACTGTGGGATAATAGGAACTGAGTGAGCGAATGTGCTGGCTAAGGAGGGCGCTCGTGGAACGTATAATGTCCTAGCGGACGTTTTTCCTCCACTATCTTCTTATCATTACAGTATAGAAGTCAAATATGATGAACTATGGCGAAGACGCTAGGTCTCTTCGGATGGTTGCGAGCAAACCAAGTTGATATGGGACTAAAAACACCGAAGAAACTGCGACATTTTAATGTCGATTAACAGAGAGGAATGGCGGTCATTGATTGGCATCATAACAAGATATAACACACTTGGGAAAATAGGCCTTAAAGATGATGATATCTGTAGATGGTGCCCGGACCCGGAAGTTACGGAAGACTCGTACCGCTTCCTGTGCCAGTGTCCTTTTTCTTTCAGGCTCTCACTGATCTGCGGGAGTACAGATTAGGGAACATACTTACTTTCAATAGGGCCTCTGTTTGATTGTTGTAAGATTTCTTTTAAAGAAAAGGGGACAGGTGGAAGTTCTGGGACTTTTCCAAAGGGGACCGCATCGGAAGGAAGAAGATGGAAATAACACATCGAAGAATCACAATTGGTCTAAGTGGATATCAATTCAACACAAAATAGAAATCATCCTCTACAACCTAACCTAACCTCATTTCTCCGGACGGTTTGCCTCCACTATCTTCTTATCATTGCAGGATAGAGGTCAAATATGATGAACTATGTCGAAAACGCTGGGTCTCTTCGGATTGTTGTGAGCATACCAAGTTGATATGGGAAAAAAAGAACCGAAGGAACTGCGAAATTTTAATGTCGATAAACAGAGAGGAATGGCGGCCATTGATTGGCATCATAACAGAACATAACACACTTGGGAAAATAGTCCTCAAAGATGATGATATCTGTACCTGGCCCGGAATTTATGGAAGACTCGTACCACTTCCTGTGCCAGTGTCCTTTAGAAGAAACAAGATACTGGGCTCCTTTTTCTTTGATCGGCGGGAGTACAGATTAGGATACATACTTACTTTCAAAAGGCCTCTGTTTGGTTGTTCTAAGATTTATTTTAAAGAAAAGGGACAGGTGGAAGTTCTGGGAAATAGTGTACTGAAAACGACGAAAGAGATCTGAAATTTATTCCATCGGGCAGAAATAAGATCCACAAGATGGGATTCACATCGACTACTTGGAGAAAGCAAAAGCGAGACAAGAGAATTCAAGTTTACCTGTTTCCTGTCAGCTAACAAATGGCGGAATCTATATCTTGTAAATGCAGTGCATTACCATAGGTAATGCTTCAAGGTCTCTTTATCATTAGATCACGCCCTGCATATGATTTTTCGATGCTCCTATTCTATACATATACATATAACCGCTCCAACTTGGACACTCCAAATAGCGGACACAATTTCTGGACAATGATCTTGGGACATTTACCATACTATCTCATTTAAATTAACCTCTCATAAGTAAACACCTCCCAAATGTGAAATTCAGCGACCGTGGGTATCCACTTCTGAGAGGTTTGTTTATACTCTTCTTTCTGGCCAGTGTTCATTTATCCAAATCAGTCTTGCGTTCTCAAAATTTCAGAATTTCCCGCCTGTCCTCCATGCAATGTTCGTTGCAATTATCTACACTGTCTTCTTATGGCAAAACCTTCCCAAAGGACCCTCTTTAAGCCCACTATGAAACATGCAGGAGGCACTTAGGAGTATATATTAAAATTATATTTGTTATGAAAATAAAAACCCAACAAAAAACGATGAGATGCAAAACTGAAAGCAAAATACATTAAATTTTGATATGATACAATGTGCAGACGATTATGAGTATTTTACAGATGCTTTATACTTGGCTAGATGAAAGGATGATGATGCTAATGCCTCCTAAATGCTATTTTGCCAGTATAGACATTACCAAAATAATCCAGACTCGGACTGAGCTAGGGGGGGAGGGAATGTGTCTAGTGTTTTTGGTCTTATTAAAATACATGAACAGATTAAAATGCCTTCAAAATTTTGTTGTGCACTTTTTTCTCGTCTCCATTGGTTTGCGTTTTTTTTTTATATTTTGCTCCGTCATTCATATGCACTAACTAACGTAAATTCGTTTTTATTGCATACTATTAGGCAGCTTTGTCCACAAATTGTATGTGTATGTCTGGAGGCGCCGAAAAAAACAAAACGATTGCAAAACATTTTGTGGCAAGTGCAATTTCTATTTGAGTTTTGGATTCGCTTTATGTTTTTGTTTTCTTCTTTCTATCGTCTCTTTATTTCGATTCGTAAAATCCTTTACATATGCTTGATAAACATGCAGACATAGATGGACGAGCCATTAAAATGGAAAATAGAAAAACCAAAAAACCGTTTTTTTCTGATTCCATGTGCATATGACTGCCGGGGTTATGTTATAATGGTGAGCGCATGGCCAGGTGGGGGGTAGAGGCAAACGAGTGAGTTGTTAAATGCAATAAACATTTTGAGCCTAAAAGCATGCTATGCAAATATGGCTTAACAAGCGTTTATATAAGCTTTTGTTCATTCGCTATGCCACCACATACATACTATGTGTGTCTCGATGCGTGTGTGTGTGTTTGTATGGACAATTGATGTGTGCATGGATTTTCCAATTTTTATTCGTTGCTTTTCTTTGCCAGCCGAAAATTGTATTGCGGTCGTCATTTTTTAACATTGCGAAAAGGGAATTAAAACTTTGTCTGCAATTGGTTTCACTGTTTCCTTTGTTCCCTCTCTCCCCTTCATGTTAACCAATGCATCCTTTTTGCTCTTGTTGTCTTGCACCCCTTGTAACTGAACGACCATCATTGCATACATTTACGGGGTTTCAAAATTTGTTTGACTTTTTGGTGCATATTTTTTGGCGCTTTTGTTGCATTCATGCATAAACTGGCTGTGTGAACGTAATTCATTTCATATAATGAAATTTTTTATATGTTTGTTTCATCAATTGTCTCCCCCTCTCAAAAAAGAAATATAACCAAAATCTACTTGGCGTCGAAAAAAATAGAAAAAGTTGATACAATTGATACAAAAAATAGATCGCAATAATCTCTTAGCCCCCCTCCCTCTATCCCCATCATATATTTATACACAGACACAAATTTCATTTTTATTTTGTTTTTTCATTTAAATTGTATGTAATTGCCCATAAGCCGCTGTACTCTATAGACATGTGGAATCGTTGCCATGTCTCATTGTGAGTTTTTAAATGACAGGGGGGATTGGAAAAGGGTAAGCTTATCCTCTTTTCAATTTTTTTATCAATGTGAACGTTTATTTTTTGGTGTTTATCTTCCTTTTCTCATACAATTGTGGCAATCTATGAAAGAAAGTTTTATGCATTTATGTACGTTGTGCATTCAGTTGAAATATTGATATTGAAATTCAATAAAAATAAAATAAAATGGAATGGAATGGAATGTGTTTTGTTGCATTTAAATCGAATTTCGAATCACAATTTTCACTATAATTGAAGTAAAATGTTGAATTTTTTTGGTGTTTTATGTTATTTTACATATTTCAGTTTTCTTGAGAACGATTATATTATACACAGTGAAATATCTCGAACTTGGACTGAAATGCGGACATCTCTCAAATGTGGACAATTTTGGTAGATTTTTTACTGTTTGGTAGATTGGTAGAATATATGATGTCTTGGTAGATTTTACATTAAGAGGCACTTCAATTTTCTATAGAAATAAAATTTTGACAAAATTTTATTTCTATAGAAATAAAAATTTTGAGAAAATATTCTATAGAAATAAAAATTTGCCAAATTTTCAATAGACATAAAATTTTGATAAAATTTTCTATAGAAATAAAACTTTGACAAAATTTTCTATAGAAATAAAATTTGACAAAATTTTCTATAGAAATAAAAGTTTCACAAAATTTTCTATAGAAATAAAATTTTGACAAAATTTTTCCATAGAAATAAAATTTAGACCAAATTTTTATTGAAATAAAATTTTGACAAAATTTTCCATAGAAATAAAATTTTTACATAATTTTCAATAGAAATAAAATTTTGACATAATTTTCAATAGAAATAAAATTTTGATAAAATTTTCTATAGAAATAAAGGTTTGACAATATTTTCTATAGAAATAAAATTTTGACAAAATTTTCTACAGAAATAAAATGTTGACAAAATTTTCTATAGAAATAAAATTTTGACAAAATTTTCTATAGATATAACATTTTGACAAAATTTTCCATAGAAATAAAATTTTGACAAAATTTTCAATAGACATAACATTTTGATAAAAGTTTCCATAGAATTAAAATTTTGAGAAAATTTTCCATAGAAATAAAATTTTGACAAAATGTTCAATAGAACAACAAATTTTTCCATTGAAATAAAATTTTAACAAAATTTTCTATACAAATAAAATTTTGACCAAATTTTTATTGAAATAAAATTTTGGCAAATTTTATATAGAAATAAAATTTTGACAACATTTTCCATAGAAATAAAATTTTGACATAATTTTCAATAGAAATAAAATTTTGATACAATTTTCAATAGAAAAAAAGGTTTGACAATATTTCCTATAGAAATAAAATTTTGACAAAATTTTCTACAGAAATAAAATGTTGACAAAATTTTCCATAGAAATAAAATTTTGACAAAATTTTCCATAGAAATAAAATTTTGATAAAATTTTCTATAGAAGTAAAGTTTTGACAAAATTTTCAACAGAAATAAAATTTTTATAAAATTTTATATAAAAATAATATTTTGTGAAAATAAAATTTTGCCGATAGAACTAAAAGTAGGACAAAATTTTCTATAGAAGCAAAATTTTGAATAAAATTTTCCATAGAAATAACATTTTGACAAAATTAATTAAGTAATAACATTTTCGATAGAAGTGAAATTATGACAAAATTTTCCATGGAAATAAAATTTTGACTAAATTTTCTACAGAAATAACATTTTGACAATATTTTATATAGAAAAAATATTTTGTGAAAATAGAATTTTGTCAATAGAACTAAAATTAGCACAAACATTTCTGTAGAAGCAAAATAATGAATAAAATTTTCTATAGAAATAAAATTTTGAAAAAATTTTCTATAGAAATAAAATTTTGAAAAAATTTTCTATAGAAATAATATTTTGACAACATTTTCCATAGAAATTAAATTTTGACAAAATTTTCAATAGAAATAAAATTTTGACAAAATTTTCAATAGAAATAAAATTTTGATAAAATTTTCTATACAAATAAAATTTTGACCAAATTTTTATTGAAATAAAATTTTGGCAAATTTTATATAGAAATAAAATTTTGACAACATTTTCCATAGAAATAAAATTTTGACATAATTTTCAATAGAAATAAAATTTTGATACAATTTTCAATAGAAATAAAGGTTTGACAATATTTCCTATAGAAATAAAATTTTGACAATACATACAAAAAACGATCTCAAGCTTGATTAATTATTTTCTAGTGGATAAAATAAAGATCGAATAAAATCAAAATTTCTAATTTTGACAAAATTTTCTATAGAAATAAAAGTTTGACAAAATTTTCCATAGAAGTAAAATTTTGACAAAATTTTCAAAAGACATAACATTTTGATAAAAGTTTCCATAGAATTAAAATTTTGAGAAAATTTTCCATAAAAATAAAATTTTGACAAAATTTTCAATAGAAATACAATTTTGACTAAATTTTCCATAGAAATAAAATTTTAACAAAATTTTCCATAGAAAAAAATTGTTAAAATTTAATTTCTATAGAAAAAAATTTCTATAGAAATAAAAATTTGACAAAATTTCTGTAGTAATGACATTTGTGATAGAAGTAAAATTATGACAAAATTTTCCATAGAAAAAAATTGTGTTAAAATTTTATTTCTATAGAAAAAAAATGTCTATAGAAATAATATGTTGACAAAATTTTCGATAGAAGTAAAATTATGACAAAATTTTCCATAGAAAAAATGTTGACGAAATTTTCTATAGAAATAAAATATGAATAAAATTTTTTCATAGAAATAAAATTTTGACAAAATTTTCGATAGAAGTAAAATTATAACAACATTTCCCATAGAAAAAAACTTTGACGAAATTTTATATAAAAATAAAATTTTGTCAAAATTTTCTATTGAATCGATAGAAGTAAAATTATGACAAAATTTTCTATAGAAGTAAAATTATGAATAAAATTTTTTCATAGAAATAAAATTTTGACAAAATTTTCTATAGTAATAAAATTTTTAATAGAAATAACATTTTGACAAAATTTTCGATAGAAGTAAAGCCATGACCAAATTTTCCACAGAAAAAAAAATTGAGTGTGAAAATTTTGTTTCTACAGAAAAAAATTTCAAAAGTTTATTTCTGTAGAAAAGAAAATTAACAAAATTTCCGATAGAAATAAAATTTGACAAAATTTTCCATAGAAAAAAAAACTTTGACAAAATTTTCTATAGAAATAAAATTTTGACAAAATCTTTTTAAATTTGGTAGATTTTTGGTAAAATTTTCTTTACATTTTGATAGATTATTTTTGGCACGTGTGGTAACCGTGGTTGCATCGCGTCCAAAAAGTGGACCTATGAAGGCCAGATTTGATCGACCGTGGGGTCAAAATAAATGCCGAATATTATAGGTAAAATGTCCTGGCAGACAAACATTTCGGCCTCGGACCATGGACATTCCAAGAGGACTCAGCTCATTCAGTAAAAAATACCAGCGTGTCGATCATCTTAAGACCGCGTTTCGCCGCCAATGGGCCCAATTTCCCTAAAATAATCTGCAAATTAAAAAAAAATCTCCCGGTGAGATACTGATGCACTTAACCTTGGGAGCCTCTATAATGAAATGGTTTGGTGTCTGCCTTGCATACAAAGGATCATGAATCCAATCCTAATTTCTACCAAACACCAAAAAAATTTTCAGTGGGTGATTATCCCCTCTTTACAATGTTGGTGACATTTTTTCTCTTAGAGGTTCGTCGTTCGGTCTCTGCTACAAAAAAGGTCCCTTATCACTCAACATAGAATCGGACTATACTCAGTTCGCCACTATAGTATGACAATGGACTAAATAAGTGAGTCCAAAATACTACACGCAGAGGAGGAATATGATCACCTCAAACATGTTTCAAGAGCAAAATGTTATTTTTGTAACTGACCATGTAACATGTTTGTCAATAAAATGTTATTGTCTCGTCAAATATAACCTGCTTGCCGAAATCAGATACATGATTTCCGAGAAAATAACATGGTTGCGATAACCATGTTACAGGGTCACCACCCAAAAATAACATTTTGCTCTTAACACATGTATGAGGTTATCATATTCCTTCTCTGGGTGTAATCTGCCACTATACCAAACCACACTCTTATCTATCCTAAGATTGCGAAAGAGGACCTCTAATTTATACAGTCTTACCACCTCTAGTGGGAAAGTTAATCACGATTAAAAGCATTTTTGGTAATTGTCATAGTCTAAGATGAACCTATAACCCTCTGTTCGCAAAACATTTTATTCACTACGTCATACATTAACCTCATTCCCAAAAAAAAAAATAAAATGAAAATTTTTTATTTAACAAATCCGCCTCCAACAAAGCAAAAACTAAACGATAGACATTTGCAAATAGAATTCGACATTTCCTCTTCTACTTAACAAAGATCCTTTCGATTTTATTGTTATTGATATCCTTGGCAAATCAACCGAGCATCTTCATGGTCTTCCGCCTCCAATGGTTGTGTTGTTCTATTAAGTTTCCTCTTCAATTCATTTGATTACAATATAATTTTATTGATAGATGGAAGAGAAATGAAAAAATGGCAGCAACAGAATATCACATTGTTAAAATAAACCTAGAAAGGACAAAGACCAAAAAAACAGATATATTGCTCACGTTTTATTTACCATCAACCACAAATTTTCTTCACACACCCTACGCTCCCCCACCCGCAAACTCTTTTCACAAACTAAAGGAGGGGTGGTAGATATCTGACTTTATGCCCCGTTAATGCTATGTGACTTTTCAATACTCTCAAGCTCTCACCATCTCCCACTCTCTGTCTTTCTCTGTCTTTGTCTCTCTGTAATGGTTTTTGATTCTTCTCGTTATTTTAGTCATCTGCAATGCATACTAATGAAATCAAATCCAAAAAATCAACAAACAAATGAAAAGAAAATTCAATAAAAATCACAACCGACAAAAAAGTAAATAGAAATACCAAGTAATGTCTGTGCTCCAAGGACCTCGAGTCATTTTGCGAAGTCTTTTTTTTTTGCCAAAAACCAACCACACAATGATAGCAAAAAAAAACTTGGAATAAATTTGTTTTCCTTTATGGAGAGAAAGAGGCAAGAGACGGATAAGCAAAAGTCAGTTTCCGCAACAAAAAAAAAACTAACTAAAATGAAACCAAACAGAAATTAATTAAAAACAGTTAGACACCGTATCGTTGACGTTATTACGTTAAGTGGGTGTCCTTACTAAGACAACAGTGCCAGTGAGAGAAAAAACACGAAGGCGTTTAATACGCCTTTCTTTTGAGATCTAGCACTACAGACTTCTTTGTGGAAGTCTTAACGAATACATTAAGGAGCATTGATTCATTTCAACTCTTAAGTTTTTCTCCTCAATATCCAAATTTTGCGAAGGACCTAGCTCCAAAGGCTTTGGCGTAAAATAGGCATGTTGAATTGGTAGGGTCGGCATGTTTCTCTTTTATTACCATTGATTGTTTGTAAATGCCATTAAACTCCTTCTGTAGGGTTATTGCTTTTTAGAGTGTATCTTTTTTTCTTAGACCAGAACTTATTTCTTTTCAGGGATTGTTTAGGACATTATTCTTATGATGAAATATCCACGGCTCTATGTTGAGAATAATATTTAAGATTGTTTACACTTTGAAATACATTCAAAGAAGGACTCAAGAAAATGTATGTTTTTAACGGGTTAAAAAATTTGAAGCATCGCTGAGCCAAGTTTATCGAACTGAAATCACCTAGTTCGTTTTGTTTAGGCTAAGTACTTATCGAACCCTTCCCGATTTTCACACAATTTTCGTTCGCTGTATTTTGTTAAAAAAAAAACAACAAAGAGATTTTTATTCCCAAAGTCCTTATAATGTTAAGAAATTTGTTATTCTTGTTTTCTCTGCCTCTTCCTACCCTACTTTGAAGGAGTTTATCCTTTTTACAGTCTCAACGGTTTTTTCTCTCACACAATTCCTATTGTGAAATAAATCCTTTAATAGTTTGCCAAATGCATTAACTTGACTCGCAAAGCTATTATGATCAACATCCTTATAAGAAAATGCAGTAATAGGTTCTGTACATAAGGCCTCAAATAAGTCAAGAAAGCTTCTTGTTTTCTATTCTACACTGACAAAAAAAATATGAAAGATTTTGCAACCAAAACTTAAGGAATCTTAAATTTACGCAATTTTAAGGACAAATTTCTTTTAAGAAATTTTAATTTAATGAAAGTTCATAATAATTTTTTCTATAGAAATAAAATTTTGAAAAAATTTTTAAAGAAATAAAATGTTGACAAAATTTTCTATAGAAATAAAATTTTGACAAAATTTTCTATAGAAATAAAATTTTAACAAAATTTTCTATAGAAATAAAGTTGTAAGAACATTTTCTATAGAAATAAAATTTTCACAAAATTTTCTATAGAAATAAAATTTTCACAAAATTTTCTATAGAAATAAAATTTTGACAAATTGTTCTATACAAAAAAAAATTTGACAAAATTTTCTATAGAAATAAACTGTTAACAAACTTTTTTATAGAGTAAAATTTTAACAAAATGTTCTATAGGAATAAAATTTTTACAAATTGTTCCATACAAAAATTTTGACAAAATTATCTATAGAAATAAATTTTTGACAAAATTTTCTATAGAAACAAAGAAACCTTCTTGTTTTCTATTCTACACTGACTGAAAAATATGAAAGATTTTGCAACCAAAACTTTAGGAATCTTAAATTTACGCAATTTTAAGGACAAATTTCTTTAAAATAAAGAAATTTTAATTTAATGAAGTTCACCAATGTGGTATCACAATGGACTGAATAGTCTAAGTGAGCCTGAAATATCGGGCTGCCACCTAACCTAACCCAACCTAATTTAATGAAAGTACATAATAATTTTTTCTATAAAAATCAAATTTTGACAAATTTTGCTACAGAAATAAAAAAATTTTACAAAATTTTCTATAGAAATAAAATTTGGAAAAATTTTTTAAAGAAATAAAATTTTAACAAAATTTTCTATAGAAATAAAGTTGTAACAAAATTTTCTGTAGAAATAAAATCGTAACAAAATTTTCTATAGAAATAAAATTTTAATAAAATTTTCTCTAAAAATAAAATTTTGACAAAAATCTCTATAGAAATAAAATTTTGACAAATTGTTCTATACAAAAAAAAATTTGACAAAATTTTCTATAGAAATAAAATTTTGACAAAGCTATCTATAGAAATAAAATTTTGACAAAATTTTCTATAGAAATAAAATTTTGACAAACTTTTCTATAGAAAAAATGTTGATAGAATTTTCTATAGAAATAAAAAATTTGATAAAATTTTCTATAGAAATAAAATTTTGACAAAATTTTCTATAGAAATAAAATCTTGACAAAATTTTCTCTAAAAAAAATTTTGATAGAATTTTCTATAGAAATAAAAAATTTGATAAAATTTTCTAGAGAAATAAAATTTTGACAAAATTTTCTATAGAAATAAAATTTTGACAAAATTTTCTATAGAAATAAAATTTTGACAAAATTTTCTATAGAAAAAAATTTTGATAAAATTTTGTATAGAATTAGACATTTGAAAAAATTTTCTATAGAAATAAAAATTTTATAAAATTTTCTACAGAAATAAAATTTTGACAAAATTTTCTATAGAAATACAATTTTGACAAAATTTTCTATAGAAAAAATTTTTGATAGAAATTTCTATAGAAATAAAAAATTTGATAACATTTTCTAGAGAAATAAAATTTTGACAAAATTTTCTATAGAAATAAAATTTTGACAAAATTTTCTATAGAAATAAAATTTTGACAAAATCTTCTATAGAAAAAAATTTTGATAGAATTTTCTATGGAAATAAAAATGTGATAAAATTTTCTATAGAATTGGACATTTGATAAAATTTTCTATAGAAATAAAAATTTTATAAAATTTTCTATACAAATAAAATTTTGACAAAATGTTCTATAGAAATAAAATTTTGATAGAATTTTCTATAGAAATAAAATTTTGATAGAATTTTCTATAGAATTAGACATTTGATAAAATTTTCTATAGAAATAAAAATTTTATAAAATTTTCTATAGAAATAAAAATTTTATAAAATTTTCTATAGAAATAAAATTTTGACAAAATTTTCTATAGAAAAAATGTTTTTCAAAATTTTTTATAAAAAGAAAATTTAGACAAAATGTTCTATAGAAGTAACATTTTGATAATTTTTTTTAAAATTTTGACAACATTTTCTATAGATACTTGGATCCAAGTATTGTTTGTTGTTTTAGAGTGTACCTCACAATACTGGGTTTGCCAATTTGTGTTGTGGCACTCTTTGATTTCCATTATTTAGAATATTGGATACCCATTATAATGTTGAAGAAAATCCATTATTTCTTCTTAAGTATGTTTGGCTTATTATACACTCACGTACAAATGCAATGTGATGTATAAGCCTTTTTATTCACATATAAAGGATATGCCTGCTTATATATTGAAATGTGTTGGCGAGTCAGGGATTTGGGTGGGGTTTGGAGTATGAAAACACATTAGCCACTTTGTGGTTTAATGTGAGTATAAGAGGTTCGATGGAGGAAATATAAAATCTTTATATTTTATTTTAAATTTAAAAATTTAATAAATATTCGTACACACATAAATATGTTTATTGGTAATGCATAAGGGAGTGACTAAGTTTCATCCAATGACAATCTGATGTTAAGATTCATCAGATTATTACCTTAAAACTAATCGAGAGGGGAACATATTCCATTTACTCGGGAATTAGCTCATCAGAACTAGTTTAGTTTACTGGTAGTTTATGAAGTAGTCAATTGGTTACCTAATTGGTTACAAGCCTATGTTAAATTCACAATTTTTAAAAGTAATCGATAGTGGATCTATTTCTTTTTATTTTGGTATTGTTGGTTCGAAACTAGTCTCAACTCTACCCTTCCCGCCTACTTCAATAAATATTTGTATCCACTCCAAGGGTCTGGGAAACCTAAACTACTTTTACAAATCCATGTCCTACATGGTTATCACACAAAAATGTCACTAATATGTATTTGTTAAACACGTTTATGAATTATTCCAGATAAGAATATTTACTATATCACATTGATATATGATGTCAGGCCTATTATCTGTAATATTAGAAAATCTAATTGAGCTTATACACCAATTGAATGTCAAGATAAGGAAGCAGGTTATTCAAATGTCAACATTATGTTAGTTGCCACCCCAATAGAAATTTTCTATAGAAATACAAATTTTGATAAAATTTTCAATAGAAATAAAATTTTGACAAAATTTTCTATAGAAATAAAATTTTGACAAAATTCTCTATAGAAATAAAATGTTGACAAAATTTTCTATAGAAATAAAAATTTGGCAAAATTTTCTATAGAAATAAAAATTTGGCAAAATTTTCTATAGAAATAAAACGTTGACAAAATTTTTTATAGAAATAAAGTTTTGACAAAATTTTTTATAGAAATAATTTTTTTTTATTGTTGTTTTTGATCTCAGCTTAAAGCCATGCATTGACTAAACTACAAGTGTAGCTTAACCAACAGAGGAAAAGTATGCTTGTCAAATTTATTTGGGCAAAGCCCTATAGACTGCAAGATGGTTGGATGTACAGCTGTTTCGGAATTACCACATTCCTCATCAGCATCCTCTACTTGCAGCAAAACTATCAACCAATTATCAGAATAAATTCGGGTAATTCACTCAAGCCAAAGTGAACTGCACTTGAATCTTCCGAAAAAAGGTTTGATAGTCGGCTACTGCCTAAACAAATTTGAAAGCATATCTCTTTTCCTTTGCCAAACTCAAATCATCGATTTGAATGTAGTTGGCTGGGTTTGTTTTTGAGGGTGCTTCCTCTATCTTCATTCGTTTTGTTTATTATTGTTGGCTTCTCTTCAATCGTTAATTTTGTTTTTGATCTCAGCTTAAAGCCATGCATTGACTAAACTACAATTTTGATAAAATATTCTAAGAATATTTACTATATCATATTGAAAATCTGACAAAATTTTCTATAGAAAAAAAATTTGATAAAATTGTTCATAAAAAAAACTTTTGACAAAATTTTCTACAGAAATAAAATTTTGAAAAAATTTTCTATAGAAATAAAATGTTGACAAAATTTTCTATAGAAATAAAACGTTGACAAAATTTTCTATAGAAATAAAGTTTTGACAAAATTTTTATTGAAATAAAATTTTGATAAAATATTCTATAGAAATAAAATTTTGACAAAATATTCTATAGAAATAAAAATTTTTATAAAATTTTCAATAGAAATACAATTTTGACAAAATTTTGACAAAATTTTCTATAGAAATAAACTTTTGAAAAAATTTTCTACAGAAATAAAATTTTGACAAAATTTTCTCTAGAAATAAAACGTTGACAAAATTTTCTATAAAAATAATGTTTTGACAAAATTTTCTATAGAAATAAAGTTTTGACAAAAATTTTTATAGAAATCAGATTTTGACAAAATTTTCTATAGAAAATAAATTTTCTATAGCAAATAAAATTTAGACAGAATTTTTTATAGAAATAAAAATTTGACAAAATATTCTATAGAAATAAAACTTTGACAAAATTTCGCTATAGAAATAAAATTTTGACAAAATATTATATAGAAAATTTTATAGAAATAAAATTTTGACAAAATTTCGCTATAGAAATAAAATTTTCACAAAATTTTGCTATAGAAATACAATTTTGACAAAATTTTCTATAGTAAAATTTTGACTAAATTTTCCATAGAAATAAAATTTTGACTAAATGTTTTCAATAGAAATAAAATTTTGACGAATTTTTCTATAGAAATAAAATTTTGCCTGAAAATATGCTAACATTTCAATGAAAATTTTACAAAGTAGTAAACTTTGCGATTCCCTAGAATTGTAAGTTCCACGAAAATATTTTTAGCAAAATGAAGGTAAAATTGTAGATGTAATGTAGACGCTTAGTGACTTGTGAATCAATTAACAAATTTCTTTATTCATATACACACATAAACATTTATTGGATAATGCCATAGAAACATAATCCACAAGTTTTTAAGGCTTTTTTGAAAATTCCATCAACTAGCATATCATTAAGTCTGCATAAAAAGTTAATAATTTACATGTTAGCCCGGTATTATTAATAAATATTCAATCAATCCAATACGTAGAGATTATCACACACACAGACATACATATAAATCGTGTTTATGAAAACGACCACAATGTGATTAACACGAACTCTTCAGTGAATACACAGCGTGTAGCAATAAATGTTAATAATAAACAATCAAATAAACAATGAATGACATTATTGTGTTGTTGCTCTATTATTGTTATTATTAATATTATCACTCGAACATATTATACGATTATTGATACTATCAATATGTTCTCTACAATTACAATAACAGCTAAAAGACCACCAGCACTTTTGTTCACCCCTTCTATTTGCCACCTAGATTTGTTTTTTCAATGCAATATCCACTTTCACATACTATTCAAATGATGACAATGATAATGATAATGAAAAAATTAATAATGATTACATTTTCTACACAAAGAAAAAATATTTATAAAAAAATATTGGGATTTAAAATTAGTTTTCCAATAATAGATAAGGCGATTTTTTGTCAAACAAACAAATAATAAAGATGAAGAAAACATTTATTAATTTTTTATGATAGTCATATTCTTTATATATACGTTATACACCCAGAAAAAAGTGACCCCTTCTTTAAGTTAAAATGAACTCATTGTGAAGAAAGTTGAACTTCGTATAGCGCCAAAGACATTTTTATTTGTTTGAACGATGTGATTTTCGTAGAAATTAGGTATAATGCATTCCATATATTATTTAACATTTTCCTATATTTATGTACCACTATACTACAGAATGAAAAAATTTAACTGATTTGAATTCATATATGGAATGATTTTATTGAAATATTTCATTCATTTGGACAAATCTTACACATTTGTGGTAAAACTTTTACTTCATAATTAGAACTGCTTACCTTCGTTTTTAAATACAATTTTATTTATTTATATAAGCAATTTTATCTTCAATAAAAGACATGTTTTATTAATATATTGAATATATTTATTAAGAATCAACCATGTGATATTATCAACTGTAAAACGCACTTTTTCTTCTTCTTGTACTTTTCACTTTTAATAAGTCGCTGCCTAACGATTTTGTCCTCCTTTTACAATTTCAATACCTACAAATATAAAAAATCATAAACCATTTTTGTTACAAAAGGTTAGCGTCACTGAATATTACCTGATAATTGAATTCCAAATTATTCCAAATAATTGAAGATTCCAAAATGAAGACAAATGAAAGGGTTGTTATTCTGCTGGTGTTTTCTTTCTTTATACACCATCACGAACATTGATAGATTTATTTTCAAAAAACGAACATTTTCCTCACTAATTTAAAATAACAAATATTTTATATATTTTATTTGTTATTTATTATATTATTTTTGAACAATCTCTCCGTATACCACAACAACGCGATTCCAACTAAAAAAACAACCCACGCGCAAACATATCGATTACACCCACGCGCAAACACATCGATTACGATGACAGGTATCGATTACAGGTAGACAATAGAAATATAGGAAAATATCCTATATTCTAACAAGTGTGTTTCCTTAAGTTTTGAAAGGATTGCATACTTCTTAGTACGAATGAACTAAAATATTTTTCTATGCCAAGTGTTGTTCGTATGTATGAAAACCTTTCTATTATAAAGGAAGTCGCAATTATCATTTTATAAGAAATTTTACTAATTTTGAGGAAACTTGGTTTTAGTTCGGGTTTTGTTTGTTTTTACGAATGCTTTGTTATCGGTGATAAAATTTTCTTGTTCAGTAGTAAATTCTTATACCCAGCGAAGAAAACAGTATGAGTAAAATTCCATGCCTTATTCTAGTTAATGAACTATTCCTAACTGCTTACAGTTTAGGATTTTTTTACTGAAACCAGTAAATTTTATTATTTCTCACAAAATTTTACCTTAATGGAAATAAAATGGATATTGATGAAAAATTTTTCCTTTAGTTTCGAAGGCACTTTTTTCTGGGTGTAAGGAGACAACATAATGCTCGGGTTAATAGTCCCCTTTGTATTCTGAAGGTCCAGGTCCAATTTCAGACTTAGATAAAATGACAAAAACATTTTTTTTTAAATTTAGTTAGAGACCTCAATAATGTTGACAGCATTACACAGAAAAAATATTTTTAATCCAATTAAGTCAAATCTGGGGGATTTTAATTGTATACCGATATAAACCAACATTTTTTGGTCACTGAGTGGATCCTGATATTATAGGCCCATGGTCTAATTTTTGTGCTTACCTAAAGGTTGACAAAATTTTGATACCTCTTGGGTATTTTTTAGTCCCAGCCTTACTCACAAAAATGCCCTATGCGCAAAAGTCCAGCAGATTGATATCCGGAGATTTTGGTGGCATTTGTTCAATTGAATTGAAGCGAGTTTTAAGCCAATTTTGATTGAGCCTTGCTGAGTGCGATGGTGCTGAGTAATGTGATAAAAACCGGGTTTTTTGAAGGTCGGTTTTTCTCAGTTTTGGAAAACCGGAATTTTTCCAAAACCGCTGTATTTAAACAAATAACCGGGTTTCATACAAGAATGTAAATTTTAAAAGAAAATCTATACACAGAAAAAACTGAAGCAAAATAAAAATCAATTATTGGCATAATTGACAGAAAAAATTATATCAAATACGATTTTTATTAAGTCAAATACGAAAATAATTTGTTGAATGAAAAACTGTCAAAATATCAAAATTACCAGGGAATTGAATTCACAACATATCAATTACTATGTTCAATTGGACCAAGTGTAAATGTTATTGATTTAAGTATAATTTGTAATTGCCTGATAAAACTGTTTATGACGTTGCTACGTAACGAAAAATAAATAAATAGAAACAATAAAATGTCATTTATTTTTATATTAAGAAACTTCGTGAGTACATGGTCGAATTTACCCGCAAATAAACCGTGTTATCGGTACCGCGAGTCGAAATGATTACATTAACAACATTTTTGGCGCATATTTTATTTTTCTCGCAGGTAAGTACCTTTATCTAAATACTAGTGTTCTTGGTCAAACGCATTTTTTTGTGGAAACTACACTCAAAGAATTCTCTTAGTAAAAATGAACATTTTCATTGTGAGTCTAAGGCCATCGTTTATTATACCGATAGTCTTAGAATTAAATTCTGAGTCGATTTAGCGATGTCAGTATGGGAGCCAGTAATACTGGTGACATTTCTGAGGGTTTCAAAACTTCTCTAAGTGGTTTCACTGCAATGTGGAACGCAGTTCGGACTCGGCTATAAAAAGGAGGTCCCTTGTCATTGAGCTTATCATGGAATCGGGCAGCACTCAGTGATAAGAGAGAAGTTCACCAATGTGGTATCATAATGGACTGAATAGTCTAAGTGAGCCTGATACATCGGGCTGCCACCTAACCGAATCTAACCTAGCGATGTCCGTCTATCTCTCTGTCCACACTGAAAAAAATATTGTCGTGAGGTCAAAGATTTCATGTCTTTAAAATACGAATACAAATTTTACCTAGCATAGAAGACGCATTTCTCTAAAATAAAGTTATTTTCCTTGTCCAAAATTCGATAATCTTTTCAATGAAGTCGTATTGTCCTTATAATTAAGTGATTTGACTTAAAAATGGGTATCTTAACATGAAAGAAAAAATTTATAGGCTAAGGTCAACTTGGCTTTAATAATTCAGAACAATTCTTTAAATTTAATGAAATTGTCTTTAAATTTGTTGTCTTTTTGCATCTTGACTACAAAGCAAAAAACCGTTCAAATATTGGACATGTTTTTCAAAACTTTATTTTAAAGAATTTTTTTACTTCAAACATAGCATAATTTTTACTGGAAGTCGAGTCCTAATTTGGAAAATAAAGTTGCCTTTAACTCGTTTTTAAAGGACTTTGATAGCATATGAAGAAAAAAATCTGAGAAAGCGAAAAATTAAAATTTGCTTCCTAGAAGCAAGTACACAAAACCTAAATTTAAAAGAAAATTGTGTCTTAAAAGTATCCTTACTTGTATTGGCTCGGAATCAATACCAAATTTTTTAAAGTAAAGACAAAATCTTTGGAACCGAGTATGCTTTTTTTCAGTGCATCTGGCTGTCTGTATATGTAATTGTGTGTGCAAAGTACAGCTCGCAGTTTAAATTCGATCATCCTCAAATTTGGCACAGAGTTGTACTTTGGCTCTAAGACAATCGCTGTTGATTTTAGAAAAAATCGGTTCAGGATTAGATATAGCTGCCATATATATTTATCACCGATGTGGTCATAATTAACGTATTTATCAACTTATTTTCTTAAAATTTCGGACAGCCATATTTTTTGGGACTCTCGTAAAATATGCAAAATATTAGCCAAATCGGTTTAGACTTAGATATAGGTCCCATATATATCTTTAGTCCGATTTGCACCTGTATGGAAGCAAAAGCCAGAGCTTTGTCCTGATTTGCTTTAAATTTTGCACAAGAAATGCGTTTAATGGTATCATTATGTGTGCCAAATTTGGTTGAAATAGGTTCAGATTTAGATATAGCTTCAATATATACCTTTCGTCCGATTTGCATTTATATGACCTCAAAAGCCAGAGTTTTGCCCAGATTTGCTCCAAATTTTGCACAAGGAGTGCATTTAATAGTATCGTTAATTTTGCAAATTTGGTTGAAATCGGTTCAGATTTAAATATAGCTCCCATATATATCTTTCGTCCGATTTGTACTTATATGTATATTAATAAATTTGTATTTATTTTTTTCTTCAGATTGATATTGATTTTGTTTTAAAATTTCCTTTGGCAAAAGATATTAAAACTGCATGGACATCTTTGGAAAATAAATTGTTCACATTTTTAAAAACCAAATTGCCGAACTCTACTTTACTTAAGAAATTCGATGACGGACATACATCTTCAAATTAAGGTTTGTATTTTTTATAGTCGATACTTATGTAAATAAGCAATCTTATGATTTCAGAATTGCAATATTCTGGACTTTGCATTAAGTGTTCCCTCCCCCACAAAATGTAAACTCTGATGAAAATGAGTCCAAAATAAGGAAGAAATTCAGATTCGCAAGAATCTTTTGCATTTATAGGAAGAACGAAGGAAGAAATAGCAGCAAAATTAAACTTAGCAAAGCTCCAAAATCGGTGTACACAACCAAAGTTACTAGTTGTCGGCGAACTAATATCAAGTCCATTGTTCTATATTTCGATGGTATTGAATATCCGTTTATTTTATGTATATTTTATGTCTTTAATTTAGAATATCCCGAAGAATCAGATATTTTTTATAACTTCATTCAAGACTTTTTTTATGACATGCCCAAAAAGAAAAAATACGCCAAAGTTTCCGTTATAAAAAATTAAATTTTAACATTTTACTTATAATTGTTTAACTTAAATAGTTTCATTTACCAATACATTATCTGAAACCATTTCAATCTTTAACTGCCACAAAACAAAAAATTGTTACAAAAAACTATGTTTATTGTTTTATTCTGAATTATCATTTATAAGTTTTTTTATATTTTTAATGTTATAGATTTAACACAATAATTCATATTGCTATTTTCTCCAACGTCCATATTTTACATAAATTTGTATTATTTTATATTATCCATTTCACTTATATATGTTTGTTAAATAAAACTTTATCTTAATAAAAACCAAAAAAAAAAAAACATTTCCCAGTGTATTATTCATAAAAAAAATTGTATGGGAATTTAATAATCTATATACTTAAATCAAATATCATAGTAATTTAATGAAATGGGAACACCAATTACTTTGTCACTTGAACTCAATACAGAAGTAATTGGCTCACAGTACTAAATTGATTACCATCGTATTAAACTTAATTACGATTTTAATTGATTTACCGCACAAAATTTAATAAACATTTAACTCAGTTCAATTACGACCGTAATTGAAAAGCAGCATATGATTCAAGTACAATGTATTTAGATTGATTACTATCTCATTTAAATGTCATGCCAAATTCCAATTACGTTTATACTCAATACAAATACCCCATCATTTGAAAATAATTTTACAACGAAATTACAATTTGGGTAATTGGATTTACAATTTTCGTCATAAGCTGAAAATCAAATACAAAAATAATTGAATTCACAATTTTTGTATTTGATTCAAATATTCACTTTTTTCTGTGTAATTTATTGTCACAAAAAATCAACGGAAAAATAATTCGATAATTTATATTTTTTTTTATTGTAAATGTGCAATGGTGCTGAGCAAAGTGATAAAAACTTGTTTTCCCAGCAAAAAAAGCGTCGCCAAAAAAGTTATGAAAATGTTCTTTTTGGATCCGGAAGTGGTGCAAAATTGACGCAGAAGCGATGAATTTAACATGGGCTTGTCATAGGACGGAAGTCCTTCATTTCAACAGTCGTTGCACTGAATTTGCATCACTTCTTTAGGTGTGATCCGAATTCAATGTTTTGGATGTAAATTAAAAATTTCTGTGATATATTTGTCAAAAATATATACACTCAAAAAAAAGTGAACTCATTATTTCACTAAAGCCAATTTAACTATATTTTAGTTCATGAACTTATTATATTTGGAGAAAGTTTCATTTACACTAATAATTTTTAGAGTACGTTAGTTAAATGAACTAAAAGACGGGATAAAATTATACACAAATTAAGGATATAGATTTACTAAATTCGTAATTCTCATAAAATAGTTAATTATTTCTTCAAATTTGTAAATTTTACTACAAAATCGTCCATCATGAACTTCGTATGTCACTAAAGACATTCTTGCAATTTTTAACTCCAATTTTTTCCTTCAAACTACAAAATTTTCTTTAAAACATGAAAAAAATTATTTATGTGTAATAAATTTTCTTGAATTTGTCGAAAAATACTTACTTATTTTTGTGATATCGGCGTGATGCCAGCGCTTGTAATACTGTTTAGTTAAAAATTTCTAAAAAAATCAAAATTTTCTAAAAATAATCAAAAGTTTTCTTCCTGGTGGGTTCACTGTTTTTTCATTGTAATTTTTATAATTTTTTATAACTCTTAATGGATTCTAACGCTTTTCTGAAACGTTCAGAAAATTTCAAAAATTCACAATATTTTCAGATTGGATTTAGCATTTTTTTCCAAAAAATTTAATTTGTACCATTTTATGAATTCTTACCCTGTTATTAACCTACTTGAAACAAAAAAAGTTAACATTACCCATTAAAAATATGAAAATAGCAAGTTATACAAAATTAAATTAAAAGAACTTCCTGTGTAGTTAAAATAAAGAACATCGTTGGGAGTACATCTTCTAGAAGTGCTTTTAAAGTTGTTCCTCTGGAAGAACTTCCAAATTTTTTGCTGGGTTTTTTTTGAAAAGTCAGTTTCTCTCGGTTTTGAAAAACCGGACTTTTTCAAAAGCATTTGTACGGTGTTTTTTTTTTAATAAATAACCGGTCCGACCGGTTTTCATAAAAGTACGTAAATTTTAAAAGAAAATCTAATTTATTGTCACCACAAATCAACGGATAAAATAATTCGATAATTTACTAAAAGTTTTTTTTTTTAATTTAAATTTACGTTGTATTTTCATTGCAGTTTATTAAAAAACCCCGATGAATATGCTAAAATTTGGGGTCAAATTGGCAATTTTACAATGAAAATATAAAAACCTTGAAAACACCGGTTATATCGGTCCACCGAATATGGGACAACCGGTGTAAGAAGATAAACCGGTCCACCGGTTTTTATCACTGTAGCGCTGAGTCTGTTGGAATGTCCATGGTCTGCAGCCGAAATGTTTTATGCCCTGGGCTTCCTTACTATCTTTAGGAAATTTTCCCATTAATATTCGTTATTTATTTTGACCCGATGAATACGAGCGGGCAAGGACCACCGGAAATCATGTAAATATATTTGCCAGTATCAAACGATTTTTTAGAATGTATTTTCTATGAGAATAACAATAATAACCATCGTATTGTGACTGATGATGTTTTATTGTTGTCATCGTCGTTGTTGTCATAAAAATAAGGCGGTTATATTAAATTAGTGTTGTAAACCACATACACAACAGCTTTAGTTCACGCAAAAAATTCCCATCATTTACAATCAATATAAAGCTAATAAGAATATGCACATACATACACAAATTTTCCATATGAATACTGAATAATTACAATGTGTGTGTGTGTGAGTATGGCCTAACTTGACTGGTACTTATATGAGTCTATTACACACAACACTGCATAATTTTTCTGAAACACAAACTGATATTTGTAGTGAAGGGGAACTTTAGGAAATACAATGTTAGTGATAAAGACCAAAAAATCTTTGAGTCACTATTTTTCACTAAGACGCTTATTTTGCAAGGAAAAAATGTCGAATTCATTCTGGGGTGGGGGGTATAATCACATTTTATTTTACTTTTATGTTAATTCACAATAAAATACCTGATAAAAATTATTGTAAATTAAAAAAAACACAAACATTTTCTTCATAGCGTAAACTATAACCCACCTCACTGTGCAGAACAAAACCCCATGCATATTATCTTTTTATTTTCCATATGAAAATTATTTAATATGAAGAGTATTAATAATTTGTTAAACAATTTTATGGTGTTATCTCTGCCTCAATGTCCCAATCCATAGATTTGGGTTTCCAATAACTCGAAATACTTATTTATTATCATTATTATTATTATTCACTTTTACCATTTCCCCCTTCATTTATTTTTTTTTTCTTCTATAGTGATAATAAAATTTCCTGTTAATTGAATATATCAATTGGTCGCAAGTATGTGTATTGTGTGGTTAAAACCCCATATGTGTGAGTGTGTGTGTGCAATAAGTATGCTTGATGGAATTTTTTTCTCTCTCCCTCTCTCTGTCGTATAATAGAGTGGCCATTGTAAATGTGTGTAAATAACTTAATATCCGTTTTATACCAATTCGTACAATACGCATCACATAATGAGCACACAAACACACACTCATATATGTGCGTATAACAATGCCAGTTTAATGTGAGAGAGAGTATACAATTGTGAATTTTTTTTTTGAGTAGGAACTGATTGATCATCGAACATGAGTCGTGTGGTCGTTTTCATTTTAAAACTGCTTCAAGGTTAATTCATTTGCATGTATACTCGTCAACGGTAGTGGATAATGAGCAACGGAAATGAGCTGCTTTTGTTAATGGTAAATCTCCACAGATTCACAGATAATTCCATTGCATACTTTTGGGAGCCTTTTTTCAATATGCCAAGCCTGTAAAAAGAAGAGGGTAGAAAATTTTAAATCATTTTTTTATTTTATATGAAGTATGAATTTTATTGAAATTAAAAAAATACATGTTTTTATATTAAGAAAAACAACAGTTTTCAAGAAAAAAAAAATATATAAAAAATTAAAAGTTAAAAATCTTTGTTTAAAAGAACTATTAAATATTATAATTATTTATTTTATTTTTTTAGAAAACCCCACAATTAACACTTTTCTACCCTTTTGGGGAAAAATATACATACAACGACTAATTTAACACTGTGATATTCTTCAACACATTTATTCTCTATCCTGGGCTCTATCTCTCTCCCTCTCTCACCCATTTACAGTTATTCGTTTGTCCTCAATTTTCCCCCAATGAATGTTTTTCGTCGCCATTGCATGCTCTCGTTACAAGTAGAAAATTGGCTCAAATTATGATGATTATTGTCACAAATGCAAGTAGGCTACTACTGCATCCAGTTGCAAATGATGAAATTATGAAGAGGCCTTTAATACTAATGTTTGCAACGAAATGTAATTATATTTTTTGTTTTGCAATTGCAATTGTAATTACTACAAACACACACACACCCGCACACATTTGAACTGAAAGTTATACACATACCAATACGCAGGCTTAATTTGCACATTACGACTGATGATTGTAAAAGTATGGACTTGTATACTAGTCATCGACGTTATCAACGTCACATGAAACTGGCAACAGAATTATAATTACAATACTACATTATAGATACAATGGGAGATGAAATAATTTGCCCAGTAATTTTTACATAATTTACATACCTTCAACTCTTACACAAGAAGGTCCAAATTGAATCATGACCACGGTTGGTAGAATTCTACCAAAAGTGGTAGATTTTTTACTGTTTGGTAGAATTCTTGATGTTTTTGTAGATTTTACAAATTATTCCTCTCCCACTAAGAGGTACTTCACAAAATTTTAATAGAAATAAATTGTTGACATAGTTTGCTATAGAAATAAACTGTTTACAAAAGCTTTTATAGAAATAAAATTTTGACAACATTTTCTATAGAAATAAAATTTTGACAAAATTTTCTATAGAAATAAAATTTTGACAAAATTTTCTATAGAAATAACATTTTGACAAAACTTTCTATAGAAATAAAATGTTGACAAAATTTTCTACAGAAATAAAATGTTAACAAAATTTTCTATAGAAATAAAATTTTGACCAAATTTTCTATAGAAAAAAAAAATTGACAAAATTTTCTATAGAAATAAAATTTTTACAAAATTTTGTATAGAAATAAAATTTTGACAAAATTTTCTATAGAAATAAATTGTTGACAAAATTTTATATAGTAATAAAATTTTGACAAAATTTTCAATAGAAATAAAATGTTGACAAAATTTTCTATAGAAATAAAATTTTGACAAAATTTTCTATAGAAATAAAATTTTTACAAAATTTTCTATAGAAATAATATTTTGACAAAATTTCCTATAGAAAAAATTTTGACAAAATTTTCTACAGAAATAAAATTTTGACAAAATTTTCTATAGAAATAATATTTTAACAAAATTTTTTATAGAAATAAAATTTTGACCAAATTTTCTATAGAAAAAAAATTTTGACCAAATTTTCTATAGAAAAAAAATGTTGACAAAATTTTCTATAGAAATAAAATTTTGACAAAAGCTTCTATAGAAATGAAATTATGACAAAATTTTCTATAGAAATAAAATGTCGACAACATTTTATACAGAAATAAAATTTTGACAAAATTTTCTATTGAAATAATATTTTGACAAAATTTCCTATAGAAATAAAATGTTGGCCAAATTTTCTATAGAAATAAAATGTTGACAAAAGCTTCTATAGAAATAAAATTTTGACAAAATTTTCTATAGAAATGAAATGTTGACAAAAGCTTCTATAGAAATGAAATATTGACAAAATTTTCTATAGAAATAATATTTTAACAAAATTTTGTATAGAAATAAAATTTTGACCAAATTTTCTATAGAAATAAAATTTTGACCAAATTTTCTATAGAAATAAAATTTTGACAAAATTTCTTATAGAAATAAAAGTTTGACAAAATTTTCTACAGAAATAAAATTTTGACAAAATTTTCTATAGAAATAAAATTTTGACAAAATTTTCTATAGAAATAACATTTTGACAAAATTTTCTATAGAAAAAAATTCTGACAATATTTTCTATAGAAATAAAATTTTGACACATTTTTCTATAGAAATAAAATTTTGACACAGTTTTCTATAGAAATAAAATTTTTACACATTTTTCTATAGAAATAAAATGTTGACAAAATTTTCTATAGAAATAAAATTTTGACACATTTTTCCATAGAAATAAAATTTTAACAAAATTTACTATAGAAATAAAATTTTGACAAAAATCTCTATAGAAATAAAATTTTGACAAAATTTTCTATAGAAATAACATTTTGACAAAACTTTCTATAGAAATAAAAATTTGACAAAATTTTCTATAGAAATAAAATTTTGACAAAATTTTATATACAAATAATTTTTTTAAATAAGATTTTTATTTTTTTAGGTTTGTGTAAAATTTTGTCCAAATTTTGGTAGATTATTTTGGCACGAGTGGCCACCGTGATCATGACGTATTTTGGTAAAATGATTTAATTTACCACAAATTGTTTTACCTTATTTTCTACTTAAAATTTAACCGAAGAGGCCCACTAATTTTTAAAATTTTTAGAGAATTTTCTCCCATGGTTCCTGAGTATAATACATAATTGCATATACGCTGAAATATAAGCTAATAAGTACTATGTCATTTAACAATGCGCTAATAACGTTTATTAAAACCAGATGAGATTTATAACTCATACCAATATCAAATTATCTGCAGCACTCTCAAACACACACACGCCATCATACATTAATAGATAAATGCATGGCATGCCAACAATGAGAAAAAAATACACATATTATTAATAACGTAATGAATGCGTGTATCCTTTTCTCTTGTTCTTCTATTTAATCACTTGTTGGCATAGAATGCCAATGACAAATTAGCTCTCATCTAAGTCACACACAATCACATGTAACATAAATGCCAACAATGAGACATAATATCAATGAGAAAACATTTACACATATGCCTAAAAATATGCCATGACTATTCTTAAATCCTTTTCCAAGGAGAATCGAGTGAGGCTGGTTGATGGTTACGCGTGGGTATTAGTAATTGTATGAATGTAATTAAAAAGAACAATGAGAGACAAGCGTATGTATGATTTTATAACAATTATGAAATTTTATACATAGAATAGTATATCTTTATTTGAGCTAATGAATTATATACGATTATTAATAAAAAATGGAAAATAATGAGGAAATGAAATGAATTTCAGAAGTTTCCTTATTTAACATCATCTAGTCTTAAGCTTGTGGGAGAAAATTACATTTTCCTTTAAAAAATAAATTTAAAATTAAATGAACAGTTATATTTAAACATCGATTAATATATTTTAGAGAGAAATTATTAAAAGGAATCAAAAAATTTCCCTAAAAATAACAAATTCATTCCTATACTTAAAAAAAATAAATTTTCATATTTGTGAAATTTTAATGTTTAGTAAAATTATGTCATTTGTTTTTATAAAATTACACTCAAAAAAACAGTGAAACCGGTGGGAAAAAATTTTTTTGTTAGTTTTAAAAAATTTTAAATAAACTTTATAACAATCACGGTTGTCACTCGAGCCCTAAATAATCGACCTATCTTTAGAGACAATTTTACCAAAAAAATACCAAACAAAAAACTCTCATTTTGAAAAATTTTATTTCTATAGAAAATTTTATTTCCATAAAGAATTTTGTCTAAATTTTATTTCTATAGAAAATTTAGTAAAAATTTTATTTCTATAGAAAATTTATCAAAATTTAATTTCTGTGGAGGATTTTATCAAAATTTTATTTCTAAAAAAAATTTTTCAAAATTTTATTTCTATAGAAAATTGAAAAATTTTATTTCTATAGAAAATTTTGTGAAAATTTTATTTCCATAAAGAATTTTGTCATAATTTTATTTCTATAGAAAATTTAGTAAAAATTTTATTTCTATAGAAAATTTATCAAAATTTAATTTCTGTGGAGGATTTTATCAAAATTTTATTTCTAAAAAAATTTCAAAATTTTATTTCTATAGAAAATTTTGTCCCAATTATTTTTCTATAGCAACAATTTTTAGCAACATTTTTTATAGAAAATTTTGTCAACCATTTATTTCTATAGACATTTTTTTTCAAAAATTTATTTCTATAGAGAATTTTGCTAAAATTTAATTTCTATTGACAATTTTGTCAAAATTTTAATTCTATAAAAAATTTTTTCAACATTTTATTTTTATAGAAAATTTTGTCAAAATTTTATTTTAGTTCTGTAGAAAATGTTTTCAAATTTTTATTTTATGTTTTTCAATTCATTTATTTGCTACCTATTAATAATTTTATTGCTATAGAAAATGTTGTCAAAATTTTATTTCTATAGAACATTTTGTCAAAATTGTATTTCTATAGAAAATTTTGTCCAAAATTATATTTCTATAGAGAATTCAAACATTTCATTTCTATAAAAAATTTTGTCAAAATTTAATTTCTATCGACAATTTTGTCAAAATTTAATTTCTATAGAAAATTTTGTCAAAAGTTTATTTCCATAGAAAATTTTGTCAAAATTTTATTTCTACACCCAGAAAAAAGTGTCTTCGAAACTAAAGGAAAAAATGTTCATCAATTTAGTTTAGCCATTTTATTTCCATTCAGTTAAATTTTTGTGTCAAATAATAAAATTTACTGGTTTCAGTAAAAAAATCCTAAACTGAAAGCAGTTAGGAATAGTTCATTAACTAGAATAAGGCATGTAATTTTTCTAATACTGTTGTCTTCGCTGGGTATAAGAATTTACTACTGAACAAGAAAATTTTATTCACTGATAACAAAGCATTCGTAAAAATAAACAAAAACCGAACTAAAACCAAGTTTCCTCAAATTTAGTAAAGTTTCTTATAAAATGATAAATTTATTTATTTATTTTATTTATGTATATTCCTACTACGAAGTATTCAATCCTTTCACAACTTATTAGAATATAGGAAAATTTCCTACATTTCTTTTATCTACCTGCAATCGATACCTGTCATCGATATATTTGCGCATGGGTTGTTTTTAGTTGGAATCGCGTTGTTATGGTATACGGAGAGATTGTTAAAAATATTATAGTAAAATAATATAATAAAAAACAAATAAAATATATAAAATATTTGTTATTTTAAATTAGTGAGATTTTTTTGAAAATTGGTTTATAAAAAAAGAAAACACCAGCAGAATAACAACCCCTTCATTCGACTTCATTTTGGAATCTTCGATTATCAGGTAATATTCAGTAACGCTAAAATATATTAATAAAACATGTCTTTTATTGAAGAAAAAATTGCCTATATAAATAAATAAAATTCTATTTAAAAACGAAGATAAGCAGTTCTAATTTCGAAGTAAAAGGTTTACCACAAATATGTAAGATTTATCCAAATGAATGAAACAAGTTCAATAAAATCATTCCATATATGAATTCAATTCAGTTACATTTTTTCATTCTGTAGTATAGTGGTACATAAATATAGGAAAATGTTAACTAATATATGGAATGCATTCTACCTAATTTCTACGAAAATCATATCGTTCAAACAAATAAAAATGTCTTTGGCGCTATACGAAGTTCAATTTTCTTTACAATAAGTTCATTTTAACTTAAAGAAGAGGTCACTTTTTTCTGGGTGTAAAGACAATTTTGTCAAAATTTTATTTCAATACAGAATTTTGTCAACATTTTATTTCTAAAGACAATTTTGTCAAAATTTTATTTCTATAAAAAATTTGGTCAAAATTTTATTTTTATAGAAAATTTCGTCACAATTTTATTTCCGTAGGGAATTTTGTCAATATTTTATTTCTATAGAAAATTTTTTTCAAAATTGTATTTCTATAGAGGATTTTATTAAAATTTTATTTCTAAAAAAAATTTTTCAAAATTTTATTTCTATAGAAAATGTTGTCAAAATTTTATTTCTATAGAAAAGTTTGTCAAAATTTTATTTCTTTCAAAAATTTGTCAAAATTTTATTATTATAGAACATTTTCTGAAAATTTCATTTCTATAGAACATTTTTTGAAAATGTTATTTCTATAGAAAATTTAGACAAAATTTTATTTCTGTATAAAATTTTGTCAAAGTTTTATTTCTTTAGAAAATTTTTGATGTACCTCTTAATTGGAGAGGGATAATTTCCAAAATCTACTAAAAGACGAAGAATTCTACCAATCTACCAAACAGTCAAAAATCAACGATTTTTGGTAGAATTCTACCAACTGTGGCAACCGTGATTACAATCGCATGGCGATTTCGTAAAACTATGTAAATAATTTTCGATAACTTCAAGAAAATTTATTATTTGATTTTTCGCTTATTAAACAAAATTTTGTAGTTTGAAGGAAAAAATTGGAGTTAAAAATTGCAAAAATGCCTTTAGTGCCATAAGATATGATGAGCTCATTATTGCAAATTTTTATTTGTTTGTATATATTTTCATCCTTTTTTAGTTAATTTAACTAACATACGCAACAAATTATTAAAATCAAAGGAAATTTTCCGCAAACCTAATAATTCCATGAACTAAAATAGAGTGAAGTTGGCTTTAATGCCATAGAGGGTTCACTTTTTTGTTGAGTGTGGTTTGACAGTTTATGAAGAAACACAATGATCAACATGGGAGCCAGTCTTTTTTCTACGGGATGTTCTCATCCTCCATTAAAGCCAAATAAACTTTCCGCAAACCTAATAATTTCATGAACTAAAATAGAGTTAAATTGGATTTAATGCCATTGAGGGTACACTTTTTTGTTGAGTGTGGTTTGACAGTTTATGCGGAAACACAATGGATCAACATGGTCTAAGTGGGAGCCAGCCTTTTTTGCTACGTGCTGGTCTCATCCTCAATAACCTAACCTAAGCTAACCTGGTTTGACAGTTAACAAAAAATTGTTTAAATAGAAAATTATTATGTAATAAAAATGAATGATCGAATAAAATCAGAATTTCTAGTTTAAAAAATTGTTTAGATATCCGGCAATTATAAAAAAAATTATGAAATTGAAGAAAAAAGCCTAATATTAAAGAATACTTAGTTCCAGCTATATAATAAAATGTTCTTAAATTTAAACTTATGTTAAATTGACCTTAAATAATTGTCATTGTTTATGTCAATATTCTTCTCGATGCAAAGTTGTTTCACTTTGTCTGTGTAAATGTTTTAAAAAAATTCCCCTTAAGATTATTTCAATTTGGTGCTGGATAATTTATCCAATGTTCACCATTTAAACGTCCATAATCACGTTGCTGTTGCTCTGCCCTTCTCACATCTTGTTTGCCATCTTCACCAACACCAATTCGTTCTATGAATTTTTCACCTCGAAATCCATTCGTCTATAAGGAATTTAGTATATTAGAATAATTCAATATTTTCTTCGATGATTAGAAATTACCTCGTAAAATAATGCCCGAGCATTTTTGGCAGATTCTGGATCAAATGTCCATTCGGTCCTTTCGTGTAGTACCGGTGCACCAGCCACATTATTCGAGAGTAAGTCGGAAATAATTTGATAAACAAAGGCATCCGATTGAGGGCATTGCCATATTAGCAATAACAAGAAGGCCTAAAATTTAAAAAATAATAATAATTTTATATCAAACATATATCACTGATGCCTCCAAATAATTGCAAGTCAAAATGTTACTAAGTAAGTTTACAAAAAATAACAATAATTTTGGAAATATATCAATTTATTTTTTAGCATAGTCTCCTCATCTTCAATCGCCAATCTAGCAATACAAGACCGTGAATATTTTGGCAATTTATTATCAGGTTATATTTAGCAACTAAAGACATCTACATTCAACATTTCAAATCCAAGATGTAGAGTACATACATTCATTATCTGTTTAACTAGACAGCATTTAATGAATGAACTTGAGCAAAAAATAGTTTAAAAAGCCTGATTACATAGTGGTACTATAATACTCCGTTTTTATTTTGATATTAACCATAAACAGCCTTGAGTTGAATGAATGACACTTTATAACTAAGTAACTGGTACCATTGAAGTTCTCAAAATTGCGAAATTCACATCATAGTATATTACAATCGACTCTTTTTTGATAATATAGTAAAACATATTAACTCAATTTTTTAATAATAAATGGTAACACATATTTCCTCATTTCTATTTCTTTCAACTTACACATGTGCTTATTAATTGATTTTTCATTTTTTTGAAAGTCTATTGCAAAATTATCTTCACATCAATTTAGCTATGCTCACTTTGATATCCACTTAATAACTGAATCCCCTAGAAAATATTAAACAAATCGTTAAGTCTGCTTTAATTTTTTTTTTTTTTTTGGAAAAGACAAAACATGTTTACAACAAAGAGCAGATGTAGGTTTTAATCTTCTCAAAATCTCAAAATCAATCAACATTGAGCAATAATTTTGCAAAGAGTATCTAAGAGATAAACAATTGTTAAGAGAGCGAAAGAGAGAGAGAGAGCGTTATAGGTTTATATAGTACTTAATAGTAGGACTGGATTGAATATCATGCAATCATGCGCTTTATGATCACTGTTTGCAATTTGTGTGTGGTCATATTGTTGTAAGTTGAGTCATTTACAAAAACAAATGTAAACAAACGTAAACAAGGAAGTTTTATTTTGGAGTAATAAGTTTGGGTGTGTTGTATCGAATATTATATGCGTTATGCTTGAGTGACTCCTAATAATTTCCATAAATATGTTGGTCAATGTATGCGATGGTAATAAATTTGTATCTTTTGTTTAACTCATAAAAATGGCCATAGACTTGATGGGGGGTTACACAGAGATATCTAGAGACTAAAACTACACTGAAAATAATATTGTCATGAGGCCAAAGATTTCATGACCTTAAAATACGTATTTGAATTTTGTTTAGTATAGAAGACACATTTCTCTGATGTAAAGTTTTTTCCTTGTCCAAAAATCAATACACATTTCAATGAAGTCGTTTAGTCCCTATAATTAAGTGATTCGAATTAAAAGTAGGTATCCTAACCACGGTTGCCACTCGAACCAAAAATAATCTACGAAATTTTTAACAAAAAATTTTATTTCTATAGAAAATTTTGTCAAAATTTTATTTCTACCAAAAATTTTACCAACATTTTATTTCTATTGAAAATTTTGCCTATAGAAAATTTTGCCAAAATTTTATTTCTATAAAAAATTTTGTTACAATTTTATTTTATAGAAAATTTTGCCAAATTCTATTTTATAGAAAATTTTCCATAATAGTAAATATTGTCAAAATTTTATTTCTATAGAAAATTTTGTTAAAATATTATACCTATAGGAAATTGTTCCTAAATTTTATTTCTAAGGAAAATTTTGTTTAAATTATATTATATATGTATATAAAATTTTGTCAAAATTTAGTTGGCGAGGAATATTTTGCAAAATTTACCAAAACATCAAGAATTCAAAATATAATTATGACCGTGAATAGACGACATAGCATTATTTTATATTATTATTTACGGAGAGGGCTCATGTTCCCAGTCATTGCAACTAAAATACCAATGATAGCTAATTTATTTAATTGTCATTTACATTTTAGGAAATATATCTACTCATTCCATTCTTTTAGTTTTTGTTTGATTTCTTTATTCATATATTTTTTTTTCATATCATTCACATCTTTCAAAATATACATAAAATCTCAGAATGTATAGTGTTTGCAAATTTTTGTAATTATACATAAAAATTTTGCCCAATTCCTCCATTATAGCGTAACAAAACTAAAACTCTTGCGCATGCGTAAACTTTGTTTAACTTTGTCACACTAAGTGCGATAGCTTTGGCCACTGAGCGTTTGCAAACACAATTATCTACACCTCTTCACACACATACACCCACACCAGCAAACAATTTCAACGAACGTGCAGATAATCACGCTATGAAATTATCCATCGTTTGGTTTAATTTCCGTTTTTATTACCCAAATAAATAACTATGGTACAATAGAATTGTCTCGAAGGTCTTTGCACTATGTCAATTGTAAACCCCAAATCGAAATTGAATAAAAGTAGCTTACCGTAAAATTGGATATTATTCTCTCTGCGCTCAGAGAGCTATATTTTCAATGGGAAATTATGGCTTACTTTAGAGAGAGATAGAGAGTGTGTGTAACTCTTACACTCTCCGCCATGGTGTGCTGGGTGTATAAAGTTTTCCATACTGTTGGTAACAGCCATATTGGTTTCCCATCAAAGAAATTATATAAAGCATTTTCACTACAAATAACATTGATTTTAAATAATATAATTCCTTGATCTACTTTGTCCATAAAGCTCGAAAAATAATTAATTGTAGGATTATATCATGCATTTGGACGTTAATCGCCTGTTTCAGTACCAGGCTAACATGAAAAATAATAAAATTACACTATTAATAAAGTTTGGAAATATCGTAAAAGTTGAAATAAAATTATGAATATGAAAGTCAACAGGTTTAAAACAAAGTTTATTTGTGTATGGTGACGTACAATTAACATTACTCATACTCGCATGTATCTTGATAACTCGCCCACGAGCACTTATTGACTTCTGATCACGGTTGCAACTCGTGCCAAAAATAATCTACCGAAAGTTGAAGAAAATTTTACCAAAAACTTACCAAATTTAAGAAACGTTATATTGTCATAGTCTGGCAACGCCATGAGCTAATAGTTGATTAAGCTGGCTTAAACAATATTAACGTGTGTTAATATATTTGATTTTTGTGCTTTGGCTATTCTATAGAAAATTTTGTTTTATTTCTATGGAAAATTTTGCCAAAATTTTATTTCTATGGAAACTTTTTTCAAAAGATTATTTCTTTAGAAAATTTTGTCAATAGATTATTTCTCTAGAAAATTTTGTCAAAATGTTATTTCTATAGAAAATTTTGTCAAAATTTTATTTCTATAGAAAATTTTGTCAAAAATGTTTTTCATATTTGTTGCTTTGATCTCAGCTTTAAAACCATTGTGTTGACTAAACTACAAGAGTAGAGTAGAATGTTTGTCAATTTTTTTTTTTTGGGCAAAGCCCTATAGACTACAAGATGGTTGGATGGACGCACGTTTCGGAATTATCACATTCCTCATCAGCATCCTCTACTTGCAGCAAAACTATCGACCAATTATCAGAATAAATTCAGGCAGTTCACTAAACCCAAGGTGAACCACACTTGAACCTTCCGAAAAAAGGTTTATGAATTTTTTTATAGAAAATTTTGTCAAAATTGTATTTCTATAGAATATTTTATAAAAATTTTATTTCTATAGAAAATTTTGTCAAAATTTTATTTCTATAGAAAATTTTGTCAAAATTTTATTTCTATAGAAAATTTTGTCAAAATTTTATTTCCATAGAAAAATTTGTCAAAATTTTATTTCTAAAGAAAATTTTGTCAACATTTTATTTCTAAAGAAAATTTTGTCAACATTTTATTTCTATAGAAAATTTTGTCAAAATTGTGTTTTTATAGAAAATTTTGTCAAAATTTTATTTCTATAGAAAATTTTGTCAACATTTTATTTCTATAGAAAATTTTGTCAAAATTTTATTTCTATAGAAAATTTTGTCAAAATTGTGTTTTTATAGAAAATTTTGTCAAAATTTTATTTCTGTAGAAAATTTTGTGAAAATTTTATTTCTATAGAAAATTTTGTCAACATTTTATTTCTATAGAAAATTTTGTCAAAATTTTATTTCTAAAGAAAATTTTGTCAACATTTTATTTCTATAGAAAATTTTGTCAAAATTGTGTTTTTATAGAAAATTTTGTCAAAATTTTATTTCTGTAGAAAATTTTGTGAAAATTTTATTTCTATAGAAAATTTTGTCAACATTTTATTTCTATAGAAAATTGAAGTACTATATTTATATTCTTCTCACGGCTTTTAAATGTTCTTATTTCAGTTTTCATTGAAATCACATTTATTTAATTATTGTTCTTGGTTACTTTTGTTTGGACATTAATTTCTTTCTGTCCATCTCGATTGAAAATATTTCCTTTTTGTCTTTCCATTTGTCGAATTTTCAAGCCTTTAAACCCAAAAGTATTTATTTTTTTCCATTTTTTTATCTAAATGAATTGTATTTAATATAACTTGATTTAATATAAGTTCATTAATTTAATTAAATTATATGTTATTCCTTTGTATAGGGTGTTAGTAGAATGAAAGTAAAAATACCACCTCAAATATGGCTCAAAATAAAAACGATGAGAGATAAACTCTTCTAACTCTCTCTTCTCTCGTACTCCCCATAGACTATAGACTTTAGATAGATGAGCCATGAGTGTCAAACTATTTGTGACAGTTCCGAAGATTAAGAATAAACGAGAAAAATAAGAGCACGCTTACAATCTCTTTCGTTTTCCTTTTTGTAGTTTGCCAATTTTACACAAAATTAGACAGTTTATGATGCACCAGAGGATTTATAAATAAATTAATATATTAAAAGTTCATATTGGAACAAAAAATTGTGACCAAAATCGCGAAACTACGAAATTTAATTTTGAGCAGCATTGCTCTTTACGAACAACACAAAAGCAAATGCACGAAAATTAATGTTTGGGACCGACTCTTTACGAAAAAATCAAAACGAAATGTCAGAAAATTAATTTTTGGAACTGACACATTGTTTTTAAAGAGAATAGTGGATCATCTATCTAAAGTCTATAGTCTATGGTACTCCCTATCATACTCTCTACCATGACCTCTCTTAACAGTTTGTGGTTTGTTTGTTTATGGGCCAACGAAACAAAAAAAAACAGACTCACTTACAAGTGTTAAAGCACAAAAGACCAACTACCAACCAGTTTAGTTGTTGTTGTACCAATGTTAATAAGGTTTTTCTTGCCGTTTCTTTTGTTATGTCTACAATTGCACACTCAACGTTTTTGTTGGTCTCGTCTTGAAACTACCAATTGTCATAAACAACCCAACGACAAATAGTAAATTTTAGTCACAATTTGTACGAGCTTAAAAACGGTTATAACCATACACTAAACGTCGTAACGGAATTGAAAAACTAAAAACAAAGTTTCTGGAATAAACAAAAAGTTCAAAACGTGAATAAGGGTGTTGTCCTGGGCTAATTGTAAACAAAGCATTTTCTTTTGGAAAATATAAAAATCATTAGCAGCAAAAATGTTCAAATTGGGAATTTTCCTGTTACCAGTAAGTTTTGAAAGTTTTCTCGTAGTTTCAATGGTGCTAAAATTGGCTTTTAATCTGTTCGCTTTTCCTAATTATCACTTTAAAAGAAAATCGTCTAATTTACACCTATTTCTCAAGTGGTCAATAATCGTAAGCTCTGTGGGCAGATAAATCCGACTTTCTTAGTTTGACATAAATTTCTAAAAAGTCTTCTACATCCAAAGCGACTGTCACCGCCCGACTTTCTTTCATTTATTGAATGCAGACACTGGCCATAAGTGCTGGTGATTCTATAACGATAGTTTTGAAAGATGAGAAGGAAATCGCAGTTAGTTTGCCAACATAAAGGCAAAATAATAAAACCTTTACTTTCGAAATCAACTCAGCTCAATACCACCAGCCCCATGATTGATGTCCGTTAAAATGTGGTTTGAATTTCAATTAAGCTACAAGAAAGAAAATACTCGTACATTAGTTGGTTGGGCTTTCCTAGATTTCTACACCAACATAGATACCATCAGACAGCGAAAGAACTATTCACATTACAAGAGTGCCCAAACATATTTTGGCGGCAGGTGATTGACATCCCATTGATTCAAATCTGTCAAAGATAATAAATGGTGTTTTGGTGGGTATGAAGAAAAAACTCGTTTGCCTTGAGACATTTGCTGTGGTTCGTCATTTGGCCTCATTTTATAAAGAGCATTGGACCCAAACATAGCATATAGAGTGTATGAGAGAGAGAGGGGAATTTTATTTTGGTTTTCAAGAGGGGAGGGGCTCTATTACAACATCTTTGGTATTTATTTAAAAGACCTTGACTATATTTATTCCACATTGGGGTCATTTGGAATACTCTATTCATTTGAGTATAACCCATTTTAAGCTCATCATTGCTATGGCAAACTGACCCATTCCTCATATCCGGCGTTGAGTATTACTCTCACCAACTTCAAACACTCTCTCGGCTTAAATATACTCAAATTACTTTGTGTTATGCATTGTAGGGATGCCAACAATGGAAAATGATGAAAATGGTGGCAGAAGTGTGTTCGGTGAAATGTGCAAAATAGCTTGCTTCTAAAAATTGTTTACCAATAGCTACACAATTAATGGTTTTATGTATGAAATTGGTCGTTTCCACCAAAACTCTAATTTAGAAGTACAAAAATAACATTTGCAGGTGATTCGTACGCGGAAATCATACATAGTACCCACCCTAAATTTGAAATATTCATAGAGAAATGGAAACAAATAAATGCACATGAGTCGGGTACATCAATTGATTTATATCCTTCACATATTGTTAAAGTACGATTAAAAAAAAAAGTAAATAAAGTGAACTCTCTATTTCACTAAAGCCAATTTAACTATATTTTAGTTCATGGAAGTCGTTTACTCTAACAACTTTTTGCGTACGTTAGTTGAATGAACTAAAATACGGGAAAAAATTATACACAAATTAAGTATAAAGTTTTACTAAATTTGTATTTCTCATAAAATAGTTCATTATTTCTTTAAATTTGTAAATTTTACTACAAAAGCGTACATCATGAACTTCATATGTCACTAAAGACACTTGCAATTTTGAACTCTACTTTTTTTATTCAACCTTCCAAATTATCTTAAACAAGTGTAGAAAATTATTTCTAATAAATTTTCTTGAATTTGTCGAAAAATATTTACCTAGTTTTGTGATATCGGCGTGATGCCAGCGCTTGTAATACTGTTTAGTTCAAATTTTCTAAAATTAATTAAAAAGTTTTCTTGTTGGTGGATTCACTGTTTTTTTCAGTGAATACTTTACTTTTTTCTGTGCGCCGTTACGATTTAGAAGTTCCAGCCTCTCAAACCACGGTCGCCCAAATTTTGTGCCCATTTAGGAGGTGTCCATTTATGAAAGGTTAATTCTAAGCAAGCAGGGATATCAACTGAACTCTCTATTTCACTAAATCCAATTTAACTTTATCTTAGTTTATGAAAATTTTATGTTTGGAGAAAGTGTGCTTTATTCTAATAATTTTTGCGTACGTTAATTAAATGAACTAAAAAACAGGACTAAATTATACAAAAATTAAGCATAAAGATTTACTAAATTCGTATTTCTCACAAAATAGTTAATTATTTCTTTAAATTTGTAAATTTTACTACAAATTCGTCCATTATGAACTTCGTCACTAAAGACATTCTTACAACTTTGAACTCAAAACAATTTTGAAACTTCAAACTACAAACTACAAAATGTGTAAATAAACATCAAAGCGTTTCCAGCTAGATTTAAATCTTGATATGGCATCACTATCTTGTAAAGCCTGTCTTAATAGACAAGTTTCTTGAGATTTCCTGCTCTTCGTATTAGTTTAACAAGCTTGCTATAGTAGTAGTTGTTGTTGTTTGTATGAGCCTTTATAATTGGGCCAGAGTAAGTGTAGTAACAGCTGATAGTGTGGTGAACAACAACAATATTGTTTAGATGCTAAGTGCAGGTGTGCATGTGTGTCATAAATGAAGTTTGCCTCTTTTTCTCTCGATTACATAATTTTAGCAATTTCTGGTTTGCAACTTGTGAGGATGTATGAGTAAAGCGGGGTGTGAAATATTTTTATTTTCCCAAGAAATTATCAAACTGCAAAAAATTATATTGTTTATATTAATCTGTCATAGGTTTAAAGGGTTTGGAATAAATTAATATTTCATATTTCAAAAATTTAGAAAAAATCTTACTCATCCCAAAAATCATACACTCAAAGAAAATTAATGAGAGTAGCAGCAAAAATGTGAGCTAACGTCAAAGACAATACAAATAGAAGATGGGACATTAGGGCAATATATGTAGGTATGGGTTCCAACAATGAAAGCAACATCTAAATTACCCTGGTTTACAATTATATTGCTATATTCATTAGTTTATAATATATATATGACAATTATGTTTCATTACTTTTAATCATTTTTATTTTTCTTAGTTTCTTCTAGTTGTAGTCTGTTTCCTGCGTATTGTTAATGCAACTGTCCAACCAAGAGCACCAAATTTCCAATATTTCGAAAGGTAATTGGAATGAACTGCTATGACTGAGGCTCAACATAACGAGCATCAATGTTTTCTTTATTTTAGACCCAAATATCGATATCCTTATTATGATGCCAATGGACGTGGTAAATTACTCTATGGTTATGGCGGACCGGATTTATATCAATACAAAACCTACACACCATTGGAAGGGATACACTAAGAAGAATATATCGTCTATAAGTACTTTAAATATCTTTTTATTTATTTTGTAAGTTATTATTAAAAGAATAAATAAATATACTATTTCAATATTGGTGTTTAAATAATTATTGATTAGTCTCCGTTTTCATGAGGCTCCATTAGAAATATCTTCAATTTACTTTGCGTTAAATTAAAACCTAACGGAGCTACAGGAAAATGTCCATAAAAAAATAAAAGAATGAAAAACTTACACAACGCAAAAAATAATCTTTGCTATGAAATTGAATTGAAATAAATTTCTATAGAAAATTATGTCAAAATTCTATTTCTATAGAAAATTTTGTCAAAATTTTATTTCTATAGAAAATTATGTCAAAATTCTATTTCTATAGAAAATTTTGTCAAAATTTTATTTCTATAGAACATTTATTTCTATAGATTTTTTTTTCAAAAATTGAATTCCATGGAATTTTTTTTTTATCAAAAATTTAATTCTAGGCAATTTTTTTCAAAATTTTAATTCTATGGAATTTTTTTTCAAAAATTGAATTCTATAGAAAATTTTGTCAAAAATTTAATTCTATGCGAAATTTTCTCAAAATGTTATTCCTATAGAAAATTTTCCAAAATTGTATTTCTATAGCAATTTTCTTCAAAATTTTATTTTTATAGAAAGTTTTCTTTTTATTTCTATAGAAAAAATTCTTAAAATTTTATTTTTGTAGAAAATTTTGTCAAAATTTTTATTTCTATAGAACATTTTGTCAAAATTTTAATTCTATAGAAAATTTTCTCAAAATGTTATTTCTATAGAAAATTTTCCAAAATTGTATTTCTATTGCAATTTTCTTCAAAATTTTATTTTTATAGAAAGTTTTCTTTTTATTTCTATAGAAAAATTCTTAAAATTTTATTTTTATAGAAAATTTCTTAAAATTTTATTTCTATAGAAAATTTCTTAAAATTTTATTTCTATAGAAAATTTTGTCAAAATTTTATTTCTATAGAAAATTTTGTCAAAATTTTATTTGTATAGAAAATTTTCTCAAAATTTTATTTACATAGAAAATTTTGTCAAAATTTTATTTCTATAGAAAATTTTCTCAGAATTTTATTTCCATTGAACATTTTCTCAAAATTTTATTTTCATAAAAAAATTTCTCAAAGTTTTATTTCTACAGAAATTGATGTACCTACCTCTTAGTTGGAGAAGAATGTTTTGCAAAACTTCAAGAATTCTACCAATCTATCAAACAGTAAAAAATTTACCATTTTTGAGCGGACAGCGGGAAAAAAGAAACCCAAGATGCAACAAAGGTTCGAATTAGAGGTGTGCGCGTGGCACGAAACTGTCGTGACAAGCGTGATTTACGCGTGAATCACGTGAGTCGTGAACAAAATCTGAAGCAACTTTCGTGAACGTGCGTGAATGGGACCAAAACAAATATGTCGTGCGTGAGAAATAATATCGGTTCGTGAATGTGCGTGAATAAAATTTCTGCAAAATCACGCTCACGAAAAAAAATCAAGACTTAATTCTTTCTGACACGTTAACTGAATTTTATTAAGCTGTCGAACTATATCCTTTTTATTAATGTTGTTATCTTTGCTCCTTCCCGGTTGGAAAATGTCGCGAGCCTCGTGAATTTGTCGTGAGTCACGTTAATTGTCGTGAATCGTGAGTCTATAAAATGAGTTCGTGCTTGAGTACTGGTTTTAATTTCGTGAACGTGCGTGAGTGGTTTCCAAACATATCGTGCGTGAGCATGCGTAAATCAACATTTTGCTTCGTGAATGTGCGTGAGTGTGAATGAAATTTCCCTCACGCTCACACCTCTAGTTCGAATTAAAAACCTGTCAGACACGTATTTGTAATGCGGCCATACGCAGTGTTATAAGCTTTCAATTAGTTTCGCCAGCGACACTTGCGTTGTGCTGACACATATGGTTGGCAACACTTAAAATAAGACAACACCAATAACAAACAAGTATATACGGCCAGGCCGAATCTTATGTACCCTCCACCATGGATTGCGTAGAAACTTCTACGAAAGACTGTCATCCACAATCCAATTTCTTGGGTTGTGGTATCTTAAAAATTCTTAACATCGTTTTCTAAATTGTGAGTTAGTCCATACGTGGTAGAGAGCCAGAATTGAAATGTTGGGGTCGCTTATATGGGGGCTATATACAATTATGAACTTGATATGGACCAATTTTTTGTGATTGGGGATCGATTTATCTGAGGGCTACATATAACTATAGACCGATATGGACCTAGTTAGGAATGGTTGTTAACGGCCATATACTAGCACAATGTACCAAATTTCAACTGACTCGGATGAAATTTGGTCCTTCAAGAGGCTCCAAAACCAAATCTCGGGATCGGTTTATATGGGGGCTATATCCCTGCCAGCATTTCAAAGTTCCATTTCATCCTCATCGCTACCACAGACTCGTAAGTGACACTGCAACAACTGTGATAGTATTTTGCCATCACTATTCGCATAATAGTATTTTGCCATCACTATTGTTGCAAGAGCCATTTTATATTTTGTGAAACACCAAGCACAACTAGCTTCTTATAATTTATTTAAATAAAAACGGTAACGAAGTGCTGAAAATAGTTATTTCGCTTAAAATTGTAAAAGGTATATTGGTGAAGAATTTTTGACTTTCCAAATGGAATAAAGTGATAGTTTTTCAAATATTTTTCCAGACACGCTGCCTCCATTGGGAATAAATGCGCTGGCTGATAGACGCTACAACATGTAACTTGCAACTTGTAACTCAACATCAATCTTTTCTTAATGCATAAAAATATGTTAAATGTGAAGTGATAGTCTTATAAATGTTATATTTATGAGAATTTATAAATGTTTAATAAAATTAATAAACATCTATAAAATCGTGTTTTACTTGACCACAATGATTCTTTTACAACTATCTTAAAATGCACTTTCTCTGATTGTTTGAAGGGGCTCTTATTGGCGCCCTTATAAATGTATCCAGAAGGGCACCTAATAATTACACTCATGCTATACTTTTTTGTAGTAACTTGGCGCGGTACAACTTCTCAATAGTGACGGCCCTTTTCCGAGGAGTTTTGGATATCGTATACGACTGTTTTCGACGTAGTGGGGATTCTCAGAAGCGCCCCATATTCAAAAAATGTTGGCAGGTATATGATTATGTATCAGTCCACTTTTGGCATTGCTGTTAAATATCATATACTACCACCACGTACCAAATTTCAACCAGATCGGATGAATTTCGCTTTTCCAAAAGGCACCGGAGGTCAAATCTGGGAATCGGTTTATATGGGGGCTATATATAATTATGGACCGATTTCAACCAATTTTTGCATGGGTGTTTGAGGCCATATATTAACACTATGTACCAAATTTCAACTGAATCAGATGAATTTTGGTCTTCCAAGAGGCTCCGGAGGTCAAATCTGGTGATCGGTTTATATGGGGCTATATATAATTATGGTCCGATATGGACCATTTTTTGCATGGTCATTAGAGACCATAGGGGGATCGGTTTATATGGGGGCTATATATAATTATTGACCGATGTGGACCAATTTTTGCATAGTTGTTAGAGACCATATACTTACACCATGTATCAAATTTCAGCCGGATGGGATGAAATTTGCTTCTCTTAGAGGCTCCGCAAGCCAAATCGGGGGATCGGTTTATATGGGGGCTATATATAATTATTGATCGATGTGGACCAATTTTTGCATAGTTGTTAGAGACCATATACTTACACCTTGTACCAAATTTCAGCCGTATCGAATGAAATTTGCTTCTCTTAGAGGCTCCGCAAACCAAATCGGTTTATATGGGAGCTATATATAGTTATGGACCGATGTGGAATTGTGAATTTTTCCATGGTTGTTAGAGATCATATGCTGACACCATGTACCAAATTTCAGCCGGATCGGATGAAATTTGTTTCTCTTAGAGTCCCCGCAAGCCAAATTTGGGGGTCCGTTTATATGGGGGCTATACGTAAAAGTGGACCGATATGGCCCATTTACAATACCATCCGACCTACATCAATAACAACTACTTGTGCCAAGTTTCAAGTCGATAGCTTGTTTCGTTAGCGTGATTTCAACAGACGGAATCAGATCGACTCAGAATTTCACCACGACCAAGAATATATATACTTTATGGGGTCTTAGAGCAATATTTCGATGTGTTACAAACGGAATGACAAAGTTAATATACTCCCATCCTATGGTGGAGGGTATAAAAAACACAATACAAGAATTACCGGAAACCGGAAATAAATAAAAGACTTGTATGTGAAACCTTGGTTATGCGATGTTAGAATTGTCCTTCATTTCTTTTCTCTGCCAAATGAAAAGCCCGGCATTTTCCTTCCTAATTAATTCTCCCACAAAGTACTTTCCTAAAGACAGACACACTCGATTGAAATGTCTCGGTGAGTGAATGCCGTCTCTTGAGGTATGTTAACCTTTATTGTTTGAAAAATGAAAGAAATTAGAATAAATAACAGTCTTATAAATTAGCTATTAAAAAAGTTATCTTTATATTAAGAAAATTGTTTTTTTTTATACCCTGCTCCACACTGTGGAACAGGGTATTATAAGTTAGTGCATATGTTTGCAACACCCAGAAGGAGACGAGATAGACACATGGTGTCTTTGGCAAAAATGCTCAGGGCGGGCTCTTGAGTCGATATAGCGATGTCCGTCTGTCCGTGAACACATTTTTGTAATCAAAGTCTAGGTCGCAGTTTTAGTCCAATCGACTTCAAATTTGGCACAAGTATGTGATTGGGCTCAGAATGGATCCCTATTGGAAGAAATCGGTTCAGATTTAGATATAGCTCCCATATAAATATTTCGCCCGATATGGACTTATATGGCCCCAGAAGCCAGAGTTTTACCCTAATTTACTTAAAATTTTGCACAAGAAGAACAATTAGTACTATAGTCAAGTGTGCCAAATTTTATTGAAATCGGTTCAGATGTAGATATAGCTCCCATATATATCTTTCGCCCGATATGGACTAATACGGTCCCAGAAGCCAGAGTTTTACCCCAATTTGGTTGAAATTTTGCACAGGGAGTAGAATGCATTGTAGATATGCGTGCCAAATTTGGTTGAAATCGGTTCAGATTTAGATATAGCTCCAATATATAGCTTTCGGCCGATTTACACTCATATGACCACAGAGGCCAATTTTTTGGTCCGATTTATTTTTTGGTCATTATAGCTATGCGAGCCAAATTTGGTTGAAATCGGTTCAGATTTAGATATAGCTTTCGCCCGATTTACACTCAAATGACCACAGAGGCTAAATTTTTGCTCCGATTTAGTTGAAATTTTGCACAGGGAGTAGAATTAGCATTGCAGCTATGCGTGCAAAATTTGGTTGAAATCGGTTCAGATTTAGATATAGCTCCAATATAGATGTTTTCTGATTTCGACAAAAATGGTCAAAATACCAACATTTTCATTGTAAAATCGCCACTGCTTAGTCGAAAAGTTGTAAAAATGACTCTAATTTTCCTAAACTTCTAATACATATATATCGAGCGATAAATCATAAATAAACTTTTGCGAAGTTTCTTTAAAATTGCTTCAGATTTAAATGTTTCCCATATTTTTTTACTAAAATTGTGTTCCACCCTAGTGCATTAGCCAACTTAAATTTTGACTCTATAGATTTTGTAAAAGTCAAATTCTGTCCATATCGAGTGATTTTTAAATGTATGTATTTGGGACAAACCTTTATATATAGCCCCCAACACATTTGACGGATGTGATATGGTATCGAAAATTTAGATCCACAAAGTGGTGCGGGGTATAATATAGTCGGCCCCGCCCGACTTTAGACTTTCCTTACTTGTTTCTTCTTATAGTTTACGATGTCGTTTTATGTTTTTGTTCGATGGATAGAGACACATGTTGGTACTTTAACATATTTAAGCACCATCATCCAAATTTCCGTGGGATATTTTATTTATATTCTAACGGTCTATTGATTACTAAAATTAATTTGAAGACCTGAAATTAATTAATTAGTTGTTTGAAAAACATTTGAATTTTAGCCTTTTTTTCAAGCGGTTGTGTTTATTGAAGATATTGAGTACTCATTTAATTGTTACGAGTACTCAAAAAATTAGTCAGTAACGAGTACTTGTAATCAAATACTCGTTACTTTCCCCAACACTACAACACAAATTACCGGAAAACAATATGTCAAGAAAAGAAGCTTTGTCGCAATTTATTAACCAAATCCATGGAAGACCTGTGGTGGTTAAACTAAACAGTGGTGTTGATTATAGAGGTATGTATGAGGAACATATCCACTGGGAATCTCGTAAATATTCCCATTCAAGGAAGATGTATACCATTGGCTATAGCAAATATGCACCGTCTCCATTGGGAATCTCGTAAATATTCCATCCATGGAAGATTTATACCATTGGCTATACCAAATTTGCACAATCCTACAGATTTAAATCGGTCTTCATGATCACCTTTGCGACTCGGGATTTCCATGATAATTTAACAGACCCACATCAATTTTAACGCATATATTCTAGTCATTCAATTTGCTATAAGTTTCGGTAATATAATACGTACATTACCATATTTTCCAAGGAATATATTAATGGTAAAATATTCCATGGACGATCTTTTAGGTACACTTCCAAAAATTATACAAAATTCATCATTCGTAAATATGCCAATAAAATTATTTGTTTTATTTCATCCCTATGCAGGTGTTTTAGCTTGTCTGGATGGTTATATGAACATCGCCTTGGATCAGACGGAAGAGTATGTTAACGGGCAACTTAAGAATAAATATGGTGATGCCTTTATCCGAGGCAATAATGTTCTATATATATCAACGCAAAAAAGAAGAGTTTAACACCAAAATGTTTTCACTATCATTTTGATTTTTTTTTAATAAATATACATGTCAAATAAATTAAATTAAATCTAATATAGTATCAATTTTATTCCAAGTTTTAATTTGGGTAGTATTTTGTTCCATATTCCTTGGGTATTGCACCATATTTCCGTAATTGCTTCAAAGAATAACCACTACCTAATGATTCGATGAGACGTTCTCCACGCCAGCCATATTTTTCCACATAATATGGACGCCAAGCTCGACCAAAATGAGGATCAAAAGGTATTTCACTTTCTTGGGTGAATGGTGAATTGCCTGAAGGTATAGGTGTAGTGAAAATTAACAATAAATGTGGTTAAATATTCAGAATTTGTTAAGGTTGTCATTTTGAATGGATTTGATTTGGATTTTTTAAACAAATGCTTCAAGAAATGTTTAGTAAGTTTTCTTAAACGGTAGTATTTTCGAGAAAGATTAACATGTTTTTTTAATAAATACCTACCCAAAAACAAATGTTCAATATAGTCCAGAACAGCTTTCTTCTTTTGGAAATGTTCGATAAAGGGACTAACTTGGCCAGCTCTCTTGGGATCTTGGGAAGGTAAATTTTTGAAATACTGGAATTCCCTCAAATTCACCGAATCAAAATCAACAGCCTCATGAATATCATGAAGCAAGGCATTATGCAGTGGCACAAAGGCGCTCAATAAAATCTAAAAAAATAAATAATATGCCTTTCATTTTAACCATTGATAACAATAGAACTCACCACCAAAATAGTGACCACTATATATTTCATGATTTTTTTATTATTAGATTTTTTCGATGTCTGCTTACTTTAAGCCGGTGTTTAAGACTAAACGTTTTAACATCATCTTTCGTATTTCTTTACCATTCAGTTATGAATGGGAATAACCAAAATAATTGCACAAAATTGAATCCAGCTTTTGGTAATAACTAAAACCAAAATTATCACCATCAAAACAATTGCTTAATTCTTATTGTCTGTTGGACTTGATGGGGGCATTACGCGCCATTTGTCACCCATCATCCATCCAATTTATAATTAATTATTCTGGTCAGGTATGTATATCGCTTACTTCTTGCTACTACCAGTAACATACAAAGCATGTCTTTGAGCTACTGCACTTTTACAAGTTGGGGTAGTGTGTACACCTAAAAACCCAACTACAAATTGGCTATTCAATAACTATTGAGCTCAAGGTCATAATTTCATTTACATTCAAAGAAAATTAGGAATTGATATTTGATATGACTCCATCGGCAATAGAAACTGATGTATTAAAAGAAAAAAGAACGAAAAGAAACAACGGTGGCAATCTGACCATAGCATAAAATATTCCTTTTTGAGTTTAAAAATCACTTTGCAAAATATTTTTCTAGGGAGTCTTCAAATTGTGTAAGGATAAGCTAAAATTACTAAATAGCAACCGAGCCCCCTAAGACAAAATAAATTTGGAAACAATATTAGAAAAACAACAATGTAATTTCATTTACATTTAAAAATTAGGAATTGATATTTGATATGACTCCATCGGCAATAGAAACTGATGTATTAAAAGAAAAAAATCACTTTGGGCTTATTGCAAAATAGTTTTAGGGGAGTCTAGTGAGTCTTCAAATTGCGCAAGGGTAAGCTAGAGTTACCTAATAGCAACCGAGTCAAATAGAGTCCCCAAGACAAAATTCATTATATATAAATTTGAAAAAAAAACTAAAAAAAACTACAACGATAAATGTTAAGAATGGTAGTTTTCGCACAGTTAAATTCACAAATAAATACGACTCGTGCTCTAAACTTTTCGGGGATATCTTAAAAGATTATGACCCACAAGTAGAAACGAAAAGGTTTCGTTAGCAACTATTATAGATAATTCCAACTAGTGTTGGGCATTATAGCTCAGTGTAGTGATCGTTCACTTCAGCTCTTTTCCGATCAACGAACTAGTTCGGTCAGTTAGTTCATTAGTTAATTTTCGGTCAGTGGCCGGTTCATTTCAACTTCTGTTGTTGCTTTCTTTCAGCTCATCATAAATGAAATATATTAGCTTTGCGTTGATTTATTCATCCCAAAAAAACACATGCGAAAAGAATCCCGAACAGCTGATGTGCAAAAAAGATCGATGTGAGCGTAAAGGCAGAAAATTGTCCAATTATTAAAGAAAGCGAAAATAACTTAGCGAACAAACCCATACAATGTGGTTAACTACCCAGCAAAAACTAGGTAACCACATCTCATTACAATTGGCATTACCAGGAGTACAGCTGTCATTACACGTTGTATTACACTGTGGTGAATTATAATGACTAACTTGTAATGACAAAAATAAATACTTCTCGGTAATTTTCGAATTGTTATTCTCAAATATTTATGCAGTTGGCTGTAATGTAATGTAACAGTAATTCTGAACATTTTTCCTTTAAGAAATTTTTATCACAAATATTTCATAATAATTGTGCTTTAAATTAATGCCATTAACATATTATGTTTTAAATAAATGCTTCAAAATAGATTTCAAATGCCATTTACCTTATAAAAAAGGGACTTAAAATCAATTTTTAGTAAATTTCGAACCTAATGTGAATTGACTATGGGATATATTATAACGTAATTCACGAATCCAACTCCCTTAAACAACCTACATTTAATTCTATTTTAAGTGTGAAATTAATTTGAGTTTAATTTTATTTAGATGATTTATTAGATTTTTTGTTTATACAATATTCGTTTCTATTCAAGTAGTGCTCCTATTACAGCATTACCCGCCATATTTTGATCCATTGTAATCGGCGATAGAAACCAATATTTTCGAGATTTGGTTGGCTATCTTGCGAATTTTGGTGTATCTACGAATAAGTGATTACATATTAGGTGATTATATGCTCTAAAAGCACTACTTATTTCATGGCCGAAAGTATGCCTGGGGGGAAGTACTTTCCTCCCAGGACATGCGTATGTAAATGTAATCCGGAGCGATGCCAATTTATAAGTGGTTATTAATTTTTAAATAGGCTTACATGCAAGATTACCGGGTAATGAGAGTTTTTGCTAGGTAACTAAACTGACATGGTGAACAGAAAAATTACATAATGAAAATAAAAGAAAAAGAACGATAGATTTGAACTAGTTCAGCTCGCTCATTTCAGTGAACCGTTCGATTGAGCTAGTTCATTCGTGAACTACCCAACTCTAATTCTAATTTACCAAATTTCGTAAAGGATATGCGGATGTGTAGCTAAGTAGCTAAATCTTCTCATCTTAGGAATCGTCCTATGGCTTTGCATGGCGAAGCTGTCGTGTTCTATTCCTTCCAGAGGGCTCCAAACTCCATCAAAAAAAGAAAATTTCAATGGTTCTATGGAAGTTAATCTAAGCAGACCTGTGATGGTTACGCAGTAGTTTTGATTATAGAGCTATGTTTAGGAAAGATTTTCGTTGGTATTCGAATCATTTAATAACGCATTTTTACCAACACTTTACACTTATCATTCACTACGACTTTTCAAGACTTTTGTTTTGTTGAATTCTTCAATTTTTTACAAAGTAACTCCATACGAAATTGTTTGGTTTACCATTATCGTTTTCATCATTCAGTGAATTTTATTATCATAAATTTAATATATTTTTTTTATATAAACGTTAATTAATCTGAGTGATTCTCCTTCAATTAAAATAATTAGAATATAATTAAATTACAATACGGTGTTATTTCTAATTCTATTTTCAGGAGTTCTGAAATACAGATACGGGGACAAATTAAATAATAAACACATATAAGACTAAAGCAAATCGACCACAAGAGTAAATAACATAATACAATGTAATCTTTATTAACTGCAAATTAATTACTTTTCAATATCAAAAGCTATATTATTCTTAGGAAAACAAAAACCAATTTTATGGCAAATAATATTCCTCAAATTTGAAAAAATGAAATTCGATATGGAGTATGATTATGGAATACCATTTGTAAAAACTATAGCTATCCAAGCCCTTGAATATTGAATTGAATAGTTAGTTAAGATAGACGTATGCAGTTTGCCTTATTACTTGTATATGTTAGCCTTAATAGAAAAATAAAACTCTTTTTGTTTATAAAATGGGCGACCTGATTAAGGTCGTTTAGATTAGACTTTATGTGTCTAGCTGTTAACCGGGTGCGCGTGTATGCCTTTTTAGTTAGCCCAGGCCAATAATTGTTTCATATCGGGATCATCTAAAAAGGAAAATAAAATAATTAGTTTAATAAATTAATATTAGGGAATTTAATATTTCATGGATCTCATATTTGACTCAGAATAATCGGATTTCAAAAAAGACGAAAAAAAAACCTTTCAAATAATAAATTCTGTACCTATGTTGTTAGCATCTATCTTTTTCGGATTTTATTATGGTTGTAAATATATACTTTAAAAAAATCTGTACTAAACAGTGATAATGTTTAGGTATCTAAAAGTCGGCGTCCACTAATTAGTTCGGGTACTCTAATTTAATAATCAATTTTTCAAAGACTAATAGAAATTCGTGATTATAAAATAATAGAAAAATCGATGATTGATTTTCATCACCATATCAAAACCCGGTAAACAAATCCCTTTTTGACCCCTAGTCCCTTATATAAACAATTACCATCTTCAGCTGCTGCAGTGGCGGTGGTATTTGATACAGTGGCTTTTTTCTTTTCTTTGGCTTTTTCGGCAACATCTTCGTCCGGAATATCGGGTAATGTAGTAGCAGGTTCGGGTACTCCAATAATTTCTCTATCAAAGTTCTCTTGTTCTAATTCATCTAATTCACGTTCCAAGTCTTCATCATCGATATCAGCACCGAAGGCAACAGGGTTGGAAATGGCATCAGAAATTTCACGGGCCACATCTTGTTGTTCTGCAATATCGTCCATCATATCATGAACCTTATCAACATCCCTAGAAGAAAGAAGACATTAGCGATTACTTCCATGAACATAAAAATAAAACCAAAAATTAATGACTTACATATTTTGATGGGCGGCCTTGAGAGCATCGGCAGCATTTTTCATTGTCGTCAAGACAGCTGTATTTGTATTGGCACTTTCCAGTGCTTCACGTTGCATTTCAATAGTCGATAATGTTCCATCGATTTGTTGCAATTGCTTTTCCAAACGTTTTTTCTTTTTCAAAGCTTGTAAGGCCACTGCAATATTTGTGTTTTTAAAACAAAAACCATTTTAGTCAAAGCTAATTTAAACACACATTTTCATTATGGATTGAATTTCGAATGGGTGAATTTTGAGAAATTAACACGAAACAAAACAAAAGCAATGGTACACATAATGGGATATAAGAAATCTTTCTTGAGGCAGGCTTTTGTGGGGGGTGATAACATAACTTTTCCAATCACATACACTATCGCTAAACAAACACTTTGATAACAGCATCACATTCTCCTTGGCCAAAATATTATCTTTCATTAACAATTTGATCGTATTTCGGTTGCATAGAAATTCTTACAAAATCCCATACCCATTATCTCATCCACTGGGACAAAAAATAAATATTGTAAAAAATAAAGAAATTGTTAATTAGAAAAATATGGCCAATTGGAAATTCGAATTAAAATCTTCAATAGGAGAAGAACAATAATTATTGAAAATAGTATGTAATAATGTGGTAGGGTATCAACTAAAAATCATTACTTTCTTGTTTTGTATGCACACAAATATGTATGCATTTACAGCCAGGGGTACACCGGACATTGACAGCATCGTTATCAGGAGATTATACATAGCAGGGGGCGACGAGCCAGTGCATAGACAAGAAACAAACGAAAGAAATATATGAGATCTCATTGATAACAAAATCATTCCCCAAAGTTTCTTCTTGTATATTGCAGAAAAAAAAAAACTAAACAAAACAAACATCCCAAGATATGACTCATAGTCACAATAACAACATCAGTGACAACAGTCATACTATCACCATCACCATACCACATATTTGTATTCCGTAATAATGCGGAAAGGACAGCTTCAGACGCTGGCATCCCAAAACACTCCTGCATCCGTCTTAGGGGGAAATTGCCTGAGTAGTATCTTAACGTGAAACTTACCTCTTTTATTTTTGGAAGCATTTTTTCTAGCCGTATTCAATTCCTCTTCGATTTTTGATTCTAGAAACTCTTGTTTTTTAATGAGCATATTTTCGGTCTCACGCAATTTCTGTATAGCCTCGCCTGTGGTGGGAGCCTGCTCCTTCTTTCCACCAAACATTTTGCCAAAGAAACTCATCTTGGTATAGTAGGCTTTGGTTGTTTTAAATTACTCTAAAATTTCACGAGATTTTTAGTTTTTTTTATTGCGTACAATTAATAATTTTTGTAGCAGTGCGTCATCTACTTTGACAGTATTTCAAGGTTGCCAATCATAGCAAAAAATCAAAACCAGCTGATTTATTATGCATTTAGTTGACAACTTCTATTGTAAATTTGTGGCAACAGTGTAAAAAAAGTGGCCACATTTCTAATATTCATTTCGCTTTGAAGATTTGATAAAAGGTGTTTCTAACGAATTGTACTGACCATTTTTGGCGTAAATGTCGTTTTCAATGTCAAATAAATTCCAAAACGTTATGATGAATTAAATATATGTCAATCAGAAATATTATAGTCAAATTGGTTCCACAAATTCCAGAGGACTTTGTGATAAATTTCTGCCGCTACCCTGCCAGCATTTCACAGTTCCATTTCATCCTCATCGCTACCACAGACTCCTAAGTACACAACAACAACCGACAACTGTGTTGGGGGAAGCGTATCAAAACGTACGAAATGTACATGAAGGTATTTTCCCTGCCAACATTTTTTGAATTTGGGGGCGCTTCTGAGAATCCCCACTACGTCGAAAACAATCATATACGACATCAAAAACTCGTCGGAAAAGCGCCGTCACTATTGAGAAGTTGTACCACGCCAAGTTACTACGAAAAAGTTTCTCATCAGTGCAATTATTAGGTGCCTATTTAGATCAATTTCGAAGGACGCCAATAAGAACCCCTGCAAACTATCAGAAAAAGTGCATTTTAAGGTAATTGTAGAAGAATCATTGTGGTCAAGTAAAACACGATTGTGTAGATGTTTATTGATTTGATTAAACATTTATAATTTCTTATAAATATAACATTTTTCGGTTTATCTCATCACATTTAACATAATTTTTTGCATTAATAAAAGAATGATGTTGAGTTTTAAGTAGCAAGTTACATATTGCAGCGTCTATCAGCCAGTTTGTTTATTTTCGATGGAGACAGCGTGCCTGGAAAAATATTTGAAAAACGATCACTTTATTCTATTTGGAAAGTGGAAAATTGTTCACCATATACCTTTCACAATTTTAAGCGTAATATCTATGTTTTCAGAACTTTATTTTCGTTTTTATTTAAATAAAATATAACAAGCTGGTTGCGCTTGGCGTTTCACAAAAAATAAAATGGCTCTTCTAACAGTAGTGATGGCAAAATACTTTCATGTACATTTTGTGCTTTTTGATATGCTTCCCCCATCACAATTCGCTATGGTTGTGGTGACATTTACGAGTCTGTGGTAGCGATGAGGATGAAATGGAACTTTGAAATGCTGGCAGGGTTGCCATCACTATTGTTACAAAAGCCATTTTATATTTTGTGAAACGCCAAGCGCAACTAGCTAAGTATAATTTATTTAAATAAAACCGAAAATGAAGTGCTGAAAACATAGTTATTACGCTTAAAATTGTGAAAAATATATTGGTGAACAATTTCCGAATTTCCAAATGGAGTGAAGTGATAGTTTTTAGATATTTTTTCAGACACGCTGCTTCCATCGAAAATAAACAAACTGGCGGATAGACGCTGCAACATGTAACTTGCTAATTGTAGCTCAACATCATTCTTGTATTCCCTGCCAACATTTTTTGAATTTGGGGGCGCTTCTGAGAATCCCCACTACGTCGAAAACAATCATATACGACAACAAAAACTCTTCGGAAAAGCGCCGTCACTATTGAGAAGTTGTACCACGCCAAGTTATTACGAAAAAGTTTCTCATCAGTGCAATTATTAGGTGCCTATTTATATCAATTTCGAAGGACGCCAATAAGAACCCCTGCAAACTATCAGAAAAAGTGCATTTTAAGGTAATTGTAGAAGAATCATTGTGGTCAAGTAAAATACGATTGTGTAGATGTTTATTGATTTGATTAAACATATATAATTTCTTATAAATATAACATTTTTCGGTTTATCTCATCACATTTAACATAATTTTTTGCATTAATAAAAGAATGATGTTGAGTTTTAAGTAGCAAGTTACATATTGCAGCGTCTATCAGCCAGTTTGTTTATTTTCGATGGAGACAGCGTGCCTGGAAAAATATTTGAAAAACGATCACTTTATTCTATTTGGAAAGTGGAAAATTGTTCACCATATACCTTTCACAATTTTAAGCGTAATATCTATGTTTTCAGAACTTTATTTTCGTTTTTATTTAAATAAAATATAACAAGCTGGTTGCGCTTGGCGTTTCACAAAAAATAAAATGGCTCTTCTAACAGTAGTGATGGCAAAATACTTTCATGTACATTTTGTACTTTTTGATATGCTTCCCCCATCACAATTCGCTATGGTTGTGGTGACATTTACGAGTCTGTGGTAGCGATGAGGATGAAATGGAACTTTGAAATGCTGGCACCCAATAAACACAAACGTTTGAAAAATACTAAAATGCAATAATTTTTCAAACATTTTTTCAAAGGATTAGGGTAATATTCAAGTTGAGAAATTGTTGAGAAAATCGCGTTCTCAACAAAAAACAGACATTACCCTCAACAGTAAAATTCAACACAATAGCAATAATCTCTCAATTGTAATCCTCAAATTGAAATGCATTGCTACTCAATAATTTCTCAAACAGTTTTCAATGTGAGACAAATTAAAAATTAATATTGCTGCGAATATTTTCTAACCACAATTTGCATGAAAGTCAATCCCAGTTCTTACTGAAAGTCAACACTAAATTTCTAGTGATTTTGTACATTTTATTAATTTTTTTCGTTAAAAATATAATAATATTAAAAATAACATTAACAATATATAAAAATAATAATATGTTATAATACCAATCAAAACATAATTATCTTATTTAAGGTATTAATAACTAAAACTATCAATACAACTTTAAATAACTTAAACATTTTTCATGTATAATTTCCCCCATAATGTTGGTGTCACATAAATGTTAATTAATTAATTATTAATTAATATGCTGACAATTTCAAATAATTACTATCGAGGAACTTGATGGCCTGCGTGTTAGAATAGATTCCATCAAGAGGAATTCACAAAATATCAAACTGATGACGGAATGTAAATTGATGTAATGCACATTTTCATACAGAAATTCTTGATTTAGGAACTGTTGCACTTTGTTTTGTTGTTGTTGTTGTAACAGTTTATTGTGATCTCATCCATTTCATGTTATACGCTTGGTACATCAGCTTGTTGGCAGATCAAGGAACTCTGCGACTAAGGTGGGGTGTGTCCAGAGTGATCTGGTGGTAAGTCGGGTTGGTTTGGCTGGGCAAGAGAAAAGATGACGCGTGTCGTGTGGCCCTTGGTTGCAAACTGGACAAACGTCAGCTACGCTGCTATCAATCACCGATAAGTTGGAATTGAGGCGGCTGCACTTGCCTGATCTTAATTGGGCCAAAACTACCCTAGTCTGCCGTGGGAGGTCTCTTTCCTCCGGTGCTATGGGCGGTGGTCGGACTCCAAGAACAGGATTAACCTTGTAGCTTCTCACCGCTTCAGCTACAGTATCCTCATGAATCCTGTTCAAACCTGCCTGGTACGCTGCTTGATCTAGAGGCTCTCTTTTATAGCGCTGGATCTCGCGTTCTAGATTATGTATATCAACCCTTACGTTCCTGGGTGGTGGTTGTGTATCCATAAGATGGTGGTTTGGATGATTACTTTGTTTTAATTGGTTGCACTTTGCAAGTTTTCTGGAATCTTTTCTTTGTTGTTTCCTTCATCATTTTTTCACCGGTCAACATCTTCCAAGAATATAACATCCAATGATTTTAGTTTTCTGCAAAACAATCGAGTTTTGTGATTTCCATTACGTTTTCATTTCACTTTTTATTTTGACTTACCAATTATAATTACCGTTTTGGATTAATTTCAGTTTTATGTCAATAAAAATAACTGACCACGTACTTCGTGGCACAAAATGTATTGAAAACCACAAAATTCCTCAAGAACGTTGGTGTCACAAAATTGTTGTAAAACTCATTAAAATTCGGGAAATTAGCAAGGAACTTGATGACTAGAGAGTTAGAATAAATTTTCAGCAATTTCAATTCACAAAATATCAAATTAAACCGATGATGCGATGTAAATTAAACTATAGGCGTGATGCGAATTATCACCCAGTAGTTGATATGGAAAAGCATAAATACCAAGTTTAATTCATTGTACTTTGATTTATGGAAACTTTCTCTTTTCGATAAGCCACTACCATTGTTCATCGGCCAGCCTCTTAATGTGTCCAAGAATCAGCATCGAAATATTTTAGTCTTCTGCAAAGAGATTTGAGTTTAGTGACTTCCTTAAAGCTTTCATTTCGTGTTTTAGTTTTACTTACCAATTATTATAAGCAATTTCAATAGATTATTAAAAAATTTCCACATTTTTGTATTTCTTCCACGAACTTTGTTGTCCAAAGTAGTATTGAAAACCATGTGTTTTTTTCGTTGCATTTCAGGGTAGTGTTTTGTCAACGTTTTCTCCGATTATCTTCAACACATTTTCAAAGTTTTCGTCAACATTTTGCCAAATTGGTTGTAATTCGCAAACAACTTGAAGATGTATTGAAGATGAGCTTTTTCAAGTCAACCCAATAAACACAGAATGAGCGTTTTTCAAATGGAACAACTTTTCAGTTTGAGGGTAAATATAATTTTCAACATAAATTCAACTTGACTTGAAATAGCTCATCTGCAATACATCTTCAAATTGTTTGCGAATTACTTCCAATTTGCCAAAATGTTGACGAAATCTTTGAAAAGGTGTTGAAGATGATATGAGAAAACTTTGACAAAACACTACCCTAAAATGCAACGAAAAAACCATGTGGTTTTCAATACTTATTTGTGCAACGAAGTTCGTGGTCAATTGCAAGAAATATAAAAAAAAATGGAAAATTTTAGACAAATAACCAAATAGTATATAAAAATAGGTAAGTGAAAATAAAAAATTAAATAAAACTTTAAGGAAGTCACTAAATGTATATCTCTTTGCAGAAAACTAAAATTATGGATTCTACGTTCTTGAAAATATTAAAAAGCTGAACAATGAAAAAAAGGTGGACAATTAACTGGAACTGCTTCAAATAGTTTATAATAAGTGGTACGTCAATACGAAAAATTAAATCAACACTTTAAAGAAGTCACTAAATTTAAATCTCTTTGCAGAAAACTAAAATCTTTGGATGCTACATTCTTGCAAACAATAAGAAGCTGACCAATGAAAATTGAGTGGCTTATCGACAAGAAAAAGTTTCCAGAAACATTACAAGTGCAACCAATTAAAATTGTTAAAAACAACAAATTGTTGAAATCAACAACTTCTGGATGAAAATGTGCATCACATCGTCAGTTTAATTCATATGCTATTATCAGTTTAAAATGGATAGTTTGTGAATTCCTTCTGCTGAAAATCAATTCTCACACGCGGTCCAGTACGTTCCTAATTTCAAATTGCTCGCATGTTAATAAAAGGAAGGAACCAAAAGGAAGGAAATCGAATTATCAACGCAAAAGTGTTTACTAATAATGTTTAAGATATTTAAAGTTTTGTTGTTTTTTTTTGTTCTTATTTGTTGACGAAAAAACCACATGGTTTTCAATACTACTTTGGACAACAAAGTTCGTAGAAGAAATAAAAAAATGTGGAAATTTTTTAATAATCAATTGAAATTGCTTATAATAATTGGTAAGTAAAATTAAAACACGAAATGAAAACTTTAAGGAAGTCACTAAAATCAATTCTCTTTCAGACAACTAAAATATTTGGATGCTGATTCTTGGACACATTAAGAGACTGGCCGATGAAAAATGATAGTGGCTTATCGAGAAGAGAAAGTTTCCATAAATCAAAGTGCAACCAAAAAAACTTGGTATTTATTCTTTTCCATATCAACAACTACTGGATGATAATTCGCATCACATCGATAGTTTAATTTACATCGCATCATCGGTTTAATTTGTTATTTTGTGAATTGAAATTGCTGGAAATTTATTCCAATTATCTAGTCATCAAGTTCCTGAAAATTGCCAGTATTTTAATAACAACAATTTTGTAAAACCAACGTTCTTGAGGAAAACACGAAGTACGTGGTCAGTTGGAAGAAATACAAATTGGTAAGTCAAAATAAAAAGTGAAATGAAAACATAATGGAAATCACAAAACTCGATTGTTTTGCAGAAAACTAAAATCATTGGATGGTATATTCTTGGAAGATGTTGGCCGATGAAGGGAACAACAAAGAAAAGTTTTCAGAAAACTTACAAGGTGCAACCAATTAAAACAAAGTGCAACAATTCCTATATCAAGGACTTCTGGATGAATATGTGCATTACATCCCGTCATCAGATTGATATTTTGTGATTTCCTCTTGCTGGAATCTATTCTAACACACAAGCCAGCAAGTTCCTCGATAGTAATTATTTCAAATTGCCAGGATATTAATTAATAGTTATTTGACACCAACATTATGGAGGAAATGGAATTATACATGTAAAAATGTTTAAGATATTTAAAGTTGTATTCATAGTTTTATTTATTAATACGTTTAATAAGATAATTACATTTTGATTGGTATTATATTATTATTTTTATATATTATTAATGTTATTTTTAAGATTATTATATTTGTTAACGAAAAAAATAATAAAATTTACAAAATCTCTAGAAATTTAGTATTCACTTTCAGTTAGAACTAGGATTGACTTTCATACAAATTGTGGTTTGAAAGTATTCGCAACAATGCTAATTTTTTATTTTTATCACATTGAAAACTGTTTGAGAAATTATTGAGTAGCGATGCATTTCAATTTGAGGATTACAATTGAGAAATTATTGCTATTGTGTTGAATTTTACTGTTGAGGGTAATGTCTGTTTTTTGTTGAGAACGCGATTTTCTCAACAATTTCTCAACTTGAATATTACCCTAATCCTTTGAAAAAATGTTTGAAAAATTATTGAATTTTAGTATTTTTCAAACGTTTGTGTTTATTGGGAAGTTGAATTTATGTTGAAAATTATATTTACCCTCAAACTGAAGAGGTGTTGCATTTGAAAAACGCCCAATAAACATAGGATGAGCGTTTTTCAAATGCAACAACTTTTCAGTTTGAGGGTAAATATAATTTTTAACATAAATTCAACTTGACTTGAAATAGCTCATCTTCAATACATCTTCAAATTGTTTGCGTATTACTTCCAATTTGCCAAAATGTTGACAAAATCTTTGAAAAGGTGTTGAAGATAATATGAGAAAACTTTGACAAAACACTTCCCTAAAATGCAACGAAAAAACCATGTGGTTTTCAATACTTATTTGTGCAACGAAGTTCGTGGTCAATTGCAAGAAATTAAAAAAAATGGAAAATTTTAGACAAATAACCAAATAGTTTATAAAAATAGGTAAGTGAAAATAAGAAATGAAATAAAACTTTAAGGAAGTCACTAAATGTATATCTCTTTGCAGAAAACTAAAATTATGGATTCTACGTTCTTGAAAACATTAAAAAGCTGGCCGATGAAAAATGGTGGACAATTAACTGGAACTGCTTCAAATAGTTTATAATAATTGGTACGTCAATATAAAAAATTAAATCAACACTTTAGAGAAGTCACTAAATTTAAATCTCTTTGCAGAAAACTAAAATCTTTGGATGCTACATTCTTGCAAACATTAAGAAGCTGACCAATGAAAAATGAGTGGCTTATCGACAAGAAAAAGTTTCCAGAAACATTACAAGTGCAACCAATTAAAATTGTTAAAAACAAAAAATTGTTGAAATCAACAACTTCTGGATGAAAATGTGCATCACATCGTCAGTTTAATTCATATGTTATTATCAGTTTAAAATGGATATTTTGTGAATTCCTTCTGCTGGAAATCAATTTTAACACGCGGTCCAGTACGTTCCTAATTTCAAATTGCCCCCATGTTAATAAATTTTAATGCTGTTTTATGACATCAAAAAGAAGCAAATCGAATTATCAATGAAAAAGTGTTACTAATAATGTTTAAGATATTTAAAGTTTTGTTGTTTTTTTTTTCTTATTTGTTGATATGTTTAATAAGATTATTCCCTGCCAACATTTTTTGAATTTGGGGACTCTTTTGAGAATCCCCACTACGTCGAAAACAATCATATACGACATCAAAAACTCGTCGGAAAAGCGCCGTCACTATTGAGAAGTTGTACCACGCCAAGTTACTACAAAAATGTTTCGCATGAGTGCAATTATTAGGTGCCTTTATAGATCAATTTAGAACGACGCCAATAAGGGACCCTCCAAACAATCAGAAAAAGTGCATTTTAAGATAGTTGTAAAAGAATCATTGTGGTCGAGTAAAACACGTTTGTTTAGATATTTATTAATTTGATTAAACATTTACAAATTCTTAAAAATATAACATTTATACCACTATCACATTACATTTAACATAATTTTTGGCATTAATGATGATGTTGAGTTACAAGTAGCGAGTTACATGTTGCTGCGTCTATCAACCAGTGTTTTTATTCCATGGAGGCAGCGTGTCTGTAAAATATCTGAAAAACAATCACTTTATTCCATTTGGAAAATCACCAAATTGTTCACCAATATACCTTTCACAATTTTAAGCGTATAATCTATGTTTTCAGAACTTTATTTTCGTTTTTATTAAAATATAACAAGCTGGTTGCGCTTGGCGTTTCACAAAAAAAAAATGGCTTTTTTAACAGTAGGGATGGCAAATTACTTGCATGTACTTTTTGATGTACCTTTTCATGATGGTTGAAGTGACATTTACGAGTCTGTGGTAACGATGAGGTTGAAATGGAACTTTGAAATGCTGGCAGGGTTATTTATCAATTGGTATTGTAGTGTATTATGCAGTGTAGTGTATTATTATATATTTTATTTTGATGAAAATGAATAAATTATACAAAATTCATAGAATTTTGGCTTTGACTTTCAATTTGAAGTGGGGATATCATTCATACAAATTTAGGTTGAAAAGTATTTGCAACGATGTTAATTTTGAATTTGACTCGTATCGAAAATTGTTTGACAAATTATTGAGTAGCGATGCATTTCAATTTGAGGATAACACTTGAGATATTATTGCTAATGTGTTGAATTTCACTGTTGAGGGTAATGTCTGTTTTTTGTTGAGAACGCGATTTTCTCAACAATTCTCAACTTGAATATTACCCTAATCCTTTGAAAAAATGTTTGAAAAATTGTTGAAATTTAGCATTTTTCAAACGTTTGTGTTTATTGGGCGCTCATCCTGTGTTTATTGGGCAGGGTTGGAAAGTCAAAAAGTTTTCACCAATATACCTTTTACAATTTTTAGCGAAATAACTGTGTTTTCAGCACTTCATTATCGATTTTATTTAAATAAATTATAGGAAGGAATCATATATGACAGTTTTCGACGTGGTGAGGATTCTCAGAATTGCCTTTAAATTTAAAAAATGTTGTCAGGGTTGTAATAGATGTCTGTTAATAAAATGAGGTCTATATGTAATGAAGCCTCCAACATTTGTTGCATAGATTGTTATTATTATTATTATTTTTGTTTGGTTTCCACGTTAAACAAAAGTGGGTTTGGTCGAATCACGAGTATTGAATAGATTAAGAGCCACTTTATTATATCCGAAACGAACGCTTTCATTCGACTGAAATGACAAAAACAGGGTATCCTAGTCGAACGAAAGCATTCGTTTCAGATATGAAAAATTGTCTGTAAGATCATTTTATTTTGATAGTAGTACAACTCTTGGGGAACTGCGATTTAAATGAAACCTATTAAAATTTATACGATATAATTTGCCCATAATCAAATGGGAGTGTGAACGAATTAATAAGCTAATATGGGCGAAATTTGAATAGGTGATATATTCTGAATAGAAATTCAACGAACTATTTCATAGCTCATAAGCATTGTATATTGGCCTACAAGAAAATATACCTAATATAATTTTCTTAAATATGGCAACACTATTGTAGTATTTAGTTTGCATAGAGAAATAAAAATTGCTAAAATACATAATAAAAATGCACTTGGCAATAGTGTTGAAACTGACAGCCGCAGGCATTGTTTACATTTTCCTTGCGACCTGCATAAATTCATTGAATATATAAAAATTGTATATTGAAGTAAATATTTTCAAATGAAATAATGGCAAATCGTACAGTGAAAGAGGCCAAAAATATACATGGAACCAATCCGCAATATCTCATAGAAAAGATTATACGTTCCCGCATTTACGACTCCAAATACTGGAAGGAACAATGCTTTGCCTTAACCGCTGAGTTGTTGGTGGACAAAGCCATGGAACTGCGATATATTGGAGGCGTATTTGGTGGTAACATTAAGCCAACACAATTTTTATGTCTTACTTTGAAAATGCTACAGATACAACCGGAGAAAGACATTGTGGTGGAGTTCATCAAGAATGAAGAGTTTAAGTATGTGCGAGCATTGGGTGCTTTCTATTTACGTTTGACTGGTAGTTCTTTGGATTGCTACAAGTATTTGGAGCCATTGTATATAGACAATCGTAAGCTAAGACGTCAAAATCGCTTGGGCCATTTTGAAATTGTCTACATGGATGAATTTATCGATGAATTGCTACGTAGTGATCGCGTGTGCGATATCATAATGCCAAGACTACAAAAACGTGCAGTTTTGGAAGAAAATAATGAGCTAGAGCCGAAAGTTTCAGCATTGGATGAAGATCTCGATGAAGATGTTGTTAGTGATGAAGAAGCACCACCACAAGCTGACAAAGATGCCAAACAATCGGCGAGGGCACGAAAAGAACGTTCAAAATCATTATCCTCTTCGCCAGAACGAAGAGATGGTCCCGGTCAAAGTAATCGACCACGTGACTACTATGAGGGATTGGCCGAATATCAACGTGAACGAGATCGTGATCGAAGAGATCGTAGGGATAAGGATAGAAGAAGAGACGATAGGGATAGAAGGGGTGGAGAATCTGGTGGCCGTTATGATGATCGCGATTACGAACGTGAGCGTGAGAAAGATCGTCGACGATATGAATACCGTGATGACAGAAGACCAACTGGAGGAGGCCATGAAAGAGATCGCCGAGATCGTAGGTATTAAGGAAATTTAATTGGAGGTTTTATGTCAAATTTTGTATGTATAATGAATAAATTTTAAGCTGTAACGTTACAGAGAAAATAAAATAACTTCATCTGTTTTATTTATTTATTTAATCAACCAACGCCCTTCTGAACAACATTTTGATAGAATTCAATCAATAGAGCTCTAGTATTCCAAATAAAAACTTAACCTTATTATTAAAACAAAACTAAAAAACTTAAAATTAAGTAATTGAGCAATTTTTAAGGTAGCGAATACCGGAGAAACTCTAGCTGTACCACTCAAATTTTTGTTTGTTTTTTGGGTCGATAGAGAATTAAATTTTATGTCGAAATAGCAAGTAACCGGTTTGCGGTCGTAACCGGTTATTCGAGCCTAAAGTATAAGTAAATAATCGTTAATAAAAAAAAATCGCGCGATTTTTTTGAAAATTTTTTTAAATTTTCTTTGTAAACCGGATATGAATATAAACCGGTTAATATCTACGGTTTTAGTGGTGATATCCGCCTAAATTTAACTATGAAGGATAGGTATAAATGTTAGCTACAAAATAGAATGAGTTAATTAGCACCTTTATATCGAGTAGTTCTTGAGTTTTGAGATGTTTTGTAAAAAAAACCGGTTCCAAAAAACACGTTTTCATCTGTATATCCGGAACGGATATATCGAATAGATCGATTTATGCATAATTTGAAAGGGGTTATCATTAGCTTGCTAGAGATGTATATTTCAAAGTAATCGGTTTATCAGAACCGAGTTTATTAACGATTATTTACTTAAACTTTAGAACCGAATAACCGGTTACCAGGTTACAGCCGCCAGGAATAAAAAATTGTTGTAATCTACTCTTAGAGTTTTACCATCTATGAAGTTTTGGAAGAAATCTGAGAGGTATAGCTAAACTAGAGTTTAGCCGAATTCGCAATATTTTCGTAACATTAAACGTGTAACCAATTATACTTATATCAATTACCTATTTCAAGGCAGTGTGTATATCCTATTAATAAGTGTTGGCAATGCAACTCTGGACCAGCTGGTGTAGTAATCAGCTGGCAATTCTCATTCTCAATATCGGCTGTCAAATATTCACAACAAACCGACAAAGGTCACCTTGGAATGTCAAAATCTCTTGAGAGTGTCACCTTCTCAGTTATAAGCTAAACACATATTTCCGCTGTTCGGAAACGGTGGAAATTATTTTCTCGGGAGCTAATCAATTTAAGTAAAAGTAGGCAAGTCCATTAAAGTCCTTCTCACAATTCGTGTCTGAGTACTCAAATCTTTAAAATTACTTTTGGGATTTTAGTGGTATTAGAAAAAAATCCACAATTTTTCAACGGTAGTTTTTCTTGAGTATACATAAAGTGCGTGAGTGTGTGTGTGCGTGAAGAAGAAAAAACCGTTGTTACAAAACTAATTTTAAATTTTGTTAAATATCATTTTAAATCAATAGAAAAAACAGCAAAAATGTCTTCGACAAAAATCAACCAACGTTTTATTGAACGTGGAGCCCATAAGGGAAAAGGGTTGGCCGTGTTCACCAGTGGAGGCGACTCACAGGGCATGAATGCTGCTGTCCGTGCTTGTGTTCGTATGGCCATCTATTTAGGATGCAAGGTATGTACATATAAGTCATCTTGAACTTTCTTGTCGCGCGTAACCCTCAATTTATTGAGCTATAATTTTTTATTAGATTTTTTCAAGGCTAATTATGAATGAACTCTCCAATTAATTTTTCTTAGTTGACATTCAATTCTATTTTGGGATGGGATTTCTCTTTTTTTATTTTTCCTTTCGAAAGAATATATTTGGTGTGTGCCAAAATCTTTGAGAAATAAAAAACAGCAGATGTCTAGTGTGTAATTACATGAACTTTTATTGGTGACGTGCATCCCCCCTCAACCATTTTGCAGGGTCCCGCACTGTGTGTGTACATTTAAAAGAGAACCCATTGTATTACACATTCTTTGTTTTGTTTACACAATTCTTCAACGAATTGCATTTCATATCTTCCTTCTTATCGTTTAATGACAGCAATGCAACCGGTGAAAGTATTTGCTTGTTTCACTGCGGACAGATCAGCGAACCGCTACCTTTGACAGAGTATTTATTGTTTATATGGGGAGGTGAAAACACAAGTGCATATTGTATTTTGCACCTACCACACATTTAGATGTTATGAATTTGGTGATCTTGACATGAGTACTAAGTTCATAAAATTAAATCAAATTAAAGCTACAAGCTTTATCAAGTTGACTGATATACTCAAATTTTATGACTAATAAAAAGGTCATTCCTTGTTATATTTGATATCATGTAATCTTTGAATCGATACGAAAACAAAATCGGTTTATTCAGCATAGAATTAATTTCCACCAAAGTTGAATAAGATCTATTAATAAGTGGGTTGCGTGTGGTCATATTTATTTATAGGTAATATTTGACCTATATCTCAATTTGAACAAATTTTTTTTTTCAAATCCAATAGCGTGCACTTTTGCATCAGAGTGTTACATCAGTACCCATTTTTCTGGAAGAACGGATAAGAAATGTAAATTCTACCTTAAAAACAACTAATGGGCTATATGAAATCCAGGTCTATGGACTGAATAGTATATGTTAGCCTATCATAACCCGTAACTATACTTAATCTAATCCATTTCCATCTACAATAATGTAAGGCTATAAAAAGGACACTCACGCAAAAAGCGCTGTATTGTTACTACTTACAATCTTCCCTATCATACCACGATCCATTAATAATAAATAAACGAACAAACAAGAGATATTGAACTCATTAGGAGCTATATTTGCTTGGTTATTCTATTGGACATTCGCCATCATAACAACTCCGACCACCTAGTGGTTTTGGTTATAAACATAATTCGATGATTTCTTTACCCTTCAATTACTCGATTATGTCCTTGGCACACTCATTATGGATAAATGATATTTTCAAATTTAACACAAGATACAATTTTAGCATAACTTTTCAGCATGTAAACTATCGGTCATACGGAATCAGACACAAAAATAAGAAGGTGATCCGAAAATTAATTTAGCCTTCCGAGTAAAAATTGAGGGATCTAATTTGATACAACTAGATATGAATAGAACCGAAAAATGGTAAGATCTAATCATATTGAATTACTATGGAATTAGATCTGATCTGATCTCAATATTGGCCTAGATCTAATGTCTTATATATAATTATATCTATCCCTATGGATCTGATGTTAGAACTCGTCATATGTGGAATTATATATAATTATATTTAATTCTGTCTCATCATATGTGGGCAAATCTGCTTCGATCTAAAGTGGCCAATATTGAGATTAATCAAATCTAATTAGATCCACAAATTTTTACACGGGCTATAAAAAGTAACATTTTGGAAAGTGTATTTTTATACCCTAAACCACATAGTGGTCGGGGTATAATAAGTTTGATCGGCCAAAAAATGTGCCTACCAGAAATATTGATTTTAGACCCCATAAAATATATACCGATCGACTCAGAATCACCTCCTGAGTCGATCTAGCGCTTGGTGTCTGTCCGTCCGTCTGTCCATGTATCTGTTGTTGTTCACAGGATTCCGGTCGCAATTATTAACCGATTTGGATGAAATTTGGAACAGGGTGTTTTTTGGGCACAAGGATGAACGCTATTGAATTTGGAAGAAATCGGATCAAATTTAGATATAGCTCCCATATATATGTATCGCCCGATTTCGACAAATGGAGTCACGTTGCGCTTTTTTACAAACCGATCGTCATCAAATTTTGCACATAGTAAACTTTTTGGCTCAACTGCAGTTTATGGGCCCCTCACCGAATTGTTTAAAATTAATATATGTTGTGTCATTCGGTGAGCTGATTCCAACAAAGTGACCCATACCCGGGGGAAGTACCCGGGTCTTGAGATATAGCCCTTCAAAGGGTCAATAAAAACTTGATATATCTCTTTTGTTTTTTGTCCAATCTAGACAAACTTGGTATCATATGAAAGCTTATTCAATGCACTTTTATACGCAAAAAATATTTTTCTAATATGTAATTTAGTTTGGGAAATATAAATAAAAAAATAAAATTTTTACCCTATTTTTTGTTATTTTCGTTATATCTCAAAAAGTCTTCGATTATACCCTAACATGTTTTACACATAGATTGACAGCCTATATTCTGGCCTTTCGATTGATGTACAACATGTCTTTATAAGTCCACTTTTAGCAAAGTTATGGAGTTTTTATTCTGAGAAGAAAAAGAAAAATGTATTATTACTGAAATATTTCTCCCCTTATGTTTGCGTTAGCCAACTTTGGACTCTGTCCATAGGAGAAAGTCTTAAAGCCCGGCCGAAGGCCGGCTACATTTCCCCCCTTGGGCAAGCGTTAGCCCACTTTGGACTCTGTCCATAGGAGAAAGTCTTAAACCCCGGCCGAAGGCCGGCTACTTTCCCCCCTTGGGCAAGCGTTAGCCCACTTTGGACTCTGTCCATAGGAGAAAGTCTTAAACCCCGGCCGAAGGCCGGCTACTTTCCCCCCTTGGGTCTGCGTTAGCCCACTTTGGACTCTGTCCATAGGAGAAAGTCTTAAACCCCGGCCGAAGGCCGGCTACTTTCCCCCCTTGGGTCTGCGTTAGCCCACTTTGGACTCTGTCCATAGGAGAAAGTCTTAAACCCCGGCCGAAGGCCGGCTACTCTCCTCCTTTGGGTTAATACTTATAACATACAAAAATTATTTCAGTAATAAAACTTCTTCTACTCAGAATAAAAATTTCATAACTTTACTAAAAGTGGACCTATAAATACATGTTGTACATCAATCAAAACGCCAGAATATAGGCTTTCAATCTATATATAAATAATGTTAGGGTATAATCGAAGCGTTTTTGAGATATAAGGAAAAAAACAAAAAATTTGGGTAAAAATTTTCTTTTTTTATTTTTATCTCCCAAACTAAATTAAATTAAAAAAAAAAAAATATATATATATATATATATATATATATATATATATATATATATATATATATATATATATATATATATATATATATATATATATATATATATATATATATATATATATATATATATATATATATATATATATATATATATATATATATATATATATATATATATATATATATATATATATATATATATATATATATATATATATATATATATACCAAATATATATATATACCAAATATATATATATACCAAATTTGTCACGCTTGGGCAAAAAACAAAAGAGATATATCAAGTTTTTATTGACCCTTTGGAGGGCTATATCTCAAGACCCGGGTACTTCCCCCGGGTATGGGTCACTTTGTTGGAATCAGCTAATCGAATGACACAACATATATTAATTTTAAGCAATTCGGTGAGGGGCCCATAAACTGCAGTTGCTCCAACTTTTTCATCACCCTTTAAGTCTGCAAAATTTCATCGAAATCGGTTCAGATTTATATATAGCTCCCATATATATGTATCGCCCGATTTTCCCAAATTTGGCCATAAAAACCTTATTTATTACGCGATCTTACTCAAACTTGGCTTACTCTAATATTTTATGGTACTGACAATATGTGCCAAAAATAATCGAAATTGGTTCAGATTTAGATATAGCTCCCATATATATGTATCGCCCGATTTTGCCAAATTTGGCCGTAAAACCCTTATTTATCAGCCGATCTTACTCAAAGTTGGCTAAATATAATCTTCTATACCTCTAACTGTATGTGCGCAATTTCATCGAAATCGGTTCAGATTTAGATATAGCTCCCATATATATGTAACGCCCGATTTGGTCAAATTTGGCCGTAAAACTTGTATTTATCAACCGATCGTACTCAAAGTTGGCTAAATGTAATCTTCTATAGTAATCTTCTATAGTATGTGCAAAATTTCATCGAAATCGGTTCAAATTTAGATATAGCTCCCATATATATGTATCGCCAAATTTTGAAAATTTTGCCCCTAATAACCGTATATTTGACAATAGGCGCCTCATTTATTAACTGATCGTACTCAAATTTTACGCAAAGTGACCTTTTGTGGTATCAATCATACCTGCAAAATATTATGAAAATTGGTTCAGATTTAGATATAGGTCCCATATATATGCATTGCTCGATTTTGTCATATTTGGCCATAATACTCTTATTTATTAACCTATGATATTCAAATTTCAAATTTTGATGTACTAGCTGATCGTATTTAGACTTACATGTAGCCCTTAACTAAATCTATTGCCCTATTTGGAGAAATTTGGATTTATTACCCACAACTAATTGACCGATTTCCTCTTTTTTTAATAATGGACTCAATATTAGTGACATACTAACTCTTTTGGTCCTAATATTAGACATTTCTGATCAGATTGTGACAAGCCACCCATAAACATGTACCCGTACCCTCCTTTATGTTCACCAAAACCTATACTAATGATACCCCACAAATGCTTATGTTTACTAATTCAGCAGGGGTGGTTTAGGGTATGATATAGTCGGCCCCGCCCGACTTTCAACTTTATTCTTTGAACTCTATATACACAGAAACTATTTTTGGGAAAATTTTTCCAATTAAAGTCTTAATTGATTTTTGAAAAATATTAGTTGAAGACATTTCAGTTAAAAAATTAATTGGGTCAATTAATTTCGTGGTTGAATCAGAAAAAAAATTATGTGTATATGCACTGGAACCACCGTCGTAGTTTTTTAGTAATATTGATAGGCATTTTATAGTAATATCGGTAGCCATTTTGTTTCATATATTTGCTCATTTTTTCATTTTTGTCAAAATTTTATTAAAATTAAATTCAAAATATGTTGAAAAGTCAATTTACCTTGTAAAAAAATAGAAAATTTTCCAGAAAATAAAGTTGATTTTTTTATAAATATTGCAAATTCAAAAACTCACAATTTTAAAAAAGGAGGATCATTTTACGTTTTGATACTGATTACAATTCTTAATTTTAATCAGGAATAATGGCATATTTTGGAAGGTAGTTTCAAGCCATCAGGTAATTAAATTTTTTTTTCATTTGAGCAGAACTTTGATTGTCGATATTTGCTGAATAGCATAGGCGTAGCTAAAGGGGTTTTATGGGTTTGTCATCTCCCCCTACCAAATACTATGCAGTATTTCTTCAAACTATTATTATATATCATTAAATTAAATATTCAGGTTTCTTCCCATCTACAAGAATTTATTTTTTCTATTTTTGAGGCATCTTCAAAATGGGCATACATTGTAGCTTTTACCCTTTACGACAATTGCGACAAATAATAATAAAAATTCAAAATAAAATTATTTTATACCAAAGATTTTGAAATATTCAATTTGTTTTAAATTTATGACAGAATAGTATCGAAATAAATGGTCCTCATAATTGATGGTAAGCATCAAAGATTATAAATTGTAGGAAGATAGGAAATTAGCTACTGGGGAGATCGAACCATTTACCAGTTTAGTTTAATACTCGAACCAAACGCGCAAATAAAAAGAAATTAAGTGCACGAAATAAATTTCCATAAAGGGGAAAATTTAATTTTTTGTTGTTGTTGCCTAAAATTTAACATTGTTTCATTAAGAAAATTAAATTTTTCATTTAAAAAATAAAAACGAAAAACAACTAAAAGATTACAAACATGTATTAAACTAATGTGGTAAATTCAACATTTGGTATGACGCAAGCCAATTTCCTATCTTCCTCAAATCTATAATCTTTGGTAAGCATTACTTCAAATATTATTCAAGTATATGCCTTGTTTTGAATATTGGAATATTTAAATTATTTCTAATTACAATCCCCGCTTTCAAAATTTTTCGTGCAGTATTTTCTATTTACTTATTAACTGCACTTATGAATGCAATGTAAACCCCTGTATGAGAGCATACTATATTTATGCGACCGTCAACTAAACAAACAAACATCTTCAGTTTCAAGTGATTTCGTTTTTTAAAGGTAATATCAAATGCATCATCATCGTATTTTTAAATATTTTCTTATTGCTATTGGAAAAAGTTGATATTCAGCTTTTTTCAAAATTTTAAAAATGTCGATAATATGTTTCCAAGATTTGTTCAGGCCGTATAGTCATGGATTTTTTTTTAATTTTAAAAAACTGCACTTTACAAGAAGTTAATTAATTAATACAAATAATTGAATGTCTACCATTTTTCCTCTACAATCTTTGCTGCATATTTTCTTGTCATTTTAATTTATGAGAGCATATAATGAGGCCCTCGACTGCGTAAACAAATAAACATCGTTAGTTTCAAGCGTTCAGGTTTTTTTTTTTAATTTAAGCTTACATCAACTGCATTATCGTATGTTTTAGATATATTTCCATGACTTCTGTAAGGTCATAGTGGTCAAACACATTTCAAAGAAAGTCTTCTTTTACTGTATGCACTTTCAAATCAATTTTATTATAAAGTGGACGTGAGCCACATACGGCGATTAAATGAAACGATGCTAATCTATTCCACCATTAGCTATGTTATCGTTGATTATTGTTATTTTTCAATTACAAAAGTTGTATTTTATAATGGTGTGGCTAAATTTTGTCGACAGGTCAACAACAAATATTAGCTAGTTGTTGTTGGGTATATTTGAAAATTAAAAAAAAAGAAACGCCCTTATAGATATTGTAACATGAAGGTCATGTTTGAGGTATTCGAATATTTTTCACGACCACATATATGTATGTAATTTATCTCGAATAAAATTTTACATATTGAGACATTTCTGTTAATTAAGAGGACATTGGCATATTACCCACTATTTTTAGTCAATATACAGTTTTACATATTGAAAATTTCTTAGACAATGTTAAGAGGCCAGTGACTTGTGCGATGTAATATAGCTGTCTATAAAAAATTTGAAGGTGCTCACACAACAATTTTGATGATTAATAAGGTCGGCATGATAAATATGCACAATACGATTGTAATTCTTGAGTCAAATATTAAGATGAGTGGAAAATTTAAATATTTTTCAAAATTATACCAATAGACCATTCACATTAAGCTTGAAATCTACTAAAAGTGGATTTGAAATCCCTTTTTATAAGGCAAACATTATAGTATTGCCAAACGCAGGTAATAAATGCCTATAAGATCTAGAGATACTGATTGTTAGATATTGTCAGTGTGCTATTTTATCTTAAAAAAAAAAGAATTTTTCGTAAACATTTTCTATAGCATTGAAGTACAAGTTAATTTGTTCTATGTTAGCTTTCTTAACTCTCACTATCTTCAACCTTCTGAGATTCTTCAATGTCTTTCAATGTCAACTAAAGTATTTTTTGGAAATATTGTTGTTATGGTTTATAACAATTGATAATTTATTTTCTAACTTAATTAAATTAGATTCAATTAAATTGTTTCAATATGACACTTGAGAGATCTAAACGAATGAATTGTTATTGAATTTTCATTGAAAATTTCTTGATAATTGAATAAATTGAATGATATATTCGATTTATTGAACAAACTACAGACACTGGGCAAGAAGTTAAGATGCAAAAATAGTTAATGTATTTGTTTACATAGATGTCCCTGTGAACAAATTTTAATCTCGAACGCTGCGCATGACATTTGTGATACTAGAAGACGCTCACTCTCCCAAAGGAAAAAAACGATACTCAGACACGCCCACGGCAATAATATGTTTAAATACAGTGATACTTTGAAATACAAAAGCCGTAAATCTACTTTTGCCAAAAAAAGGATAAAATAATGTTGAAAATCGACGGATCGAAATTCAACTTATATATAAATGGTGTAGTTGGCAGGATTATAGGTCCTAATAGCATTCCCTATCTATATGCGGACGATATCCACATTGTCTTCTTTGGTAGCGATATCAGTACTTTGACTGGGACCGTTAACACGACCTTAGAGAATATTGACTCTTGGCTAGCTGACAACGAATTATTGATTAATGCTTCGAAAAGTAAAGTTATGTTTTTTGGACCTCAGAGACATGATTTGCCCGAACTTGACATTTTTCTTAGGGGAATGAGAGTTGATGTTCTTGATGAGATGCGATGTCTTGGGGTAATACTGGACAACAGGCTGGACTTTTCTTCGCATATCAACTACATAACTTCTAAGGTCATAGTTACTCTGCGTAGGGTTAACTCGACTAACATCTTTCATCCACAACATATTCGGTCTAGGATTGCTTGGGCATTACTTATGTCTCCTATTCTTTATGGAATTGAGGTGGTATTTGGAACTACAGCTACAAATTTTTCAAAGCTTCAGCGCATTTTCAATACTGTAGTTAGGTATGTGTATAATTTGCGACGTTATGATCACGTATCTCAGCACGCCATATCTTTTTTAGGATTTGCGTTCAAATATCTTCCTGATGTTCACATGTTAGTATCATTCTACAAGATCATGAAAACTGGGGTGCCGCCATTATTACGTGAAAATTTTGTCTTTTGTAGAACAACCAGAAATACTCAACTGTTAGTTCCGTTGATGTCCTCTCAATTCTATGAACGATCTTTTCAGGTTCGGCTGACTAGAATATGGAATACACTGCCACAAGAATTGCGTTCATTTTCACATTCGTATGGACAATTTCGTCGTATGGTTACTGACCATTTTTCTCATAATTAGACTATTGGTCATTATTCTTATATGTATAAGAGCATTGTTACTGGCTGGGCATTACAAAAGAAAAAAAAAGTATAAAACAAAAAAACTTGATATATGGCTGGGGAGCCGCTTATATTTCATGATTTTAAAATTCCTTTAAACATGTTATGTTTTTTATATCTATCAACTATGCTTGTCAAATAAATTTTACAAGCATACTTTTCCTCTGTTGGTTAAGCTACACTTGTAGTTTAGTCAATGCATGGCTTTAAGCTGAGATCAAAAACAACAATAACGATTGAAGAGAAGCCAATAATAACAAACAAAACGAATGAAGATGGAGGAATCACGCTCAAAAACAAACCCAGCCATATACATTCAAATCGATGATTTGAGTTTGGCAAAGGAAAAGAGATATGCTTGCAAATTTGTTTAGGCAGTAGCCGACTATCAAACCCTTTTTCGGGAGGTTCAAGTGTAGTTCACTTTGGGTTGAGTGAATTACCCGAATTTATTCTGATAATTGGTTGATAGTTTTGCTGCAAGTAGAGGATGCTGATGAGGAATGTGGTAATTCCGAAACAGCTGTACATCCAACCATCTTGCAGTCTATAGGGCTTTGCCCAAATAAATTTGCCAAGCATACTTTTCCTCTGTTGGTTAAGCTACACTTGTAGTTTAGTCAATGCATGGCTTTAAGCTGAGATCAAAAACAACAATAACGATTGAAGAGAAGCCAACAATAACAAACAAAACGAGTTAAGTAAAAAATATATAATATTAATGTATTGGCCTTGAAATAAATAAAATAAAATAAATAAATAAATAAATAAATAAAATATGTTTATTTTCAAAATTTCGATCCAGCTTTTAGCAAAAAAAAAATCATTAAACCGGTCTTATTTAAATTTGGCCCAAAACCATCCTTTATGATAGGTTAGGTTAGGTATAGTGGCAGCCCCATATTTCAGGCTCACTTAGACTATTCAGTCCATTGTGATACCACAGTGGTGAACTTCTCTCTTATTACTTAGTGCTACCCGATTCTATGTTAAGCTCAATGACAAGGGACCTCCTTTTTATAGCCGAGTACGAACGGACTCCTTTATGATACCTTTTGAAATTCCTAAAAGTCAACTACATTGGTCCAATAAAATTTTCCCACTATTTTCATATGTACGAGAATGGTCCTATAAGTAATTTGCATACAAAAACAAACGTTTAGGAAAAAATAGACATTTTTTCACCCTTGGCATACCGATCTTTCAACTTGTAACTGCTTTGCCCTGGTGATTATCATTCCTTCTCATTTTACTGATGTATTTTCCTACCGAGTAAATTTTTAAAATTGTGAAACAATAAGAAGTCGCTCGGGGGAAGATCGGGATAATACGGTAGGTTAGGTTAGGTGGCAGCCCGATGTATCAGGCTCACTTAGACTATTCAGTCCATTGTGATACCACAGTGGTGAACTTCTCTCTTATCAGTAGTACTGAGGTGGGATAATCCACCGCTAAAAGAGTTTTTGGTGTTCGCTCGAAGCAGGAATCGAACTCGGGCGGGCATGCTTACCATTGCACCACGGTGGCTCCCTAATACGGTACGTTCGACCTGAAATTGCAAGAGAATTTTTACCATGGTGGTGGATGAATGATGGCATGGTACTGTCCGGTGAACTTTTTATCCACCGTTTTCGATATGCGGTGCGTACCAGCAAATCCCTGTTTCATTGACTGTCGAACTACACTTACAGAACCACCATACAAAGGTTCCAAAATCATGATTTCGCTGTACGATTTACCTATTTTTAAACAAATTCATAACTATGTACATGTGAACCAACGACAATATACGTAGGAAGATGGGAAATTGACATACGTCACACTAAATGTTGCATTGACGGTGTTAGTTCCATACATGTTTGTAATTTTTTTTATTTGTTTTTCGTTTTTATTTTTTAAATGAAAAACTTAATTTACTTAATGAAAATGTTAAATTTTAGGCAACAACAAACACATTGCATTTTCCCCTTTATGAAAATTTATTTCCTGCACTTAATTTCTTTTTAATTGCATTTTAATGCTATGTCAATACTTGTCGTATACGCGTTTGGTTCGATAAACGAAAAGTATGGACCTAACACCGTAGCCTGTATGGACCTAACACCGTAGCCTGTGTGCTCTGTAGCCAATTTCCCATCTTCCTACGTGTTTTGTCTTTGATGTGAACTTGTAATAATTAAATAATCTCTCCAGACGCTATGTATTTTTTTGTTCTAAAAATTTCTTAATAAATATTTTAATTTTTTTTTCTTCTTTTTTTAGGCTTATTTCATTCGTGAAGGTTACCAAGGTATGGTAGATGGCGGTGACAATATCGTTGAAGCCAACTGGGCTTCGGTATCATCGATTATTCATCGTGGTGGTACAGTTATTGGCTCTGCCAGATGCATGGATTTCAAACAACGTGCTGGACGCTTGAAGGCTGCCAATAATCTCATCCAAAAAGGCATTTCAAATTTGGTTGTCATTGGTGGTGATGGTTCACTCACTGGTGCAAATTTATTCCGTCAAGAATGGACTTCCTTGATAGATGAACTTCTTAAGAATGGTCAAATAACAGAGGAACAGAGAAAGAAACATGATGTCTTGCATATTGTGGGCATGGTAAGAAGCAAATACTATAATGATATGATAAACATTTAAAAACTAAATAAATTTTACAGGTTGGCTCCATTGATAATGATTTCTGTGGTACTGACATGACCATTGGTACCGATTCTGCCCTACATCGTATTATTGAAGCTATTGATGCTATTGTTAGTACTGCCTATTCCCATCAGCGTACATTTATTATGGAAGTTATGGGTAGACATTGCGGGTAAGACTTTGTGAATTGTGAATTCCAAGTTTATAAATATTAATATTATGAATTAAAATAAGAAGCTTTATAATTAGGGTCCCTTATACAATTTGCGGAAATTATTCCTTTATATACCCCCCTCCCCACTAAACACAAAATGGCGTAAATATTCTAAATCATACAAAAGAAATTGGTTGTCACTTCCCCTCCCAAGAGAATTTCCTCCAAAACGAATTGGCTTTAAAAATATTATCCTCATCTCGTTTTGCAACATAATCAAAATGATTACAACTTCCCCCCGAGCCTTTTTTTCTTCAAATAATTAACACTTTTACAATAGTTATTTACCCGTAGTTACTGGTATTGTATCAGAGGCTGATTATGTCTTTTGCCCAGAATCACCACCACCAAGTGATTGGCCAGATAAACTTTGTGACAAATTGATACAGGCAAGGAAAAAATTGTGTTTTTCTACTTCTCGTAAATTTCAAATAATCTCTACTATTTTTTTTCATTCATATTTTCAAAGCATATACTTTACGAAAAAATTTTTTGAAATTTATTAAAAAAAAGAAAAAGCTTGATTTATTGTTATCCATTACCTAGTGATCCCATATGGCTTTGGTATCCATCACTTATAGTTTAGAAAAGAAACTATGCACAAGGAATTGATTATTATTATTATAGAATTACAAATAAATGCTATTACAAATTGGCTTTAAATATATTAGGTATTTAAGTTAGTTATAGGACTTTGTATTATAGTTTATGTAATGCTTTTATTTATGAAGTGACCCATATTTTATTAAAATTCCATATATTAATAGGTTTGAAGGTTTGTGTAGGGTTCGAGTTCAAGTTCGAGCGTTCTTTTAATGTGATTCCGCATTTTTTTTCGTACAACTTTTTTGTTGTATACGTTCCATTGATAATTTCTATGTACATAAAATCGCTATGAAATTGTCTATTAAAAATTTCTTCGTTCAAACTTTCTTGTTCGTCTTTGTTTTTCACCTCTTTAACGTTTTTTTCTTTGTGTCTCCCTTAAAATTTCTTTTACAGTTATTTGGCTCTTGTAGCTGGTTTATCATGTGAAGCTGATTTTATTTTCATTCCTGAAGCTCCACCAAAATCTGATTGGCCCGAAAGCCTTTGCAATCAATTGATTCAGGCAAGGAATTATATACAAGAAATAATTAGAAGAGACGGTTACACGCTTCTTAGCCATTATCCAAATTTTAGTTGTTATTGTTAATGCATCAATCAATTTTTGTAATTTAAACTTTTGCAAAAAATGCGAAAAGGTTTTTGCAATTTTTGGTTTATGTTTTTGGGCTGTTATTATCGTTGTTTTTTTTTTTGTTTGTCCAGATTGCAAATCTTGTTCAAATTGCTTTTAAGTGTTTTCAATATCATTCACCAATTATTGCTAGAGCCATATTGCACTATTCATTTTCACAGTCAGCACTACCCACACCAATACATGAACATCTCAATATTACAATTATTGTAATACCATAACATTATTTCCGGTTAATTGTATGCAGACAAAATAGTTGTATATCGAAATGGACATAAATGTTATCATGGTATCGAAGGTGTCAAAAGAATTATTTTCCTGCTTTTTTATAGCCGGAATAAAAAATGAATTTTAGATAAAATTTCTTACACAGGGTTACAGGACAGTAAAAAATAAAAAGCCAAAATTGCTCATATTAAGTTTGACGGAATCGACCTTAAACATACATATATACTTTTTATGTGGCCGAATTAAACTTTTTTATATATGTATGTAATGCAGGGTATTCCAATAATCCTCATTTGAAATAAATGTCAAGACAACCATATCACCTAACATACCATTTAAAGACTTCATAGAAAAATGCCTGTTTTTCGCAGTGACTAACAATGAGTGTTATATATTTTTGTAATATTGAAACTTTATTTTAGTTATCTAGCCCTTCAAGCTGGCATGGCCTCGGAATCGGATTACATATTTTTACCAGAGCAGCCCGCTTCAAGTAATTGGAAAGAACAATTGTGTAAAAAAATAGTTAAGGTTAGAGACGGTCAAAATAAATCAAAATTGTATAAAGCGTGGCTGGAAATTTTTGAAAGTTATTTGAATTTGAAAATCTATTGGGAAATCCATTTATGTCCTATAAATTGTTATATGTCTCGTTATTTTTCCACTTGTATATATAGTTTTAGAAATAATGTTGAGAGTTTTTGAGATTATAACATATTGTTCGACGATATAGGATGTCTAGCTAACATGGGTTATCGTCAGAGTGTGTATACGAATATTTTTAGCATGTATTATATTTTAAGTTCAACATCAAGTATATTATTTTGGATCCATGGTAGTTTTTCTAAATTTTTTCTAATTGGTTTAAATGTATATGCTTTTTCATAATTATTTGCTTTTTCATTCACTTCATTTTGGTGTTGGTTCCGCATTCTTCCATTGTAGCAAAAACTCATAGAATACATAGTGATCTATACATAATAATTGTTCAGTTTAATACAATTGGAAATTATTATGCATGTGTGGATCACTGTAAAAACATGTGTAAATAAACATTATTGTAATATTCATTTGTACACAAACATTTTGGTAAACATATACTTACGTACACATATATGCTTCCTGGTCATAGATACACATTAGCGTATTTTTTCACAAAACATTACTTTTAATATTAGTCCAATTGATTTTTAGTTAAGTTATTGTTCAACTCAAGAGTGAAAAACAATTCACAGGATTCATATAATTTTTTTTATATTATATTAAAAGAAAATATTTATTTAAAATTCCTGTTTCCTGTTTCCTGTTCCTGTTTTTTTTCTGTAAAATAAATCGATTTTTATTTGCAGAAAAATAGTAAAAAAAAAATAAACATATTTCTTTAAAGTTTATATTTATCTATACATTTATTATTGACAAAAGAAAATGGGAAATCAATCGATGAACCATCTTCATCAAATCTATATTTATGGAATATATAGTCCAAATCAGGGACATACGCAGAAAAGGTGAAAACATTCAGAACCGAATCCCTCAAGAAATGATTTCACAATAGTATAAAAATATCATGGCCAAATAGAGTAACGTGAGAACTAGCACTTAGGCCCTTGGGTCCATTTTGTGGGCACATGCGTTACAAGATTTTATTAGAAATATTTATATCAATAATGTATAAAGAGGTTTAAATTTGTATTCACTTTTTATCTATGTATTTTTTAAGAACACACACATTTTTTTTCTGATTCAATCACGAAATTAATTGATCCAATTAATTTTTTAATTGAAATGTCTTCAATCACAGAAATGATAGTATTAATTAAAAAATTAATTGAATGTCAAATAAAAAATTAATTATTAGTTTTTATTTGATTTTTGGTCGACCTTTTGTTAGAATTATAAATTATTGTTTCTTCAAGCTCTAGGTCTTGTTTTTAAATATTTTATTTATTGTTCCCAATATTTTGCAATTTCGATTTTGAATCGCTTCCTCAGGGGTCTACAATAGATTTATAGAGGAAGCGATTCAAAATCGAAATCGTGAAATATTGGGAACAATAAATAAAATATTTAAAAACAAGACCTCGAGCTTGAAGAAACATTAATTTATAAAAAATTAATTGATACAATTAAACAATTAATTGATACTATTAATTTTTGTGACTGATTTTAGTTTCAAATAAAAAATTTGTTGAATCAATTAAATTTTTAATTGAATATTTTTTTTTAAACTCAATTAATTAATTTTAATTGACAAAATGTTCGTGAAATTTGTTTCTGTGAATGTAGACAACAATATTTCATGTAAATCATAACTAAATGTTTTATAATACTGAACAGATTTCGAAAAATCCCCAAATTTCTAGAGAGTCCCCATCAAATCCCCAAGTCCCCAATTTAAAAATGTTGTCCCCATACACAGATGAAAATCCCCAAACCTGCTGCTCATTTTTAGCTTAATGACAATTGGACCTCTTTTTATAAGGTAGTTTGAAAGGCCTTTCACATTACCTCTTTGAAATGTCACCAAGATTGCTGAGAGATTCAGAGAAGAAAAACATTACTGAGAGAAGATAAATGTGAAAACCCGTGTGTGTAAGGCAAGCTGTTATCGAATGTACCAATTTTTCAGTCAGATATAGTGAATAGCTTTAATTTTCTAATTTGATTAGATTTTAGTGGAGATACATTTCAAAATAAATGTTGATGATTGTTTTGTATTTGCTTTAATAAAATAGCTCTTGTTTGGTTGGTTGTGGCTTTTGTTATGCTGGTATGGGGACAACAGTTTGAGAGTAATCAGAATAGCATTGAAGGCAAGAGAAATAGAGAGAGAGAGAGAGAGAGAGAAATAAAGCAATGCGAATAATAGTAATGTATGTTGTATAGGCACAAGATTCTAACGGTTAGAGTTGGAGCATTTGTGTAGTGGGGGGCTTGACTATTTTAAGTATTAAAATCATCGAATTGGCGAATATTTTTTATAAGTCACACAAAACTACTCTAAATAAAATAATCGCTAAAATTTCATGTCATCTAAACATTTATAATATAATTGAACTGTTCAATTTCAGTTTCGAGTTTTAATTTGTATTAAAGTTAACCATAAATAAATTAATTTTAAAAGAATTCGATTATATTTGGAATTTTTTTAACATGATTTCCATATAAACGTAAATATTAGATAATTACCAAAAAAAACATTTTTTATGTTTACGAAAATATTCCTATTTACAAATAATTTTAGCCAAAGTAAAAAGTAGTCAAGTTTTCTTTGTTGCACCCATAAATCATGTATATTTTCGTAAAATCAAGTTATCCAAAATTAAATTCCTAAATTAGCCCAAGCCCTTACATGATATGAAGCCAAGTTTATTGCTTGCTTAGGTTATGTATGGTGACATTTCAACGAGAAAATCGGACAACAGTTACTTAAGCTGACTAATCCCGACAAATTTCCCATTTTACAAAAAATGTCGAAAACAATTTTGGTTTCAATATCATTTTCCTATAAAATTTGAAAACAACTTATAATTTTTATTTGCTTTGGAATTTGTATTCACTCTTAAGTTGAACATTTCGTAAGGTTGGTGGATGTCTGTGTTATTAACATGACCATTTACCATTCATTTATTAATTTGCCAATTTTTTGTAAATTCTTATATTAAATACAAAACAGGAGCGTAATGCTGGTCAACGCTTAAACATTATTATTGTTGCTGAAGGTGCCATTGATCGTGATGGCAAACCTATTTCGGCTGAAGATATCAAAAAGGTGGTTGTAGATAAATTACAACAGGATACCCGTATCACTGTTCTTGGTCATGTACAACGTGGTGGTAATCCCAGTGCTTTTGATCGTGTCTTGGGCTGCCGTATGGGAGCCGAGGCTACCCTTGCATTAATGGAAGCAACACCCGATACTGTACCGGTTGTAGTATCTTTGGATGGTAATCAAACTGTACGTGTACCCTTAATGGAGTGCGTAGAACGTACACAGGCTGTAGCCAAGGGTAAGATCGGAAATTGTTTTGTTTATATTATTTTTTGTATTTATTGTTGATTTTTGTTTTTATAGCCATGGCTGATAAAAACTGGGAATTGGCTGTGAAGCTACGTGGTCGTTCCTTTGAACGTAATTTGGAAACCTACAAAATGTTGACTCGTTTGAAGCCACCAAAGCATGAGGGTCAAGTGAGTTTGTTTTGAATGAATTGATGTTCGATCCAATATTTATTGGTTTTCTTTTCATTTTGTTTTAGGGTTTCCGTTTGGCTGTGATGCACATTGGTGCTCCTGCCTGTGGTATGAATGCTGCCGTTCGTAGTTTTGTGCGTAATTGCATTTATCGTGGCGATACTGTTTTCGGTATACACGATGGTATTGAAGGTTTAATTGCTGGTAATATTAAGGAAATGGGTTGGTCCGATGTCACCGGTTGGGTAGGCCAAGGTGGAGCCTTTTTGGGTACCAAACGTACTTTGCCCGAATGCAAATTCAATGAAATTGCTTCTCGTCTTAAGGAGTTCAAAATTCAAGGTCTTTTGATTATTGGTGGCTTTGAGGCTTATCATGCTTGCGGACAAATCGCTGATCAACGGGGTAACTTCCCTGAATTCTGTATTCCTTTGGCTGTAATTCCATCTACTATTTCCAACAATGTCCCCGGTACTGAATTCTCATTGGGTTGCGATACTGGTCTCAATGAGATTACTGAAATTTGCGATCGCATTCGTCAATCGGCTCAGGGTACCAAACGCCGTGTCTTTGTCATTGAGACCATGGGAGGCTATTGTGGTTATTTGGCCACTTTGGCTGGTTTGGCAGGTGGTGCCGATGCCGCTTATATCTTTGAAGAGAAATTCTCCATTAAAGACTTGCAACAAGATGTCTATCATATGGCTTCCAAAATGGCTGAAGGTGTGCAACGTGGTTTGATTTTACGTAATGAAAAAGCTTCCGAGAACTACAATACTGATTTCATTTATCGTCTGTACTCTGAGGAAGGCAAAGGTCTTTTCTCTTGCCGTATGAATATTTTGGGTAAGTCCTGGAAAATGTTTTTTTTTTGGTTGTAGTTAACAAGTTTAAAATCCCTTTAGGTCACATGCAACAAGGTGGATCTCCAACACCATTTGATCGTAATATGGGCACTAAGATGGCTGCCAAATGTGTAGATTGGTTCTCCGAACAATTCAAAACTAGCCAACAGCCAGATGGTTCTATAAAATGCACTAACAAAGAATCTGCTGTACTTTTGGGAATTGTCAGACGCCAATATAGATTTACCCCTCTGGCTGATTTGATTGCTGAAACTAACTTTGAGTAAGTAATCTAAGTAATTAATGGAGGTTTTTAGAAAGTAATATTTTTTTCTTTGCAGACAACGTATACCCAAGAGTCAATGGTGGCTTAAGTTACGTCCTTTGCTTAGAATATTGGCCAAACACGATTCAGCCTATGAAGAAGAAGGTTTGTACATTACCGTAGAAGAAGAATGCTCCACCGATGCTGTGGCTTAGGCCTTTATTAAAATCGAGCAAACACCAACATCCATACAACATGCCTATGATTTATTAGATTGCCTGAGCTCAGCTACATATTTACCAAAACAAATTTGTATAAGGCACAAAGCAAAAGGCTTGAATAGCCTCGACCCAGGGCTTACAAATATTTGCAAAAGCTTGTTTCTTTATGTATTTTTATAGAATTTATAGTTTTTAGTTATGCACACTGTCCCCATTATTTTTGAGGTTTTAAATTTGGACACAACTTGATATTTTTTTGTATTATTGGAATGAATCTTTCTTATTAGACTTCAAAAACAAAATTAAGCATTGATTTAGTATTTTGCTAAAAGTAAATATTATTTTGTTTAAATTATTATTTTAAACATATCAAAAGTTGTTAATTACTCAGGACTTCTTATATTTCCTAAAGAAGTAAACCAATGATCCCAGTAATTATTGTTTTTAAAGCATTCACCACCGATTTCATACACTACATACATTCTCATCACACACACATACATTGATTTTTATTTATTTATTTTCGTTTCATTTTTTTCAAACAATTTTATATTAACATTAATTTCGCTGAAAATCTAAATAAGCAAAGAAAAAACATTGATATTGTAGTTATTATTTAGTTCTAATAATATTATGTATTCATGTTCATAATGCAAAAAAAAAAAAAATGGAAAACAAAACAATTTAATAAAAAAAAAATAAAATATTATTTTGAAATACATTTCAAGCTGCTAGTAAAGGATTTTGAATTACAATCATTCATTATACATACATCTTAGGTGTTTCTTCATGTCTGTTGTTATTGTTAACTGTTTAGACAATTAACAAAATCCATACAATATTAAAGAATAAATAATATGTTAAGTTTTAAATCGTTACAAAAATAATCATACACACAAACACCCATATTGTTTGTAACTAATTGACCATGACTTATAGTTGATGATGAACACAAAAAAAAAACACACACACACATACATAACTCATGCATCCATAAACTTCACATTACAATTTGAAACTATTTTAATTTTTCAATGTGAATGTTTTCGAAAATAAAAAATATATATTAAAAAAATATTAAAATGTTTTATTTTTGAGTACTAAAACTCTAGAAGAAATTAATCAATCCATCTCAAGTTGGCTACATGCATTCACCCAACTTTTGGCTTTAAAATTTCAGGCAACGTAGACGAGGGTGCTTAAACTAGACAAATTATTTTGATATCTGATTCTGGAGTGGTACCTTCTCTTATGATACATTTCGATTTGAATGAATGTGAAGGTTGGTTCCTCTGCCGTGGGAGGCCCCTCTACTCCGGTGCTATGGGCGATGGTCGAGCTCCGAGAACATGATTAACCTCGTAGCTTCTCACCGCTTCAGCTACAGTATCCTCATGAATCCTGTTCAGACCTGTCTGGGATGTTGCCTGATCTAGAGGCTCTCTTTTATAAAGCTGGTGAAGATTTTTTATAGAAGGTGAACATCAAACCTTACATTCCTGGGTGAAGATTGTCTATCCACAAGATGGTGATTTGGATGACAACTCCGATTGCAACCCAACATTTGTCAAAAAATTTCAAAAACTTATTAAAAACATATTTCCTTATGCAATATAGGGGACATTTTTATGATAAAGTAGAGTAAATGGACATGACTTTCTTAAATACTTTATATTAACTTCACATCCAACGAAAAGCCGACTTGTCGTCATCCTAGCGATCTGAAATTTTGCACATTGACTTTTAACAACCATGTGTTCACTTTGCAAAAATTTTAGATCCTCGTATATAAGAAATTAAAAATAAAAAACAAAACTAAATAAAAGATTTATTTCATATCAATAAAAACATATTCAAAAACAAGACAAAAGCCAAATAGAGAAAAAAGAAGGAAAAATGTCTTAAAGGCCAATAAATTTGGTCAATGTGACTTTTTATAATAGTAAGTGGCAGATAAGACTTTCTTACGTAGTAAACACGATAGAAGTGGTAGGTAGATGTGACCATTTTCTCAATTTTCGATTTTTTGCGCATGTGACTTTCTTGCTTAGCACGGCAGTACTGCTTTGGCAACATGTATTTGTGTCGACGCACTGGGATGATCGTGGTCTCCACATAAAGGTGATCCAGGGGTGTACTGCGGAGACTTTATGTTATTCCACTGCGTGTCGCTCTACTTAAAAAGGCTGTCGAATATGACCCCGAGAATCCTGGGGTAATTTGTGGTCGGAATTATTTCGTCGTAGACTCTTACATTCAACTGCCTGCGTACTTCCGCCGTCCATGTAGTGAATAGTGTCTGGCTGACGATTTGGTGGGAGATATCCTCAAATTTCTTGCAGTGAAATAACTGGTAAGATCAGCGAGGTAGACGTTTAATCGATCGAATATGTCATCAACAATGGGACCGGATGCCATGATTGTACAATCGTCTGCATATCTTATAATATCGACGCCGTCAGGAGGGGATGGAATCGAGGACAGGTGGAGATTAGACTGTGTCGGAGATAGCACCCCACCTTGGGGAACTCCATGTTTAACTCTATGGGGGTTTGACTTCTTGTCCCTGAATTCCACGTACGACTGGCGTCCGCACATATAATTCAGAACCTAACGCTTGGTTCCTGCCGGTAGGGACGTATTCTCGATGTCTTCGTATAGTGTGGCATGGTTGACCGTATCGAATGCCTTCGATAGGTCAAGTGCCACGAGGACCGTCCTATGACACGGCTTGGGCAGATTGAGGCAGCCTTGCATGCCATTTCACCACATATTAATATGAGACTCAATCCTTACGGAATCCTTACCTTACGGAATTCATGTTGATGGTGGGCAGCTGGAAAATTCTCCAAAAGGCTGGGGAGGAGTAGTGACTCAAGTGCCTTGGTTACTGGCGACAGAAGCGATATACAATTCACCTTTACTCGAATCCTTGCCTGGCTTCAGTAGTGGAATAACCCTATTCATATTCCAGACATCGGGTATAATGAGTGTTTCCAATGACAAATTAAGGAGTCTTGTCTGGTACTCAACTCCCAGTATTCCCAGATGCTTCAGCATTAGCAATGGAGTTCCGTCGGGGCCCTGCCCTTGGATGGTTTCGCGCTGTTGATGACATTGGTAACTTCGGCTGTGGTAAATTGTGGTGTGTCATCGGCTCGGAGACTATGTATGCGACGAGTGGCTCTCCTTTTCGCTCTATTACTCTCGGGATGCTCCACAAACTGTCGGTTGAAAAATCAGCGCATCTCTTCGGATCAGTCACCGTCACGCCGCCAATGGTGACTGCGACCCCATCATCCCTTGTGGTGGGGTTCGGGAGGGCTCTGTTGACCACAACTTATCTGCTCCTGTGCCTAAGTTACATTGCTTCAGGTGCTCTAACCAAGTGTTCCGCTTGTGTTCGTCGACTATCTTACTAATCTCTAGATTCCGTTCCCTGAATATGGGATCAGCAGGGTTAACACGATGACGTTCATCACGCTCGTCTGCGAGTCCCGCCGCTTCGGCTGGGAAGTTGGGCCCCACTTGGGCAATTTGATGTTTTTAGATGTCCAATGTGTTCTACGCAACTGGTTTTTGCATACAGCAACAGTAATTCTCCGAAAGACCGGAGTGAATTTATAACTTTATGCGAATCAGCAGAAAAATAGCTGGGTTGCTGTTTTAGCAAAAAAAATTGTTTGCTGAAAGACAAGAGTCAGTGTGTCTGGTGATACATAGTCACTTTGCCTTATGCATAATAATGTTTGTTTACCAAAAAGAATGCTGTATTAGCAGAAAATTGTTTACTGAAAATCAGCTGTTGATGTTTTTTCTATGAATAGATTTATTTATTTTCAGAGGGGTGAGGCTACCTTTCACAGCAACCGTCTAGACTTCTCGCCGCACTCCATCACTACCATCACTCACTCCCGTCCTTACTTAAAATATTTTTTTATGGTGCTACTATAGCCCCTAGTTTAGTTTTTTTTTTCTGAAATGCATTCCATGAGCTTAATGTTTACTGATAAATCCGGGGATTTTTTTTAATTTAAATCTGCCCATATTTTGTTGTATTTTTTTAATAAATGAGAAAAAAATGAGAGTGTGCCTGCAATGTCCCTGCCGACTTCAATTAGCAATACCCCGTTTGAATTATTTATATAGAAGTCATACATTGCCATGACTCAATTCTTGAACATAATGAAGTGATAAAATACTTTTTACACTAGGCTCCAGAAAAATATATATTATCTCAAATAAAAAGCATTTATGTTGGTAAAATTTCCAATAAAAGACTAGTTGAGTGTTTGGATGACAAAGAAAACTGTTCATTGGGAATAATAAAAATGCTATCCAAAACAGGAAAAAGCAGAAAATGAGAACTATACACTCATATAAAAAAGTCCGTTAAAAATAGCAGTTGGTGTCTGGTATTTTGTAATTCATAGTTGAGGAAACAACAAATAGTATTTAATTTTTAAAATGTTACCCAAAGAAGATTTAAGAATCAAAAAAAGTTTTTTTGATATTCCGTAATATCGTTATAAGTTCCATAAAACGATTAGCAAACATTTTATTTGCTGCTATGCCTTTATTTTTGGGCAAATAAAATTCATATTCATAATACATAGAAATCTCCCAGAAGTGGACCGATTTGTCCACATTTTGGAGATGTCCACTTATGAGATGTTAATTTGAATGTGATACTATATCAAACGTCCACCACGAAATTTGTCCACTTTTGAGAGGAATCAGTTTTTAAGTGTCCAAGGTTGGGAGGTTTTACTGTATGTTGTTTTTATACCCTCTACTATAGTATCGTAATATTCGTCTAAGACTCACATATATATTATGAGTTAATCTAGCGTCCGTCTGGCTGTCCGTCCGGCTGTCCGTCCGTCTGTTGAAATCCGATCGAAACAAGCTATCGGCTTGAAAGTTTGTAGGTCGCATGGGCTATAGTCCCCATATAAACCGATTCGATTTCCGGAGTTTCCTGGAGATCCAAATTTCTTCCGAACCGGTTTAAATTTGGTTCGTGGTGTTAGCATATGACTTCCAACAATCATGCAAAAATTGGGCCATATCGGTTCATATTTATATGTAGCCCCCCCATATTAGCCGATTCCCAAATTTGACTTCTGGAGCCTCATGGAGGAACAAATTTCATCCAATCCGGTTGAAATTTGATATGACTTCTAAGTTACGATAGGTATAGTGGCAGCCCGATTTTTCAGGCTCAAATGGCTATGGCTATTAGATTGCGAAATTTCAACAGGATAGATTGAAATTTGCTCTTCTAAGAGGCTCCGGTGGTCAAATTTTGGATTCGGTTTATATGGGACCTACATATATAATTATGGTCCGATATGGACCATGACATGGTTGTTAGGAGGCATATACTAACACTTCGTAAACAATTTCAACCGGATCGGATCAAATTTCCTCCTTCAAAAGCATCCGCAATCAAAATTTGTGAATTGTGAATCGATATAAACCAATTTTTGCATTCTTATTAAAGGGTATATACTAACACCACGTAACAAATTTAAACCGGATCGCATAAAATTTGCTCTTACAAGAGCGTCCGCAAGATAAATCTGGGGGTCCGTTTATATGGGGGCTATACCTACAATTTAGGTTCTTTATTTATTTATTTTTTTTTTTTTTTTGATATATGAACAGTGACGGTATCCTATCCTTGTCCAAATTTTTAAAATAATTCATGAAAATGTTTGTTAGGAGACATATACTAACACTACGTAAAAAATTTTAACCGGATCGGATCAAATTTCCTCGTTCAAAAGGATCCGCAATCAAAATTTGGGGGATTGGTTTATATGGGGGCTATATATAATTATGGATCGATATAAACCAATTTTTGCATTTTTATTGGAGGGTATATACTAACACCACGTAACAAATTTAAACCGGATCGCATAAAATTTGCTCTTACAAGAGCGTCCGGTAACCTATCCTTGTCCAAAATTTTTAAAATAATTCTTCAAAATGCTTGGTGTCGCATAGTGTTTTCCAGGAATTTAACAATAAACAAACTTAGCCTGGACCATAGAGCTGGCAATCGGTTCAGTTCATTGTTTATTGTTGTAGACCACAAAACCGCACAAGTGACCGCAAAAAAATTGAATTATGGATAGCGTAGAAGAAGATTGTGAGGCATTGATACCGAAGAATAAACAAAGATATATAGATGATAATCATCCATCGATAGAACATCAAAGTGATCATTCCTCCGTATCATTTATGGCCGGATTAACCAAATGGCAGAGGGCTCGTTATTGTTTAGTTGAACCTGCAGTTTTAATTTTAGTTTTTGCCTATAATTTATCGGGTAATATTAATACAATATATTGCGAAATTATAATAGTGGTTCTATAAAGAAAGTGGCCTATTTTTCATTACAGCTACTGTATGGAAGAATCAAATCATTTATCAGACATGTACAACAATTTTTGAACATAATGTGACAGATTGTCGGAAATTATCAACAAAACATGCAAGCGATTATATTAAGGTCAGTTACAGAAATATTAGTGAGCCTTAAACATCCCAAGGTGTATAGCGGTACGGTCCCCGTGCACGGTTACCAAACGAGCCCAAACTAATCTACCAAAATTTAGAGAAATATTTACCAAAAAACTACCAAACAAAAAAATATAATTTTACAAAAATTTTATTTCTATAGAAATTTTGTAAAAATTTTATTTCTATAGAACATTTTGTCAAAATTTTATTTCTATAGAAAATTTTGTCAAAATTTTATATCTGTAGAAAATTTTGTCAAAATTTTATTTCTATAGATTTTTTTGTCATAATTTTATGTCTATAGAAAATTTTTTCAAAATTTTATTTCTATAGAAAATTTTTTCAAAATTTTATTTCTATAGAAAATTTTTTTAAAATTTTATTTCTATAGATTTTTTTCAAAATTTTATGTCTATAGAAAATTTTGTCAAAATTTTATTTCTATAGATTTTTTGTCAAGATTTTATGTCTATAGAAAATTTTGTCAAAATTTTATTTCTATAGAAAATTTTGTCAAAATGTTATTTCTATAGAAAATGTTGTCAAAATGTTATTGCTATAGAAAATTTTGTCAAAATGTTATTTCTTTAGAAAATTTTGTCAAAATTTATTTCTATAGAAAATTTTGTCAAAATTTTATTTCTCTAGAAAATTTTGTCAAAATGTTATTTCTATAGAAAATGTTGTCAAAATGTTATTTCTATAGAAAATGTTGTCATAATTTTATTTCTATAGAAAATTTTGTCACAATTTTATTTCTATAGAAAATTTTGTCAAAATTTTATTTCTATAGAAAATTTTGTCACAATTTTATTTCTATAGAAAATTTTTTCAAAATGTTATTTCTATAGAAAATTTTGTCACAATTTTATTTCTATAGAAAATTTTGTCAAAATTTTATTTCTATTGAAAATTTTGTCAAAATTTTATTTCTATAGAAAATTTTGTCAAAATTTTATTTCTATAGAAAATTTTGTCACAGTTTTATTTCTATAGAAAATTTTGTCAAAATTTTATTTCTATTGAAAATTTTGTCAAAATTTTATTTCTATAGAAAATTTTGACAAAATTTTATTTCTATAGAAAATTTTGTCAAAATTTTATTTCTATAGATTTTTTGTCAAAATTGTATGTCTATAGAAAATTTTGTCAAAATTTTATTTCTATAGACAATTTTGTCAACATTTTATTTCTATAGAAAATTTTGTCAAAATTGTATTTTTATAGAAAATTTTGTCAAAATTTTATTTCTATAGAAAATTTTGTCAACATTTTATTTCTATAGAAAAAAAACACACTATAAAAAAATATTTATATAAAAGTTTGTTAGGTACCTCTTAGTTGGAGACGAATATTTTGCAAAATCGACCAAAGCATCAAGAATTCTACCAATCTACCAAATAGTAAGAAATCTACCGTTTTTGGTAGAATTGTACCAACTGGGCCACCTTGTCCTCGCGACATTTATTAGGATTAATGTTGAGTGTATTCAAAATTGAAAGTTGAATTCTATGTATATAATGATTAAATTTTCGAAGAAAATTAAAACTCAGTGGTTGGAAAATTCTACATATTTCTTATCTATATTAAATATATATTTTTTAATAATTTAATTATGTTATACTACTTTGTATCCTTTTCAGGCTATAGAAAATGAAGTTCAATCGTATACAGTGATCTTCTTTATGACCAACTCATTAATACAAAGTATCGTACCTGCATTTTGTGGTTCATTTATTGGTGCTTGGTCGGATCGTTTTGGTCGGAAGCCCTTGCTGATAGCCTCTTTCTCAGGTTGGTTTATTTCAAATTTTTTACATTTATAAATTTAATGTGGTCATCGTTGCATATTTTATATATTTCCCACTTTAATCATTTTTTTGTTCGAATGTAAAATGGATTTACTTGGTGTATAAGTTAATTTATTAGTAATATAAATTCGATTGCCCCACGTTGGGCGCCAGTCAATTTAGTGAGTTAAAACACAACACATATTTGTTGTTTTTGCAACTGATGAATCGAAAGGTTCTTCTTTTATAGTAAATTTTATGTTAATATTAGGTGTTGTAATTCTAAGTATTTAAGTAAACCAAAATGAATTGGGTTAAATGAGCTAAAAAAATAAAAGTGTGGTGATCAGTATATTGAATTGATTTTAAGCAGACATGCGTCAAAAGTTAATTGGTAGGAATGCTTAAAATAAAATTTTGACAAAATTTTCTATAGCAATAAAATTTTAACAAAATTTTCTGTTTTTTAGAGATATAATTTTGACAATATTTTCTATAGGAATAAAATTTTGACAAAATTTCCTATAGAAATAGAATTTTGACATAATTTTCTATAGAAATAAAATTTTGAAAACAAATTTCTTTAGTAATAAAATTTTGACAACATTTTCTTTAGAAATAAAACTTTGGAATAAAATTCAGACAAAATTTTCTACAGAAATAAAATTTACACAAAATTTCATAAAACTATAACAAAATTTTGTATAGAAATACAATTCTGTATAAAAATGAAATTTTAAAACAATTTTCTTTAAAAATAAAATTTTGACAAAATTTTCTTTAAAAATTTGCTATAGAAATAAAATTTTGACAAAATTTTCTATAGGAATAAAATTTTGACAAAATTTTCTATAGAAATAAAATTTTAACAAAATTTTCTGTTTTTTTTGAGATACAATTTTGACAAAATTTTCTGTAGAAATAAAATTGTGACAAAATTTTCTACAGAAATAAAATTTTGACAAAATTTTCTACAGAAATAAAATTTTGACAAAATTTTCTAAAAAAAAGCATTTTGACAGAATTTTCTATAGAAATAAAATTTTGAATAAAATTTCTTTAGTACTAAAATTTTGACAAAATTTTCTTTAGAAATAAAATTTTGACAGAATTTTCTATAGAAATAAAATTTCGACAAAATTTTCTTTAAAAATAAAGCTTTGCAATAAAATTCAGACAACATTTTCTACAGAAATAAAATTTTGACAAAATTTTCTATACAAATAAAATTTTGACAAAATTTTCCATAGAAATAAAATTTTGATAAAATTTTCCATAGAAATAAAATTTTGACAAAATTTTTATAGAAATAAAATTTTGACAAAATATTTATAGATATAACATTTTGACAAAATTTTCTTTAGTTATAACATTTTGACAAAATTTTTGATAGAAATAAAATTTTGACAAAACTTTCAATAGAAATAAAATTTTGACAAATTTTTCTATAAAAATAAAATGTTGGCAAAATTTTTTATAGAAATAAGATTTTTACAATTTTTTTTTAGAAATAGAATTATAACAACATTTTTTATAGAAATACAATTTTGACAAAATTTTATATAGAAATAAAATTTTGACAAAATATAGAAATAAAATTTTGACAAAATTTTCAAAAGAAATAAAATTTTAACAAAATTTTCTATGGAAATAAAATTTTGACAATATTTTCTATATTTGCAGTATATTTAAAAATTTTAATTTTCGTGATGGTCCATTTCGTCAAAGTCCTTTGTGAGTAAATTCTCCCTTTCAAAGAAGTAGTAACTTTCCCTTGTTGGTGCAAGCTAAATCGTTAAATAAAATAGGCTTAGTTATAATTCGTACATAGTCTATAACCTATCAAATTGTTTGACTCTATTCAGACACTTTTATACTGTTTAATTTTTATATAATTTTAGGTTATTTTCTTTTCTATTCTCTTACCTGCCTTATAAGCTACTTATCTGGAAAATATGATATTAATCCATGGTTATATTTACTGCCTACTATACCATTATCATTACTGGGAGATGGTGTAACATATTCTGTAGCTACGTTTTGTTACATATCCGATGTATCCACTGCTAAGGAAAGACCTTATAGGTAATTAATATTAAATAAACATAAAAACCTTTTTATTTATAAAAAAATAAAAAGAATAAAACATAAAAACCTACTAAAAAAGAAATTTTTATTTATAATAATACATAAAAGTTGCTTTCAAAAAAATTCGTTTTTTTTTTCAGTGTAAGAATTCAAAATCTTAAATCTTTATTGGATTTTTATAACTTTTCGGAATTTAAATTAATTATTTTCCTATTGGCTCTCCTAGAATGACTTTATATGAAGCTGTCATCTATATAGGTCTCATGATGGGCTCATTCTCTTCGGGTTACATCTACAATGCGTATGAATCTTCCACAATGATATTTTTCATATCATCTTTGAGCATATTGTGGGCCACGTTATTTGTGGTATTTTTAATACCCGAAAGTTTAAATATACAACGAACTGCCGTTGCTCCAACTGCCAATACCAATAACCCCAATACAGATCAAGGAAATCCAGTGACAGTTGCATCAACATCACGAAATCATGAAAATCAAGATCAACAGCAGGAACAATTGGATGAAACAGCCGAGAATACAAGAAATTGTTTTCAACGTTTATTCGATATAAATCACCTGAAAACGATGTATGAAACGTGTTTCAAGCCCAGGGAATATGAGGCACGTTCTGTTATACTACTGATTGTGAGTTGTTTATTGACTTGTGCCTTTATTGTGGGTAAGGAATTTTTGAAATTTTGAGAAAAAAAATATTTTTTATTTTTTCTTTTTTGCTTTAATCAGAGGGATCGATGACCGTATTTTATTTATTTGTCCGCGAGAAATTTCAATGGACCGTTAAAGATTTTACCACCTATGAGACTGTTAGTATATTTGTGCCCATTGTGGGTAATATTGTAGGTGTATGGCTGTTGAGGAAGGTAAGTTTGTGGGTTATTGGATATTTCCGGAATTCATGAATTTATTTATGTTTTATTTTTTGGAAGGTGTTCAAGTTGCAGTTGTTAAACGTGGCCATTTATGCTTTAATTTCACAAACCAGCAGCAGTTTAATGAAGGGCTTTGCTGCAATAAATTTACAATTATATTTGGCCATTGCCTTGGGTATCTTCAAATCCATTGTAAATCCTATGCTAAGGACTGTATTGACAAATTTGCTTCCAGCTAATGAACTAGGTACGATTTACACAAAAACATTGAGAATTATGTAAATTATATTTCTATAGAAAATTTTCTCTCTTTAGAAAATTTTGACAAAATTTTAAATCCATAGGAAATGTTGACAAAATTTTATTTCTATAGAAATTTTAGTCATTATCTTATTTCTATAGTAAATTTTGTTAAACGTTTATTTCTATAGCAAATTTTTTCAACATTTTATTAAAAAAAAAAAATTGTCAAAATTGTATTTTTATAGAAAAATTTTTCAACATTTTATTTCTATAGAAAATGTTGTCAAAATTAACAGGTTGGCTGATAAGTCCCTGGTCTAACAAAGAAAAACAATTTTTTTTGTCAAAATTCGTTTTTATTATTCAACATAGTTCCCTTCAAGAGCGATACAACGATTATAACGACCTTCCAATTTTTTGATACTATTTTGGTAGTACTCATTCGGTTTTGCCTCAAAATAGGCCTCAGTTTCGGCGATCACCTCTTCATTGCAGCCAAATTTTTTCCCTGCGAGCATCCTTTTGAGGTCTGAGAACAAGAAAAAGTCGCTGGGGGCCAGATCTGAAGAATACGGTGGGTGGGGTGCAATTCGAAACCCAATTCATGAATTTTTGCCATCGTTCTCAATGACTTGTGGCACGGTGCGTTGTCTTGGTGGAACAACACTTTTTTCTTCTTCATATGGGGCCGTTTTGCCGCGATTTCGACCTTCAAACGCTCCAATAACGCCATATAATAGTCACTGTTGATGGTTTTCCCCTTCTCAAGATAATCGATAAAAAATATTCCATGCGCATCCCAAAAAACAGAGGCCATTACTTTGCCAGCGGACTTTTGAGTCTTTCCACGCTTCGGAGACGGTTCACCGGTCGCTGTCCACTCAGCCGACTGTCGATTGGACTCAGAAGTGTAGTGATGGAGCCATGTTTCATCCATTGTCACATATCGAGGGAAAAACTCGGGTGTATTACGAGTTAACAGCTGCAACCACCGCTCAGAATCATCAACACGTTGTTGTTTTTGGTCAAATGTGAGCTCGCGCAGCACCAATTTTGCACAGAGCTTCCGCATATCCAAATATCGATGAATGATATGACCAACACCTTCCTTTGATATCTTTAAGGCCTCCGCTATCTCGATCAACTTCATTTTAGGGTCATTCAAAATCATTTTGTGGATTTTTTTGATGTTTTCGTCGGTAACCACCTCTTTCGGGCGTCCACTGCGTTCACCGTCTTCCGTGCTCATTCCACCACGCTTGAATTTTGCATACCAATCAATTATTGTTGATTTCCCTGGGGCAGAGTCCGGAAACTCATTATCAAGCCAAGCTTTTGCTTCCACCGTATTTTTGCCCTTCAGAAAACAGTATTTTATCCAAACACGAAATTCCTTTTTTTCCATTTTTTTTTCACAATAATAAAAGTTGCTTCACAAAAGACGCTCTATCTCACAAACTAATTAACTTACAGACGTCAAATTTTGACACGAATCATTTGAAGGTTGGTACCATGGCTGAATAAGGAGGTTGAATCACGATAACAAAAACAACAAATTTCAATATGTTGTTTACAATTTTAAGAAGTCAAAATCAGCTGATAAAAGAATCGTATGGCATTGGTAAAAGTGGCAATTATTTATTCTTTCAATTGTCCTGAAAAAAATAATTCAAATCAGAGAAAAATAAAGGTTCAAATTTAATTGCGTCAACTATGAGTGATTGTGAAGTGGATAATTCATCCGAGGAACGCCGATATGAGACAAATAAGACTATAATACCCACTAAAGTTAAGAATGTAAGTCAGTGAAAGGGGTCTTCGCCATCTATAAATAAAAACAGTTTATGATGCAGTTTAAAAACTGATGTGGAGTTATTTTGGGTCTGGAATATGTTATCAAGATACTCAAGTCATCTTTGAACAATTCTCCAGCTATGAATGCGCGAGTTTTTTTGAGATGCATTTGCTATGCAGTGTCATTTGGAGAGCTGCAATCACCATAAACATATGATTTTGCCATCTTAAAATTTTGTCGAAATAAAAAAATTGTAATCATATGATTTAACCTTCTTGTTCAGCCATGGTTGGTACTATATAAAAATAATATGCATTTAATACTAGCGACGCCATCTATGTGTCAGACCGGGGACTTATCAGTCAACCTGTTATATTTCTATAGAAAATTTTGTCAAAATTATATTTCTATAGAAAATTTTGTAAAAGTTTTTTTCTATAGTAAATTTGGTTAAACTTTTATTTCTATAGCAAATTTGGTCAAAATTTTATTTCTATAGAAAACTTTGTCAAAATTTTATTGCTACACAAAATTTTTTATTTCTATAGAAATTTTAGTCCTTATCTTATTTCTATAGAAAATTTTGTCAAATTTTTTTTTCTATAGTAAATTTGGTTAAACTTTTATTTCTATAGCAAATTTGGTCAAAATTTTATTTCTATAGAAAATTTTGCCAAAATTTTTAGTTATATAGAAAATTTTGTCAACATTTTTAGTTCTATAGAAAATTTTGTCAGAATGTTATTTCTATAGAAAATTTTGTCAAAATTTTATTTCTATAGAAAATTTTGTCAAAATTTTATTTCTATAGAAAATTTTGCCAAAATTTTATTTCAAAAATTTATTTTGTCAAATCTTTATTTCTATAGAAATTTTTATTAACTTTTTATTTCTATAGAAAATTTGTACCTCTTAGTTCGAGAGGAATAATTTGCAAAATCTATCGAAACATGAAGCATTTTGTGTAGAATTCTATTAACTGTGGCAACCGTTTTTTGTTTTTACACAAATCTGTGAAATCATATTGTTCAAACTATATCTTAATGAATCTAATATTTATTTAACTTTTATTTAATCGAAAATCACTCCTTGAAATTGGTATCTCAGCTCACTAAAGAAAAATTTCTTGGCATACTTTCTGGCGGGACATGTTACCGCTTAAAACCGCGCTAGGGTAATTTTTCAGTATAGTTGAATTACCTGCATTCACAATTATTATTTGTTTTTTTTTTTCTGATTGTGTATATAACTATTTTTTATTATGTAAATAAAAATTCACATTTTTTTGTTTGTATATTCAAGGGAAGATATTTTCATTCATCAGTGCTTTGCAAGCCTTTATACCATTTGTGGCAACACCTTTGTACACCATTATTTACCGATCAACTCTAGAAACATTTCCGGGATTCTTCAACATTGTCAATGCATGTCTTTTCATCGTGGCAATAGGTTTGATATTGTAAGTGGATTTAATAATGCATTAAATGATGCTTAAAAAGGTCTATGAACGTTATTGAAATTTCTACACTTATAGAATAATGTTTGCTAAAAATAGAAGTCGGAACGAAAACAACAAAAACAATGGAAACAGGCAGCATACGGCCATCGAATGTCATTGCATGGCATTCAATCTCCAGTAAATCAGTTGCAACGTACTGGAGTGGTGTAGTTGGAAAGTGAAAATGTTTTCTACTGCATTCCTTTTTTTTGAACATGTTGGATTTGCTTAAGCTCGTTCTTTGCAATAGAAGAAAGACTTACCAACATAGTCTAATAATTGAGATCAGTAGATCGTCCAATAAAGGGAACTGATGAGGATGTGGAAATCCGAAACAGCTGTCTTCCCAACCATTTTGGACAACATTTTCATTACTGGTTATTTTTATGGTGTATGGAAATAAAAATAACCAGTAATAATAGGCTAATAAATAATGCCATTATATCATTACATGTACTACGGTACACTATGTGTACTTCGTACAGACAATCAGTCTAAATGCGCATCACAGATGATAAATGCATTTAAAAACAAAACGACTGAACGAAAACAACAAAAACAATTTACCCAACATATTTTCAAGAACCAAAAAAATTTTTTTTATTTATATTTCTGCCCTCTAATATCCTAAATAGCTCCTAAATGTCATCAGCAAACATTTCTTTTGCTGTTATGCTTTAATTTGATAAATATTTCGGTTTTCGGAATGACCATAATTGAAAATAATGAAAATATCAAACCATAATTATTATTATTTTTTTGTGTTACCATAGCCTCTAGTATAACTTTCTTGTTTATTTCAACTAAAACATGGTTTAGTACCAGCGAGCTTAAAAAATAGCAAACAATATTGGTTATTTCAGAAAACATTGACGGCTTTCTTTTTTCAGCACACTTTTTTCATGCGTCTACTAATAAATTTCTTTGGGTGTATGGAACGTTTCATAGGAGATTTATAGGCATCTTTTAATTTGTTTCTTTTTTTTGCATTTTAATTACTTTAATTATTTTTTTTTTATTTCAGAGTGATTTTACGCAAAAAACAGAAGTACTCTGATTATTATGCAACAATATTAAATTAACATGTTACCGTCATTTGATTACTATTATATATTTGTTTACTGCAAAAAAAAAATATATATATATATACAATATTTTATTGTACTGTGAATACAAATTATTTTTAATTGCTAATGGAATTAATTGGGAAGTGTTATTAGAAAGAAAACAATCAATGTGAATATAAAGCCCTCTAAATTAATTGAATAATATCCGACATATCAAACTAATTTTTTATATCTAGTTTGGGAGTGCGGCCTCTCTCTCTCTCTCTCTCTTGTGGGGGATGATTCATTTTGGGTCTTAAAGGGTGATACGGTCAACATTTGGTCAAGGGAAAACGCGTGTAAATCGGTGAAATGGTTTATTTAAAAAATCAAATTAAATTTCTTTTTCAAGTTCAATTAGTATAAAATTCAGGAAAATATTCAGTTAGGCTTTCGCTTTTCCAAATCCGAATTGCCGGGCCTCACGCTTGACACCTGCCATCAGATTTTGTACAGTCACCTTGTCCACCTTCTTCGCCGCAGAAAGCCAGTTTGCCTTGAACTGCTGCTCGTCCTTAGCAGTTTTTTTGGTCTTCTTTAGGTTCCGCTTGACAATAGCCCAGTATTTCTCAATTGGGCGGAGCTCTGGCGTGTTGGGAGGGTTCTTGTCCTTGGGAACCACTCCATGGCCTTTTTACCGTAATGGTAAGATGCCAAATCCGGCCAAAACAGTACGGAACAACCGTGTTTCTTCAGGAAAGGCAGCAGACGTTTATTCAAACACTCTTTCACGTAAATTTCTTGGTTGACAGTCCCGGAAGCTATGAAAATGCTGCTTTTCAAGCCACAGGTACAGATGGCTTGCCAAACCAGATATTTCTTTGCGAACTTTGACAGTTTTATGTGCTTGAAAATATCTGCTACCTTTCCCCTTCCTTTTGCCGTATAAAACTTCTGTCCCGGAAGCTGCTTGTAGTCGGCTTTGACGTAGGTTTCGTCGTCCATTACCACGCAGTCAAACTTCGTCAGCATCGTCGTGTACAGCCTCCGGGATCGCGCTTTGGCCGTCATTTTTTGTTTATCATCGCGATTTGGAGTCACTACCTTCTTGTAAGTCGATAGTCCGGCTCGTTTTTTGGCTCGATGCACGTTTGTAGACGATACACCCAGCTTATTTGCGGCATCTCGGAGAGAAAGGTTAGGGTTTCGCTTGAAACTACCGGCAACTCTCTTTGCCGTCTCAGCGGCTTCCGGTTTTCGATTTCCCCCCGATCCAGACTTCCTGGCTGTCGATAAACGTTCCCCAAACACTTTAATTACATTTGTAACGGTTGATTTGGCAACTTTTAGCGATTTTGCCAGCTTTGCGTGCGAGTAGCTCGGATTTTCGCGATGCGCAAGCAAAATTTTGATACGCTGCTCTTCTTGCTTGGACGGAATTTTGACAACTGAAGAGTGAATTCCAAAATCAAAATAGGAGCAACATTCTACACACACACACCTTCAAAATGAGGGGTGTTCAGGTTTTTTAAATGCAAAATTGAAAGGAATACGTCAAGTTTATATGGACCAAATTTTGACCGTATCACCCTTTATATGCTAACTCCTTGTGGAAACTGTACACGAGAACTATTCCTCCTAAACTGAACCATCTTTTTAAATCTTATGTCCAACTAGCTCGTATAAAACTTGTAATAATATGTAGAATTAAATTTTTAATTTATTTATAAATCGTATGATGCATCATAAATATTCTAATCTTAACATTTATGATTAATTTCTTCGTTTGTTCCTAATATTGGGAATTGTTAAACAGCGTTTGACACTAATGATCCATCTATGTAATAGAAACTTTCAAGAGAACAATGTTAAAATGATTGCCTTTCACTACTTTTTTATTAGATTTCGCTCCACAAATTTTTCCGAATAAATGTAGTCAATATATATTTGCTGGGGGTTTTATTCACAAAAAAAAAATGAAAAAATGCAACCTAGAACTGTCTATTTTCCCAAAAAAAAAAATTACTATTCCATCTTCGTACTATTAATCTAATTTTGTACTCTGAGAGAATTTTTAAAATTCTCTGTCATTTACTATGGGTAAATTAAAGGAATACAATTAATCTAGCAATTCTTCATTCTTTGTTAAATGATTTGAGCTCTTTTGCAGAGCAATGTGTAATGGTTCGAAATACTACACTTCGCCCGTGTATACTATTTCCCACTACGACATGATACTCAGATATAAGTTTTTTATTTTCGCACCCTCACTTATTGTGATTAGTGTAATAATCGTTTTACACCTCCTCTACGTATACTTACTGTGATTCACTGTGCCTACCACTATAGCACTTTATCACTCAACGCCGACTATGTTTTCACTACATAAGGCCAGCCTTTTTAATGAGTACACCCTCACAAAAAATCGCTTCTGTAACATATACTCCCAAACATATTTTGCTTCAAGCATATACATTTTTGGGTATTGCCCAAACATTTATATGTTTGATCTCTAACAATATATAATATGTTTGAAAGCATATTGGTCTAAACAATATAAGTTTGGGTAGTCTAAGTTCCAAACATTTTGTATTTTTGCATCCAAATTCAATAATGTTGTCTTCCAAAAAACAATATGTTATTATGTGACCATATAATATGTTTGGAAGCATTTAGCACCCAAAAATATTATATGCTTAAAAAAAATTCTCCCAAACAATATTGTGCTCAAAATTTTATTTATTTATTTATATATTTACAATCATAATGAATTATGAAAATAAACAGGTAATATAGGTGCTAACAACATAGGTTTTCGACCTGAATGCTCAAAATTTTGTTTCTGCCCAATTGTATATTCCCCGACATCTTTCTCACTTCCACGAGATTTTTTAGTTCTTAGCACCTTTTTCTGTAATACAAACATTGTAGAAGAAATTATTCAATTTTATGATTTTTTTTATTTTAATTTTACCTTTTGCCGGACGGGGATTCGAACAGCGGACCACACAGTTTGTAAGGATCAAAGAAGTAGCTGATCAATTGCTCAAGGAAAAATAAAATGTTAATTTTGTAATAACAAGCAACAACCACCAACTTAATTCAATATCGCTACCTGTTAAATAGCGCTCCAAGCTACTAAACACATATATGTTTATAGGCTATTTCTAAATTAATATATGTTTGCATTCAAGCATATCATATTTACAAACATTTTATGTCCCAAACATAATATGTTCTAACATATATGTCCCAAACATGTTATGCTAGTTTATGAACATTATATGCTTGCACTCAAAAATATTGTGTTTAAAAATTTGTGTTCCAAACATATAATGTTTATAGCCAAACATATGAAAAACAGTCTTTTTCAACCGTGTAGGCAAAATTCCAATAGACGGACAAGACACTTGGCATAGATCCGTCTAATCAATAGGAATTCACCCCATACGCATTCGCTTGTGTCCGTAGCTTCCTTCTGCATTTGGTGTGTTGTCACTTAGCTTGCTTCCACACTAAATGTCGACAATTAGCTTGCTCCTACACGGACGACAAAGATTGTTTTTCATATGTTTGGGTGTAAAAATTATATGTTTGGAATTCAAATTTTTTAACACAATATTTTTAAGTGCAATCATATAATGTTCATAAACTATCATAACATGTTCGGGACATATATGTTAATATGTTAAAACATATTGTGTTTGGGACATAAAATGTTTCTAAATATAATATGCTTACATGCAAAGATATATTAATTTTGAAATAGCCTATAAACATATATGTGTTTAGAAAGAGAGACCTAGAGGGTATGCTGCAAGTAATATAATGGAAGTAACCAATTGGCACCTTAGAAATATATCCACACAAAGAAAATTTCATTAAAATTTTTTTCTACCAATGTATGCCCTAAGGTGAAACATAATATGTTTGAACAACACAAACAATATTTTGTTTGGACCAAGCCTGAAAATATATATGCTTGAAACAAAATGTATTTGGGGTATATGTTACAGAAGCAATGTTTTTGAGGGTGTACATATTTTCCTTTAATATTAGCTTACTAACCGAACAACGAAGAATCAACGAGCACTCATCGACCTCCGAACCACGATCACCGAATCAACGTATCAACGTAACAATTAACAGTCAACGACAACAACAATTCTGAATTACCACAACCGAATCATCAACCGAACAGTCCACGACAACAGATCGTCAACGACAACCCCGAATCACCAAAACCGAATAGTCAATGATGCCGAATCGTCGACAACCGTATCAACATATCGTCAACAACAAACCCGAATAACCGAACAGTTGCCGACGATGTCTAACCGAATCGTCAATCGCATCAATAAATCGTCAACGACAACCGCATTAACTAATCGTTTACAACGAAACCCAAACCTACGACCTAACTCGTCTCCACGATCGCCGAATCAATGACGAATCTCAACAACGAATATCCGCCAAGGCAGTCTCCACGACACTCCTGAATTCCAAGCTTAAAATAAGAATTAATATTGTACGTATATACAGTAACACGACCATCAATAAAACCTGTACTGTCCAAACTATTAAGACATATGTTAAATCGTTTATTTTAAGGTTTGTGGGTCCTTAAAGGTAATCCTGGACAACTACTGGTCTATCTCAGTCTACGACAAAACCACGTTATAAATGTTTTATATATATTTTATATAATTTTATTTACAATGTTTGTCGCCATACTTGCATAAAACTACACGAGGTATAATGAAGAGAAACCCGTTCAACATAATGCTTTGTGAATATGTAAGAGAATAAAGAGAAAATGAGAAGGAATAGTAATGATATTATTTCTACATCGGCGTTGAATGTGTCATTCGATAAGAGTCATCCTGCATTGGATTCTCTGTCTGACTCTGAGTGTAAAGACTTAGCAAATTGATACAGATTTCCATTGTGGAATGGCTTTAGTTGGTATGCAATGGTTTAATTTTTAAATTTATTTCCCATTCCAAAATTTTGAAGAATTATTGAGTTATAATGCAATCCATTTTAAGAATTTCGTCTGTAAATTATCTTCCAATGTGCTAAGCTCTACTTCAAAGGGTATAATTCCGAAAAAATAGCAAAATCAAGGTCGCACGTGACTTAACCGATCGCAAATTTTTTTTGTTCACTTATATAACTTCCGATATAGGGTAATGCCATTATTTGTTTGCCTGATTAGCAGTTGGCGCTTCTATGCATATTAAATAGAATTTAAAGAACCAATACACGTGTAAACGCAATCACGCAAATTTATTTGCCAATAAAATCGTACGTAAAATCAAGAATAAATATGCTTATGCTTGTTAACTTGTTCGGTAGCTTCAGCCCATCTGGCATTAAAGTTCACCTAACCATTAAATAAAAAGCCGGCTTTTGAATCGCTGCTGCCGATGGGTATATGATAATAAAACAAATCTGAGAGAAAAAAAGGCAACGAATTCAACAATACCAGAAAAAATAAAATCAACTTGCATGAATTTTCGATAAAGAAATCTTACCTTCAGTTGCTTTTGCGACGGGTTTAAGGCAACAAGTTAGACGATCCCATAGCCAATTGCTCCGGGGTGCCATTTATTTTTTTCGCTGTCGTTGTTGTTGTTTTTCAAACATTGATCGTGTAAAAATCCATTTCGTAGATGATTTTAAACTTTCGAAAGTGACACAAATAGAAAGATATGATGAAATATTTGTCAACTAACTTTTTTATGGAGACATTTGAAAATGTTAAAGTAATGAATCAAAAAACTTTATGATAGAAACAAAAACAAATATGAATATTGTTACCTTAAGATGATGTACCGGTAATGGGATTTATTGATTTTTGTCCATTTATTAAAAGTATAGAGAATAGTAAAAAGTAAGAACGGTAATGGATTTGATACATTGGGATCTCCAGCATAAAGTTAAATAATATTTTTTTATACCAGAAGGAGTGATTGAAATGAATGTATTCATAAAAGCGTCTTTGCTCCTAAAAAGAAGTTCTTTTGAGTAAAAATTAAATCAAAACAATGTCAATGTCAACAAGATTTGAAATTGCAAACGCTCAGGACAGTCAAGAGCTAATACACTCAAAAAAGGAGGCGCTAATGCCAACTGAACTTTATAAATCATGTGATTAAATTTAGTTCAATGTAAATTTTGCTCATTTCTTGCTAACTTTAATGACGTCAACTAAAAATAAGAAAACAAATTGTATACGAATATAGTGCACAATTTTACTAAAAAATAAAATAGTTATATTTTCCTAATATCGGAGTTAAAAATACCTCATTCTACACTTCCCAAATTCACTTTAACTAGATTTAAACTGTCATTTACTTTATAAAAAATGGATTTCAAATCTAAAATCAAATTAAATAAATTTTATTAAAATTGTACCCGTCTTGAACATCGTACAAGTTTTTCCTTTAACATAGAAATTTTCTTAAACAACAGAAAATTATTATTTATAATAAATTTTCTTCAATTTGGCAAAAAGTGTTAACTTATTTGTAATATGTTAAAATTAGAAAACTATTTAGTTAAAATTTTCTAAAATAAACCTACATTTTCTTTCATGATAAAAAAATCACATTATACAAAGGTACAAAAAAGATGTTTAACAAACTATTTCTGTTAGATAAAGGATCAAAAATACCCTTTGCTTGAGCTTTGAAATCAAATTGAGGTGAAGGGAATTCATATTTGCTTTATATTCAGTAATTGTACCGTATGAAGAGATAATTCATGTGCTTATATATGAGCCGGTTTAAAGTAAATATTCCAACTTTTTTTTAAGAAAAATTTAGTTGTTGATTTTGCTAATTCTTTGGAGCGAACAAATTAGATAAAAGTAGTGATAACATAACGAGCTGATAGCTAAAGTATATTGCAATTGCATTAACAGCCTTGGAATACAGCACCACTATTTTACAGATCATGATCGACTTTATTATGCATTCACTGAGTTAATTTGGAGACATTCAGTTAGATTTCTATTTAATTCTATAGAAATAAAATTTTGACAAAATTTTCTATAGAAACAAAATTTTGCCAAACTATCTATAGAAATAAAATTTTGACCAAATTTTCATAGAAATAAAAAATTGCCACAACTATCTATAGAAATAAAATTTTGACAAAACTTTCTGTAGAAATAAAAATTTGACAAAATTTCCTATAGAAATAAAATGTTGACTAAATTTTTTTTTGCAATAAAATTGTGACAAAAATTTCTATAGAAATAAAGTTTTAACAAAATGTTTTATAGAAATAAAATTTTGGCAAAATTTTCTATAGAAATAAAATTTTGATAAAATTTTCTATAGAAATAAATTTTTCACAAAGTTTTATATAGAAATAAAATTTTGACAAAAATTTCCTATAGAAATAAAATTTTGACAAAATTTTCTAAAGAAATAACATTTTGACAAAATTTTCTATAGAAATAAAATGTTGACTAAATTAAATAAAATTGTGACAAAAATTTTCTATAGAAATAAAATTTTAACAAAATTTTCTATAGAAATAAAATTTGGCAAAATTTTCTATAGAAATAAAATTTTGACAAAATTTTCTATAGAAATAAAATTTTCACAAAGTTTTCTATAGAAATAAAATTTTCTATAGAAATAAATTTTTGACAAAATTTTCTATAGAAATAAAATTTCTATAGAAATTTTATTTCTATAGAAAAAATTTTGCCAAATTTTTTATAGATATAAAATTTTGTCAAATATTTCTATAGAAATAAAACTTTGACAAAATTTTCTATACATATAAAATATTGACAAAATTTTCTATATAAATAAAATTTTGAGAAAATTTTTATAAAAATAAAATTTTGACAAAATTTTCTATAGAAATAAAAATTTGACAAAATTTTCTATAGATATAAAATGTTGATAAAATTTTCTATAGAAATAAAATTTTGAAATAAATTTTGAAATAAAATTTTGAAATAATATTTTGACAAAATTTTCTATTGAAATAAAATTTTGACGAAATTTTCTATTGAAATAAAATTTTGACGAAATTTTCTATACAAATAAAATTTTGACAACATTTTCTATAGAAACAAAATTTTGACAAAATTTTCTATAGAAATAAAAATTTGACAAAATTTTCTATAGATATAAAATGTTGATAAAATTTTTACAAAATTTTCCATAGAAATAAAATTGTGACAATATTTTCTATAGAAATAAAATTTTGACAAAATTTTCAATAGAAATAAAATTTTGACAATATTTTCTATAGAAATAAAATGTTGACAAAATTTTCTATAGAAATAAAATTTTAACAAGATTTCCCATAAAAATAAAATTTAGAGAAAATTTCTATAGAAATAAAATTTTGACAAAATTTTCTATAGAAATAAAATTTTGACGAAATTTTCTATAGAAATAAAATTTTGACAAAATTTTCAATAGAAATAAAATTTTTACAATATTTTCTATAGAAATAAAATTTTGACAATATTTTCTATAGAAATAAAATTTTAACAAAATTTTCTATAGAAATAAAATTTTGACAAAATTTTTTATAGAAATAACATGTTTACAAAATTTTCTATAGAAATAAAATTTTGAAAAAATTCTCTATAGAAATCAAATTTTGACAAAATTTTCTATAGTTTACCTATTATATGTAGTTTCCTTTTTCTGTAGTTTAACAAAATCGATACATCCTACTATATTTAAATTATGGGTCTTGTTAGTTAAAAGTATATGATGTTATTAAATTAAAAAACAGAAATAATAGTAATAACAATAATATTGGGTTGTTTATTTAGAACTGCACAGAATCATTGTAGGTATAATCATCATTGCTTATATCGGAAATAAATACAAATGGATCTCAATACAATTCCTTTATAATAAACGTGTTTAGCTACTATTACTACTGATGCTCTTCTATATCGTATCTAGTTTACCCATCTCTAGGGAACACCAAAAACAACAATGGCATTAATATAAAGTCAAGCATGCGATCATTTATAATTATTGATAAATACTACAAATACACACAACCACACGGACTCACTCGGAGAGAAAAAAACAGCGAATGACAAACGTAATATTGGTACGTGCGATTGTTGAGGAGTTAACGGCAACATCTCATTGAAACCGGGCCACAGTTTAAATGCAGACTCTCAGGAGGAAACTTGACAAGTGACAACTTCATAGCTGGCGAGAGCCAAAAATTATAACGTTTAAGAAATTTGTGTGAAAATAGAAAATTCGGATGAAAAATTGGCAATGAATTTTTATGTTTAGAGAAACAAAAAAATAACAAAACAAGTAATAGAACAAAGTATCAAACAAAACACAACAAAATCACCAACAACAACAAAAAAATAACAAAACAAGTAATAGAACAAAGTATCAAACAAAACACAACAAAATCACCAACAACAAAAAAGCAACTTAATATCCGAAAATGGTTGAATCTGCCGTTACATCAACTCTGTCACGACTAAAACAGTTACAATGGCAACAATTTTTCCATATGTTTCACATAGAGCCCATTGTTTTCGTTTTGGTCTTTGCTCACAGTCTATCAGGTAAGATTTATATAATTACACCCATTGATTGATATTTTAATTGACCGTTACAATATACACTGAATCAAAAAGTCTCCGTAAAAGTTCTTTTTTTTATTAAAACGCTATTACAAATAAAAGTACAAATGAATTTGGAAGTTCCGTTATTTTGAAAAAAGTGTCATTGTACTGAGATTGCCCAATTATATTGTAGGGTTGCCATAAAAGTAAAATGGTTTTCGCAGCATTTTCTGTTATTGTAGTCAATATATCAGTTTCAAACAAAAATATGTACGGAGACTTTTTTCATTCAGTGTAGGTATGTATGCATGTGCTGTGTGCGTCATATAACATGAAGCTTCAAATATCGTGTTTACATTATTTTGAACTCCTTTATAGAACGACATTTTCGAATTTTGTAAATTATGGTGGACACTGTGTAGCACATAGAAATAAATTCATCGTTAAAAGGGTAATAAAATAAATAAATTTTGCACTAAAAAAAATATATTCTCTCCTAGTACAGCTTTTTTTAAATATTTGGATGTGATTTTTGTAGTTGTATCATGAGCTCTAATAAATTATTCTAGACTAATTCTAATCAGAGTTTAAATTGATTTCTTATTCGGATGTCTATATTTTGAATAATTGACTTTCCTAAATTAAACAAGTAAGGAAAGTCCAAAGTCGGGCGGGGTCGACTATGTTATATTACACCCCTGAACCATTTTGTAGATCCACATTTTCGATAGCATATCAAATCTGTCCAATGTGTTGGGTGCTATATATAAAGATTTTTGTTCCCATAAATATATTTTTAAATTTGAACCGATCTGGACAAAATTTGTTAGTTTTCTACAAAATTTGTAGACTTTAACTTTAAGTCGGCTAATGCCCTGGGGTGGAACACAATGTTGGTAAAAATACATTTAAACCGGAACCTGTTTTGAAGCAACTTTGCAAAATTTTATTTATGATTTATAGGTATAGGCAAATCGGAGTAATTTTCAAGTTTTCGACTTAACCGCGGCGATTTTATAATGTGGGTATTTTGGCCATTTTTGCCCAAATCAGAAAAACATATATATGGAAGCTATTTCGAAATCTGAACCGATTTCAACCAAATTTGACATGCATATCCAGAACCTTAATTATACTCCCTTTACTTTGGTCTCTGTAGGTATATGAGTCTAAATCAGTCGAGGGATACATATATATGGGAGATATAACTAAATCTGAACAGATTTCCACCAAATTCGGATTTTGCACTCTTTATGCAAAATTTAAAGCAAACCAGACCTAAGTTCTGGCTTCTGGTGGCATATTAGTAGATATCGGGCGAAAGATATATCGAAAACTGAACCGATTTCTTCCAAAATCAATAAGGTTCTATTCTGTCCCAAAACACATTTGAAGTCAATTAGACTAAAATTCCGACCTAGACTTTGATCACATATATGTGTTCACAGACAGACGGACATGGCTAGATCGACTCAGGGGCCGACCCTGAACAATATTGTCAAAGACACCCTATAATACCCTGGGGCCAAATCACCGCATTCGTCATCGAGTTCTGTTTCGTATAGAGAAACATTTCGATCGCATTAAATTTTGGATCACCGCATTCGATCGTAATTTATTTTGTCTACTACTTTTTTTTACATTGCTGTAAACATATGGTAATAAGAAATTGAAAAAGAGTAGAATTTCAAAATAATGTTTTGTTATCAAATTATGTTATTTCTGAGATATTTATATTGTTTTTGTGTGTTAAAATATATGTGTAAAAATATATTATGAATCCAAGTGTTTTTTCTTCGTTTTCGGATTCAAACGATGAGTACAAAGTGGCATTAATAAGGAAAAATATTCGTGACAAAAGCAGTCCTTTAGCATTGCCTGAATTGTGTTTTTAACATCCATAGATTTAAAAGACGTTTTCATATGTCAAAAGAAGCTTTTAAATATGTTATTGAAAAAATAATTTTTTTTGAAGCGGCTACTGAGCATTCCTTTCTTTGATCCGATTCCCTAAATGGAAGTAATATATTTTCTTAAATGTATTTTACCAAAATGGAATAATAATTACATTTTCACCAACTTTTTTCTGCTCAAAAATCACTACATACTTCGCTTTCGATAGCATGCTACCTATCGTGTTCAACTTCGAGTAGAAACAATTCGATAACGACTGCGGTGATCCGCGTAAACTACATTACGAAGACGAAGTATTCGATTTCGACTGCGGTGATTTGGCCCCTGTTCCACAGTGTGGTACAGTGTATAAAAATATCTACTTTAGACTATGTAAATATTTTTCAAAATATTTGAAATTTGCATCTCTCCGTTAATGATGTATATCTATGAAGCAAAGCAAATTTTCTTTAAGTAAAGAAAAACTTTTTTGGCTAAATAATCTAAATTAACTGAGATATTTAATGTTTCGATTAAAGATAAATGTCCATATTCATAATAATTCACTGACAGTTTATCGAAGGAATTTGTATGGTAATAGTAGGTTTAAAGTTTACATTAACTTTTATAAATATATGCTAAGGCTATGGTCACACTAGGCAAATATTTGACCAAAATGAGTATCAAACATTTTTCCAGAAACATTTTCCATATATCTGGATACGGTTTTTGGAAAATAACCCTGTCATGATGTTATATATCAAATATGAGCTCAAAATGATTTGGCTGTGGCGACGGATTCTTTTTTGATTTCTGTCAAATATTTGCCCAGTGTGACTATAGCATAAGACTTATTTCGAAGATTTTCAATGTTTAATTTGTTTATTTTTTTTTAATTAAGAAAGCATTTTTATATTAAAGCATCTCTAATAATTTCAATATTTAAACTTACATTTATTTGATAAATTGTAATTTTTGTATTCTAATTTTTATTTTATAAAAGCTAGATTTAAAGCTAGATAGTTCCCTAAAAAATGTATTTATGTAAAAGAAGCCGCATCTTGGGCTGTTTTAGTGTCAGGCCAATAAGTTTTTTAAGTGCAGAGTTTTGGAGTCGGTGTAAAATGATGTTTTTCTCCCCAACCATTAGATTATTACGGCTTCAAAAGCCGATTTCATTAAAAGTCAATTAGTAGATTTTTCTCAACATTCGAGTGGATTTAGAAAAACATCAAAAGGCAATTAGTCGAAATTGATAAGTACAGAAACAATTTTGGATTTATGGCCAAAGAGTCAATAAGCCGAAAAGTTGGTTTTCGAATTTTGTTATCAAAAATAAAGTTAAAATTGAGAAAAAATAGAAAGTAGGCTTTCGTTATTATTTCTGCAAACAACAAAAAGTTTAGATTGATTTGTTAATACGTCACTGGGAAGTACCCCATAATAAATTTCAGAGGTGATAAAATAGATGCGAGTAATTTATTTTAATAATGCAAACAATTTCCAATTTCACACACAAATTAAATAGTTTTTTATTGGTAAGATCATAAAACATAAAAACGCTTTTCACGCTTAGTTGATATTTGTCACCATGCAAATTTAGCCATGAATTTCAAATTATTCAACTACTTTATGAAATCACAATGTTTTAAAGTAGTATCCCATTAGCAGACTAAAAAAATCGGTTGAAGTCATGATGTAATAACAAAGTGGTGTCTCTGAAACAGATCAATAAAATTTTTTAATGAAATTATAATTGAGAGCTCATTATAACATTTTATTATTTTTAAATTATGGCAAATTTTAGCACAGGGTGAAGAATTTCCTCAATTTTTGATATTTTAAGGGTGAGAAGGTCCTAGTATTACTTTAACGGGTCGTAAAAAAATGAAATATGCAGAATTATGTAGTACAAGTTGGAAGATTTAGAAGTGCGGATCAATTACTTAAGTTTTTATCAATATCAGAACGGATTTGGGGATTATTTTTTCCAAAATGATATAACTGAGCCATTTTATTTTAAAATAAATGCGTTGTTACTTCTTTCTCATTTTAGGAGAATATTTTTAATTTGTTAGAGCAATGGATAATTTCCATGTTTAACAACGCTTTGTGGAAATCTCAAAATGTGGAGTACAATTTTATTTTTTTTATTTATTCTTCCTATAAAACAGTTTACTTTTTTCGGTGTATAAATTTAAAATTAGAATAGAGGTCTCTATAAATTTAAGATTAGGATACAGATCTCATTTATTGAATTTTTGTTCTCAAAAAAATCAAATTAAATTTCTTTTTCAAGTTCAATTAGTATGAAATTCAGGAAAAATATTCAGTTAGGCTTTCGCTTTTCCAAATCCGAATTGCCGGGCTTCACGCTTGACACCTGCCATCAGATTTTGTACAGCCACCTTGTCCACCTTCTTCGCCGCAGAAAGCCAGTTTGCCTTGAACTACTGCTCGTCCTTAGCAGTTTTTTTGGTTTCTTTAGGTTCCGCTTGACAATAGCCCAGTATTTCTCAATTGGGCGGAGCTCTGGCGTGTTGGGTTCTTGTCCTTGGGAACCACCTGCACGTTATTGGCGGCGTACCACTCCATGGCCTTTTTACCGTAATGGCAAGATGCCAAATCCGGCCAAAACAGTACGGAACAACCGTGTTTCTTCAGGAAAGGCAGCAGACGTTTATTCAAACACTCTTTCACGTAAATTTCTTGGTTGACAGTCCCGGAAGCTATGAAAATGCTGCTTTTCAAGCCACAGGTACAGATGGCTTGCCAAACCAGATATTCATTTGCGAACTTTGACAGTTTTATGTGCTTGAAAATATCTGCTACCTTTCCCCTTCCTTTTGCCGTATAAAACTCCTGTCCTGAAAGCTGCTTGTAGTCGGCTTTGACGTAGGTTTCGTCGTCCATTACCACGCAGTCAAACTTCGTCAGCATCGTCGTGTACAGCCTCCGGGATCGCGCTTTGGCCGTCGTATTTTGTTTATCATCGCGATTTGGAGTCACTACCTTCTTGTAAGTCGATAGTCCGGCTCGTTTTTTGGCTCGATGCACGGTTGTAGACGATACACCCAGCTTATTTGCGGCATCTCGGAGAGAGAGGTTAGGGTTTCGCTTGAAACTACCGGCTACTCACTTTGTCGTCTCAGCGGCTTCCGGTTTTCGATTTCCCCCGATCCAGACTTCCTGGCTGTCGACAAACGTTCCCCCAAACACTTTAATTACATTTGTAACGGTTGATTTGGCAACTTTTAGCGATTTTGCCAGCTTTGCGTGCGAGTAGCTCGGATTTTCGCGATGCGCGAGCAAAATTTTGATACGCTGCTCTTCTTGCTTGGACGGCATTTTGACAACTGAAGAGTGAATTCCAAAATCAAAATAGGAGCAATATTTTTTAAATGCAAAATTGAAGGAAATACGTCATGTTTATATTGACCAAATTTTGACCGTATCACCCTTTACTTCAAAGCAAAATACGTTTTCTTAATTTCAAAAAATCCTTACACCAAAGATACAAAATCTTCAAAATATGTATTAGCCCATTCATGTCCTAAATTTAATGAAACAAATTTTTAAATCAAAGGTTATAAGCTTTCTATTATTTAAAATTTATCTATATTTTTTTTAAAGATTATTTGTCCTTAATATTGTGTATAAAGAGTGTCTTCAAATTTAGGTATCATAGTCTTTTATATTAGACCAATACTTTTTCAGTGCGGGCAAGTTTTGGTAGGTTAGGTATTGTGGCAGCTCGTTATTTTAGACCAATAATCGCTTTTTCGACTTTTAATCAAAAATCGATTTTCGATTATTTTTACTAATCAAAATTCGAATATTCGATTATTCATAATCGAATTTCATAGAAATAATGATCATACAAAATATTCGATTTTATAAATTCTATTTGTCTATTTGCGAGTGTTATCAACAATAATTGTTTACTATATTTTTAAAATGTTCAATATAAAATTTTTAACATGTACGAATCATTTATCATTATTTCCCAAATAATTACCCCTATAAGTTCAAGGAAATTGAAAACACACAAAATTCATTTCTACCAATTTGATATTTTATTTAATCAAATCAGAATTTTTATTCTTATTGGTAATATAATTCTATAATTAAAAATTAAGAAATATGTGCTCGTTTCCTTAAATCTAAGTACATTTCAATTCAATTGAAACCAATGAAAAAAAAAACATTAAAATCGATGTTTGATAGTCAAAGTTAAAAAATAGTTCAAAATCTAAAATCGAGTTTGCGATTATTTTTGAGTTAATAATCGACTTCGATTATTTTCGATTTTTATGCCAAAATTCGAATACTCGATTAATCGATTTTCGAACTTCTTGCTTAACCCATTCCCTGCCATTGTACTGGCTTGAGTACAGGAAATTGCCAACATTTAATCTCGCAGAACTTTGTTTATAAATGAAATGAGGCAACGTTTCTTTTAGGTTTTTATGTTTTTTTATATTTTTTAACTGAAGTTAATTGTAAATGTATAAATGAATTTAAATTTTTTATTTAAAATGATTTCGGTGTGTAATGGGTTAACAATTTATTTTTTTTATTAAAAATGATCTCGCCGTGTAATGGGTTAATAATGAGTGCTGCCCGATTTTATGTTTACGACAAGGGAGTTCTTTTCTATAGCCAAGCCAAAACGGCGTTTCCCATAACGTGAACCACTTAGAGAAACTTTGAAACACTCAGGCACGGGATGAGACACCGCTGAAAAACTTTTGTTTGGTCGAAACTGGGATTGAATCCATGACCCTTTCTATGCAGGACGAGCATAGTTATTAACCATTGCACCAGGGTGGCTTGTGCGCGGTTGCAGACATAGTTAGTCTTTTTATCAGTGCACCAAAAAAAAAGTGAACCCATCGTGGAAGAAAATGTAGGTTTATTTTAGAAAATTTTAACTAAAATAGTTTTCCAATTGCAACATGTTACAAATAAGTTAATACTTTTTGTCAAATTTAAGAAAAATTATTAAAAATAATAAATTTTTTTCTCTTGTTTAAGAAATTTTCATATGTTGAAAGAAAAAATTGGATTTAAAAATTGTTAAAATGTCTTTAGCGCTATACGAAGTTCATGAAAGGTACAATTTTAGGAAAATTTACTCATTTGAGAGACTTATGAACTCAATTTAAGCAAACTTCTGCCATTTTAGGAAAATATGAACTATTTTATTTTTTAGTAAAATTGTGCACTATATTTGTATACAACTTTTTTCCTCATTTTTAGTTCACATCATTAAAGATAGCAAAAAATTATTCAAATAAGGAACATTTACTCATATTGTGCAAAATTTAACTAAAATCAACTAATCTTCATGAACTAAAATAAAATTCAGTTGGCATTAGAGCCCCTTTTTTCTGGGTGTGAGTGCTGCTCGACTCTACGTTTAAGTTTTTCATGGTCTGAGCAGTACATTAGGACCATGGGTATCCCAACTTACAGAATCATTGAAGTCCTCATAAATGTCACCAGTATAAGTATGAATGCCACACTCAGAGAAGAGTGAACCCATTAGCGAGTTATTTTTAACTAACCAGTGTTAATATTGAACTTCGTATGTCGCTAAAGAAGCATGTACCCATAGTAAGTTTAAACATTTTCCTATAGGTTAGTAATTTGTTTTAACTTTTGTCAAGTTCAAATTTAACTGTTCAGAAGTAAAAAATTAACTACATAATACATTTTTTGAAAACGAAAAAAATAATGTTCCGGATTTCCTAGACCACCTGGTGACTTGGAGCAAGGAGACCTCAAGGAGGAGGATCCCAATTTCTACATGTCGTATTATATTTAGTACAAATCACTTACTCTTCTGTAGTACAAATCCTTTAGAATCATTTATTAGATTTTTATCATTTTATAAAATTTTACCTTTTGTCCGGACGGAGGATCGAACCATCAGTTTTCTAACTAAACACACTATCCACTGGGCCACTTAGCTCTTACACTCATCAACAACCAAATGTGACTTTGTTTATTCTTTTCTTGCTTGCACATACAGTCAAGGGTGTCTATTTTTAGAAACACCACACGAGCACATGTTTCGGAGACGAACTATTGTCTAGAAGTAGATTCACTCAACGGTAGTTAGAAATGACATTCATCGTTAGTTTATTTATACTAAAAATAGAAATTTCGTGTCCAACTAGATTTCGTAGTATTGCACAGTAAAAGTTCAGTAACGCTGAGAAACTTCTTCGTACGTTCGAGAAAATACGTATTCCCTATTATTATATTTGCTTCAGTCCATTTACGAACTCATTGGGAGTTCTTAACCATTTTGCTGGTAATGGCCGTAAGTTCAATTTACTTCAACTGAGTTAATTTTGTTCATCAATAGTTAAATTTAACTAACTATGAGTAAAATTTTAGCACTATTCAATATTATGGAATTTACTTGTAGTTACGACGTTAAATTTTCTGAGTGCATATATCCCTAGAACGGTATAAAAGTTGGTTAACAAACCCTCGTGAAAATGAGGGTGAATTGATAATTTTGAATTATTTTCTACAAATATAGTCCATAATCCTTACAATTAATTAATCAAACTTATAGTTTTTTTTTAATTTTTTCCATAATTTCCACAAAAAATAGGTACCGTTTTGAGAAATGAAATTATATATCAAGCATGTACATCAGTATTCGAATACAATGACACGGATTGCAAACAACTGGGAACAAAAAATATGAGCGGTTTTTTACAGGTGATTTATATACCTAGACAATAGAATTTTTAGGATATTTTTAATTAATTATATTTTTGTTATTTTCTAGGAAATCGAAACGGAAGTCCAGCCCTATGTGGCAAATTTATTTATGGTCCGAACTTTATTAGAAAGTATAGTACCGGCATTTTGTGGAGTTTTTGTTGGTTCATGGTCGGATCATTATGGACGTAAACCATTAATGCTGATATCAATGATAGGTATGTATAAAAGGATTATTGTTAAAAAAAAATTGAAAAAAAAAACGCTAGTAATTAGGATGTTAAGGAGAAGGAAAATATATGCAAATTTATATGTATGTATGAAATTTTTTACTGACATAAGTCGAATCAAAACCAAGTTTACTTGGATCCAAAGATTTGGTCCAGCTCTTAACCCTCTAATGCCCCAATTTTTTTTTTGCCAACTGATTAAATATTCAATGTTTACGATACCAACTAAAGAAAACGACACAAGAAAAATTTATACGCTAGAATTTTAGCGTATAAAGCCTCCTGAACAGTTTTAACTAAGGGCGTTTTCGTTTCGCAAAAAATATGTTGCCTTGGTGTTACACTACTTTTTCCCGTATTGTATTTTCGCTCAAATAATAGTATCATTCCAAAGTTATTGTTAATTCATAATATTGTGAGGGATACAGGATCCAAAATCTATGACAGTGTCCTTTATATTTGCCAATCAATTTCGAGAATGTTGCACCTTTTTTCCAATCGAAATCGCCATAAGTTTTCTTTTTATTTTACCCATTTTTGTTGGCTTAAGGTGTGTTTTACTAAAATCTTCCAGATTTAACAAATTGGGCATTAGAGGGTTAAGGGTTTTGGTGTTGGTATTGGTATCGGAGCCCAAAAGCGTACATTGAAATAAAAGTGGACTCTATATGATTCGTATGATGACAGCGAATACGAAAGATTTTATGACAGCAATCATACGCCTACTATAACCCCGTTGCACATGGGAGCGTATGACAAATATGAAGTATTCAAGTTTATACTTGTCATACGCCTAGCCGTCCCATTATCACACAAAGGGATATATGACATATATTAGCATATATTATATGCTAATATAATTACATATAAATTATTTATATATTTTATTAATTATTTATATATTTAATATATTTTACGATTATCTTTTTTCCTTCAATAATTGAATTAATTAATTAATTAAGCAAATACCATTTAAATATTCGACTTTCTAGGATTTTCTTGTACCTATGTTATAGCTGCTATTATATGTGAACTGGCGAATTCTTATACAATAAATCCCTGGTATTATGTACTGGCAGTTGTACCTCATTCGCTATTGGGAGGTAATTGTGTTTTTTCAGTGGCAGCATTTTGTTTTATATCGGATGTTACCGATGTCAAAACAAGGCCTTATAGGTATGCTTAAAATTTGAAAAAACATATTTTGGAAATGATTTTTATTACTCTTTCCCTAGAATGATATCATTGGAAGCATTTCTTTCCGTTGGCCTAATGATGGGTTCACTCTTATCCAGCTATGTTTATGAGGCTACAAATGCCACATTCACATTTTCCATATCGGGAATTTTAATGTGTCTAACCACCGTATATATTGCCCTTTATGTACCTGAAAGTTTAAATAGAGCAGATTTGGCTATTCAGCCGACCAAACCTGAAAAATCCATAGATAACAAAGAAACAATGGCTAAATGTAATGAAATACCCTTGAGCTGTAGTATAATAAGTGAAAATCTTGGAAAATCTGAAGTGAAAATGGATGAGACTATAAAACAACCGAAAGTGGATGATAGTTTCCATGATGTCGATTTGAATATCAATGATGTGGATAAACCGAAGGCATTGGAAAATGGTAAAACCCATGATTCCAAATATCAAACCAAGGAAGAGAAATCCCAGGAGAATGCTGAAAAAGCCAAAACAGCTGGCCTCTTTAGCTATGTTCATGTAAAGGAAATGTGGTCAACTTGCTTCATGGAAAGGCCATACTATGATCGTTGTATCATTTTACTAGTAACTGGGGCAATGTTTTTGGCCATATTTGTTCTGGATGGCAATATGACTGTCTTTTATTTATTTGCCAGAGAGAAATTTCAATGGACTGTAAGAGATTTTACGCAGTTTGAAACAGTCAGTCATGTTACATCGATGATTGGAGCTTTGGTGGGATTTTTAATTTTAAGAAAGGTGAGATGAAAAATGGATGTTTTTATACACAATTTTTTTTTTCTGATTCAATCACAAAATTAATTGATCTAGTTAACTTTTTAATTGAAATGTCGTCAATTACGAAAATTATAGTATCAATCACAGTTTTAATTGGACCTTAAAAAAATACTTTATTAAAAAATTAATCGATTTCTATTAATACCCAGCAAAAAAATTTGGAAGTTTTTCCAAAGGCACAACTTTAAAAGCACTTCGGGAAGATGCACTCCCAATGATGTTCTTTATTTTAACTCCACAGGAAGTTCTTTTATTCAATTTTTTATAACTTGGTTTTTTCATACTTTTGGAAGTTTTTCCAAAGGCACAACTTTAAAAGCACTTCGGGAAGATGCACTCCCAATGATGTTCTTTATTTTAACTCCACAGGAAGTTCTTTTTATTCAATTTTTTATAACCTGGGGTTTTCATACTTTTAATGGGTAATTTTACCTTTTTTTGTTTCAAATAGGTTAAAAACAGAGTAAGAATTCATAAAATGGTACAAATCATTTAAATTTTGTCGAAAAAAAATGCTAAATCCAATCTGAAAAAATTGTGATTTTTTGAAAATAAATATTTGAGTTTAAACGTTTCCGACAAGCGTTAGAATCTATTAAAAATTATAAAAAAATTATAAAAATTATTTATTTGACAAAATATCACAGAATTTTTTAATTTACATCCAAAACATTTATTTCGGATCACACCTAAAGAAGTGATGCAAATTCAGTGCAACGGCTGTTGAAATGGAGGATTTCCGTCCTATGAAAAGCCCATGTTAAATTCATCGCTTCTGCGTCAATTTTGCACCACTTCCGGAACATTTTCATTACTTTTTTGACGACGCTTTTTTGCTGGGTATTGATTCAATTAAATTTTTAATTAATGTTAATTCAAAATTCATTTAATTTTTTAATTAAAAACGAAACTATTTTCAATCACTTTGCTATAATACAATTACTTTATATAACTATTTTTAATTCTCTTTAGTTTTATGCAAAAACTGATACTTTCAAAAAATTAAAAAAATATATCCATAACTTTTTAACTGACTAACTCTTCCGAGTATAATTAACAACTTAAATGTATCAATTAATTTTTTAAAAGTTGTCAACTTCAATCAACTTTTTAATTTGGAATATTTTGGTGATATTTTTTCTGTGTGGTGGTACCAGTACCTCTTGTAGTTCGGTCAGGGATGAGCAATACTCTCAAATCGCATTGTGTGTATGTGTTTTACTAATGGATCTTATATTTTATTTACAGATCTTTCGTATGTCCGTGGTCACACTCACACTTTTAGCTTTTCTTAGCGATATATTCCGCAGTATTATTCAAGGAATGGCCTATGCCCCCTGGCATTTGTATTTGGCCATAGCAGCTGGTTCATTAAAATCTGTCGCAGGTCCCATGTGTCGGACTATAGTTTCAAATATAGTACCTCAAACTGATTTGGGTAAGTGGAACAACACTTTTTTAAATTAAATTAAAAACAAAATTAAATTCCAACGGATTTAAACTCATTTACCAACGACTAACACTTTGAAATTTTTATATTTTTACATGCTTTAATTTCTATTTCAGGTAAAATATTCTCCATTAAAAATATTCTACAGTCTTTGGCTCCTTTTGTGGCTGCTCCCATGTATACTGTGATTTATAAGGCTTCATTGACTACATTCCCAGGTCTATTTAATATAGTCAGTGCATTTTTATATTTTATAGCTTTTATATTTATACTGTAAGTATACATTTGTTGGTTTATTTGTTTGCCATAATCATATGCATAATAAATTATATTTCATGTTATTTTTGCAGATGTGTCTTCCGTTTTAAAGTGGCCTATAAACAACACTATGGCAAAATGTTAAAATAATTAGTTATACATTTAGTTTTTTAATATATTACCTTGTTACATATCGATATGTCAAAAAAGTAATTTATTATGAATTTAACCACTTTAATGTCATGTGTTATTAAATATGACATTTAATGAAAACTATATATGGTATTCGAATTTGTACTAGTTATTAAACTACTAAATTAACTATGTAAATATGTATAAAGAGAAGTATTAGTAAATTATGAAAGTGAAACCCCATTTGGACAAAATGCTTAATTTTCATATAATAGAGGAATATTTTAAAATCAAGAATTTTCTAAGAATAACATTTGAAACAGTGTTCAATTCAAGCAAATCCATGCTTTTGAAAAAAAAATGTTTGAATTCCACTCGTTTCCAAAGTATATTCTAATATCTGTTTAATTCAAATTACTCTAAAACTTTTGTCTTTTCAGGGATTTTAAATGTTTGTGTTGATTGGTCTCCATCGGTCACATTAGCCACATATATCTGCATAGGTAGAAGACTTGCCTTTATGTTTGTGTAAACCAAAAATAACGCTGAAAAAAGGACAAAGAGAGATTTATTGTATATATATTATTAATATGTAATAGGGAATTATTTTAGTGTGTAAACACAACAATTGTGACATGTGGTGAGCGTAAGCTATCTTACACTCAAAGAAATTTGTTAGTAAACACAGCAGTAAAGTCTGATAAAAAAGCAAAAAGTTTCCTGCAAAAGCGAAAACAGTCACTGTCTCCTGAAATAATATTGGGATTACCACTTGTTCCTATCAATGACGCATGATCTGGTTGATCAGCATTTTCGTTCTTATAAGGAAGACAAAAATTGGGTCGATTCGCGGATTGTGTCAAAACACGAGTCGTTTTTTTCGCTGTATCCGTATGTTGCCTGGAAGATAAAAAACAATGGACAATACTTCGATTGATCAGTCATTTACAATTTTTTTAAATACATTTTCAAACATTTGAAAAGATTCGCATTTTTTAACCCTTTGACTACCGATGTCCACATAGGAGGACATTCGATAACGGCACCAAACTCTATTTCCCAGTTAGTTTCGATTTATTTCTCGATGTTATTTTAAAGTAAAGGCTTTAATCTAAATAAGCTATAAATATTTTCTATATTGGTGAGCACTAAACTGCATTTTTATAAACTTCTTTAACCATAAACGAAAAATACGAAATTTTGAAGCCATTTTGCGACTGTACGTCTCTGGTAAATGGACATTTATGCAAAAAACTGTAGCTGATATTTGTTCGGCTTCTTTTTTAGTATTTTTTCTAACACTTAAGAAGATATTATAGGCCAAATAGCGCTTATTTTCGTAAGGTCATTATGGCAGAATTCAAGAATCAAATTTTCAGAACACGCTCGTTAAAATTAAATTTTTTATTAAAATTTTTATTCTTCACATTGTTAGTACAAGTAAAAACAGAAGAAAAATTAAAGTTTTTAACAGTGGATTTATTTCGGTAGTGAAAGGGTTAATATGAGCTCCCGGTTGCCACTCGAGCCCAAAATAATCTATCAAAATTTACAGAAAATTTTACCAAAAAATACCAAAATTTTTATTTTGCAAAATTGTATTTCTATAGCAAATTTTGCCAAAAATTTATTTCTATAGAAAATTTTGCCAAAAATGTATTTCTATTTCTATAAAACAAAAGAAAAGAAAATTTTGTCAAAATTTTATTTCTATAGAAAATTTTGTCAAAATTTTATTTCTATAGAAAATTTTGTCAAAATTTTATTTCTATAGAAATTTTTGTCAAAATTTTATTTCTATAAAAAATTTATTTCTATAGAAAATTTTGTCAAAACTTTATTTCTATAGAAAATTTTGTCAAAATTTTATTTCTATAGAAAATTTTGTCAAAATTTTATTTCTATAGAAAATTTTATTCCTATAGAAAATTTTGTCAAAATTTTATTTCTATAGAAATTTTTTTCAAAATTTTATTTCTATAGGAAATTTTGTCAAAATTTTATTTCTATAGAAAATTTTGTAAAATTTTTATTTTTCTTGAAAATTTTGTCAAAATATTATTTCTATAGTCTATTTTATCGAATTTTTTTCTATAGAAAATTTTGTCAAAATTTTATTTCTATAAAAAATTTTGCCAAAAAAATTTTGTCAAAATAAAATTTTGAAAAATAGAAAATTTTGTCAAAATTTTATTTCTATCGAACATTTTGTCAAAAATTTTATTCCTATAGAAAATTTTGTCAAAATTTTATTTCTATAGAAAACTTTGCCAAAATTTTATTTCTATAGAAAATTTTGTCAAAATTTTATTTCTTAGAAAATTTTATCAAAATTATATTTCTATAGAAAATTTTGTCAAAATTTTATTTCTATAGAAAATTTTTTCAAAATTTTATTTCTATAAAAAACTTTGTCAAAATTTTATTTCTATAGAAAATTTTGTCAAAATTTTATTTCTATAGAAAATTTTGTCAAAATTTTATTTCCATAGAAAATTTTGTCAAAATTTTATTTTTCTTGAAAATTTTATCAAAATTATATTTCTATAAAAAAATTTATTTCTATAAAAAATTTTGTCAAAACTTTATTTCTATAGAAAATTTTGTCAAAATTTTATTTCTATAGAAAATTTTGTCAAAATTTTAATTCTATAGAAAATTTTGTCAAAATTTTATCAAAATTATATTTCTATAGAAAATTTTGTAAAAATTTTATTTCTATAGAAAATTTTGTCAATATTTTATTTCTATAGAAAATTTTGTCAAAATTTTATTTCTATAGAAAACTTTGTCAAAATTTTATTTCTATAGGAAATTTTGTCAACATTTTATTTCTATAAGAAACTTTGTCAAAATTATATTTCTATAAAAAATTTTATTTCTATAGAAAATTTTGTCAAAATTTTATTTTTCTTGAAAATTTTGTCAAAATCTTATTGCTATAGAAAATTTTTTCAAAATTTTATTTCTATAGAAAATTTTGTCAAAATTTTATTTCTATAGAATATTTTGTCATAACTTTATTTCTATAGAAAATTTTGTCAAAATTTTATTTTTCTTGAAAATTTGTCAAAATTTTATTTCTATAGACTATTTTATCAAAATTTTATTTTATAGAAAATGTTGTGAAAATTTTATTTCTATAGAAAATTTTGCCAAAATTGCATTTCTATAGAAAATTTTGTCATAATTTTATTTCTATGGAAAATTTTGTCATAATTTTATTTCTATAGAAAATTTTGTCAAAATTTTATTTCTATAGAAAATTTTGTCAAAATTTTATTTCTATAGAAAATTTTGTCAATTTTTTTATCTTAGTTGGAGAGGAATAACTTGGAAAATCTACCAAAACATGAGGAATTTTACCAATCTACCAATTTTGGTAGAATTCTACCAACTGTGGCAACAGTGCTCCCAATACAAAAACAAAAAACTAGTTTTGGTACTTAAATTTGCTTTGAATAACATTTTAAAACGTTCTACAAATTTTTCTTCGCTATACCCTTAAATACGAAAATATAACAGCAAAGTCATTCTGCTAAAACAGCAAAAAGTCTGCTGAAAAATAAAAAATTATGTTTGGTGAGAGAGCAAACATTATTTGCCATTTTTTAGGCGGCGGCGACGGGTTGACGTCTAAGCCGACATAAATTTGTCTATTCGGCGGCGAACCATTATCCATTATAAAAACAATGCGAAGTTATCCGAACGGTAATGCGATAAGTTGTACAACTAATCATACAATCAAAAATTATATTTAATTCAAATTGTCTGAGATAATTTTTGACTGTGATTGGAAGGTTCAAAATTTTGCAGAAATACAAAAATTATTAATTATTTGATCGGCGGCTTCATTCTCTGCTTTGAAGTACGAAAGAGGGAATATCAGCACCACAAGCACGTTTCAAGTGCATAATTTCACCGGGAATACAAAGTTTTTTGTTGTTTTCTTGGCAAACATAACACGAGAAAATACATGGATGCAAACATGTTACATGTTCTCCGTGAAAATCTAACATTATCCTCATGAAACATGTTTGGTGTGATCATATTCCTTTTCTGTGTGTATAATAATAGACACCAATAGTAGACGTTTTTTCTATGAGTGCAGTATATTTAACGCCCATCGCTAGACAACATAATTGTGTTTAGACACTTACTCTACTTACACCATAAAGGTAAAGCCAAGCAAATACAAGGTGGTGCTTATGAAATTAAACATACCAGCATACCAAGTTAATGTGGCTCTATATATCGAAGTATATATAGGTGCTGCTAAGATAGGTGAGAATGATTCCATAGATGTCGTCAAGGCAAAGATTTTACCTGTAACAAAAAATTAACCAACATTCAAACTGTAACTAACTAAAGCTTATTGGTTATATAGGATTGTCATAAATTTAAATTAAAAACTCTCCCACAAAGCAATGCAGTTAAATTTTAGTCATTTACCATTTCCCATAAACTTACCCACTTCCGATGGAGGTGTAAGATGAGAATGTATAGCCCTTGACATAGGACCCAAAATACCACGCATACAACCCATAGCTACTCCTATATACAATACCCACGAATATGGAGCAATGGCTCTACAAGTACACTCCAATATAGATGAACCATAAGCAAGCATATTCATTGAGACAATTGAAAAATTCAAAAGCTAAAAATATTTTATTTAAAAAATAAATATAAAGAAAATTTAATAAAATCCCAATTGCCTACCTCTTTGAGTAATAACATTCCCAGGGCACTGCCAATGATTTGTACAATAATACGTGATGCCGAATATATACCAAACTCTCTTACATTCCATTCAAATTTGTTACTGACAAACATATAGGATACATTTGAATCTCCTTCAACAGCAAAAATAGCTAAGGTTAAAGCCATCAAAGTTAACCAAATAATGGCACGATCATAGTTGGAACGTTTTTTGAGGCATGTCCGAAATAAATCTCTAACCAAATCGAAGCGGAAGAATTCCCGTATTTTGGACTAAATAAGAATTAAAAAAAAATAAATTAAATGAAATGGTTTTGTGTGGGGGTTAAGAGGAATTACTTACTCTACAATCAGTTTCTTGATTTTGTAAACTTTCCTTTACAAATACAAGGCAATAACCTAGAGCCAATGAGGTCAGAGCAGTCGATATTGTAAAAATGGTTAAAGCGTTTGTGGCTGCATATAAATAACTACTGGAAACATTACCAATCACAACGCCCAGACTAAGGGAGACTTCATTGAGGACCATTCTGGAAACAATCAATACCTAAACAATAAGAACTACTTCTCTAAAGTAACTAAAAGTACCGTATTGATGATATTCGGCACAAAAAAAAAAAATAAGAAAAATTCGTTTTGTTTGTTATTGTTGGCTTCTCTTCAATCGTTATTGTTGTTTTTTTGTTTTTTGATCTCAGCTTAAAGCCATGCATTGACTAAACTACAAGTGTAGCTTAACCAACAGAGGAAAAGTATGCTTGTCAAATTTATTTGGGCAAAGCCCTATAGACTGCAAGATGGTTGGATGTACAGCTGTTTCGGAATTACCACATTCCTCATCAGCATCCTCTACTTGCAGCAAAACTATCAACCAATTATCAGAATAAATTCGGGTAATTCACTCAACCCAACGTGAACTACACTTGAACCTCCCGAAAAAGGGGTTTGATAGTCGGCTACTGCCTAAACAAATTTGCCAGCATATCTCTTTTCCTTTGCCAAACTCAAATCATCGATTTGTATGTATTTGGCTGGGTTTGTTTTTGAGCGTGCTTCCTCTATCTTCATTCGTTTTGTTTGTTATTGTTGGCTTCTCTTCAATCGTTATTGTTGTTTTTTTGTTTTTTGATCTCAGCTTAAAGCCATGCATTGACTAAACTACAAGTGTAGCTTAACCAACAGAGGAAAAGTATGCTTGTCAAATTTATTTGGGCAAAGCCCTATAGACTGCAAGATGGTTGGATGTACAGCTGTTTCGGAATTACCACATTCCTCATCAGCATCCTCTACTTGCAGCAAAACTATCAACCAATTATCAGAATAAATTCGGGTAATTCACTCAACCCAACGTGAACTACACTTGAACCTCCCGAAAAAGGGGTTTGATAGTCGGCTACTGCCTAAACAAATTTGCCAGCATATCTCTTTTCCTTTGCCAAACTCAAATCATCGATTTGTATGTATTTGGCTGGGTTTGTTTTTGAGCGTGCTTCCTCTATCTTCATTCGTTTTGTTTGTTATTGTTGGCTTCTCTTCAATCGTTATTGTTGTTTTTTTGTTTTTTGATCTCAGCTTAAAGCCATGCATTGACTAAACTACAAGTGTAGCTTAACCAACAGAGGAAAAGTATGCTTGTCAAATTTATTTGGGCAAAGCCCTATAGACTGCAAGATGGTTGGATGTACAGCTGTTTCGGAATTACCACATTCCTCATCAGCATCCTCTACTTGCAGCAAAACTATCAACCAATTATCAGAATAAATTCGGGTAATTCACTCAACCCAACGTGAACTACACTTGAACCTCCCGAAAATTATCAGAATAAAATCAGGCAGTCTATAGGGCTTCGCCCAAATAAATTTGACAAACATTCTTTTCCTCTGTTGATTAAGCTACACTTGTAGTTTAGCCAATGCATGGTTTTAAGCTGAAATCAAAAACAACAATAAAATTATATTTCTATAGAAAATTTTGTCAAAATTTTATTTCTATGGAAAATTTTGTTAAAATTTTATTTCTATAGAAAATTTTGTTTCTATAGAAAATTTTGTCAAAATTTTGTTTCTATAGTACATTTTTCAAAATTTTGTCAAAATTTTATTACTATAGAAATTTTGTCAAAACTTTATTTCTATGGAAAATTTTGTCAAAATTTTATTACTATAGAAATTTCGTCAAAATTTTATTTCTATCAAGAAAATTGTCTCAACATTTTTTTCCATATACAAAATTTTCTCAAAATTTATTTCCATAGAAAATTTTGAAGTACCTCTGCAAAATCTACCAAAACATCAAAAATCCTACCAATCTACCAAACAATAAAAAATCTACCATATCTGGTAGGATTCTACCAACTTTGGCAACGTGTCTACCACCCAAATTTACTACTTGAATATTTAGAAGTAAATTTTCATTCATAAATACAAGGTGACCGAATTAATATCTCCGCATTTGGAAGACGATTACCTGTCTCTTGATATTGTGGTTCGAAATCTTGATTTTATTGCAGCTTGCTCGATTTGACAAAATTTTAATTTTTAAGTTATTATTGATTTTCTACAGCAGAGCCTTTTGCTTTATTTTCTTTTCAAAAAAAAACTTGTCAGTATATTGGGGATTTTAGTGAGGAATTTATATTTAAATTGGGGATTTTTTGGGGAGGAAAACATCATAATTTGGGGACAAGAGCCAGAAAAATACTGGCAGCACTGGGTGTGGTTTGGGTAGGTAAGGTTAGGCTAAAGTGGCAGCCCGATTAAAATTCAGACCACTACCTGTCTCTTGATGTTGTGGTTCGAAATCTTGATTTTATTGCAGCTTGCTGGATTTGACAAAATTTTAATTTTTAAGTTATTATTGATTTTCTACAGCAGAGCCTTTTGCTTTATTTTCTTTTCAAAAAAACTTGTAGGTGTATTGGGGATTTTTGTGAGGAATTTATATTTAAATTGGGGATTTTTGGGGACGAAAACATCATAATTTGGGGACAAGAGCCAGAAAAATACTGTCAACACTGCCGATATGGGTCAATTCTTTCATACTCGTTAGAGGACAAGTCAAATCTGTGGGTCGGTTTATATTGGGGCTATAATTAAACGTCGTCCGATATGGTCCATTTCCAATACCATCCGACCTAGACCAATAAAAACTACTTGTGCCAAGTTTGAAGTCGATAGCTTGTTTCGTTCAGAAGTTGAGGAGATTTCAACAGATGGACGGATATCGCTATATCGACTCAGAATTTCGCCATGACGCAGAATATATGTATAAATTAATAGGTCTGAGACCAACATTTCGATTCCTGCTTCAACCGAACACCAAAAAGTTTTTCAGTGGTAGATTATCCCATCTCAGTAATGCTGGTTACATTTCTGAGTGTTTCAAAGCTTCACTGCAATGTGGAACGCCGTTCGGATTCGGCTATAAACAGGAGGTCCCATGTCATTGAACTTGACATGGAATCGGGCAGCACTCAGTGATAAGAAAGAATTTCACCACTATGGTATCACAATGGACTGAATAGTCTAAGTGAGCTTGATACATCGGGCTGCCACCCAACCTAACCTAAGATAGGCAGGAAGCCACTGTGGTGCAATCGTTAGCATACCCGTCTTGCATGCAAAGAGTCATGGGTTCCATCGAAACACCAAAAAGGTGACATTTGTGATTATTTCAAAACTTCTCTAAGTGGTTTCACCGCAACGTGAATCACTGTTCGGCTATTCAAATATCCCTTGTCATTGAGCTAACGCAGCACTCATTGATAAAAGAGAAGTTCACCACGTGAATAGTCTAAGGCTGAATAACGGGCTTAGACCGTTATTCAGGTATACAAAATATAAAAAAATCGTCCATTGATTATTTGAAAATTCATCAAGTTTTAGCGAGAGCAACCTTTGCGCAACTGTTGACATAACCGCCTTACATAAAAAGAGTCCTGGGTTCTATAACAATGTTTAGATCCTTAGATTATGTAAACACGTTTGAAGTGCACACATATTTTAAAAGTCTACTTTTCGACCTTAAGACCCTCACAGCACTTACCTAAATGGTCTTGTTTTTTCATCAGCAACATCCGAAATGTAGCAATAAATGCCTGTTAATAAGGCACAATGGCCTCCACTTAAGGCTAAGGGTACTGAAGATAACAAAATCATCCATGAACTTATATTACTTGTTGTAGTAATATAACACAAAACATTTAATACAACAGCACTGGCAGCATATCCTGTAACGAAAAACAGTTTTTTATATAATATCTTCAAGAAATACATTATAATGCATTACCCATAAATGTTGCCAATACAATTGGTCTACGACCAAATTTATCCGACCAAGGTCCAATAAATAAACTAAGTATAGCTGGAATAATACTTTCAAGTATGGACTGAGCCATCAGAATATTGGAAACATATTTTTGAATTTCGATTAGGATATTCTCTTGGGAATTTGTAAGCTGTTAAGAAAACAAAAAAATATAATATAAGATGTAGTTTAAGGCTGAAATTTGGGATTAATCCCGTCCCGAAAATCCCGGATTTTTTTGTTTTCAAACCCGGGATTTTTCGCAATCCCGAAAAATAACCTAAATTTATTATATTTTCTGCCTTTTAGGATTTTTTATTATTAAATAGGTGTCTTCATTCAGTATAAACGACCCTTAGACCAGTGACGACTGTGAGAGCTGTTTTTAATCTGCAATAATACATGATCGCTTATATCTGATGAAGCTTTGAATGCCTTGATATTTTTTCTATAGAAATAAAATTTTGTACAAAATTATCTATATAAATAAAATTTTGGACAAAAGTTTCTATATAAATAAAATTTTGGACAAAATTTTCTATAGAAATAACATTTTGTACAAAATTATCTATACAACTAAAATTTGGACAAAATTTTCTATAGATATACAATTTTGTACAAAATTATCTATACAAATAATATTTTGACAAAATTTTCTATAGAAATAAAATTTTGACAACATTTTTAAAGCAATAGAATTTTAACAAAATTTACGTTTACGTTCAATCTTCTGCGATCGTAGTCATAAGGAAAAACATCTGTGATATTTTAATTTAGTTTTGTAATTATTTTTGAAATTATTTTAAATATTTATTTAATGTCGTGGTGTTCCTGTGCCGTCTCTTTTCATAATTTAAAAATAATCAACAATATGATAAAAGACTAAATATTTCAATAAAAAATTTGGAAATCACCAAACCATGTCGGATGAAAATATGAAATAGTCTTTTATTTGCATATTGAATGACGTTGAAAGCCCATTTTAGAAAAGATCCAAAAATAACCAAAATTTTTCTATAGAAATAATTTTTTTTTAAATTTTCTATGGAAATAAAAATTTGAAAAAAAAAATAAAATTTTGACAATTTTTTCAAACAAATTTTTCTATAAAATAAAATTTAGACAAAATTTTCTATAGAAATACCATTTTTACAAAATTTTCTATAGAAATAAAATTTTGAAAAACTTTCTATAGAAATAAAATTTTGACAAAATGTTCTATAGAAATAAAATTTTGACAAAATTTTCTATAGAAATAAAATTTTAGACGAAACTTTCTATAAAAATAAAATTTTGACAAAATTTTATATACAAATAAAATTTGTAAAAAATTTTCTATAGAAATAAAATTTGTACAAAATTTTCTATAGAAATAAAATTGTAGACAAAATTTTCAATAGAAATAACATTTTAGACAAAACTTTCTATAGAAATAAATTATTGACTAAATTTTCTATGGAAATAAAAATTTGACAATTTTTTTAAACAAATTTTTCTATAAAATAAAAGTAAGACAAAATTTTCTATAGAAATACCATTTTTACAAAATTTTCTATAGAAATAAAATTTTAACAAATTGTTCTATAAAAATACAATTTTTCACAATTTTCTATAGAAATAAAGTTTTGACAAAACTTTCTATAGAAATAAAATTTTGACAAAATGTTCTATAAAAATAAAGTTTTTAAAAAATTTTCTATAAAAAAAAAGTTTTGACAAAACTTTCTATAGAAATAAAATGACAAAATTTTTTATAGAAATAAAATTTTGACAAAATGTTCTATAGATATAAAATTTTGACAAAAATTTTCTATAGAAATAAAATTTTAGACGAAACTTTCTATAGAAATAAAATTTTGACAAAATTTTATATAAAAATAAAATTTGTACAAAATTTTCTATAGAAATAAATTTTTGGCAAAATTTTCTAAAGCAATAGAATTAAAAAAAAAATGTATGTTTACGATTACGTTCAATCTTCTGTGATCGTAGTCATAAGGAAAAACATCTGTGATATTTTAATTTAGTTTTGTAATTTTTTTTGAAATTATTTTAAATATTTATTTAATGTCGTGGTGTTCCTGTGCCGTCGCTTTTTACAATTTAAAAATAATCAACAATATGTCAAAAAACTAAATATTTCGATAAAAAAATTATCTCAGAAGAAGTTGGAAATCACCAAAGACATGTCGGATGAAAATATGAAATAAAGTCTTTTATTTGCATATTGAAAGACATTGAAAGCCCATTTTAGAAAAGATCTAAAAATAACCAAAAATTTTCTATAGAAATAATTTTTTTTTTAATTTTCTATGGAAATAAAAATTTGACAAAATTTTTTAAAGTAAGAGAATTTTGACAAAATTTTCTACAGATATAAAATTTTGACAATTTTTTCAATAAAAATAAAATTTTAACAAATTTTTCTATAGATATAAAATTTAGACCAAATTTTCTATAGAAATAAAATTTTGACAAAATTTTCTATAGAAATACCATTTCGACAAAATTTTCTATAGAAATAAAATTTTAACAAAATTTTCTATACAAAATAAAATGTTGACAATTTTTTTCAATAGAAATAAAGTTTAGACCAAATTTTCTATAGAAATAAAATTTTGACAAAATTTTCTATAGAAATAAAATTTTGATAAAATTTTCTATAGAAATAAAATTTTTACAAAATTTTCTATAGAAATAAAATTTTAAACACAACTTTCTATAGAAATAAAATTTTGACAAAATTTTCTATAGAAATAAAATTTTAACAAAATTTTCTATATAAAATAAAATGTTGACAAATTTTTTCAATAGAAATAAAGTTTAGACAAAATTTTCTATAGAAATAAAATTTTGACAACATTTTCTATAGAAATAAAATTTTGATAAAATTTTCTATAAAAATAAAAATTTTACAAAATTTTCTATAGAAATAAAATTTTAAACACAACTTTCTATAGAAATAAAATTTTGACAAAATTTTCTATAGAAATAAAATTTTAACAAAATTTTCTATACAAAATAAAATGTTGACAAATTTCTTCAATAGAAATAAAGTTTAGACAAAATTTTCTATAGAAATAAAATTTTGACAACATTTTCTATAAAAATAAAATTTTTACAAAATTTTCTATAAAAATAAAATTTTTACAAAATTTTCTATAGACATACAATTTTAGACAAAACCTTCTATAGAAATAAAATATTGACAACATTTTCTATAGAAATAAAATTTTAACAAAATTGTCTATACAAAATAAAATGTTGATAATTTTTTTCAATAGAAATAAAATTTTAACAAAATGTTCTATATAAAATAAAATTTAGACAAAATTTTCTATAGAAATAAAATTTTCACAAAATTTTATATTAAAATAAAATTTTTACAAATTTTTCTATAGAAATAAAATTGTGGCAAAATTTTCTATAGAAATAAAGTTTTGAAAAAATTTTTCTATAGAAATAAAATTTTTACAAAATTTTCTATAGAAATAAAATTTTAGACAAAACTTTCTATAGAAATAAAATTTTGACAAAGTTTTATATAAAAATTAAATTTTTACAAAATTTTCTATAGAAATAAAATTTTAGACAAAACTTTATATAGAAATAAAATTTTAGACAAAACTTTGTATAGAAATAAAATATTGACAATATTTTCTATAGAAATAACGTTTTGACAAAATTTTATGTTAAGTACCAAATTGAAATTGTTTTTGACTTTACTCTTATGTTCTGTTTTTACGTTTTTTGTTAATAAAATCCCGAAAAGAAATTCCGGAAAATCCCAGGATTCAATATTTTGAAATCCCGAGATTTATAAACATCGATCCCGAATGACAGCCCTAGTGTAGTTAAAATTATATATTTTAGTTTTCCAATAGATGGCGTTATTTGTCGCGGTAAATAAAGAAAAACTGTTATATATAGCGTATTTTGTCTGATTTAAATTTGAGCAAAATAAATGAAACATTAATTTGAATTTTAGAAAATGTTTGTTGAGTATACAGATATAACTTTTTCATCAAATAAATTTGCTATTTTCTGCTGCTGACATTGGATCGTGAATTTTAGACAAACAATATAAAATATAAATATAATCTGGATGTTCTATACAAAATGGAATAACAATAGGTCTATGAGCTACGAAGATATTTAATTTGTATATTAAGTCAATACCTACTTTAGTTCCTTCCGGCCCCTCTTCCATACCCAAAAAGGGTTTGCATTGTGTGTCATTATAATGAAAGACTGCAGTACATGTTTGGTGTAACAATAAATTCTGATAGATCGTTCCTATGATTACAACATATTAAAGATATAGATAGGTACATTGAACTTTATTTAATTTCAATAAATTTCTGTTATTTCATCACGCTACCTGATAAAGATGTTGACAGAAATACAAGAAATACCGCTGGTTCTAAAATAAACCATCTATGTTTCGTTTGCCCAATAGCATTGTTAAGGCTTAAGTTATCCAGTATTTGGGCCATTTTTTCAACCGCTTAAACATCTGTTCATTAACTAATTGAATTTGTCATTAATTTCCGGCCAAAGAAATCTTAATTGTTTACACCAATCGCTTATTCTCAATATTTAAAACAACCGTTTCTATGAAAATTCCAAATCAGACTAAATTCATATAGGAAAGTAGGTATATTTTTTGTTCCAAAGAAGCTACAATTTGATGTACTTGAATATATCATGTGGGGAAAGAGTTTTTTTATCTCAATGCGTAATTTTTATAAGGAGCTATTGCATATAGGTTCAAAAACAAAATGGCTTAATAAAAATTTCAGCTTGATCAGCATAGGGAAATAGCTAATGTTTGCGAACTAGAAAGAAGAATTAATATAATCTGAAGTATATTTTTAAGCAATAAAGGAATTCTCTAAAATGTTTGCTGATTCCATTTGGTACACCCAAAGAAATTTGTTAGTAAAAACAGCAGAAAAGTCTGCTAAAACAGCAAAAAGTCTGCTGAAAAAGGCAGTCACTGTTTGCTGAAATGGCAAATATTGGCTGAAATTTTGTTAAATTGTTTAGAAAATTTTGTTAAAATTTTATTTCTATAGACAATTTTGTCAAATTTTTATTTCTATGGAAAATTTTGGCAAATTTCTATTTCTACAGAAAATTTTGGCAAAATTATATTTCTATAGAAAATTTTGTCAAAATTTCATTTCTACAGAAATAATGGTAGATTTTTTACCAAACTGTAAAAAATCTACCATTTTTGGTAGAATTCTACCAACTGTGGCAAACGTGTTAGAAGGTTGTTATTTTTTATACCCACCAAAATAAAAAGAAAATCGAACGAAATAGGTTGGCTTGAAATTTGTTTTATTTTATGGAACAATTCATTCCTTTGTGCTTAATGAAAAATTGTAAAAATCTACATAATTTAGAAAGAAGTCAATTTTCACCTTCGTATTATAGTTTATTCCAAATTAAAGCTCCTTATCCACATTATACTGACGATACAATGCATTTCATATATGGAAGACAAATACAATGTCTATATAATATAAAATCTATTCGTTTAACTTTTTGTGAAATATAATTTAATTATAATCAAAATATTAATAAAATTACACAAGTACATAGATCTTACTATGCACACAAATAATTAAAGATATATCTTTCGATACGTATACATATCAATGGAAACCACAAATGGGTAATTGTTACGTAAATACTATACATGTATTACAAAAGTTTTCTACTAAATACCTCAATGTTTAGATCTTGAAATTTAGCTAAGAGTTGAGGCATTTATGTATGTATTTTAAAAATATTTCGGGAGGTATTTTAATGTTTGGTTTGTAAAAATAAACATACAAAATACATATCAAAGGTACATTTTTAAATAAAAAAAAAATATTTTTAAAAATTTATCACTTTTCTTACATAGAATATTTTTTTCTAGATATTATAAAATAGTTTCTAGGTGTCCTTATTATAGTTATTAACTTCCGATTGCCTGATATGCAACTGTTTCGCCCATTGATTTCTGTATACCAAATATAGTCCTAAAAAAATAAACACAAAATTAAAATTTTAAATATAAAATAAATAAATACAATATTAACTTACGCTATGAATGTAAAGCAAAGTAAATATAAACCGGCACTTATAAAATTGAACAATCCTGGATAATAAGACAAAGTCATATTATACACCGAAGTATATAGTGGGGCTGCTATAAGGGGCGATAATGATTCCAATGAAGTCGTTAAAGCAAATATTTTACCTAAAGCAAAATAAAAATAAAAACAAATCACCTCGCAAATTTTATAGTTGTATATAACTCACCAACTTCTGTTGCCGGGGCTACATGTGAGAGAATAGCTCTCGACATGGGTCCCATTATACCACGCATAAATCCCAATGTTAAGCCTACATATAATTGCCACCAATAAATGGCAGTGGCTCTGACGGTACTTTCTAAGACACAACTGGCTAGGGAGATCATTGTCATTGAGATAATGGAGAACTTTAGTAGCTAAAATACATACAAGGAGAAATTAATTTAATTTCATCACAAGTTACTATTTTTATTTTTCCCCTGATTACTTACTCTTCTCAATATGAACATGCCTAAAATACTACCGATAATTTGAACTACAATTCTGGCAGCATTAAAGAAACTAAAATCTTTCAGTGTCCACTCAAATTGCTTGCGAACATATAGATATGTAACGTTTGAGTCTCCTTCCATTGTGAATATGGCCACAGTAAGTGCCATCATAGTCAACCAAATTATAACGCGATCGTAATTCGGCCGTCTTTTGATACTGGTCAAAACTAAATCTTTAACCAAATCAAATCGGAAGAATTCTCTTATTTTGGACTAAAAAGAGATATTTTTTTTTTAGAATTTTAACTCATTTCTAAAATGCTTGACTTACCCCACTATGAATTTGTTCGGGATTTAGACTTTCGATTACGAAAACGTAGACATACAGAAGTGATAAGAGCATTAAACCACTGGATATTGCAAAAACAACGACAGTATTTGTTGCCGCATACAAGTAGCCACTTGCAACGTTACCAACCATCATGCCAGCACAAAGCGAGGCTTCGTTAAGAACCATTCTGAAATAAAATGTATAGTAATAAATTTTATATGAATATAATTGTTAAAGTAATGCCTAGTACTAAGATTACGTTTTTGCACGAAAAAACTGTTATACTCCATATAAAAAAAAACGTTAGCGTGGAATTAATGCGAAATCTTTGTTTTGAGCATTTTCAAACACTATTTATACAACCCTGGATTTTTCGACGAAAAAATAGGCAGGTATATTATTTCGCATACATAAGTTAACATCCCTGGGTTTGAGATCCTATTTACAGAGATAGATGAAGGTATTCGTTTTTCGCAGAAACGAACTTAGTACTAAGCATAAGTTGGAAAAGCAGACAATTTTACATAAAAGTTAGAGTCTATTGATTGGTGGTTATATACACAAAAAAAAAAATTCACGAACATTTTTCCAATTAAAATTTTAATTGAGTTTTAAAAAATATTCAATTAAAATTTTAATTGATTCAACAAATTTTTTAATTAAAACAAAAATCAATCACAAAATTTAATAGTATCAAGTAATTTTTTAATTGGATAAATTAATTTTTTAATTGACCTTCAATTAATTTTTTAATTGATACTATCATTTAAAAAGGAAGTCCCTTGTTATTGAGCTTAACATGGAATCGGGCAGCACTCAGTGATAAGAGAGAACTTCTCCAATGTGGTATCACAATGGACTGAATAGTCTAAGTGAGCCTGATACATCGGGCTGCCACCTAACCTAACCTAACTATCATTTCTGTGATTGAAGACACTTCAATTAAAAAATTAATTGGATCAATTAATTTCGTGATTGAACCAGAAAAAAAAATTTTGTGTGTAGTAACGCTTAAGCAAATTGGGAATATCATATCTCATACTCAGTAGTAAAGATGGTAATAAAGGAAGATTTTTTCCCAAGTTGGACGTATTTTTTATGGATGTGCACGAAATTGTTGATTTGGGGATTTAGTGGGGAATTTCCATAAATTTGGGGGATTTTGTGGGGACTTTTTTGAAATAAGGTTGAGAATCGGTTTTAATGATTAAATGAATAAATAAATAAATCAGGTCTCCAATATTATTTTACATAAAATTCCATTTTTCTAAATATTTAAAAAAATAAAAAAGGAAACATATCTCTTCTTTATTTTAATTTTTTAATTATTACGGATTTTCTACCGTAGATCATATTCCATTCTTTTTTATTTTATTTATTTATTTTATTTTTTTTCAGTTTCATTATGTAATTTGAGCATTTTTGTAAAGAGTTTTAGTTTATGTTAATGATTTTAGAGGACGGAAGTGTTCCAATTTGGGGACAAGAACCATAAAAATACTGGCAACACTAAGCTAAGATAGCTATAGCAAAATAGCAAATCGACTAATAAACATTCAATCGTTTTCGAATCCGACTAAATGACTTTTAATTTAATGTTTGCTTTAAAATTACAAAAAAAAAATTCCTTGACATTTTTTTTAATTAAAAGCCAATGGCCATAAAAATATTGAAATTGCCAAAATTTTAAATATCTATGTTTGGACAATTACTGATGTGGGATAATCCACCGCTGAAAAACTTTTTGGTGTTCGGTCGAAGCAGGAATCGAACCCACGACCTTGTGTATGCAAGGCGGGCATGCTAACCATTGCACCACGGTGGCTCCCTTAGAGTGGTAAAAAATAAATTTTATATTGTGTATTTTTCTCATTGAAATTGTGACAGGGTGGTTTCCCGTTGTGAAAAATTTTCTTCTATTCCATTTCAACATTCAGGGGCTTCAATGTCGGTGTTTTCCCAGTTTTGATAATATTTGAAAACTAGGTTTAAACACTATGATTTTGGAATACTACGGCTATGATAGAATGAATTGAATGTTTAATTAATTTTTAATTTGCATTTGTGATTGATACCATAATTTTTGTGGTATCATAATTTTATGGATCAAATAATTTCAATACAAATTTCTGTTCACCTAAGATATTCTGCAATAATGGCAAAAGTCTACAGTCGACTTTGTCAAAATATTAACCTAGTTTGAAAAACAAAGTCCTTATTCAGGATTTTTTAATTTTTTTTTTTATCAAAACTGTTGATTACCTTAAAGCTCTAGCTTTTTCTTTTGCGACATCTGATATATAACAATAAATGCCGGTAATTAAGGCACAAGTTCCACCACTTAGTACCGAAGGCACAGATGATAATAAAAACAGCCATGGACTCATTAATGTTTTAGTGGCAATATAACTTAAGGCAGTTAGAATAATCGAACCACATAGATATCCTGAAATGATCAAAAAATCATATAGCATGTTCGGTCAGTGGTTAAATAAATCTTGATTTACCTGTAAAAGTTGTTAAAACAATAGGTCTACGACCAAATTTATCCGACCAGGGACCAATGAATAAACTTACAATAGCTGGAATTATACTTTCCAACAATGATCGAGCCATTAAAATTCTCGCTACATAGGGTTGGACTTCGGTTTCTATTCGCTGAAATAAAAATAAAATAAATAAAGTATGAAAATGTACACTGACACTGTTATATACATAAAAAAAATTCACGAAATTTTTTCCAATTAATGTTTTAATTGAGTTTTAAAAAAGTATTCAAATAAAAATTTAATTGATTCAACAAAAACTTTTAATTGAAACAAAAATCAATCACAAAAATTAATAGTATCAATTATTTGATTGAATCAATTATTTTTTTAATTGACTTTAAAATGATTTTTTAATTGGTACTATCATTTTTGCCATTGAAGACATTTCAATTAAAAATTAATTGGAGCAATCAATTTCGTGATTGAGGACCAAAAATATGTTTTTTTGGGTAGGAGATTTGTGCAACTACACAGAAAAAAAAATCACGAAACTATTTCCATTTAAAATTTTAATTGAGTTTTAAAAAATATTCAATTAAAATTTTATTTGATTCAACAAAGTTTTTAATTGAAACAAAAATCAATTACAAACACTAATAGTATCAATTAATTTTTTAATAGGATCAATTAAATTTTTAATTGACCTTCAATTAATTTTTTAATTGATACTATCATTTCTGTGATTGAAGACATTTCAATTAAAAAATTAATTGGATCAATTAATTTAGTGATTGAATCTGAAAAAAAAATTTGTGTGTAATTCCAAAAGGTTTAAAGATTACTTACAATTTTATCAATATAGAGCAAAGTCTATAGAATAAAATTAAAATATAACCAATTTTAGTTTATTATGATTATAGAAGAATTTAATGTTAAGAACAGCCCGAAAGTAATTTAAAGATTATTTAATGATTCATGTTTTATATCATTTATATTGCATGACAATATAAACAATACATTTGTCCATACAAATTTTCGATTTCGATACATCATTTAAATGGATATCTCCAAAAGCTATGAATCACCAAAACACCTATTTTATTTGTGTTCATATATCCATAACTAATAGAATTTTAATTTCATTGACAATCCATATCATTTGACATGGTTTTTTCCTATACTATTGTTATTATTATAATATGTGTATGTCATTGTCGTTAAGCTCTAAGATTTCGCTATTATTTTTAATGCCTAAGAAAATCCATCATCTTGTTTTAATTTAAGAGATAAGAATGGCATCCACTTGGACAATAAATAAATGTGATTAGAGTAACTAATAGGCCAGTCAAGTGTACGCCCTAGATTTTTCCTACTATTGAAGAAACTAGAATAATGAAAAGTAAATAACAATATATTCATGTTTTTTGTTTTTATAATAAAAAAAAAAGTAAAAAGTAGTTATTTCAAAGTTCAGTTGGACAGTATATACCCTTCACCATGGATTGCGTACACAATACCTTTACATTACCTTAATACTACATACATAGGTTTCTCAAATGCAAGTTAGTTAATATAGCACCTATGTAATATATAACACATACCACATAAAGATAATTAAATGTATCAAATTAAACAAAAAAAATTCAAACTAAATGCTTAAGCGTTATGCAAAAACTCTAGTTCCACATCACTTAAAATAATACAATTATTTTGTTTTCGAACTTTTGTTTGTACAAAAGTAATTATTCTTATTATGCAATTAGAATAACATCGATGAGCTTCACACACATATTTACCAAAGCCATATTTTTTGAAATCCAAAAGAAAATGATGGTGAGTAGGGCGTATGGGGTTCTAGGATTCATAAAGCGTTGGGCGAAGGAGTTTTCGGACCCTTATGTTACAAAGAGGCTTTTTACTGCCCTTGTTAAACCATTCTAGAGCATGGTTCTATCGTGTGGGATCCTCAGTATGAAGTTTACAATGATAGGATAGAATCGGTTCAGAAGCAGTTGTTGTTGTTGTAACAGTTTATTGTGATCTCATCCATTTCATGTTATACGCTTGGTACATCAGCTTGTTGGCAGATCAAGGAACTCTGCGACTAAGATGGGGTGTGTCCAGAGTGATCTGGTGGTAAGTCGGGTTGGTTTGGCTGGGCAAGAGAAAAGATGACGCGTGTCGTGTGGCCCTTGGTTGCAAATTGGACAAACGTCAGCTACGCTGCTATCAATCACCGATAAGTAGGAATTGAGGCGGCTGCACTTGCCTGATCTTAATTGGGCCAAAATTACCCTAGTCTGCCGTGGGAGGTCTCTTTCCTCCGATGCTATGGGCGGTGGTCGGACTCCAAGAACAGGATTAACCTTGTAGCTTCTCACCGCTTCAGCTACAGTATCCTCATGAATCCTGTTCAAACCTGCCTGGTACGCTGCTTGATCTAGAGGCTCTCTTTTATAGCGCTGGATCTCGCGCTCTAGATTATGTATATCAACCCTTACGTTCCTGGGTGGTGGTTGTGTATCCATAAGATGGTGGTTTGGATGATTACTGCGATAACAACCCAGGAGATACTGCTTTGACAGCATGTAGTTGTGTCTTCGCACAGGGATGATCTTTGTCTCCACATAAAGGTGATCCAGGGGTGTGCTGCGGAGACACCCAGTCGCAGTTCTAAGGGCAGCGTTCTGGCAGGTTTGTATGTTATTCCACTGCGTATCACTGGTCTGCGGTGTCCACACTGGCGCTGCATAGTTTACCACTGACCGGCCAATTGCCTTATAAGTAGTTAGCAAGGTTTCTTTGTCCGCACCCCAAGTACTGCCGGCTAGTGACTTGAGGACCTTGTTTCTACCACGGAGCTTATTACATATTGCAGTGGCATGGGCAGATGACCTAAAAAGGCTGTCGAATGTGACCCCAAGAATCTTGGGGTAATTTGTGGTCGGAATTATTACTCCATCGACTCTGATATTCAACTGCCTGCGCACTTCTGCCGTCCATGTAGTAAATAGTGTGGCTGAGGATTTGGTGGGGGATATCCTCAAGTTTCTCGCAGTGAAATAACTGGTAAGATTAGCTATGTAGACGTTCAACCGATCGCAAATGTCATCAACATTGGGCCCAGATGCCAAGATTGTACAGTCATCCGCATATGATACAATCTCGACGCCGTCAGGAGGGGGTGGAATCGAGGACATGTAGAGGTTAAACAGTGCCGGAGATATCACCCCACCTTGGGGAACTCCCTGTTTAACTCTACGCGGTCTTGACTTTCTGTCCCTGAATTCCACGTACGACTGGCGTCCACACATATAATTCAGCACCCAACGCTTCGCTCCTGCCGGTAGGGACGTATTCTCGATGTCCTCAAATAATGTGGCATGGTTGACCGTATCGAATGCTTTCGATAGGTCAAGCGCCACGAGGACCGTCCTGTGACACGGCCTGGGCTGGTTAAGTCCCTTATTAATATGTGTCGAAATGGCATGTAAGGCTGTTGTCGTACTATGTACCTTACGGAATCCATGTTGATGGTGGGCAGCTGGAAAATTCTCCACAAGGCTGGGGAGGAGTAATGCCTCAAGTGTCTTGGCTACTGGCGAGAGAAGGGATATCGGTCTGTACGATTCACCTTTGCTCGAATCTTTGCCCGGTTTCAGTAGTGGAATCACCCTTCCCATTTTCCAGACATCGGGTATAATGTGTGATTCCAAAGACAAATTGAGGAGTCTGGTCAGGTACTCAACTCCCAGTATTCCCAGAAGCAGTTCTTGTTGTTCGCTTTGAGACATCTTCATTGGGACAGTGATTTTTTTCTTCATTCATATACTTCTAGATTGAGGCTGATTAATTTGCCTACTCTTAGGAGCCGACGGACGATGTTGAGCTCCATGATGATGGTTAGTTAGTGGGGATATTCCATGCTCGGAATTGATATCTAGGATTAGGATAAATGTTCCTTTTAGGGCATCTAGGAATTACCAGTTTCTTTACATTGATTTTCAACTTTCGAATTATGCTTCTGTGGAGCCTATTCGTAGGATGTACATTATTTTTAATTCAATCTATCATCTAGTTGACACTAACCTTAGTATTGATATGATGAAGTCTAGAATTTTAGCATATTTGGATAACTAATACATTAGCTTTATTGAATAACCTAATATTTGATCTTGTGTTTTAATATATCCGGCTGATGAGTCGTTCTCTGTAGCTGGTCAAATTCCTTCGCCTCCACCCCGCCATGGTCCGGATCATGGTGTGTACGCTGTCCCACATCATAGGGACAAGGCCCTCACGGTCGGAAGAGGCGGGAAAGTGGGCGATGGGACCGTTCGCAAAAAAAAAATGAACTGGATAACAATCGTTTGGAGAGGTTATTTACCGACAATCCATCAGAAAATGATTCCTCTTTTTCATATTCAACTTTATTTGTAATTTTTAAGCCCAATGGGTGATTCTAAAAAAATTATACACGTCTAAAAAAAGGAGGTCCATTGTCATTGAGCTAAGCATTGAATCAGGCAGCACTCAGTGATAAGAGAGAATGTCACATCCTGTGGTACCACAATGGAGTGACTATATATTCACTATATTCCTTTTTATAGTCTTCAAGTAATATATGTGGACAAATAAAAAGTACAAAATTATCGGAATCGATTTTTTGTCAAAAAAAAAAGTTTAATACCAAATTTTTGTTATCTTCAAATTTGAATTGAATACCACTACACGTCTTTTTCCATTGACAAAAAATTATTTGTCCTATCTATACCTATCGATTTAATTGAAACTCATATTTATTTTACTTCCGAATAATTCAAAAATAGTTTCTATGATAATCCAAGCCTGGTTTATATGCTTCTATTACTTATGAGATGCATTGAAGAGTGATAATAATACACAGACAACATATTAAAAAAATTTAAATGAACTCATCTCAAAAGATTAATGTTTTATTAGGGGCGTATGGTTGTTGCGTATTTAATAAGGGGCGCACGCATATCATAGTTATGCGATGAGCATAATCCAACTATTGGAGCTAATATTTTTAAACATTTTCACAACAGGGCTATGGGATGACAGGTTCATATTTCCCAAGTGGAAAGCGAAACTCAAAGTGTAAAATTATAAAAAAGGATTTTCTTTGCAAAACCTACCATATCATGAGGGGAAGGGTCCAAAGCATCAATTCAATAAGGACCATAATACAAAATAATCGTGAAAAATGTTTGATTTTCATCTGTGAAAGGAGGACTTAGTACCGCTCTTCAATTATTTAAAATAAAATAGTTCTTAGGATCTATGTATGAAATGAAAACCAAATAATTCGAATCTTTAGTATTAAAAACTTTTAAAATATCGTCTAATCTCTTTCATATTAAAAAAAACTAAAGTAATGGTTTTCAAAATTTCGACATCTTTAAAATTTACAAAGGAATTGGCCAACTAGTTGCTCTGAAAAGCGAATATCGGACTGAAGATTAAACTGTCCTGAAATAACTATGGACCTCAACATAAGGCATTGAAATAGCCTTGAAATATTGAATTGACAGTATTATAGAGGGATTTATTTTATTATTGAATGTATTATTATTAGTTTTTCAAAAATATCCCTTCTGCACACGTTCTTATCACACTTTTTTTCAATAAAACAAACTAACTCTTTATGATGCCAAGTTTTTAAATGGAATGCAATGAAATTCATAACGTAGATAAGACCTTCTATACAACTGGACCATACGTTCAACTTGTCTCCAACAGCTTTTGTTTCATTATATAGAATACGATCTGTGTATTCTTTGAAGCATTCATTTAAGATAAATATTTTGCTCAAATATTTAAAAATCCATATACCATATATATATAACAAGTACAAAAATTTTCTTTATATCAGAGAAAAATTTTAACAAATAAACGGTAATAGTATGAGCTTTGTGTTATTCTATTATTAAATCAAAATTGTATAGATTAATTTGATAATTACCTGAACCTCCTCTGTCTCCCTTTCTACGCCCAACAATGGTGCACATTGACTTTCATTATAATTAAAAACGTAAATGCAAGTTTGATATAACAACTGATTTTGATAAACAGTGCCTAAAATAAGAGAGAATTGGGAAACAATTAGACTTGCTATATAGCATAGATTTGTATAGAGTAAACTTACCAGATAAATACATTGCTAGGAATACTAAAAATACTGCAGGTTCCAGTATAAACCAACGGTGTTTGACCACCACCACCTGTTCCTGTTGACCATCATCAGGAATAGTTGTGGAACTGGCATCGACATTTTGTGCTGTTTCATTTTCATTAGAAGCTTCTTCGCTGTTGTCATATAATACTTCCTCGTCTTCCCGCATTTTGATGTTTTACTGTTTTGCAATTTGTCTTTTGGTCAAACAAAGAACTTGTTTTTAACAAATCATCGTTTCAACAATTTACGTAGTTTGTAGTGGCTTCTTTGCTTTGTGTACACAATTTTAATCAAAGCGAAGATGTTACTTAAGATATAGATTACAACTTGAGATCACTACTTTCTCTTTTTATTTACATTGCTTTATAATTTCGAGTTTACGCGATAGGTTTAGGTTTTCTCTCTCTCTTGGAACACTAATAATCGTTAATTTAATCCCAGCTAATGAATCACTAACCACTAGCAACTATAGAGGCCGTCATTACTCGTACATGTTTCAATTTACAATGATTATTTATACAATAGAAATTAGAACAGCTGTTTTCTGTTATGAACAATAAACTTATTGAAATATTGTTGCCAGACCAAACAAATATTTAAAATAAAGTTCCGTACAGGTAGTGGCATTGAACCAGCTCATTTAAATTTGTTTTATTCTCAACGGTACTCTGCAAAAACATAAGAATGTTGGTATTCTTATACCAACAATAAATAGATTTAACAAAGAAAATTACGACCAAGGTTACAGCATTGTCCCTGCCAGCATTTCAAAGTTCCATTTCATCCTCATCGCTACCACAGACTCGTAAGTGACACTGCAACAATCGCCTGTGATAGTATTTTGCCATCACTATACGCATGAAAGTATTTTGCCTTCACTATTGTTACAACCCTGCCAACATTTTTTGAATTTGGGGGCGCTTCTGAGAATCCCCACTACGTCGAAAACAATCATATACGACATCAAAAACTCGTCGGAAAAGCGCCGTCACTATTGAGAAGTTGTACCACGCCAAGTTACTACGAAAAAGTTTCTCATCAGTGCAATTATTAGGTGCCTATTTAAATCAATTTCGAAGGACGCCAATAAGAACCCCTGCACACTATCAGAAAAAGTGCATTTTAAGGTAATTGTAGAAGAATCATTGTGGTCAAGTAAAACACGATTGTGTAGATGTTTATGGATTTGATTAAACATTTATAATTTCTTATAAATATAACATTTTTCGGTTTATCTCATCACATTTAACATAATTTTTTGCATCAATAAAAGAATGATGTTGAGTTTTAAGTAGCAAGTTACATATTGCAGCGTCTATCAGCCAATTTGTTTATTTTCGATGGAGACAGCGTGCCTGGGAAAATATTTGAAAAACGATCACTTTATTCTATTTGGAAAACCGAAAATTGTTCACCATATACCTTTCACAATTTTAAGCGTAATATCTATGTTTTCAGAACTTTACTTTCGTTTTTATTTAAATAAAATATAACAAGCTGGTTGCGCTTGTCGTTTCACAACAAATAAAATGGCTCTTCTAACAGTAGTGATGGCAAAATACTTTCATGTACATTTTGTACTTTTTGATATGCTTCCCCCATCACAGTTCGCGATGGTTGTGGTGACATTTTCGAGTCTGTGGTAGCGATGAGGATGAAATGGAACTTTGAAATGCTGGCAGGGAAGAGCCATTTTATACTTTGTGAAACACCAAGCACAACTAGCTTCTTATAATTTATTTTAAAATAGACGCTACAATATGTAACTAGTAACTCAACATCAATCTTTTATTAATGCATAAAAATATGTTAATGTGATAGTCGTATAAATTTTATATATATGAGAATTTATAAATGTTTCATAAAATTAATAAACATCTAAACAATCGTGTTTTACTTGACCACAATGATTTTTTTACAACTATATTAAAATTCACTTTGTCTGATTGTTTAAAGGGGCTCTTATTGGCGTCCTTCTAAATGTATCCAGAAAGGCACCTAATAATTGCACTCATGCGATACTTTTTTGTAGTAACTTGGCGTGGTACAACTTCTCAATAGTGACGGCGCTTTTCCGAGGAGTTTTGGATATCGTATACGACTGTTTTCGACGTAGTGAGGATTCTCAGAAGCGCCCAAATTCAAAAAATGTTGGCAGGGTTATATCTGGAATAATTAATAAATTGTTTTTCAAATTAATAAACAGTGGTATTTTACTTGACCACAATGATTGTTATTGGCGTCGTTCTAAATTTATACAAAAAGGCACCTAATAATTGCACTATGCGATGCTTTTTTGTAGTAACTTGGCATGGTACAACTTCTCAATAGTGACGGCACTCTTACGACGAGGTTTAGATAACGTATAAGACTGTTTTCAACGTGGTGAGGATTCAGAAGAGCCAAATTCAAAAAATTTGGTAGGGTTGTGGTCAGTTGTTTTCCGATACTTTAGTGTTATGCACCATGAAAAGAAAAAAATGTTGGTCTGGCAATACTGGTAGTGCTTACATACGTATTCTTGTTTTGACTTTTACTTGTAGCGCAATACGTCATTATATTAACAATTTCATTTTATTTAGAGTTATTAGCGAGAAAGCGTTAAACAAATATATATCTTGTAATCCATAATCTATTTTACATATATCAAGTGAACATTTGAACATGCCACACTTTGAATAGAAGAATAACAAATTGAACTTAAAAAGTGTCGAACAAGAAGACCAACAAAACTCCCAACTCAATAGCAGCAGAACTTTTGTTACCAGAAAGCGATACGTTTAAACAACGAAGAAAATGAGAAGAAATGCGTAAGAATCCAAGAATAATCCGGAAATGCAAATGTTCATGACATATGTTGTTTTTTTATTGTTCTTCCCCTCTAGACGCTCGCTCAATCAAAGCGAAGATATTTCCGTGTTCTCCGAAACGGTGAGCACTGACAATTTTTTGGAAATGGAAAGATTGTCCACACGTGTAGCCCATGGTTCTAATACACAACATCGCTTTGAAAATACCATAGAAGCAAAAGTAGAACCAGGCGATACTTTGCAAGCAATCGCGTTGCGGTTTCACTGTTCTGTGGCTGATATCAAGAGGCTGAATAAAATAGACAAAGATAATGAAATTCATGCTCGAAAAGTTGTAAAAATTCCAGTGACAATACATAATGTTCTCCTGGATAATTTACCTACCGTACACAAAAGTGGAAATAGTAGTCCAAAAATCAATCCAAAATCTAATGGGAACGGTAGCCGTGATAGTGATAGTGGTTTAAGCAGTATTGTTCGTAATCCCTTGGATGATGCAGAGGCTATGCTAAGCGAGAAACTGATGGTAGCTTCTGTAAATTCATCGGGCAGTCCATCAACTAGTAAAGGTGTAGCGGGTAGTGAAATTCATATTAACAATATAATTATGAATTCTAAACTGAAATCAGGATCAGTAAATGTTTACCATGATGAAGGTAAGTGTGTACTAATTAAAAAAAAAAAAATAATTGTACTAACAGAGAAAAATAACTAAATGTGCCCTCAAATATAAAAGGTATAATATAAAATTAAATTGAGATGATCTCAATATGAAATGCTATATAAAAAAATCGCACTCAAAAGGATCTTAGACAAAAGCAAAGTGTGTACTACTAGGTTTCAAAATTGAACAACAAGTAGATTACTTGATTTAATAGTTCTATGCGCACGAACAAACAAGATATTTATCAAATTTTGTGAGGTGAAGATCCACTTAATGAAGTGGAGTAATCGCCACCAAGTAAAGTAGCCATTTAAATCATCCCTGTTTTTTAGTTGCCTGTTGGTACACATACACTTCTTTTTATCCAATAGTGCTGTCCGATTTTATATTGCTCAATGACAGAGCGTACTTATTTCATCCGTTTCCATATTGAGACGCTTTAAAATATTTAGAAGTGTTACCAGCATTACAAAGACCACAAGATACACTGCATCTGGAAAAAGGGTAACATGCATAAAATTTCCTTCCCCAGGCGAACAAGTTCATTCTGAACACCTCACATCCATAAACGGGAAGTCAGAGGTTTCAAGCTCTAATGTAGGAATGGTATTGAGAATCGAAAAAACGACTTTTTAGATTTTTCTCAAATTCGGAAAAGCTCTTTGTCGTAAAGGGCAAAAAATTACTTTATTACAAGCAGGGTAAATAAAATTACTCCAATAAACTAGTTGAATTTATGGTGTATATATTTAGCTTTTAACAAATATTGAGAAATGGGGATTAATAGAATTGAGTGTCAAATGTGTATCGAGAAAAATATAGCAATATAGCTTTGGAATTTTATGTCATTATGTATTTTCGTTTAAATCTAAGTGAAGTAAATCGAAAACGTGAATTTTATGATCCGATCAAACTGTATAACACCTAAAAGCTAATATCCTCTCCAAAGTAATAAAGAAAATTTCGTTATCTCAAATGTTTAAATTAAAATTAACTTCGTAATATTAGTGCCCCAAGTTATGCTGCCAAATTTCATATGTTGGATTCATCCGACTTTAAAAGTTTTATGAAAAGTTGCTTTGGGCTATTCCCCAACAAGTTAAAATAGAATTTACATCAAAGAGGTATAATTTTATACTTTTTTAAAGATTTATTTTCATTTTAGCGGCTAAACTCGAACTTAATACCCATATTAAGTTCGAGTTTAGCCGCTAAAATCAAAACTAAATCCGCAAAATCAGAATAAAATTATATCTTCTTATTGCAAATTTTATTATATCTTGATGGGGGATGATCCAATGGAAGTATTAAAAATGTTTGTTTTCGGTGAAATTAATTATTGAAGAAAAGTAACCACGGAAAAAATGACCAATTTAGCTCGATAATGCCAACTTAATAATGGCCTTTATCTGGAATTGCAAGTTGAAATATTGTATTTTCTGGTGTATGTTAATTTGAATTGTTAGCAACCCTGTATATACGTTACGTATATTCAAAACATAATATCAAAGGCACCCTGTTATTGGAGCCGCTCTTGTTTTCATTGACAGTGTTTGCAAGAAGAAGAGCAATGACAGTTTGACATAAGCACAAGAAGCAAGACACAAAATTAAAATACGCTCAATGCCAATTTGTATAGTCATTCTACGACAATACGGCAAACAATATTCTTAAAAGTTAATAATTTATCAATTTTACGAGAAGAACTAAGCTTTAAATATGCCTGACTATTTGGGAGACGATCAACGCAAAGTAAAACACGAAGAAAAGGAGGAGAAAGAAATCAAATCTTTAGATGAAGGTGATATTGAATTATTGAAAACCTATGGCCAGAGTCAATACCACAAAGCCATTAAGATCATCGAGGAAGATATACAAAAGGCTGTAAAGCAAGTAAATGAGTTGACTGGTATTAAGGAGAGTGACACAGGTCTAGCTCCACCAGCTCTATGGGATTTGGCTGCCGATAAACAAATTCTCCAAAATGAACAACCCTTGCAAGTGGCGAGATGTACGAAAATTATCAATGCCGATTCCGATGATCCAAAATACATCATCAATGTCAAACAGTTTGCAAAATTTGTTGTTGACTTGGCAGATTCGGTGGCTCCTACAGATATTGAAGAGGGTATGCGGGTGGGAGTAGATCGAAATAAGTATCAAATCCATATTCCCTTGCCACCCAAGATTGATCCCACAGTAACTATGATGCAGGTTGAAGATAAACCTGATGTCACATATAGTGATGTGGGTGGTTGCAAGGAACAGATTGAAAAGTTGAGAGAAGTAGTGGAAACACCTTTGCTACATCCAGAAAAATTCGTTAATTTGGGTATTGAACCACCAAAGGGTGTTTTGCTGTTCGGTCCTCCCGGCACAGGAAAGACATTGTGTGCTCGAGCTGTGGCAAATCGTACTGATGCCTGTTTCATTCGTGTCATTGGCTCTGAATTGGTGCAAAAGTATGTGGGTGAAGGTGCCCGTATGGTTCGTGAACTCTTCGAAATGGCTCGTTCCAAGAAGGCATGTTTGATTTTCTTCGACGAAATTGATGCCATTGGTGGTGCACGTTTCGATGATGGAGCTGGTGGTGACAATGAAGTACAACGTACTATGTTGGAGCTTATCAATCAATTAGATGGTTTCGATCCCAGAGGTAACATCAAGGTTTTGATGGCCACAAACAGACCAGACACCCTCGATCCTGCCCTTATGCGTCCTGGTCGTTTGGATCGTAAAGTTGAATTTGGTCTACCCGATTTAGAGGGCCGTTCGCACATCTTTAAAATTCATGCTCGTTCTATGTCCGTTGAGCGTGACATACGTTTTGAGTTGTTGGCTCGTCTGTGTCCCAATTCAACGGGTGCTGAAATTCGTTCGGTATGCACAGAAGCTGGCATGTTTGCAATACGAGCACGTCGTAAGGTGGCAACAGAAAAAGACTTTTTAGAGGCTGTCAATAAGGTTATCAAGAGCTATGCCAAATTCAGTGCTACTCCACGTTACATGACCTACAATTAAAATACACATTCATCAGCCACTATCATTTTTGGAAGTAATTATATATTTTTTGTTTTTATTTTCAACTTAGTTTTAAAAAATTCGGAGAGTATATTTTTGTCTAATTTCTCCGTAATATTTACGAAAAATAAAATTTCTAATGGAATTAAATAAAAACGAATAAAATAATACATTTTGTTTTACATTAAAAATGAATATACTGCGAGCCTGTATGTCGGAGATTGTAATCAGATTTGAAGAGTGAACATTTCAAGGTTTTTGCAAGAACAGAAATTAGTTTATGATAGATTAGGGAGCCATCGTGGTGCAATGGTTAGCATGCCCGCCTTGCTTACAAAGGGTGGAGGGTTCGATTCCTGCTTCGACCAAACACCAAATAGTTTTTCAGCGGTGGATTATACCCTCTCAGTAATGCTGGTGACATTTTTATTTATTTATTCATTCAGAGCATGTAATTCTGGGCGTTTCAAAATTTCTCTAAGTGGTTTCACAGCAATGTGAAACGCCGTTCGGACTCGGCTATAAAAAAGGAGATCCCTTGCCATTGAGACATATTTTAAGACATATTTTTCTTTATTGAGCCTTTTTGGGTTACAATGGTTTACAATGTTTTTTATATTTTTGAAAATTTTGTTGAATACTTAAGACTATAATGTAATATCTTAATAATGTATAATTATGTTACAGCTCCATGCTTTGTTGTGTAATTTTGTTGTCGTTATTTATTCGAATAAAATTAACTATATAAAGAAATAATGCTCTTACTCCGCAGCCTTTATGTTGTGAGCTCCTTGCCATTGAGCTAAACGTAGAATCGGGGAGCACTCAGTGATAAGAGAAAAGTTCATCACTGCGGTATTACAATGGACTGAATAGTCTAAGTGAGCCTGAAATATTGGGCTGCCACCTACCTAACCTAGATTAGGTTAAGCTGTATTGGTAGCCAGTTATTTCGGGCTCACGTAACATTAGACTATTCAACGCAGTATTCGCCATGAGCAAATTTTTAGGATATATCTCGATACGTTTCCGATATTTATCTTTGGTAAACTGTTCAAAATGTCAACGTGGATGTTATTGATTTGTTTCATAGAAGTCTTCATTTAGTCGGTCAGAGGTTTTCTCTTATTCCATTTCCTGAATTCTCATTGAATAGTAATATTTGTCGAATGAAGAGGTGAACGCCGAAACTGAGGTTGCTTTACTCGAAAGTCATAAAGAATAATACGAAAATTGTCCAATTTTTACTCGACTATTTTGATGGTTGAGTCTAACTAAAAAAATCACATGTAGAGCAACCCCGCGAAAAATTATGCTTCTGATAGGAATTACTTGTATAGTCGTTTGTAATGATAAAATATAAAAATAATTCTAAATTCGGTGTTTGACAAAAGGTCGAATTCCTTAGACCCCCAAAATAATTAGTCTGTATTTTAAAGTAACGCTAAAATAAGTTAATAAGAATATTTTTATTATAAATAGTGTTTAACTAAACAAAACAAAATAATATGAATGATCCATGTGTCCTTTCTTGTCTCTTTATTCAGAATTGGCCTCCTCAGATTTAAATGATGCCTCCGCCCCTCTAATCACTGATATATTAGATGATTCTACAAATGTGCCTAAAATTCATCGTATTCGAGGTCCCTCTTTAAGGACTATCGATTGGTCTGGATCTGATTGTGATATGTCATGGATATGTCTATTTGTTGTAATATTAGCGTTGTGTTTTGTCATACCTTTAATATATGTAGTCTATATAGCGGAGCATACACACCATAATATCACTGGATCCACAACAGCTGCCACGCATCATTAAATCTAGCTTGTAAGCATAGTTTAAAAGTGGAAACAACGTAATCACTCAAAATTCAATCGATATTTACATAAACAAACGTACAAGATAATACGAAAATATCGCAAAACGATATATAAATGTACATTCATTCATTCCTCGCGAAATAAAAGCAAAACATGAAAATATCCAGGTAATTTGTATACACGATTTTCTATAAGAAACTAAAAATTGAAAAAAAAAAAATCGTAAAATATTCTTATTGCAGAAATCTTAGGTTTCGGTACAATAAGTATGTTTTGTTTTAAATTTAAAACTATACCGATGTGTGTATAACTCGCAATCTATCCATTTTAACCCCCCCTCACTTTATTTAAATGATTTTATTTAGTTACACTGAAATAGTTTAGAATAATTTTTAATGGCATTCTATATTTTAGCATTTTTGTAAGTAAAATTTGAAAATAAGCAAAGAAACTTCCAAATTTAGTGTTTTTAAAACATCAACGATTTTAATATTTTACATTCGTATATATTGTATACTTTTTATACACTCGAAAAAAAAACAAAATGTGTATAATAAAGAATAAAAAATAAAAAAAATAAGGATTTAACAAAAACAAAAAAACTCATGCAAAAGTTACAAAATTGTACTTTTTCATATTTTTAATTAATTATTATTTTTTGTTTATGATATTTTAAGGAACTTTCAAGAGAATATTCATGGGTAAAACATCAATCAAGGACTTTTGGCATAACTTATATATCAAAATAAATTTTTTAATACACAAGAGTTCAAGAAAACTAATAATCTAAGGTAAGCAACATTTTGATAAGTTTTCAAACAATTAAGAAGACACATTAATTATAGTCAGCGTTGTCACCACGCAATTTTATTTATGACCCAAACTTTTCTAAAATCGGACCAAAATTCCCTCAAGCGGACCAAATTTCCAATTTTGAAGAAATATGCTTTAAAAATATTTTATTGTTGTACGTAGTGATTTTATTAAAAAAGTATAGTAATTCAGAAAGGACTGATATGATTTAGCGGTTGACATCAAAACATCGACTTTTCAACTTTTTTTAAATTTGAAAAAATTGACCTTTTGAAAAGGTCGAATTATAAAGTCAATTTTAGTTGACATCAACGCGAATTTTTCATTCGATTTTCTGTGATTGAAATGGTATCTAACCCCACACTGATAAAAAACATTCACGGCTCTAAAGATTTTGTCTTTACGCTAATGATTTTGGTATTGATATCGAGCTCCACTCAAAAAAAAAAAAAAATAAACTCTATTTCACTAAAGCCAATTTAACATTATTTTAGTTCATGGAATTATTATATTTGGGGAAAGTTTCCTTTAGTCTAATAATTTTTTGCGAACGTTAGTTAAATTATCTAAAAAACAGGACAAAATTATACACAAGTTAAGCATTAAGATTTACTAAATTCGTATTTCACACAACATAGTTCATTATTTCTTTTATACCTCATTCACATTACACTTCCAAAATCCACTTTACCCAGATTTGAAATGTCATTTGCCTCATAAAAGAGGGATTTCATATCTACTTTTAGTAAATTTTGAGCCTAATGTGTATGGCCTATTAAATTTGTAAATTTTACTACAAATTCGTCCATCATGAACTTCCTATGTCACTAAAGATATTCTTGCAATTTTGAACTCCATTTTTTTTCCTTCAAACTACAAAATTTTCTTTAACAAATGAAAAAAAAAAATTATGTCTAATAAATTTTCTTGAATTTGTCGAAAAATATTTACTTATTTTTGTGATACTGGCGTGATGCCAGCGTTTGTAGTTTAATTAAAAATTTCTAAAAATTTTAGTTAAAAATTTTAAAAGTTTTCTAAAATCAACCAACCAAATCTTCCTGGTGGGTTCACTGTGAAAAGAAGCAGAGAATTGAAGTGAAGACACATTTACGTCACAATTCTCTTTAACTACAAGTAAAAATATTTCATGTTTCAAGTAAAACACGACTTTAAAATAATGTGTTAAAAAACATCCCCTATTTTTAAACGCTTTTAGTTTTACAGTCAAGATGCAAAACGTCAACAATATTAAAGACGATTTCATTAATTTTGAAGTTTTTTTTTCAGAAATATTAAAGCCATTTTGACTTTAGTAAAACGAAATTTTCTTTCATGTTAGGATACCCAATTTTATGTCGAATCACTTAACTATAAGGACTTCAACTTTATAGACTTTTCAGAGAAACACGTCTCCTATATGCTAAGCAAAATTCGCATTCGTATTTTAAGCATATGAAATCTTTGGCATATATACCATACCATTGAACACGTGATAGACATTTTAAATACTAGAAACAATTTATAAATTTAAATGGTAAAATATTTTGACAAATGTCCTGTTTCTCTATATCTAATTAACACCCAGTCCACAGAAAAATAGTCACTCGAATCAATTTGCGTTTCTCTATTTTTGAAAGGTCCTTTCATTGTATGAGAATAGGTCCTTTCGTTAAATGAGAGTACATTGATTATCTAAAATGAGTATCAATGTTTTTTGTTTGAATTATGAATTACGAATTCTAGGATTACTCACGAAAAATAGCTTTGGTACTATGAACGCTTTGTATCAAAAAGGTTTTGGGTAGGATTTCAGTATCGGCTAAACAATAGATATTTCAGGGGTCATTTATCTCTTCTTTGTAATGCTGATGACATTTCAGAGTGTTTAAAACATTTTATAAATGGTTTCAAACATAGTAGTCACCATCAATGAGCATATTAACTAACCTAACCTTCAAATATTAAGTCACTTTTAAATTTTGGAATATTGGGACAAGCTTTATAAATTTTGTATCAATTTCTTATTTGATTTCCAAATGAATTATATAGAATAATATATACTTGTTGGTATTTTGATGAGTTGAACGATAAATCAACAAAGCTGAGATACCCTAGAATAAATTTATATCTGTAATCAATAAAAGCATACTTTTAGGGGCATACATTATTCGTCAACATTGTTGATGTTTTGCCGCTGCATTTCAAACAGTGCTGCCGCTACTACTTCAATCGAAGTATTTTGCTTCATTTTCACAAAATTTACTTCGTCACTCCTTCTTCCAAAAATCTGCTTCACTTTTTGTTCTGCTTCAAATTTTTGAATTTTTCCCCATATTACCTAATTGTATTTTCCTATTCTTCCTATTCCGCAAGCAAAATTGGGGGATCAGTTTATATGGGGACTGTACATAATTATGGACCGACGTGGACCAATTTTTGCATGTTAGTTGTTAGAGATCATATGCTAAAACCAAATACCAAATTTCAGCTGTATCGGATGAAAATTGCTTCTCTTAGAGTCCCGCAAGCCAAATTTGGGGGTCCGTTTATATGAGGCTATACGTAAAAGTCGACCGATATGGCCCATTTGTAATACCATCCGACCTACATCAATAACAACTACTTGTGCCAAGTTTCAAGTCGATAGCTTCTTTCGTTCGGAAGTTAGCGTGATTTCGGAAGAACATGCTCAGATCGACTCAGAATTTCGCCACGACCAGAATATATATACTTTATGGGGTCTTAGAGCAATATTTCGATGTGTTACAAACGGAATGACAAAGTTAATATACCCCCATCCTATGGTGGAGGGTATAATAAATTAAATTTTATTGTTTTGTTTCTAAGAATGTATGCTACTTCAATTTTATTCAATCTACTCCACTTTTTTCCAAAATCTACTTCACTCAATTTTTCACTAGCGACAGCACTGATTTCAAATTGAGGTATCGAAACCAGACATAAATGTTTATGAGAGTAATTTTGTAAAAAATAAAAATTTTGGTTGCAGAGTAGATCGTCAGTTTAAAAATGGGCAATATAAGTTATTTGTAACCATCAAACCATTCCATATTCAGGACCCACAATAAAACTCAATTATAAATAATATATATATTTCGTTCTTTATTTTATTTGGATAGTATCTTTGTATGTAACATAACTTTGTTGTTCATGAAAGCTTTTATATGATGAAAATTATCGACGATTATGAAAATATTTTATATGTTCGCCGTTAAAAAAAAAAGATTTACATTTTTAACATAAATGAAAATTGATTTACATGAAATGAAATGAATGAAAGATTTCATTAATGAAGATGAAACGATGACAATCTTAAATAAACCGACATGATTTACACATACAAATTAGCAAATATTTTTGTTGAAGACTTAAAACTAAATAAAAAATTTTTTAAACAAAATTATTATTTTATAAAGCTAATACACAAACATTCACATAAACATATATGTAGTATATTAAATAGGTAAATACCATAAACAAAGTAGTTGTTAGTGGGTAAATCTTATAAAATAAAATTATTTCTTAGTTTTATTTTTCTAACAAGGAGTATATGTATAAATGACAACGATATTCTTGCAATATGTTTTTCTCTCCGTTTTTCAAATAAGAAATCCCTTTGGGTTTTATATCTCTGTTGTGAAAAAAAAAATACACAACTAAAACAACCTACGCAACATAATGGCACCTAGAAAATTAATAGTATTTTCCTTTTTGTTTTTGAAACTCTTAATTGCAATTATTATTTTCTTTTTTGTTGGTGAAAATAATACCCAATTCATGAGTTTCGGTATAATAAAACAACGGTTCTATCGTTCTAAATATTTACTTATTCTTTAAATTCTCAAAGAAAGCAATATTAGTTTTTAATACCCCTTTTGGTACAGTAGGTGGGGTTGTCGTTGTCGAGTTTTCATTAACCGTTGTTATGGTTGTTGTTGTTGCTACAGTTGTTGTGTTCTCTGGAGCATTTGTAGGTGAATTTGAATTTTGATCATCTTTGGCATCTTCGGCTGTTTTAAGAACTGATGAGGGATCTCTGCAAGCGCAAAAAATAAATAAAAAAAGATTTCAATTTAAAAAGTTCATTTTCAACGACTCTTTGATCAAGTTCCTTAATCTTCCTTGTCCATAAAGCTCGAATAATAATTAATTGTAAATTAAAATTATGCATTTGGACGTTAATCGTCAAAAATAATATAAAAATAATATAGACGTTAAAAATAAATAAAGATTTTAATTTAAAATTTTAATTTTCAATGACTCTTTGATGAAGTTCCTTAATCTTCTTTGTCCATAAAGCTCGAATAATAATTAATGGTAAATTAAAATCATCCAATTAGACGTTAATCGCCTGCTTCGGTTCAGGCTATCTTAAAAAATATAATTTGTTTTTACTTGGAATCGAAAAGCATATCGAAATAAGAGTTCGCTACATTGGACCTAACCTAACTTTATTTTTACTTTTTAAGGCTTTAATTAAGAGTTTTAAGTGGATTTAATATGAGTTTAAAAATTGCAGTATGTTTTTTTACCATTATAAATTATTTAGTAAATTTGATGAACATTTTGTTATATTTAGTAAACTTACGTTTCCAGTGACGATAAATCTGATGTTATTGTCACATCCTCTTCCCATTTTTCCAGATCGTTATTTGGATTTTCAATAAGCTTTAAAGGTGACATCTGACCATTACTGGCAGCAGGTACTACTTTAGTCTGAAATTGTAAATTTTTGGGGATCTATTAGATCTACTTTGCTTAAGAAAATTATTTTAAAGATGTGTCTGTATATCTGCCAAAATTATCTACCAAAATTCGTAGAAAATTTTACCAAAAATCTTATTTTGCAAAGTTTTATTTCTATAGAAAATTTTGTCAAAATTTTATTTCTATAGAAAATTTTGTCAAAATATTATTTCTATAGAAAATTTTGTCAAAATTTTATTTGTATAGAAAATTTTGTCAAAATTTTATTTCTATAGGAAATTTTGTCAAAATTTTATTTCTATAGGAAATTTTGTCAAAATTTTATTTCTATAGACAATTTTGTCAAAATTTTATTTCTATAGAAAATTTTGTCAAAATTTTATTTCTATAGAAAATTTTATCAAAATTTTATTTGTATAGAAAATTTTGTTAAAATTTTGTCAAAAATTTCTTTCTATAGGAAATTTTTTTGAACTTTTATTTCTATAGAAAATTTTGTCAGAATTTTATTTGTATAGAAAATTTTGTTAAAATTTTATTTCTATAGAAAATTTTGTCAAAATTTTATTTCTATAGAAAATTTTGTCAAAATTTCATTTCAATGGAAAATTTTGTCCAAGTTTTATTTCTATAAAAAATTTTGTTAAAATTTTATTTCTATAGAAAATTTTGTCAAAATTTTATTTCTATAGAAAATTTTGTCAAAATTTTATTTCTATAGAAAATTTTGTCAAAATTTTATTTCTATAGAAAATTTTGTTAAAATTTTATTTCTATAGAAAATGTTGTCAAAATTTTATTTGTATAGAAAATTTTGTTAAAATTTTGTCAAAATTTTCTTTCTATAGGAAATTTTTTCGAACTTTTATTTTTATAGAAAATTTTGTCAGAATTTTATTTGTATAGAAAATTTTGTTAAAATTTTATTTCTATAGAAAATTTTGTCAAAATTTTATTTCTATAGAAAATTTTGTCAAAATTTTATTTCTATAGAAAATTTTGTTAAAATTTTATTTCTATAGAAAATGTTGTCAAAATTTTATTTGTATAGAAAATTTTGTCAAAATTTTATTTCTATAGAAGATTTTGTCAAAATTTTATTTCTATAGAAAATTTTGTCAAAATTTCATTTCAATGGAAAATTTTGTCAAAATTTTATTTCTATAGAAAATTTTGTCAAAATTTTATTTCTATAGAAAATTTTGTCAAAATTTCATTTCAATGGAAAATTTTGTCAAAGTTTTATTTCTATAAAAAAATTTTGTCAAAATTTTATTTCTATAGAAAATTTTGTCAAAATTTTATTTCTATAGAAAATTTTGTCAAAATTTTATTTCTATAGAAAATTTTGTCAAAATTTTATTTCTATAGAAAATTTTGTCAAAATTTTATTTCTATAGAAAATTTTGTCAAAATTTTATTTCTATAGAAAATTTTGTCAAAATTTTATTTCTATAGAAAATTTTGTCAAAATTTTATTTCTATAGAAAATTTTGTCAAAATTTTATTTCTATAGAAAATTTTGTCAAAATTTTATTTCTCTAGAACATTTTGTCAAAATTTTATTTCTATAGAAAATTTTGTAAAAATTTTATTTCTATAGGAAATATGTCAAAATTTTATTTCTATAGAAAATTTGTGGCGTTGACCAAATTAACGCCAAAAAAAAATGAGTAGAAACAAAGATATAACCAGGGATCCGGAGCGGAGCGGAGCAAGCCCTTTTTTTGCCGGAGCGGGAGCGGCATTTCTAAAATCCGGAGCGGAGCGGGAGCGGAGCGGTTTCCAAATGAAAAACCGCTCCGCTCCGAATAAAATATTACTTGAATGAAATGTGTAACTTTGAAATTACACTGTGTAGGTAATTTCAAATATAGCTAGTACTTAGCGTAGTGTGAGTAAACGTTTAAAATGTACGATATGTATTTTTGTACGTACGTACATTGGGGAAAACACAATGTGTTTTTTTAGTAATTGTTTTCAAAAACGGCAAATGTCAAAATATATCTCTAGTATGTGTTGTAAAAGTAACAATAGTACTTTCGATCAATTTCATCCCGTATTACTACAAAGATGTTTGTAATGAACGTCAAATAAATGCAATTAAACGATCTTATTTATATTTAATTTTTTAGTTTTCTACACTGAAAAAAATATTGTCGTGAAGTCAAAGATTTCATGTCCTTAGAATAAGAATGCAAATTTTGCTTAACATGGAAGACGCATTTCTCTAAAATAAAGTTTTTTTCCTTGTCCAAAAGTTTTGAATGAAGTTGTAATGTCCTTATAATTAAGTGATTTTACTTAAAAATGTGTATCATAACATGAAAGATAAAATTTTTGAGGTAAGGTCAACGTGACTTTAATAATTAAGAAAAATTCTTTTTTTTTTTGTGTAAGGACATTCATATTTGCTTTACTATTATACTATATCCTAGCATTCTCTTATTTCTGATATTAATTAAAATTATGGATAGTTTCAATTTTGGTTGAAAAATGTGCGCATATACATTTATTTTAATTTTTTTCTCACATTGAAAAATAATGACTTGATTTGTATTATTGCATGTTGTCTACTTTTTTTGAGAACGAACAATTCTTAAAAACGCTGTTCGAAAATGTATTTTTACAATAAAGGGAAAAAAGCGAAATTAGGTAACACTAGATCTGAATAAGAATATTCGTAGGTATACCACGGACTGATTTCGATGGAGGTTGTTGCAAACATGTTTCCGCCGCTGGGCATAAACATAAACATACACACACACTCACACATTACAAATATAACAAAACCTCTTCTCTACGTCTGTTGCAAAACAAAAAAAAAAAACTTTCGGAGAGTAGTTACTTCTACTCTGTGTATAGACTTTCAATTCCAATCAGCGTTGCCGTTTTGGTCCGATCGGACCAAAATTGGTCCAAAAGATTTCTAATTTTGAAATTTGGTCCGATGGTCGGACCAAACAGAATTTGGTCCATTTTGGTCCATTTTCATAAATTTGGTTTCTATCACATATTAAATAGTAGATGGTGCACCGCCAAGAATATTGTCGGGAGGCCAAATATTTCACATGCTTAAAATACGAATACGAATTTTGCTTAGAATAGAAGACGTATTTCTCTGAAATAAAGTTTTTTCCTTGTCTAAAAGTCTCTAAACTTTTCAATGAAGTCTGTTTGTCCTTATTGCTAAGTGATTCGACATAAAAATGTGTATCCTAACATGAATGAAAATTTCGTTTTAATGAAGTCAAAATGGATTTAATATTTCTGAAAAAATCTTCAAAATTAATAAAATGTTTCAACACATTGTTTTAAAGTCATTATACCCTAAACCACATAGTGGTTAGGGCATAATAAGTTTGATCTGCCAAAAATGTGCCTACCAGAAATATTGATTTTAGACCCCATAAAATATATACCGAACGACTCAGAATCACCTCAATTATTGATGAAGTTTGGTACAGGGAGTTTTTTTGGGCACAAGGACGAAAGCTATTGAATTTGGAAGAAATCGGATCAAATTTAGATATAGCTCCCATATATATGTATTGCCCGATTTCGACAAATGGGGTCACGTTGCACTTTTTTACTAACCGATCGTCGTCAAATTTAGCACAAAATAATCTTCTGTATCACCCTTTAAGTCTGAAAATTTCATCGAAATCGGTTCAGATTTAGATATAGGTCCTATATATATGTATCGCCCGATTTTGCCAAATTAGGTCATAAAACCCTTATTTATCAACCGATCTTACTCAAAGTTGGCGAAATGTAATCTTCTACAGCACTAACTATATGTGCAAAAAATCATCCAAATCGGTTCAGATTTAATAAAATAAAACTCAATTGAACAAATAATACAATGTTTGTACTTTTCTCGAAGAGGAGCGGAGCGGAGCGATTTTTTTTTCTCGGAGCGGAGCGGTTTTTTTTTCTCCGGAGCGGGAGCGGAGCGGAGCGAAAAAAATGGACCGCTCCGGATCCCTGGATATAACTGTACATTTTATGCCATGTGGAAAACAGCGTTGATGCGTTGATTTGGCCTTTTCAGTCTTTTACCAAAAAAATTATAAGTCCGCTATTTGTACGCTTATTTTCTTTGTAAAAATTTCAGCTATACGTAAAAAAACCAAAATTGCTGTTAGCATCGTGTTTTATATTTTATATGAATTTTTTTTATGGGTTTTTTCTGCCACATTTTTACTAAAAAAACGCCATTTTTTAACCTTTTTAAGCCGCCAACATCCAAACTATTTACCCGAATTGAAAATTTTCTGAGAATGAGTTGTAGACGTCTCAATTTTCTTTAATTTGAGTAGTAGTAGGATCAAATAGGTCAAAGAAGACGAAAGTGTACCTCCAAAAATTAAAAAAAAAGTTCTAAAATTTGTATCTCGAAAACCAATCGACAGAAAATTTTTTAAAATTCATTTTCGTGTTTAGTAGGTCAAAATCTATAGGAAAAAGTATGCTAGAAACAAATAACAGAGAAAATTTTGTTATTTGTGACCTTGTGTAGTCGTGGCCAATGGTTAACTATTTAGCACCATCATGTATCAGCAAAGTTATGGCTTTAAATACTACCCTTAGATCTGCGATAGGTCGCTTACCCAATGGGTGAAGTCACTATCTTGGGTAGAGCCGCAATTGTTAGCATGCCCGCCTTGCATACAAATGGTCGTGGATTCAATTCCATTTTCGACCGGACACCAAAACTGTGGATTATCCCCTCTCAGTAATGCTGGTAACATTTCTGAGTGTTTCATAGCTTCCCTACACACAAAAAAATATTTTTTGTCCTCAATAACGAAGTCAGTTGATCCAATTAATTTTTAACTGAAATGTCTTCAATCACAGAAATGATAGTATCAATTAAAAATTCAGTATCAATTGAAATTCAATTAAAAAATTTATTGATCCAATTAAAAAATTATTTGATATTGTTAATTTTTGTTATTGCTTTTTGTTTCAATTAAAAAATTAAATTTTTAATTGAATATTTTTTAAAACTCAAGACTTTAAGGCCGGTACTCTGTTCGGTTTTCGCGTTGAAACTCCATACAAAACCAAAAAATGCGAAAAACTTGCGAAATTTTTCCATTTGTGGTACTTTGTTTTTTTCGAGTTGTAAACTGACGTTTATAGCATGGCGCCATTTGCAAAGTGAATTAAGAAATAATTTATTTATTAAAACTATTTGTGTGGGTTTATAACGCAAACACGGATCCTATTTTTGTTCCGAAAATATACAAAGGATCAAAGGAGTAGCAGATCAATTGCCCAAGGTAAAATAAAATGTTAATTTTGTAATAGCAAGCAGCAACCACCAACTTAATTCAATATCGCTCTCTATTAAATAGCGCTCCCTGTTACCTAAATAAACATCGCTTTCTATGTGCGAAATAATGGTTTCTTTAAAATTTTTAGCAAGAAAGTACATAGTACCGGCCTTTAATTGGAAAAATTTTCGTGAAATTTTTTCTGTGTTAGTGTTTTCACCGTAATGTGAAACGCCGTTCGGGCTCGGCTATAAAAATTGGGCTAAAACAAAACAAAAATATTCTTGTGTGTTTCCTATATATTTATTTGGTATAAAATAGGGATAAAAACATTGAAATTATTTAATTTTTATAAATTCTAGTCACCATCATTCATTTATTCAAGTCATCATCAGCAGCATATGCAACTCTGCTTTTTAGGGCAATCGCAGCAATCTCATTTGTCGGCATTACTGAAAATGCCCTAAATTTTTGCCCTCACAACAGAATTCGAAACCTTTTCGAAGTGCTGGCTGTTTTTACAAAAGAACCTAAAAAGGTCATATTTCATGCAAAATGCAAAAAGTGCGCATATTTGGCAAGAAAAGAAAACACCATAAGTGAGACTGAAACTGGGAAAAGTTACACTGAAAAAACGCATGCCCGGTTCCAAAGATTTTGTTTTTACTGTAAAAATTTTGGTATTGATTCCGAGCCAAAGAAGTGGAGAATTCAAGTAAGAATACTTTTAAGACAAAATTCTCCTTTAAATTTGGGTTTTGTGTATTTGACCCTAGGAAACAAATTTTACTTTTTAGCTTTTTCAGCTTTTTTTCTTAATATGTTATCAAAGTCTTTTAAAAACAAGATAAACGACGACTTTATTTTCCAAATTCAGATACGACTTCCAGTAGAAATTATGCTATATTTCAAGTAAAAAGCGTCTTTAAAATAAAGTGTTTCAAAACATGTCCTATTTTTGAACGATTTTTTGCTTTGTTGTCAAGATGCAAAACGACAACAAATTCAAAGACAATTTCATTAATTTTAATGATTTTATCTGAATTATTAAAGTCAAGTTGACCTTAGCCCAAACATTTTTTCTTTCATGTTATGATACCCATTTTTAAGTCCAATCACCTAATTATAAGGACAACACGACTTCATTAAAAAGTTTATCAACTTTTGGACAAGGAAAAACACTTTATATTAGAGAAATGCGTCTTCTACGCTAAGCAAAATTTGCATTCGTATTTTAAGGACATGAAATCTTTGGCCTGACGACAATATTTTTTCAGTGTACTTGGGGAAATAACAAAGAACCTTGTCATACGAAAAATGGAATCTTAGTTTTATCCCGCTTACCTAAGATAGATAGCATTTTCGTCTAACTATTTAGAGATGTAAGGGATATACAGCCCAAAAAGTGCAAAATATAGGGTGTATCTCCTCCTCTCGATAATTGCTAGTGGTTCTGGTAATACTTTTACTCGATTTCTCGCCTTTTCCAACTAACAAATAAATTATCGTTTTTTTTTTTATTTCCTTACCTTTCGAAGCCAAACCTTTTCGGCCGTTTGTTGCTGCTCTGTGGATGGTGTCGTTAGAAAGACTTTGGCCAAAGCTTTTACCGAGGGCAAAGCATGCGCAACTTCCTTTTCTATCACTGGTTTTTCTGCATAAACCCCTATTAGCTACAATTATATAGAACAAAAATTAAAGCTATTCCAAAAACAAATATTCAGTTGTTTTAAAATTTACCTCTTTAGCACCTTCTTCCACAGATAAAATTTGGCTAGGATCCAATAATTTGCGTTTGGGTTGCAAAAATTTAAATGCTGGCGGTGTTGAGCCTCTTGTAGGTGTTGGAATCGATGTGCTAGAACTTTCTTGTCTGCTTAGATTTAAAACAGTAGGTCTTAAGACCAGCTTTCCTGTTTCTTGCTCTTGCTCCGATTTCTCCTTATCAATTGATTTATTCGAATCCATGGTATTCCTTGGTATTATCGTTGTTTCCTGTTTCTTAAAATCATAAATTTTTACAGTATCTGAATCATCACTTGTAGTAGCTCCAACAGACTGTAGTGATTGTTGTGATATAGTATCAAAAGATGATGATGATGTTGGTGTTGTTGCTGTTGTTGTTAGACTGTCCTCCACCACTTGTGCCGGCATGGCTTTGTATACACTGAGAACAATTGGTTCTTCGCTTTGGTCTAATTCGTTTGGGGGTAGTTTGAGGGTTTGTTCTGCTTTTTGTTCAATCTACAAAATGTTTATGTTTGGAGTTTGAAGTTACAATAATGCCAAAAGAATACCGGTGTTAGAGTTAGGTTAGTATAGATAAAAAGGGAATGGGATGTCGAGTGGTTAAATGGTAGTGCTCCTTTTTTTTCTTTTGCTACACACAAAAAAATTTCACGAAAATTTTTCCAATTAAAATTTTAATTGAGTTTTAAAAAATATTCAATTAAAAATTTAATTGATTCAACAAATTTTTTAATTGAAACAAAAATCAATCACAAAAATAATAGTATCAATTAATTTTTTAATTGGATCAATTAACTTTGTAATTGACCTTCAATTAATTTTTTAATTATACTATCATTTCTGTGATTGAAGACATTTCAATTAAAAATTAATTGGATCAATTAATTTCGTGATTGAATCAGAAATTTTTTTTTGTGTGTATAGAGTTTCTAGATAGTCATGTAGTATGGCCTATTATATCCAATGATAAAAAATAATTATTTACTGATAGTTGATAACTAAAGTGCCTTTTCTACGTATGGTGGATATTTAATTATGACATTTCAAAATCTAAGGTTATTTTTTGGAGGCGTTCTAGTTTTTATATTTAATTATATATGTTAAGATGAGAAATAAAGTAATTTTTAGCATAACATCAGACTAACTATTACAACAATTTGCCATTGATACTACCTCAATGTGAAGAAACTCTTAATATTCTAAATTTCCACAACCGGTTATGGACTTATATGAAGAAGTCAAGTAAGACATTTATGCATAAACTCGACTTGTCCTATATAAACCCATTCCACTATAATCGCATGCTTTGTAGACGAAGCGTTATAAACATGAACTTAAGGACAGAAACAATGACCGTTACTCCAGTAGATTCTACAAACAGTGTATATTGCGTTGCTTAAGAACTGTAAACCCATTGGACCACGGCCTAGAATTCTACCAGAATTGATAGATTTGTGAGTTCTTAGCGTTTTCATAGCTTTTTCACAATGTTCCCCACCAGCATCGTTGAACTTCAATTATTTATCTGTTTGATGAATTTATTTACAGGAAATCAGAAAGTTATATATAAAATCTATGAGCAGAGGGATATTTCTGAAAACTCTTCAGAATTGAAAATACCGCTTTTTAAGACTCTTGAAAATTGCAGATTTCATTGTAGACCAGCAAAAAAAGCGTCGCCAAAAAATAGTGCGATACCATGATCCTAAGAGTTTGAGTAGCCTCCACAGACAAGCGGGAGAATTGGTATACGTACCTATAATATTCCAATGTCGTAAACAAGCGGTTTCGGACGATGATCAAGAACCTCTCGAACCATACAAAAGGACATAGTCCAAACGAGCATACCTTTACAACGAAAACAGACCCCCCCCCTTTATAGGCACATCCGCACTCTTTATGATTGAAGCAGAAAACTGGTGGAAGCCCCATGTGTCGTTAGATCGGAAATGCGTTTCATGATCTGCAGTAATTGGACATATCCATATTTTGGAAATTCCGAACGTCAATATCCTTGCAGCTTTCTGCAGATCATTTGTCAAACCACCAAACTATTGGTAGACCATTTAAACTGAATTTCCACCAATATTGGCATGAGAATGACTTGCCACCGCAGGTAAGCGAGAGAATTGGTCTCCAAACCTATAAGATTCCAATCCAAACGGTTTCGGACGACGATCTGAAACAACTCGAACCAATAGCCCTTTCGGACTATTTATAATTAAAGGTGCGTATGAGCATTCGAAATTGAACGCTACCGAAAATTTCGTTAGCTTAAATAGCAATGCATTTCTTATGGGAACGAAAATTTTCGCTAGAGGTGCATACCGGCTTTAAAGAAAAAAACTGAACGGAGTCCCACGTGTGGTCAGATCGAATAGACCCTTGGTCAGTAGGAGATGTTGCCCAAGAGCTGCAGCAATTTAACGAAACCATATTTCGGAAATTCCAAACGTCAAAACCCTTGCTATTTGCAATCTGCAGATCAATTGTAGAACCGCCTCACTGTTGATAGCCTAATCAGAAGACCAAAGCGAGCTGTGCTTAGATCGCACAGTCCCTTAATGGTCATCAGTTAAGAATATGTGGACTGAGAGATATTCAGCAGTGAGCCGAGATGTTATGGTCACCAGCATTGTGAAACAGATTGGAGAAAATGGCTCTAGATTTCTGGCCCATATCTTCAATATAAGTCTCAGCGTGACTTGCATTTCACAGTGGTGGTGGGAGCCACCGTGGTGCAATGGTTAGCATGCCCGCCTTGCATACACAAGGTCGTGGGTTGGATTCCTGCTTTGACCGAACACCAAAAAGTTTTTCAGCGGTGGATTATCCCACCTCAGTAATGCTGGTGACATTTCTGAGGGTTTCAAAGCTTCTCTAAGTGGTTTCACTGCAATGTGGAAAGCCGTTCGGATTTGGCTATAAAAAGGAGGTCCTTTGTCATTGAACTTAACATCGAATCGGGCAGCACTCAGTGATAAGAGAGAAGTTCACCAATGTGGTATCACAATGGACTGAATAGTCTAAGTGAGCCTGATACTTCGGGCTGCCACCTAACCTAACCTAACCTGCATTTCACATATCTAGAAATTACAGATATCTGAAAGACCGAAGCCTGTCAAGTCTGACGAGATAGTATCGTTCGATTACACTGGTCTCCCTTGTAACGAAAGTTTTAGCATTCATTTTGCACTCTGAAATCCGGAAAACAGGCTTTTGTCGAACCCCAGAAAATTAAAGCGAATCTCCTGCAGGGTTAAATCGCATATCCCCCTATTGGACATCAGTTAATAGTATGTGGACCGAGAGATCTGTAATATCCCCAGATGTTATTGTCACGAGCATGAAGCAAATTGGAGAAAATGGCGCCATATTCCTGGCAAATATCTTTAATTTATGCCTCAGCAGTAATTGTAGATATCTGTCACACCCCTCAAGGGTTACCCACGCGTACTGAAAATTCGAAAACGGTCCCAACTACGAGGTTCATACTAAATTATTATTTGTCAGTCACTTGTTACTTGTAAATGTTGGAGCCACCGTGGTGCAATGGTTAGCATGCCCGCCTTGCATACACAAGGTCGTGGGTTCGATTCCTGCTGCGACCGAACACCAAAAAGTTTTTCAGCGGTGGATTATCCCACCTCAGTAATGCTGGTGACATTTCTGAGGGTTTCAAAGCTTCTCTAAGTGGTTTCACTCCAATGTGGAACGCCGTTCGGACTCGGCTATAAAAAGGAGGTCCCTTGTCATTGAGCTTAACATGGAATCGGGCAGCACTCAGTGATAAGAGAGAAGTTCACCACTGTGGTATCACAATGGACTGAATAGTCTAAGTGAGCCTGATACATCGGGCTGCCACATAACCTAACCTAAATGTTGGAAGCAATGTTTACCGGATATTAAAGATTATGCGCAAGCTAAATTTTAGGATGCGCAATTTACAAAATATTAAGGACAACTTTCTTTAAAACAATGAAATTTTAATTAAAATAAAGTTTATGATCTTAGCTTCAACAACTTTTTATTAAATTTAGGACAAAAATTTTGGAAATTTGCGTCCCCCGTTAAAGTCATATGCCTCTGAACTAAGGCAAATTTTCTTGAAATTAAAGAAACACATTTTTGATTTGAAGAAATCGTTCTTAAATGAACTGAAATATTGAATTTTTAGATTTAAGATAAAAATGCTTCAAATTTAGACTAAGACTTAGTTTGAGGATTTTGGGTCTTTGGTTTAAAGTTTTTTTTTTTTTTGGATTTTAGAAAACATTTTTTTACTCTGAAGTATCCATAATAATTTGGATTTTTAAACTGGCATTTGTTTGTACGTTAGGTTAAAGGTTAGGTTAAAGTGGCAGCCCGATTAAGATTCAGGCTCACTTAGACTATTCCGTCCATTGTGATACGTGAAAGAAAATGAAAATTCTAAAAAATGTATTTATTTTAAAGAATCCGCATATTTGGTTCGGAATCAATACCAAAATCCTTAACGGAAGATCAACATCTTTGGATCCAAGTAAAGTTTTTTTTTTGGGTGTAGCTAACATAGCAGGACTTGACGACATAATTAGAGGTTCCACAAGTGCCATATTCTTTGAATAGAACACATTTCCTGTGAAATCATATTCTACAACAAAAAAAAGGTTAATATTTTTCTTCTACAAAAACAAATAAATGTAAGCCCAAACTTTTACACCATAAAATCTAAGGTTAGTTTACCAAAAAATAATAATTGGTTATTATACACTACATACCGAAACATACAAAATTTAATATAAATTTTAATTAGAAAAAGCGACAACTACAAAACATTTGAACATAAAAATTGATAACCGATACAATTTCGTTAACACGTTTTGTGAAACAAATGTTGTTAGTAAAATTTTATAAAAATTTTAATTAAATGTAAATATAAACCCAGTTTTTAATACATACACTTTACAAGACCATTAAATACAACACAATATACGAATTCTTTTCAAATGTACTTACCAATTTCATTAGAACATATTTTAATTTTTTTCTCTATAGGTGAGTATTAAGTTCGAGTTTAGCCGCTAAAATCGCTAAAGTGAAAACTAAGTCAGTAAGAAAAATGCATAAAATTATACATATTTGTTGCAAATTTTATTATAACTTGATGGGGAAAAGCCCAAAGCAAATTTTCACAAAGTATGTATTCCTTAAAATGAATTATTAAAGAAAAGTAATCGTGAAAAAATGACGTTTTTAGCGGATAAACTCGAACTTAATACCCACCTTATGGCAAAATTTTGGAAAATATATATTTTTTTTGTTAGAAAAAATTTTGGTTTTGGTTTTTTGGAGAAAAATTTTACTAAAACATTTGTTTCTGGTTTTTGGTTTTCAATAAATTTATATCCGTTTATTTCATTCATTATAGAAAATTCAAATTCAAATCGAAATCAAATCAAAATATAATAAATTTCAAATCAATCAATTAAAATAAAAAAACAAAAAAGTTAGCTTACTGAAATTATAATAATAATAGTAAAAAATCATAAAGATAAGTACTTGTAAGGCAAAATAAGTAAAAAAGACAACACTGTAGTATTGGTAAATTGGTGCATTCAATATCAATAACAAAATTGGGTTCTAGTTTATTTTTTTTTTTAATAATTCAATCTATTCATTATAGCTAGTATTAACTAAATATATTAACAGAATTGCAAGCAATTTAGTGTTTTTTGTTTTAAATTCACATCAATTCAATTTTCTGTTTTTAGTTTTTTTTTTAGTTCATAACAGCAAAGTTAGAAAGTCATGTTGAAGTACGTTCATGTAATTAAAAAGCAATTTTAATAGAGCAGATTTTGATTAAATTTTCAGTGGAATTTGTAATGGCACAATCTATAGATAATATGCTCTAAAAATTATGGAAGTTAGGGAGAAAACAATAGTGGGAGGGAGGCTTATTCATTGATAAGTACATAGAAAGTTTTTCAAAATGTTGAAAAAAGATTGAATTCGTCTTTTTTTTCAAGACCAAATTTTGTTGGGTTAAAATATGTTTTCAAAAGTTTTTATTTCTCTAAAACCCATTGAAATTTAAGTTTATTTCCATTTTGGTGGAACCAAAGCTTTTCATGTAGAAAAAATCAAAAAATGATAAAAAATTATGGAAATCTTTTAGTTCTAAAGGTTTCTTTGAACGCTTATATTGGAATTTTACATCTGTGTTGCTTTTTTAAATATTAAAAAAATCAATACAGATGAAAAAAAACAAAAAGTGATAAAAAATTATGGAAATCATTTAGTTCTAAAGGTTTCTTTGAACGCTTATATTGGAATTTTACATCTGTCTTGATTTTTTAAATATTAAATTTCAATAGGTTCCAGGCAAACACAAACATTTGAAAAACCTTTGAATTCAAATATATTTGGACTTAAAATAAATTTGAATTCCAATATTTTTCAAATGTTCGAAAACTTTATTTCAAATTTATTTCCTTTTTTCGTCAAAAAAAAAAAAATGGTACTATGGATCATTTTGTAGCGAAACTCTATACAAAACCAAACATGCGAAATTAACTTTTTCCTTATTTTTCAAATAAAATTCATAATTGTACATAGTACCCATCTTAGTGTGTAAATATTTCCACCGCGATAGGCGGTGGGTGAAATATTTTTTAGCGACGAACAAATAAAACAACCACTCTTGTTTCCGAGAGTTTTTGATGTTAATTAGAGTGATCAAAATCGATGGACCGGTTTGTTTTATTATACCAATTGCCGGTTTTCGTGGAAACCCCATTTACGGGAGACCGGTAGAACAGGTGTTTTGAAGATCTCAACAACCGGCTTTCATTTTTTATATTTTCATTAAAAAATTGGCAAAATTAGACAAATACATCTGCGTATTTTAATAAACTGCAATGAAATCACTTCATAAAATGTTCAGCGTACATTTGAATTAAGAGAAAATGTGTCCAACTTTTTTATAAATTATTGAATTTAATTTCTCGTTGATCTTTTGTGACAATAAAATTTGATTTTCCTGTCAAAATTAGGTATTTTTATGAAAACCGGTTGAACCGATTATCCCGATTATTTATTTTAAAAAATACCGGCCACCGGTTGTGGAAAAATCCCGTTTTTTTTGTAACCGAGAAAACCCGACTTTCAAAAAAGACTTCACAAATGTAAGCGACTTTTTTATCATTATGCGTTGTTTTGTGCGACCTTTTTTAGAATATGCAAATGTTTTTGCGTCTTTTTAAAATTTCCAACGGTAACACTGTATGAGCCCATAAAAATTTGCCCCAAAACCTAAAGATCTCAAAAATTATATGGAAAACAACAACATCAATTGTTTATGTTTTTATTTTTTTATTTTTGGGGACCGTTTGTATTATGAAACTAAGATCCAAATTTTCTATCTAGGATTGTGCTTTCGTTTTCAAAGACAGAATCCAAAGGGGGCAACGCTATTCCATAGAAGTTCGTACTCAGGAACACTCGATCAAGTTTTTTCTTAAAACTTTATATTTTTCCATCAGTTAGAGTTCATTTCAACACAGTCTTTTAAATCCATAGAGAAAATGAGCCCTAATTTTATTTTGGGATAAAATCGACCCCAAAATAAAATTAAGGCTCTTTGCTTTAGTTATATTTTCTTGGGGTTCATTTTCATGAGACTCATATTCATTATGAAGCTTCGCCCCACATTTGTGGCTCTGTTTCATTGGGCTCATTGTTCCCTGGGACCCATGTTCATACCGCCTAAAAAGGCGTTATAAATATTGAGCCCATGAAAATTTGCCCCAAAACCTAAATGAAGTAGGACCTCAAGTAATAATATGGAAAACAATAACAATCATTTATATGCTTTTTGGCGAGTAACTTCATTTTATTTTTGGGGCCCGTTTGCATTATGAAATTAATTCCCAATATTTCAAATTTTCTTTTTGGGATTATGCTTCGTTTTAAGGTGGGGCCTATTTTCGCATTCTGAACTTGACAATCGTGGCAACTATAAACACTTTTGTTATTCTGAATAGCACTGTATCACACCAGATTTGTTTTTTTCGTAGGGCTTAGGAATTTTTCCTATGAACAGGGCTAACGCGATTCCAAGGAGATTAATACTCAGGAACACATATTTAATATTTTTTCGTAAAACTTTTTATTTTTCCATCATTTAGGGTTCATTTCTACACAATCTTTTAAATCAAAAGAGAAAATGAGCCTTCATTTTATTTCGGGGTCAAATTTAATGCTTTATTTACATTTATTCTTGGGATTCAGATTCATGGGGATCATATTCATTATGAAGCTTCGATCCACATTTATGGCCCTGTTTCATTTGGGCTTTGGGGCTCATTTTACTGGGACCCATGTTCATGACACCCAAAAACACTTAGGGCGTTTTCGTTTCGCAAAAAATATGTTGCCTTGGTGTTACACTACTTTTTCCCTCATTGTATTTTCGGCCGAATGATAGTGTCATTCCAAAGTTGTTGTAAATTCATAATATTGTGAGGGATATCTATGATATTGTCCGTCATATTTTCCAATAAATTTCCCAATCGAAATCGACATTAGAAATAAGAAAAGTGAAAAATTTTGTATTTGTTCCTCGCGGAAAAATGTTTCGTTTACCGTCTATCGCTTTGATTATGTTTAAACACTTATAGGTTCCCAAAATGCTTATTTTCCAACGTTTTTCAATTCGATTTACAGAAACTCGTAATGAGTGATTGCTTATAATTTTCCGTGAATTGTTTATGTATAACTAGAATTTTTTTGTTAACTATTATATATTATTTATTTATTTAATGCTTTATTTATATAGCTAAACGTTGTGTATTTTGACTAGTCCCTAGTTAGATTAAATATATAGGTATATGTACCAGAAAACAGTGATTGAAGACTACCTCAATATGTATTTATTCTTAACTACAATATCAACTTACTAAAGAAATTTAATTTCTAGATGATACTAAAGGCGCTGCATGATAATTTAATATAATTTTAAAATATTTATAATAATGGAATATTTTCATTCATATACTGTTTCTTTCTTCCAGACCGTAAATTCCAATAGCATTTACGTAAATCAAGTTCGACCATTTGAAACATTGAAGCATTAGTTGAGATTCTCCCCATATTTATTTTTCTATACACCCCCTAAACCTACACATATTGATCTTTAGTTTATCTATAAATAGTTTTAAGCTAATCCCCCCTTGGTGTTAACTAAAATATTAAATTATCATTAATAAATTTTCCATCAAGAGAAATTTTTCCCGCTCCCGCCTTCTCACTAAAACCATTTAAACAACTATCTACCCCGGAATCACCACCTTGATCATCTAATTGATGCTTGGGTTGGCAATCACCATTCCTGTCCAAGGGTTTAGCTATGGATAATTTAAGTCCTCCCTCACCATTGAATAATTGTTGTTTCTCAAACAATGGATTCATAACAAAATCTTTGGTTGTTGCTGAGACAGCCCTAAAACTATTACGTTTCAAATCCTTATGGAGTAATGTCTTCTCGAATTGAGTTAACACACCCGAATCTGGTTGTTGCTGTTTTTGACTACGTGATCTAGTTGTGGTGCTGCACCTACCGCTACTACTATTGCCACTAAATACACTTAACATACTTAAAGTCCTACGTCTTGAATTAAGAGCTGAACTACTTGTCCACGAATTATTCATATCATCTTCATAATTATCAGAGAGGTCACCATTGGATTCATAGCCCCGTCGATAATTGCTATAATGATCATTTCGATAATTGGAAGCCGATGTGGCTGGTCGACCTAATGACAATCGATGGTGATGATGATTGTGGTGAAGGTGATAACTATTATTATGACGATTTCCTGTACTGGGTGATGTTCTAAAGGACGAAGGTGGGGAAGGGGTGGTTAAATTGTAATTTAGATATTTTAGTGAACTAGCACGACGCACTGGTGTGGATATGGTCCAATTGCAATCGTTTGTGTTCATTTTTTGATTGGTGGCACTACTTGTATGATTCTCAAATATTTCATTACTATGGTCGTTGGTGGTCTTGTTCTTGTTGTTGTGGTTGTTTATTTGCATTTTTACCTCTGTAACATCCTTGGGAGTTTCTCGCACGGGTGATGTGGAGGAGGCTTGTGACGATTTTGAGCCATCGTTTATGTAATAATCACGGCTATATCTGAAAGAAAACAATATCAAGTATGATAAATTTTGGGTTAATTCCAAAAATGTTTCAAATTTTTAAAGGGTGATTTTTAGCTATTATCTTTTTGGTAACACTGGTTGAAAAAGTTAACGCGCGTTTTGTTTCGCTTTCAAATATCTTCGGTCTATAATTGCAAATTGTTTACAAGCTCTGTAAAGAAAGTTCATCGTTCGCTTCTTTCATTTTATGTTCAGTTTAATCGACCCACTGAAGCGGCTATTTGGGGTATTGTGACTAAATTTCGCAACAAATTTACATTGTTGGACATTAAATCACCAACACGTTTATATAAAATTTTGGCAAAATTTTCTATAGAAATAAAATTTTGGCAAAATTTTCTATAGAAATAAAATTTTGGCAAAATTTTCTAAAGAAATAAAATTTTGACAAAAATTTCTATAGAAATAAAATTTTAACAAAATTTTCGATAGAAATGAAATGTTGACAAAATTTTTTATAGAAATGAAATGTTGACAAAATTTTCTATAGAAGTCAAATTTTGACAAAATTTTCTATAGAAATAAAATTTTGGAAAAATTTTTCTAAAGAAATACAATTTTGACAAAATCTTCGATAGAAATAAAATTTTGGCCAAATTTTTTAAAGAACTAAAATTTTGACAAAAATTTCTATAGAAATAAAATTTTGGAAAAAATTTTCTAAAGAAATAAAATTTTGACAAAATCTTCGATAGAAATAAAATTTTAACAAAATTTTCGATAGAAATGAAATGTTGACAAAATTTTTTATAGAAATGAAATGTTGACAAAATTTTCTATAGAAGTCAAATTTTGACAAAATTTTCTATAGAAATAAAATTTTGGAAAAAAATTTCTAAAGAAATAAAATTTTGACAAAATCTTCGATAGAAATAAAATTTTGGCCAAATTTTCTAAAGAACTAAAATTTTGACAAAAATTTCTATAGAAATAAAATTTTGACAAAAATTTCTATAGAAATAAAATTTTGACAAAAAATTCTATAAAAATAAAATTTTAACAAAATTTGCGTTAGAAATGAAATGTTGACAAAATTTTGTATAGAAAAAAAGTTTGGCAAAATTTTCTATAGAAATACAATTTTGGCAAAATTTTCTATAGAAATAAAATTTTGGCAAAATTTTTTATAGAAGTAAAATTTTGGCAAAATTTTTTATAGAAGTAAAATTTTGGCAAAATTTTCTGTAGAAATAAAATTTTAGCAAAATTTTCTATAGAAATAAAATTTTGGCAAAATTTTCTGTAGAATTAAAATTTTAGCAAAATTTTCTATAGAAATAAAATTTTTACAAAATCTTCGATAGAAATAAAATTTTGGTAACATTTTCTATGGAAATAAAATTTTGGCAAAAAAGAAATAAAATTTTGACAAAAATTTCTATAGAAGTAAAATTTTGACAAAATTTTCTATAGAAATAAGATTTTGGCAAAATTTTCTAAAGAAATAAAATTTTGTTGTCGTTTTTTATTGCAGCTTAAAACCATACATTGACTAAACTACAAGTGTAGCTTAAACAACAGAGGAAAAGAATGTTTGTCAAATTTATTTGGACAAAGCCCTATAGACTGCAAGATGGTTGGATGGACGCACGTTTCGGAATTACCACATTCCTCATCAGCATCCTCTACTTGCAGCAAAACTATCAACCAATTATCAGAATAAATTCAGGCAGTTCATTAAACCCAACAATGAACCACACTTGAACCCTCCGAAAAAAGGTTTTGTATGATAGCCGGCTAATGCCGAAATAAATTCTAAACAAACATATCTCTTTTCCTATGCCACTGTCAAATCATCGATTTGAATTCAGTTGGCTGGGTTTATTTTGAGCGTGCTTTCTCCTCTTTTTCCATTCTTTTTGTTTTGTTATTGTTGGTTTTGTTCTTTAAGCATTGTTGTTTTTTATTGAGCATTGTTGTTGAATGGAAATCAAATTTTGACAAAAGTTTCTATAGGAAAAATTTTGACAAAAAATTCTATTGAAATAAAATTTTAACAAAATTTTCGATAGAAATGAAATGTTGACAAAATTTTGTATAGAAAAAAAGTTTGGCAAAATTTTCTATAGAAATACAATTTTGGCAAAATTTTCTATAGAAATAAAATTTTGACAAATTTTTCTATAACAATAAAATTTTGGCCAAATTTTCTATAGAAATAAAATTTTGTCAAAATTTTAGTTTTTTGTTAGATTTTTTTTTGGTTCGAGTGGCAACCGTGATTGGACCGGTCAATTGGCCGCCTAAATCGTGCGATTTAAAGTAGACTATTTTTTATAAGGCTGTGTTTGTGGGGCTGTGTTAAGGCGCATGTCACTACAGACAAGCCCGCTTTAATCGACGCATTAGAAGACAACATTGAAACATTTATTCGTGAGATACCGGCCGAATAGTTGGAAAGAGTATGCCTAAATTGGACTAAGCGGTTGAACCATTTGAGTCGCAGTCGCGGTCAAAATTCGCATAAAATAATATTCAAACATTTAATTAAAGTCGATTCTACTCTCAAAGAAATTTGTCTACATGGATTGTAATTTATTCATACACTGAAATAAATACCGCCAAAACCGGAAAATATAAAGCCAACATATTTGTAATGCCTCATTGAAGACACTTCTAAATTCATTGTTGAAATTCGATTTATCTCTTCTTTCGATTCAATCTTAAGAAATTTTTATGGAAGTTCTATTCAATATTATATTTCTTCTTTTGAAAAGATTTCTTCAGATTTGTTTTTGTTTAATTTCCCCTTTTTACTTACCTTCGGTATTCACTTTCCCTTTTGTCGGCTTCATTATTTTCCAATTTCTCTTTGGTGATCATCTCTAAAGGACATTGTTCACTTGTTTTATTTATATTAGGCAAATCGATGAATCGTTCTTGACTGCCACTAATACGTCTCTTTAAAGCTTCCGGTGCATAAGGATTGTTGGGCATTTCAACAGCATTATACCATTTTTTATATTCACGTTCTGCAATAGAACCTAAGAAAGAGATGTGATATACGAAAATTTATAATATATTTACGTTATAAATATAAACTAGGAAAATAACCAAATTGATACACGAATTATATATACAAAATAAAATAAATATGGAACCCTTTTGAGCATGTGGACATATGAAAACCCTTAAAATCTCTAAAGGTTAGAGAACAATGGATTAATGGAAAAAGTCTTTTTCTCCGAAACGAAATTTTTTGTTAAAGTTTCTTTGCAGTTAAATATCTTTAAGACCATATCAATTTGTTGAAAGAAAGCATTCACACATTTTTTTTTTCTGATTCAATCACGAAATTAATTGATCCAATTAATATTTTTTAATTGAAATGTCTTCTATCAAGAAAATGTTAGCATGAATCTCCGTTTTAATTGGACATTAACAAATACTTGATTAGCAAATTACATTATTCTTTTAATTGATTGAATTTAATTGATGTTGATTACAAAACTCAATTATTTTTTTCATTAAAAATGTAACTATTTTCGTTTACTTTCTTAATTGACTTACGGCCATTTTCTTGTAGCTCCGTTTGACTTTAACTGCCAGTTAGCAGAAAGTAAATTACAAATATCTTCTCTCCGGTTAACTATAACTGAAATAATTTCAGCAGTTAAATTTCTAACTGGCATGTGGAATATATAGGCAAGATGGCAGATATGTCCATAGCACAATATAAAAGTTCGTTAGCGAACGGAGCATTAACGGAGCTTCATGAAAATGGGGGTTAGTGTTTTTAGTTTGTTTAAAAAATTGATTGTTTGAAATAAATTTTTAACTAAAAATTAAAAAAAAAATCAGTCGCTTTTGTTATAGATTTACCCCAATTTTCATGAAGCTCCGTTCGTGCTACGTTAGCTAAGTAGCTTTTAAACTCCACTATGGATATATCTGTCATCTTGCCTATATATTCCATATGTCAGTTAGTAACTTAACTGCTGAAAATTTTTCAGTTTAAATTAACCGTAGAGAAGATATTTGCAATTAACTTTCTGTTAACTGGCAGTTAAAGCATAACGGAGCTACATGAAAATGGCCGTTAGTATGATTAAATCTTCAAATATCAATTATTTTTTTAATTAAAAATTTTAAAATTTTCAGTCATTGACTTAGGGCGTTTTCGATTCGCAAAATATATGTTGCCTTGGTGTTACACTACTTTTTCCCTAATTGACATTTCGTCCAAATGATAGTGTAATTCTAAAATTATTATCAATTTATAATATTGTGAGGTATAAAGTATCCAAAATCTATGACAGTGTCCTTGATATCTTGCAATCAATTTCGAGAATGTTGCACCTTTTTTCCCAATCGAAATCGCCATTAGTAAACTTAAAGTGTCGATCTTGATTAAAAAGGTAATTGTATCAATTAATTTATTAATGAAAAAATTTTGAACTTCATTCAACTTTTCAATTGGAAATATTTTGGTCATATTTTTTTCTGTGTTGCCTTTCTTATTCTTTTATATAAAATTTCTATTCAGAGAACTTTACTTTTTTTCTTATATAGATCGAATTATATAAAACATGGACCACACCTTGACATTTATAATGCTTAATATACTTCTAACATACACTACCACACCCAATTTTAATGAATTTTTGTTACTGAATTGACTACATGTATTAGTTAGAATGACGTTTTGAATTAGTAGTACCTGGTACAAACTGAGGCAATGATGGTACATCATCGTCATCTTCACTTTTGCCTTCTTCAGCATCTAATCCAACTCTTGAAATTGAAGAAGGATCTCTATGGTGGTCACCATTATTAGTAGTTTTAGTAGTTAGATCTACTGCTGTGAAATCTTTTCGAACCTTTCTATGATGCGTCACTGTTCCATTAGTAGTGTTAGTCGTTTTAGTAGTATTATTAATGTTTGTATTGTTGGAGGTTTTTGTTGTACTATTATTTATTATATTCTTATGTACTAAGCTATTATCTTCCTTATTGTATAAATCATCAGTGATTTTATTCTCCTCCTTACGGGGAATAGAGTGTCCATTAGTGTACTGATGATTTGATTTGAAGTCTAAGAAAAGAATACATGTAGGTGATGAAGATCCATAGTAATAATCATAGTTGATATTGAATAATATCTACAGGATTATCTCATCATCTAATTCTGTTGATATTAGTTCATCACAGTTAAATACAAATTCATTCATTTTAGATATACACTCATAAAAATCGATTCCAAAATTTTACTTCTTGGATGCCCTCCAAGAACATTTATGATATGATCACAAACTTCATGTTTCTTCTCCGCATGTACTCCATATATCGTTAGAGATGTTAGTATGTAGAGTTATTTCTATAGATTTTTATATAGTATAAATACCAATTTCTCCAAAAGAAAATAATACCTACCACTTTTAAATGTGCGTGAGGATAAATTCCGAATTAAGTTAGCACAGACACAAACCATTTTTTGCAGAGCTCTGTTAATTAGTTAACAGAGCTCCATAAAGGAGATATCAGATCACTGTAATGAGTTAACAGAGGTATTTTCTCCCCTAACCAATGATAGATTTATTTTTTGATCACCAGGAAAAATATTAAATGGTCTTCCTGACCAATTTACTTTATCTAAAATTAAACCACCCACTTGAGGCATTATCACTTACAGCTACATTCACACATATGTCTCAAACTTTTGCAGAAAATTGAGTTTTTCGCACAATTTTTTGAGAGGATGGGACTCACGTGACCATTGGACAATAGTCCTACAATGACCCATACACCATATGAAAGAGCTTGAAGAGCTCTATCGATATTTGATAAAATTTTCTAGATCTGTTTTGGAGAAAAATCAAATTCTTTATAAAATTTTGAACAGGATGTCCGGCGGATCTAGAAAATTCTATCAAATATCGATCGAGCTCTTCAAGCTCTTTCTTGTCCATTTGGCCACTGGAGGCATCCTGTCGAGAATTTTATTTTTCTCCAAAACTGACCGGCGGATCTAAAAATTCTATCAAATATCTATAGAGCTCCTCAAGCTCTTTCATATGGTGTATGGGTCATTGTGGGACAATTGTCCATGTGGCCACAATGGTCATGTGAGTCCTATCCTCTCAAAAAATTGTGCCGAAAAACACAATTTTCTGCAAAATTTTGAGACATATGTGTGAATGTAGCTGTGAGTGATAATGCCACAAGTTTTTCTGGTGATCAAAAAATAAATCTATCATTCGTTAGGGCAGAAAATACCTCTGTTAACTCGTTACATTGTTCTGTTATCTCCTTTATGAAGCTCTGTTAACTAATTAACAGAGCTCTGCAAAACAAATGGTTTATGTCTGTGCTAACTTAATTCGTAATTTATCTTCACGCATATCTCTTTTAAATTCATGTCTCAAATTATATGGGAGATACATTTTTTGGGAAAATAAACTTCGTCAATTATTCAAACTAACCTGCTAATGGATTACTGTCTTTCTCCTCTGCATCGGTAGGAACCTCTAAATTATTTTGATCTTCATGATTATTATTGTTATTAGTGATTGTTGACATATTTTGATGATTAACTTTTGTATTTATGGCTTCATTTTGACTGGGTGCCTCTACATTCATATTACGCGTTTCAGCATAGGCATCTTCTTGGTCCATAGGCAAAGTATTTGATATCATACTACTACGTTCGATAAGTTCATCCAATACCATTTTACTATTTTGACCACCAATCAAGTGTTTATTAAATAAACGATCATTGATTGGTTCAACTGTTGTACGTAACAGATCCATTGAAGAATCATCTGTATCGGAACCCAATTCCGATAGATCACTAATTTCATCGGCTGTTTTATCACCAATTTGAGCACGTACATCTTCTTTTGGATCCGGAACTAACATACCAATACTTGAGGTTGATACTGATCCAGTACCCAAGCCACTGAGTTTTTTCTTTTTGAATAACCAATTATTTTCCCAAGTACTATCGCCTATAGCACTTGAAGTTACGGACATATAATCTAGAGTAAGAGGGAAACAATTAAATAATAAAAGTTTGGCTTATATTAATGGATTTAAATATTTACCATCTTCCTCTGATTCCCCACCAATATTGGATAAATCCGGTAGAGGAACCATATGACCAGCCAAATAATCACTCATAACCGATTCACGACCAGTATGTAATACACTAGATGATTTATCATCATTAGTCTGGAAATATATAAAGTAAATAATTATGCCTTACATTTGATTAAGGTAATAAATTTCATTTATTTATATATAAAAAGAAAAAAAATATCATTGTATTAAGAACATGCGTTTACGAAAAATGCATGCACTTACGTAACATAAAGATCTACAAAATGAGATCAACTACGTCTACTTCAAAGTAGCCATACACATTAACAAACAAATAATTTGGTGATGACAGCTTTTTAAAATCATATGGAACTTTTTTCAAATTATTTGAAACCTTTTTTATCAAAAGAAACTTTATTTTTGTTTTATGTTAACCTGATATCAATGCTGGTAGTTTCTTCGTCCAAATTAATTATTTAAATTTTATTACAATTTTATACAAGATTATGGTACATGTATATTCTCTTAGTTACCACAGGAAGTAAATCTAATAGGGTCTGGAACTTAGGTTCTATTCGCCAGAAGTCAGGATTTTTATTGGCTTCAGGCCAAGTGCTGAACTTACGTTCGAACACTATGAATAGTTACAACACCGTGTAAAAATTAATGCTGATGAGCTTAGGCTCTTGCCAGGGAAGGCGCAGTAGAGAAAGAATACTTACGTGGTAACCCTTACCACAAACACCAGTGTAAAAAAAACGAGTAAAGCAAAGGGATGTCCAGTTCAACTTACATTTATTGAGATGGGAAGATGTGCTTACGGTGAATGTCAAAGAGAAAAGAAGGAAGCATGTACCACTGTTTTTTACCAAGTCACCTCGGCTCAAAACGGAATGAGAGAAAATGTTGCCACTTATTAATATAAATACTGGTTTTTGATTTCATTTATAATTTACAAATTCATGGTTGCATTTAAATTAATAGGCTAATTCAGTACTTTAATTACTACTTCATTTAGGAAATTCATTTAAAAATTCAAATTAGGCAAAACTATACTAAACAGTACATAAAGATTAAGGAATTGGTATTACTAAGTTATTGAAAAGAAAATGCCAGATACACTCAAAAAAAAAATTTTTTTTATGTTCAATCACGAAATTAATTGATCCAATTAATTTTTAATTGAAATGATATAAATTAAAAATTTATAAATTAAAAAATTAATTGAAATTCAATAAAAAAAATTAATTGATACTATTAATTTTTGTAATTGATTTATTGTATCAATTAAATTTTTAATTGAATATCTTTTAAAACTCAACTAAGTCTTTAATCTATCAATCTCCACAAGCCTGTCTAGACATATGTTTCATTGCTGGCTAAGTCAAATTTCCATAGTCTTTAGTATAGATCAATATTCAATGTGGGTCTTATATGTTAGTTTTCTTTGGAAATTATATACGAGAATTATTCTTCCTAATTTGAATCATTTTTCACCACCATTGTGGATCATATTTTTTTATTTCAAATGAAACCAAATGAATCTTTTATTAAACCAATTGACTTTTTTCAACTCAAATGAAACCTATTGCATTGCAAATTTAACTTCTTCCAAATCAAATGAAACCGCAGCTATAAATTTTTGAACTATTTCATATCAATTGAAACTTTTAACATCAAATGAAACTTTTTTCATTTCAAAATAATGTTTTTTTTTCAAATTAAATGAAACCATTCATGAAGCGCAAATGAAAACTTTTGAAAATGAAATCAAACCTTTTTCGTTTGAAATGAAACTATTCCAAAGCAATTGCAACTTTTTACTAGAGGTCTACACAATTCCATTTGTAAATGCAGAGTACACGTGTACTTGCTAAATGAGTACATCTGTTTGAGAGAGTCGCAAAACAATTGGTACACATTTTAATGAACACCAAAAGCCACGAGTAACTTCTTGTTACTACTCTGATGTCTTCACTACCAACAAACACATATTCCTCTTTTTCACTTATTGAAGTGTACACAGAGTGATCACGTCGAGTATGTTGCGAGAACAAAACTTCATAGAGTACTTCATGTACCACATGCAGTTTCAGAAATACAAGAAAACAGTTACTCTCCTTAATATATGTTTTCGGATTGATATAAAGAACGGCAAACGTTAAGGTAAGTGTGTGACATACATAAATATATGAAATATGCGACATACATACATATCTATGATTAATAATAATGGAATATTTTGTTTCGCACATAACTGAGAAATACTTGTGGTACCACGTGAAGTGAAGAGAATCCATGTTGTACTTTTTCTCAAGTACTTACATTTTTATTGTTCATTTTTTTCGGAACACATATTGTTTCGGATAAGTACTTGGTGGTATTTGACAAGCAAGTGTTCTCTTCACTTCACCACTTGCGCTCTGAGAGAAAGATAGTGTATGTACTATATTCGACAGCGAATCGCATACATGTAGTGAAAAGTTATTCGATGCAGACCTCTACTTTTTACATCAAATGAAATCTTTCTCATTTCAATTTAAATGAAACCGTTTATGAAGGCTAGCTAAAGATTTTTGTATGAAATTGAAAAGAATTTTTTTCAAATCAAAAGAATTCTTTTTAAAATTAAATGAAACTGTTTTCATTTCAAATTAAATTAAATCAACTAAAACCGTTCATTAGGGCATATAATGATATTTGTGTGAAATTGAAAAGAAAATATTCAAATCAGTTGAAACACTTTTTAAAATCAAATAATATAATGAAACTGTTCATGAAGGGCAGCTAAAGATTTTTGTAAGAAATTGAAAAGAAAAGTTTTCAAATCAAATGAAACCTTTTTAAAATGATATAAAACCTTTTTCGTTTGAAATCAAACTATTTCAAATCAACTGAGACTTTTTACATCAAATGAAACCTTTTTCAAAAAAAAAATGAAAAAGTTTACGAAGAGCAGCTAACGATTTTTATATGAAAGCCGCTAGATAGTTTTTAAAATTGTAATAAATAAATAAATTAATAATAAATTTCATATGAAATTTAAATTAATATTATCCACATCAAATGAAACCTTTTTGCAATCTATTGAAACTATTTTCAAATCTAATGAAATCTTTCATGAAGATCAGCTAAGAATTTTCACATGGTTAGATTAGGTTATAGACGATGAAGCCAACCCAGAGAAAAAGGAGATGGTTCCACGGTTGGAACCACTTGAACCAAAAATAATCTACCACAATTTTAAGAAAATTTTGCCAAAAAACTACAAGATAAAAACATTTTATTTTGCAGGTTTTGATCAAATTTTTGTGGCAGTTATAAAAAAATGTTTATTATACTTTATTATTCGATATAAACTTTTAAGAAAATTTAGTCAAAATTTTATTTTATTTAAATTTTATTTCTATAAAAAATTTCTACAGAAAATTTTTTTAAATTTTCTTTTTTGTAGAAAAATTGTGTCAAAATTTTATTTCTATAGAAAATTTTATTCTATAGAAAAGTTGGTCCATTGGCTTTCCCAATACCAAGGTTTTCACATGAAATTGAAATGAAAAATTTTTAAATCAATTGAAACCTTTTTCAAGTCAAATGACACCTTTTTCCACATCAAATGAAATTTTTATCAAACCAATTGAAATTGTTGTCAACTCAAATGGAACTATTAATGAAGCCTTTTCATGTGAAATGAAATGAAATGCTATATTTACTTTAAGCTTGAAATCCCATTTCCAAAACTTACCGTAATATTAGGTTCCGTATCGGTATAACTACAATCACTGCGAGGCTCTATTGAGCTGCCCGATGTCACCGAATTATTTTCATTGTTATAATTTTGATCTAAGTCAACACCATCAACGATATCGCGTGTCAGATCCGGTGAACTTTCGGATATGGTACGATTATTAACCGATTGTTTGTCGACAATCTAAAATGAAGATTAAAGATAGTGTTAAGCAAAAAACATGTCGACAAACATTAAAAGCATTTTATTTATATACAACTTACCTTATTCAGCACAGCTGTTGCCAAAAGATCCTGATAGATCGTTGGTTCAAAATAATGTTCCGTACGATGACGATGTCCATTGGCCAAACCACCATTTTCGATCAATTTACTAGGACGATCCAAGGCTATCTCTGACACTGCATATGTCTTTGACAATGGAGGCATATCTATGGTTTCGGTAATAATCTTTTGTATCATCGAACGCAATCGTGTCTCTGAGATATCGGTGAAATCTGGACCTGGTGTTGATTCACGGGAAACAGGTCTTGTACTGCCTTCCCCTTCTTGCCGTAGTATCGATCCATTTAAATAGGAATGTTGATTTAGTATATGACCATTAGATTTTGACGCAGGTAAATCTATAAGAGAACAAAACGACCAATTCCGGAAGGAAGAGAGAGAGAGAGAGCGAGGAATATGAGAATAAATTAAATTAAAAAAAAAATTGTTTGTAATGTTTGTTTATGTCACCATAATGGTGGCGTACTGCTAGTAGCGTTAATGCATGACACATGCGAGCTAAGTTAAATAATTTTTAAAAAGTTTAAATTTGTAAATATCTTAACTACTCCTTACTATTTACAGTTTATAGTTTATTTATTTGTTATTTGCGTTGACATCAAGGAGATACGTATGCTACGTTAGGAAATGCAAAGTGTTATTTTAATATCAAGAGAAAGAGAGCAACAACATTCACTCTCCCAGTAAAAAAGCAATTAACATTTTCTTTTTGGATCCGAAAGTCATGCAAAATTGAATTTGAAGCAATGAAGTTTACATGGGTTTGTCATCTTTCACTGTATTGATTTCGCTTTAATTCTACAGATATAGGGAGCCACCAGTGTGCAATGGTTAGCATGCCCGCCTTGCATACACAAGGTCGTGGGTTCGATTCCTGCTTCGACCGAACACCAAACAGTTTTTCAGCGGTGGATTATCCCACCTCAGTAATGCTGATGACATTTCTGAGGGTTTCAAAGCTTCTCTAAGTGGTTTCACTGCAATGTGGAACGCCGTTCGGACTCGTCTATAAAAAGGAGGTCCCTTGTCATTGAGCTTAACATGGAATCGGGCAGCACTCAGTGATAAGAGAGAAGTTCACCAATGTGGTATCACAATAGACTGATTAGTCTAAGTGAGCCTGATACATCGGGCTGCCACCTAACCTAACCTAACCCTACAGATATGATGATATTTTAATATTTCGGAATTCATTTGAAAAAAAAAAAAATTATGAAAATTCTTAAGAAATGGATTTATACACTTTTCAAATATTTTTTTTTATCAATTTCTCTTATTCTGTACGTCTGTCCTTGCTGTATTTTAGATATGTCTCTCAATTCAAATTTAAATTTATTGTGAAATTACATGAAACCAGGATTTTTATACATCATCTCAAAATATCTTCTGATAAGGTGAATATTAAGTAAAACTCTAGAAGACCATTTTTGAAAATATTTTTTAAAGTAATGACTTAAGAACACCCAATTTTGTTGCTGGGTTTTAACATGTTTTTCTTTTTCCATAGACAAATTCTCTCTCATGTTGTGATGTTCCCGTTGCAATGACGTTTCATTATACACACAAAACAAAATTATTGTCTTCAATCACGAAATTAGTTGATCCAATTAATTTTTAATTGAAATGTCTTCAATCACAGAAATTATAGTATCAATCACCAAAGTCAGTTAAAACAAGTAAAGGGTGATTTGTTAAGAGCTTGATAACTTTTTTAAAAAAAAAAAACGCATAAAATTTGGAAAATCTCATCGGTTCTTTATTTGAAACGTTAGATTGGTCCATGACATTTACTTTTTGAAGATAATTTCATTTAAATGTTGACCGCGGCTGCGTCTTAGGTGGTCCATTCGGAAAGTCCAATTTTGGGCAACTTTTTCGAGCATTTCGGCCGGAATAGCCCGAATTTCTTCGGAAATGTTGTCTTCCAAAGCTGGAATAGTTGCTGGCTTATTTCTGTAGACTTTAGACTTGACGTAGCCCCACAAAAAATAGTCTAAAGGCGTCAAATCGCATGATCTTGGTGGCCAACTTACCGGTCCATTTCTTGAGATGAATTGTTCTCCGAAGTTTTCCCTCAAAATGGCCATAGAATCGCGAGCTGTGTGGCATGTAGCGCCATCTTGTTGAAACCACATGTCAACCAAGTTCAGTTCTTCCATTTTTGGCAACAAAAAGTTTGTTAGCATCGAACGATAGCGATCGCCATTCACCGTAACGTTGCGTCCAACAGCATCTTTGAAAAAATACGGTCCAATGATTCCACCAGCGTACAAACCACACCAAACAGTGCATTTTTCGGGATGCATGGGCAGTTCTTGAACGGCTTCTGGTTGCTCTTCACTCCAAATGCGGCAATTTTGCTTATTTACGTAGCCATTCAACCAGAAATGAGCCTCATCGCTGAACAAAATTTGTCGATAAAAAAGCGGATTTTCTGCCAACTTTTCTAGGGCCCATTCACTGAAAATTCGACGTTGTGGCAGATCGTTCGGCTTCAGTTCTTGCACGAGCTGTATTTTATACGGTTTTACACCAAGATCTTTGCGTAAAATCTTCCATGTGGTCGAATAACACAAACCCAATTGCTGCGAACGGCGACGAATCGACATTTCACGGTCTTCAGCAACACTCTCAGAAACAGACGCAATATTCTCTTCTGTACGCACTGTACGCATTCGTGTGGTTGGTTTAATGTCCAATAAAGTAAACTGAGTGCGAAACTTGGTCACAATCGCATTAATTGGTTGCTCACTTGGTCGATTATGTAGACCATAAATCGGACGTAAAGCGCGAAACACATTTCGAACCGAACACTGATTTTGGTAATAAAATTCAATGATTTGCAAGCGTTGCTCGTTAGTAAGTCTATTCATGATGAAATGTCAGAGCATACTGAGCATCTTTCTCTTTGACACCATGTCTGAAATCCCACGTGATCTGTCAAATACTAATGCATGAAAATCCTAACCTCAAAAGAATCACCCTTTATATACGGCCGTAAGTTCGGCCAGGCCGAATCTTATGTACCCTCTACCATGGATTGCGTAGAAACTTCTACGAAAGACTGTCATCCACAAATTTCAACTCACATGGTTGTTAAATATCATATACTACCACCACGTACCAAATTTCAACCAGATCGGATGAATTTTGCTTCTCCAAAAGGCACCGGAGGTCAAATCTGGGGATCGGTTTATATGGGACCTATATATTATTATGGACTGATAGAAACCATTTCCTGCATGGTTGTTGGATACCCTATACTAATATCACGTACCAAATTTCAACCGAATGGGAAGAATTTTGCTCTTCCAAGGTGCTCCGGAGGTCAAATCTGGGGATCGGTTTATATGGGGCCTATATATAATTATGGACCGATATCGACCAATTTTTGCACGGGTGTTTGAGGCCATATATTAACATCACGTACCAAATTTCAACTGAATCAGATAAATTTTGGTCTTCCAAGAGGCTCCGGAGTTCAAATCTGGGGATCGGTTTATATGGGGGCTATATATAATTATGGACCGATATGGTCCAATTTTTGCATGTTTGTTAGATACCATATACTAACACCATGTACCAAATTTCAGCCGGATCGGATGAAATTTGCTTCTCTTAGAAGCTCTGCAAGCCAAATCGGGGGATCGGTTTATATGGGAGCTATATATAATTATGGACCGATGTGAACCAATTTTTGCATGGTTGTTAGAGACCATATACTAACACCATGTACCAAATTTCAGCCGGATCGGATGAAATTTGCTTCTCTTAGAGGCTCCGCAAGCCAAATCGGGGGATCGGTTTATATGAGGGCTATATATAATTATGGACCGATTTGGACCAATTTTTGCATGGTTGTTAGAGGCCATATACAAACACCATGTACCAAATTTCAGCCAGATCGGATGAAAATTGTTTCTCGTAGAGTCTCTGCAAGCCAAATCGGGGGATCGGTTTATATGGGGGCTATATATAATTATGGACCGATGTGGACCAATTTTTGCATGGTTGTTAGAGACCATATACTGACACCATGTACCAAATTTCAGCCGAATCGGATGAAATTTGCTTCTATTAGAGGCCTCGCAAGCCAAATTTGGGGGTCCGTTTATATGGGGGCTATACGTAAAAGTGGACCGATATGGCCCATTTGCAATACCATCCGACCTACTTCAATAACAACTACTTGTGCCAAGTTTCAAGTCGATAGCTTGTTTCGTTCGGATGTTAGCGTGATTTCAACAGACGGACGGACGGACGGACATGCTCAGATCGACTCAGAATTTCACCACGACCCAGAATATATATACTTTATGGGGTCTTAGAGCAATATTTCGATGTGTTACAAACGGAATGACAAAGTTAATATACCCCCCATCCTATGGTGGAGGGTATAAAAATTAATTGATATAATTAATTTTTGTTTCAATTAACAAATTTGTTGAATCAATTACATTTTTAATTGAATATTTTTTAAAACTCAATTAAAATTTTAATTGGAAAATGTTTGCGATATTTTTTTCTGTGTACCTACACGATTGTTTTTTTGACTGAATTGTTTGAGGAATATCAATAATAATACGAAGTTTTTATAATTGAGTGTTAGAGGTACCAAACTAGAATGTGGTATAATTTCGACATGTAACTGAGGGGTTAAGACAAATTTTAACAGTTCCCTGGAATATTTATCGGTTAATTTTTTTCGTCTTACCATTAAATTCGATCATTACTATCGTGTATATAACTTTATATATGCGAAAGCCTTTATTTATCTAAAAATTAGGTACGTATAATTTTGTAAATCATGCCAATAACTCCGGAAATTCTATCAATTTTCTATAAATTTGCCACAAGGTAATCTACTAACTACCGCCTAAAAAATATCAGCTATATCGGCTCAGATGAAGATATAGTTCTGATACCTCTTTTTTAGGAATCGAACTTATTGAAAATTGGCACATGTCCACCTTATTGGTTTATATATTTACCGTCTAATTTCTATACCCACCACCATAGAATGGTGACGGGGGTATAATAAGTTTGTCATTCTGTTTGTCATTCCGTTTGTAACACATCAAAATATCGATTTCCGACCATATAAAGAATATATATTCTTGATCAGGGAGAAATTCTAAGACGATATAACCATGTCCGTCTGTCTGTCTGTTGTAATCGCGCTACAGTCTTCAATAATGAAGCAATCGTGCTGAAATTTTGCACTAACCCGTCTTTTGTCTGCAGACAGGTTCGAAGATAGTCTATATCGGTCCTGGTTTTGATATAGTCCCCATATAAACCGACCTCCCGATTTGGGGTCTTTGGCTTATAGAAACCGTAGTTTTTATCCAATGTGCCTGGAAAACTAGAGATATTTTAAGAACATAAAGAGGTGTTTAAAAAATGATGAGCATTGGTCTATGTTTTGCTATAACCCCCATATAGTCCGATCTCCCAATTTGACTTCTTGGGCTTCTAGAATCCGTAGTTTTTATCCAATTTCCCTGAATTTGGAAATCTAGAGGTGCTTTGGAACCATAAAGAGGTGGGCCAAAAATAGTGAGTATCGGTCCATGTTGTGGTATACACTGAAAAAACAGTGAACCCACCAGAAAGAAAACTTTCGGTTAATTTTAGAAAATTTTGAATATTTGTAGAAAATTTTAACTAAACAGTATTACACACGTTGGCATCACGCCGATGTCATAAAAATAAGTAAATATTTTTCGACAAATTCAAGAAAATTTATTACACATAACTAAGTTTTTTCACTTGTTAAAGAAAATTTTGTAGTTTGAAGGAAAAACTTGGAGTTCAAAATTGCAAGAATGTCTTTAGTGACATACGAAGTTCATGATGGACGCATTTTTGGTAAAATTTACAAATTTAAAGAAATTCTGAACTATTTTGTGGAAGACACGAATTTAGTTAATCTTTATGCTTCATTTGAGTATATTTTTTTCCTCGGTTTTAGTTAATTTAACTAGCGTACACAAAAAATTATTAGAGTAAAGGAAACTTTCTCCAAACATAATAATTCCATGAACTCAAATAAAGTTAAATTGGCTTTAGTGAAATAGAGAGTTCACTTTTTTTTGAGTGTAGCTCGTATATAGACCGATCTCCCGACTTTACTTCTTGGAATTAGAGAAATCGTAGTTTTTATTCAATTTGCCTGATATTGAAAATCTAGAGGTTTCCACAAAG